>NC_030831.1:57024300-57716800 GCF_001704415.2 Capra hircus
AGAAAGAACAGTCAATAGTAAAGATTGGCCCACCCATAGACTAAGACCAGGCAAGTCTAACCCCACTCTTGGCATGGACAACTGGTCTACCTTTGGAAGGCCTACAGACAATAAAAGCTATAAAACCAAGGGACACACAGAAGAGAAGATGGTGTAAGAAAACAAAACTTCATCAATTCCTGGACACACCAAATACATGAATCGTTCAAAAGTATACCTGTGACTTAAGATGTTCATGAGTATTAACTGGTCCCCCCAAACCAAATTATTTAATATTTTGGCTGCCTGGGGCTGGTATACAGGAGAGCAGAAAGCAAGCTACACAAGGACCTAACACTGCTCTTTTCTACCACAGAGGAGATGAGGATTATTTTAAAAGGTCCTTATAAATATGTGTACCATTTTAAAAATTAACAGAAATAAGGTTCTATGCTATAACTATTAATAAGCACTTGGGGAGAGGAGGCTTTAAGAAAAGAATTGTTATCTATCTGATATGGAGCCAAAATGTTCTAATGTATTAATTTAAACATTGATATGTATATATTTTTTTATTATTTAGATTTGTTTTTTTTTCTAATTACAAAAGACATATATGCCTAACACAGAAAATCTGGAAAGGAAAAGGCACAGAGAAACAATAATTATTCTATCAACTTTCTAAAGTATACATATATACCAGGGAGCTTCTAATTAATTCTGTAATATGCTAAAAACAGAATATAACATTTTGCTTTGCTACTTTGAGAATTCATTTTGAGAAATACTATTCAATTTTTCCTATCCCATATGTTAATCCTTTCATATAAAACAAGATACAGTAGTATGAAAGTGAAAGTGAAAATGTTACTCAGTAGACTCTTTTGAGACCCCATGGACTATACAGCCCACCAGGCTCCTCTGTCCATGGGACTCTCCAGGCAAGAATACTGGAGTGGGTTGGCATTCCCTTCTCCAGGGCATCTTCCCGACCTAGGGATTGAACCCAGGTATCCTGTATCGCAGCAGATTCCTTACCATCTGAGCCACCAGGGAAAATCAGTCTGTAATTCAACTGAACTTCAAATCTATTTCTGCTGTGGCTTCTGAATCCTTCCAGTTAGTTACTTATCACCTGGACAGCAAAGCATTTAAAGATCCTCAAATTGTTCTATGACCTCAACTCTAGAGCCTGTCAGACTTTCTTTGCCACTGGAAAAGGTCAATTAAAGAAAAGACTAATTTGACACTTCTTTCAGCCCTGTTACTGGCACTGGGCTCCCTTTTCTTAAAAGATAATGTCTTTCATCTCCCACTGCCCTTACTGACCTGACTGGCATTGGACACTGGGTCCTAACAAAGGCACCTGTAATAACATTTGGAGGTCAGAATGGACTCTCTCCACTCCTTCTCAGTAGGTGCCAGATTGACAAATTAGGGAACTTCTTTTAAAAAAAAATTAATAAATCAGGTCTGGGTCCAATCACCATTCAAATGCACTAATCAAGCATCTTAGCAGGCGGCAGCCTTTTATGTAACAGTAACATTTTGAGGGTATCTATGTATCTACTGTGTGCCAGGCCCTGGGCTACAGCCTTTACCTGTAACCAGCTAATCTTCATGGCACGCCAATGAGGTATTACCTTCTCTGTGTCTGGCAAATTTCACGCGGGGGTGAATGCCTCACTCCGGAATGGAGGAAGGGGGAAGGCGGGAGGTGGGGTGCGGGGGTAGGTAGAAATCGCAGGGACGCTGCAGAGCTCGCTAGTGTCCCACCTAGGTGTGTCTGAACCAGGGTCCAATCCGCTCATCTTTTGGACTCATCCTACGTTCACCTCTGTATCAGAAACCTGTGGTGTTCTCAGTGGGTCTTATTTATTTTCCAAATATCTCTAGGAAATACTAGCCCAGGCTGCCCTGGATTATTTATTCTCCAAATATCTAATTTGGGCTAGAAAACTATTCTCCAAATATCTAATTCTGGGCTAGTATTTTCTAGCCCTGGAGTGGGTCCTGCTGCTAAGGACGAGTGAGCACCGGGGTGCTGCCAGCGGCCAGGGCAGGGCAGCAGTGGGCAAAGTGTAATCTCCGCCACCAGGGAGGGAAGCCCAGGGAGGAGACCTCTGCTGATGCTCCTGACAACGATGCCAACGTTACTGTCTCTGCGGCGGGCCCTTAACGCACTCTGCCTCCCGTGATCACAACCATCCTGCGGCTCTCATTAGTCGTATTTTACAGATGAGATCCAAGGCTGAGAAATTTCAGCTCCTGCTCACGGCCACCCACCTGACCCACGGGGCTCCGGAACCCCTCCCCGCGACCGCTCAGGATCCCCGGGTGACCCACGTTAGCCCCCCTCTCGCTCCTCCCAGGGGAGGCCCCCTTTCCGAATCCCTTCTCCACCCCTCTGCGCCCCCCGCCGCCGGTCCAGGACGTTCCCCAGGCTCCGGGGCCTCGGCGTCCGCTGCCCGCTGTCCCCGCCTCGGCGGCGGCGGCGGCTGCCACGGCCCCACTTACGCCGATCGCGGAGCAGGACGCCCGCAGATCGCAGGGCCGCAGCCATGTTTGTGCCGACTGAAAGCGCTCCCGGGGCGGGCTCGGCCGGGGACCTGGGTTCCTCCGGCGGCAGCACAACCAAGAACCCGCCCCGCCAACCGCCTAGCGGCGGAGCCCAGCACCAACCAGCCACGCCATCCCACCGTGCGGCGACGCCCCGCTCCCGGCTGCGCGTCCTCTCATTGGCTGGAGGGTGGGCGTGACCGGAGGGCGGGCTCAGGCGGAGATACGCCCCTCTGTCCGGCGGTTCCCAAAGCAAAGGCCCCTGCCTGCTGAATTCTAAATGGTGCGTTCTGAGCTTTAGTGGTGTCCGACCTTTTCTGACCCCATGGACCGTAGCCTACCAGGCTCCTCTGTCCATAGGATTCTCCAGGCAAGAATACTGGAGTGGGTTGCTATGTCCTCCTCCAGGGGATCTTCCTGACCCAGGGATCGAACCCATGTCTCTTACCTCCCCTGCATTGCGAACGGGTTTTTTTTTTTTTGGGGGGGGGGGGGTGGTGTGAAAGGGCCCAGGACTATGCTATTGGCATCTTCCACCCCAACCACCAAAATGCTGTTCCAGTCACCCTGAAAGAATGGCCCTGGTTGTAAGCACCTACCTAACCAAGGCAGGAACTGCAGAAAAGAACTTTCTTGACATTTCCATTAGTTACATAGGACAATGCTTTTGCCTCAATGCTCCAGTTTTCTTGCCTAGTTGCAGCACAACTGTGCAGACCCTGTTTTATTTTGCTTTGAGAAAAGAAATTATTTTATGTCAGACACTTATAACATAATTATTAAGTTCCTCTGCAGTATCTCTTTGCAGCAGAGTTTGACAGCTGGGAACCAGAAAGCGTTAAACCTTACGCTGCTAATGTAAGAGCATTAGGAAAAGTGAAGTCCAGTCCGGCAACTGCATTTTTTTTGGAGGGCTGGGATGGGGAGGTTCGTCAGTATCATGTCAGCTCACCTTTGCAAGGTGACTGCCAGGCCCCAAACCTGCCCACGAAACAGGTGCCCCCCTCGTTTCTAGCCCTTCCTCATTCTCACACCTCTGCCCACCCTTCTAGTTCTTACCTTCAGTACATCTCCAAGTATAAGATCAACCTTTGGAACAGAAAGGTGTCACATACCATTTTTTCATTCACTGAACAAATATTGAGCACCTACTGTGTGCAACAGGGAAACAGCCGTGAAGAGAACAGACAAGGGTCTTACATGGGGATTTGGGGAGAGACAGAAAACAATCACAATATGTAGTATTTGGGGTAATTATGACGGTTAGAAAGAATGAAGGGAGATGGGGGAGGGGGGTCTAGTGTGATTGAAACAGACAGGTCAGAGAAGTCCTCACTGACACTTAGGCAGAGACCTGAAGAAGTAAGGGGGCAAGCCATGTGGAACATTCCAGGAAGATGGAGTCTAGCTTGAGTGGAAAACCAGTTTTCTGTAGCTAAAATGTATGCTTTTGATTGAATTAGTTTATTATTAAAGCTGAATTTGAACGGTTTTATGAAGACCTACAAGACCTTTTAGAACTAACACCCCAAAAAAGATGTCCTTTTCATTATAGGGGACTGGAATGCAAAAGTAGGAAGTCAAGAAACACCTGGAGTAACAGGCAAATTTGGCCTTGGAATGTGGAATGAAGCAGGGCAAAGACTAATAGAGTTTTGCCAAGAAAATGCACTGGTCATAGCAAACACCCTCTTCCAACAACACAAGAGAAGACTCTACACATGGACATCACCAGATGGTCAACACCGAAATCAGATCGATTATATTCTTTACAGCCAAAGATGGAGAAGCTCTATACAGTCAACAAAAACAAGACCAGGAGCTGACTGTGGCTCAGATCATGAACTCCTTATTACCAAATTCAGACTCAAATTGAAGAAAATAGGGAAAAACCGCTAGACCATTCAGGTATGACCTAAATCAAATCCCTTATGATTATACAATGGAAGTGAGAAATAGATTTAAGGGCCTAGATCTGATAGATAGAGTGCCTGATGAACTATGGAATGAGGTTCGTAACACTGTACAGGAGACAGAGATCAAGACCATCCCCATGGAAAAGAAATGCAAAAAAGCAAAATGGCTGTCTGGGGAGGACTTACAAATAGCTGTGAAAAGAAGAGAGGCGAAAAGCAAAGGAGAAAAGGAAAGATATAAGCGTCTGAATGCAGAGTTCCAAAGAATAGCAAGAAGAGATAAGAAAGCCTTCCTTAGCGATCAGTGCAAAGAAATAGAGGAAAAGAACAGAATCTAGAGATCTAGACTAGAGATCTCTTCAAGAAAATTAGAGATACCAAGGGAACATTTCATGCAAAGATGGGCTCGATTAAGGACAGAAGTGGTATGGACCTAACAGAAGCAGAAGATATTAAGAAGAGGTGGCAAGAATACACAGAAGAACTGTACAAAAAAGATCTTCATGACCCAGATAATCATGATGATGTGATCACTAATCTAGAGCCAGACATCTTGGAATGTGAAGTCAAGTGGGCCTTAGAAAGCATCACTACAAACAAAGCTAGTGGAGGTGATGGCATTCCAGTTGAGCTATTTCAAATCCTGAGAGATGATGCTGTGAAAGTGCTGCACTCAATATGCCAGCAAATTGGGAAAACTCAGCAGTGGTCACCGGACTGGAAAAAGTCAGTTTTCATTCCAATCCCAAAGAAAGGCAATGTCAAAGAATGCTCAAACTACCACACAATTGCACTCATCTCACATGCTAGTAAAGTAATGCTCAAAATTCTCCAAGCCAGGCTTCAGCAATACGTGAACCGTGAACTCCCTGATGTTCAAGCTGGTTTTAGAAAAGGCAGAGGAACCAGAGACCAAATTGCCAACATCTGCTGGATCATGGAAAAAGTAAGAGAGTTCCAGAAAAACATCTATTTCTGCTTTATTGACTATGCCAAAGCCTTTGACTGTGTAGATTACAATAATCTGTGGAAAATTCTGAAAGAGTTGGGAATACCAGACCACCTGACCTGCCTCTTGAGAAACCTGTATGCAGGTCAGGAAGCAACAGTTAGAACTGGACATGGAACAACAGACTGGTTCCAAATAGGAAAAGGAGTACGTCAAGGCTGTATATTGTCACCCTGCTTATTTAACTTCTATGCAGAGTCCATCATGAGAAACGCTGGACTGGAAGAAACACAAGCTGGAATCAAGATTGCTGGGAGAAATATCAATCACCTCAAATAAGCAGATGACACCACCCTTATGGCAGAAAGTGAAGAGAAACTAAAAGGCCTCTTGATGAAAGTGAAAGAGGAAAGCGAAAAAGTTGGCTTAAAACTCAACATTCAGAAAATGAAGATCATGGCATCTGGTCCCATCACTTCATGGGGAAACAGTGGAAACAGTGTCAGACTTTATTTTAGGGGGCTCCAAAATCACTGCAGATGGTGATTGCAGCCATGAAATTAACAGATGCTTACTCCTTGGAAGAAAAGTTATGACCAACCTAGATAGTATATTCAAAAGCAGAGACATTACTTTGCTGACTAAGGTCCATCTAGTCAAGGCTATGGTTTTTCCTGTGGTCATGTATGGATGTGAGAGTTGGACAGTGAGGAAAGCTGAGCACCGAAGAATTGATGCTTTTGAACTGTGGTGTTGGAGAAGACTCTTGAGAGTCCCTTGGACTGCAAGGAGATCCAACCAGTCCATTCTGAAGGAGGTCAGCCTTGGGATTTCTTTGGAAGGAATGACGCTAAAGCTGAAGCTCCAGTACTTTGGCCACCTCATGCGAAGAATTGACTCATTGGAAAAGACTCTGATGATGAGAGGGATTGGGGGCAGGAGGAGAAGGGGACGACAGAGGATGAGATGGCTGGATGGCATCATGGACTCGATGGATGTGAGTCTGAGTGAACTCCGGGAGTTGGTGATGGACAGGGAGGCCTGGTGTGCTGCGATTCATGGGGTCGCAAAGAATCAGACACGACTGAGCGACTAAACTGAACTGAATTAAAGATAGTCCTCTTTATGGTTTCAAGCTCAATGTAAAATGTCAAATTAAGTGGATTGCCTTTCATACTATGTATATAATCTTTGAATCAAGCAGGAAATGTTCACTGAGAAGTGGACACTGCTTTCCTATATGCTTGGCTAACTTTCCATTCTTAGGACAAAAATTACATGAGTTTAGTTTCCCCTTTTGGAGAAGGAAATGACAACTCACTGCAGTATTCTTGCCTGGAGAATTTCATGGACAGAGGAGTCTGGAGGGCTACAGTCTGTGGGATCGCAAAGAGTCAGACATTACTGAATGACTAACACACTTTGGTTTGCCCTTTAAAGAGGTGATCTTGGACTTCCTTGGTGGTCCCGTGGCTAAGACTCCACTTTCCCAATGCAGGGGGCCTGAGTTTGACCCCTGGTCAAGGAATTAGATCCCACATGCTTCAGCTAAAGATCCCGCATGCTCCAATGAAGACTGATTGCATTCTACAACTAAGACCCAGCACAGCCAAGTATTAATAAATAAGTAAATATTTTTAAAGATACTTTTAAACATTGAAAGCTGGTGTTTGTAGATAATATACTCTTCTACCTAAAGTCTAAACCTATTGCTTTTAAATCAACTACACAAAAAGTCTCTACATTTTGAAATGCTGTGCTAGAGAAAGTGTGGACAAGGCCAGAGAGCTAGAAAAGTTCAAGGGTTTTTAACAGCTGAGCGATGTGGGCTCTTCTCGGCTACTTCTGGGAGGCTCTGGATAAGTCACCTTTCCATCTCTGGTGCTGGGCCCCACCTGCTCAGTGAAGATAAGGAGGGTCTTCTGGCCCCTCCCAGGGAAATGCCCATGATTAGTGACAAGGCATAAAGGTGCCAAATCTCACATAATCAACACTGGGGAGAGTTAAATTTGTATCTGGCCAGAAACAAGAAGTGAAGTGAAGTCTCCCAGTCATGTCCAACTCTTTGCGACCCCATGGACTGTAGCCTACCAGGCTTCTCCGTCCATCGGATTTTCCAGGCAAGGGTGCTGGAGTGGGTGCCGTTTCCTTCTCCAAGAAGCAAGGAAGGAGCTAGCAAAACACGCTTTATTAAGTGAATCAACATAACATTTTAAAAAAGTGAATTAGCACTATTTCATACATTTTTCTCACATCTTGTATTTTCATTTTTACTGACTTTAAAAAAAACTCATTCAAAATTATGTTCATGTATAAAACCCCCCAATACACATATTAAGAGTCATAGGTTACAAATGGAAATAGAACTTTATTATTTTTCCCCAAAGAGAGCTTCATAACATTTGTTATTTCTAATCTATGGCTTATTTCTTACAAACATCAAATATAACAGCTTTTCAGTGAGTAAATTTTTATGTTCTTTTGAAATGAAAGCAGATAAATATGCTTTTTGTGTGTCCTTTTCAAAACTGATTGGAAAATACAACCTTTGCACCAGAAACTGAATTCTAAATATGGGTTTACTAAGAAATCCAGAAAATCTGTGAAAGGCTAAATGAACTTATAAGACTATGTGAGATTTTTATATATTATGTATATATTTCTATGTATATATACATGCATGTATGTATATATAAATGGATTTTTCTGGTTTAAATATCTGTAGCAAAATAATAGCCACTTTCCTTAACAAACAGAAGGTGCAGTCTCTGGGCCAGCTCAGATAAGCAGCACCCCCATCACAAGGAGAGAGGGCTTGTCTGAGCTCGGGTGACTTAATTAGTGAAGAAAGCATTCTCTTGTCACAGCCAACACTCAGAGTTCAGCCTGTGGTCCTAAATAAAATGAATTTGTTGGTTTCAGCTCAATGCTTCAATGCAGAAGGAGGCGGGAGGAGATCCCCTAATTCATTATTTGCCATGATTGGCACCTCCAGGCTGCACAGACTAAATTTAGACTACTCAATTCTGTCTCCTTAATCAGAAAAACAACAGGGTGAGGGAGGGATGCTGTTGAGTGTAGGGAGAAAGAGTGGCTTTGTGAGGCAGACAAATGGTGAGCTCTAATAATTACTCAGGGAAATCTGATCAATGGTCCCCACGACTCTTTTCCACCAAAGAGGCCAATGGAATGTGCATTCTAACTGCCCCTGAACCACACAGAGCCTCAGTATTAAGCCCACTAGTGATGATGGGTTTATTAGTTCATCTGCACATTTTGATGGAGCGTCTACTATGAGCCAAGCATTGTATCAGATGCTGTGAAGGACAGAAAGTAAGCTGTACCCTCAGCGTTGACATGTACACTACATGGGTGGGGTGGACAGCTGGTGGGGGGCTGCTGTGTAGCACAGGGCGCTCAGCTCGGTGCTCTGTGATGACCTGGAGGGCTATAGCTGGGGGCATGGTGGAAGCGAGGCTCAAGCGAGAGGATGCATAGGCTTATACATGTGTGTGGCAGCACTAAGTCGCTTCAGTTGTGTCCGACTCTTTGCGACCCCATGGACTGTAGCCCGCCAGGCTTCTCTGTTCATGGGATTCTTCAGGCAAGAACACTGGAGTGGGTTGCCATGCCCTCCTCCAGGGGATCTTCCCAACCCAGGGATGGAGCCCAGGTCTTTTATGTCTCCTGAACTGGCAGATGGGGGTTCTTTATCACTAGCACCACCTGGGAAACCCAGATATGTATATTACATATAGCTGATTCACGTTGTATAACAGAAGGTAACACACCATTGTAAAGCAATTATACTCCAATTTAAAAAATAAATTTAAAAAAGTAAATTGTACTCCCAAGTAGCTTATTCATTTATGAAAGAAATAAGTATAGAGGGCCCACTGCCTATGTCAGGCACACAGTGGGCACAGCAATGAACTGGACTATCTCTACTTTCACGCAATTTCCATTCTAGAAGGCAAGGCAGACAATAAAGAAAAGATACATGCCACAATGTCAGCAATGACTAGGAACCGTGAGGAAAAATAATAAAGGGGGCGAAGGAACGGAGGGTGGCAGGTACTGTTATTTCCGGGGCTGCTGTGGGACATGGCTTCTCTGCAAAGGTGGCGGTTGAGGGGGGCCTGTGGGGAGTGAGGGACGCTGTTTGTGGAAGGGCTTTGCGAGCAGAGAATCAGAAAGTGCTGGGATACGTTGAGGCTTGTGTTAGTTCCATGGGGCTGCTGGAACAGAATACCACAGAGCAGGGGGCTCAAGACCACAGAAATGTACTGCATTCTAGTCTGGGGCTAGAAGTTCAAGTCCAGGTCAACAGGGCCATGCTTCCTCTGCAGTCTGTAGGGGAGAACCCTTTCCTGTCTCTTCCTAGCTTCTGGCAGCCCTTGACCCTCCTGGCCTTGTGGCTGCCTCGCTCTGATCTCACAAGGTCTTTTCTCAGTGTATCTCTTTTCCCATAACCATCTTCCCTCTAGAAGGACACCACTCCTACAACCCAGTCCAGTATTCTTGCTGGAAAATCCCATGCACAGAGGAACCTGGCGGGCTACAGTCCACAGTGTGGCAAAAAGTCACGACTGAGTGACTAAACACCACCACCATATTGGATAAAGAGCCCACCAGATTGACCTCATCTGAATTTGGCTACACTTGCAAAGAACCTCTTGTTAAGTAAGGTCACATTTCCAAGCACCAGAGGGGAGGATTTTAATATACAGGGGAAGGGGGTAATTTTTGGGAGGCAGGGGACACAGCTCACCCCATAAGAAGGCCTTGAGGGACAGTAAAGGAAACTGCATGTCTTGAGCAGAGTTTGTGGGGTAGAGGGCAAGGAATTTTGGCTGATTAGACTGATGGTGAAGCTGAAACTCCAATACTTTGGCCACCTGATGTGAAGAGCTGACTCATTTGAAAAGACCCTGATGCTGGGAAAGATGGTGGGAGGAGAAGGGGACAGCAGAGGATGAGATTGCTGGATGGCATCACCGACTCAATGGACATGGGTGGGTGGACTCTGGGAGTTGGTGATGGACAGGGAGGCCTGGCGTGCTGCGATTCCACGGGTCGCGAAGAGTTGGACACGACTGAGCGACTGAACTGATCTGTCTTTTGAACAGATCTCCCTCTAATAGAGTGATCCATGCTTTGAGCAAAACATTCACTTTGTCTGCAGTGCAGAGAGAGACGCAGGGCTCTTACGTCAGGTTTAAGGCATGCATCGGATGACTAAATAAGTTCATTTCCTCCATGGGGTTCTAATTTTTGTTTATTTATTTGAGATCATATTGGGCAAGAGTGTTTTTCTCCAGAGAGATCGTTGCCCCTGGGGTGGTGGGAGGGTCCCTCCACCCCTTCTGGCCTGCCCCTGCCAGGATCTCAGGGTCCCACCGGTCTTAGATGCGGTTTGTGTTTATTTCTTGGCTTGGCAGTCCTGCTCCTTGTAGGTACATTCAAACCAAGGAAGCTGACTATTTCCGGCGAGCTCTCATTCCCTGTCAGAGCCCTGGGTGGTCTTCCTTGTCTTTCTGTGCTGTATGGAGCCAGTTTTCTAGATTTCACAGAAAGGCCAGCCTTCCAAGGGCCCCCTTCATGCAGGGGTGGGTCTAGCCTTTCCTCCACCGTCCTGTCCAGGTGTGGCCTGGGCATTCCAGAGATGCGTATATGATGTGTTCACTTTGTGAAAATTCATAGTATTGCACACTTAAATGTGTGCCCTTTTTTTGTATATTTTAGTGAAGTGAAAGTTGCTCAGTTGTGTCTGACTCTTTGCAACCTCAAGGACTAGACAGTCCATGGAATTCTCCAGGCCAGAATACTGGAGTGGGGAGCCTTTCCCTTCTCTGGGGGATCGTCCCAAGCCAGGGATTGAACCCAGGTCTCCCGCATTGCAGATGGATTCTTTACCAGGTGAGCCACAAGGGAAGCCCAAGAATACTGGAGTGGGTAGTCTATCCCTTCTCCAACGGATCTGCCTAATCCAGGAGCGGGTTCTTTACCTGCTGAGCTACCAGGAAAACCTTTTTTTGGTATATTTTACTACAACTTTAAAAGAGACCCCAAGTGCCTTTATCTGGGTTCAATTCTCCCTCTAACTCCCATACCTAACCCAACAGCTCTGGCTTAGAGACCCTCTCGATTCCTTCTTCCCCAGTTCGATGCCTAGAGGTGTTTCTTTCACTCAGCTAAGAGGAGAGTGTGTGTGGAATTAATATATTTATCCAGTAAAGTTACCTGTTTACAGTGGGGAGGAAGAAGCGAGTAGAAGTTTCCCTGATGAAAGTGAATAATGAGGGTTTCCCTGGTAGTCCAGTGGTTAAGAATCCATCCTGCAATGCAGGGGACACCGGTTTGATCCTTGGTCCAGGAAGATCCCGTATGTCATGGGACAACTAAACCCATGCACCCCAACTACTGAGCCTGTGAGCTGCAACCACTGAAGCCCGAGCACCCTCGAGTCCGTGCTCCACAACAAAAGAAGCCCTCGCCCTCATCCTGCTTTATAGAGAGGAGCCCATGCTCTCCGCAACTAAAGCCCACATACAGCAACAAAGACCCAGCACAGCCAAAAATAAATACATAATTATTTAGGGAAAAATAGTGAGTGATGAGGATACAAGAGTGCTTTTTCTTCAAGGTGATATAGAGCTTACAAGAAGACTATGCTGGTTATATACTGAATGTGGGGAGACACCCTGGAGGCAGAAGGGCACATGATAACTAAGGGCAAGGCATTCACTTGGCCACTGCACAGGGTCTGGGAAGGACTCAGATAAGGGTGGGAGAGATGGCTGAGGACTGAGTCTGAATGTGAGAACTTGGATCTTTGTTGGTAGGTGAACGGGCTCATGGGTGGACAGGACAGTCACAGAGAAGAGGAGCCTATTCAGTGCGGTGCTGAGAGGAAGAGGACGGAGCAAGCCGGGTCCAGGCGAGAAGAGAAGAGAGGCAGGGAGAGCCAACAGGAGCCAGCGGCTATGGTTTCCAAGAGCCATCCTGAGTGGCGTGGCCGGGGGCAGAGAAGGACAGCCATCGATGGCGCACTGGAGACCAGAGGGAGGGCAGAGTCAGGTAGTTCAAGGGCATCAGCAGCAGTGAGGCCGAAAAAGAGAAACGCTTTGGAGCTGGTGTGAGGCAAAGATGAGCACACTTTCTTACTGTCGTTTTTTTCGTATTGTCTGTTTGTGCCTGAGTGTGTTCTACATTGCAGGAAGGACAAACAGGTACAGCCATCCAGCAGAAAGTCGCAGTGGGCATCCACATAGAGAAAAGGATTGAAACTGACCATTCATTCATTTTTCTTACCGAACAATTTACAGTGAATTCGTCACTCTCCTTGCTGATCTCCTAATAGCTATTAATTGAGTTTCTTCACTTTCGCCTATGCCCTTTTGAGTTGTCTTCAACTTCAGAGTGAAACCCTCTGGGTATAAAGATGGGGGCTGGAACATATGGATGTAATTTCACTCCTTCCCTAAAACCCCACTAAGATGTTGGGAGGTTTTGCTGTTGGTGGTAGTAGTGATGGTGTGTTTTGTTTGCTTCCAAGCATAAATCTAAAAGGCTGGGGAGAAAAGAAAAAGGAACCACAGCAATAAATTTGGGGAGCTGGAAGGCTGATGGATAAATGGTTAATGATTTAGCAAACTCAAAAAAACTGAATCTAAAGATGGCCAACCTACGACAAGAGCCATCCAGATTTACCTGACAGAACCCCTAGGAGGTTCCAGGTTGGCAGCGGCAGGTGCCCCTGGACATGGGGATGAAAGATAGAGATGCTAGACTGAGATAGATTCAGGGAACTAGACTCTTCACCCTCCACCCCTTTCCCTCCACAGGAGATGAGAAGAGTCTGCAATCCAACCAGCACAAGAGGAGAGATCCAAGAATGTTGACATCAAGGACTCACACCCAACAGCTGAGGCAGCTCACCCTACGGGTGGGCTCAAATCTTTCCCAACACACTTTAAAAGCATTTTACCTCCTATTTGGAATTTGCAGTAGAAAAACAAGTATCATTTGACATCTGAGAAAAGTCTCCAGGAAAACAACATTTTTGGCAGCAGGAACTGGTTTTGAGGAAAACAATTTTTCCACGGACCTGGGGTAGGGCGTGGGGGATGGCTTGGGGATTCAAGAGCAGTGATGGGGAGTGGCTGTAAATAAAGACGAAGCGTCACTCAATCCCCTGCCACTCACCTCCTGCTGTGTGGCCCGGTTCCTATCAGGCCACGGACCAGTACCAGTACCAGTACCAGCCCAGGGGTTGGGGACCCCTGCTCTAAGAGGAGAGACAGAGACCCAAACACACAGAAGAAAACATGGAGGAAATGGGCATGATACAGGAAGAAGAAAACTTGGATAAAAGACCACAAAGATGGAACTTGCTGAGATCAGCGTAAAAAAAATTTTTTTTTAAATATTTTACTATGCTAACAGAGATGAAAAACTCAATAGAAGAGAAAAAGTTAAAGAAAATGTTCAGAAAATAGCAAGCAAAAAGAAAAAAAAAAACAAGATAAAAGGATTTAAAAGGAGGTCTACTACCTGAATAATAGCAGTTAAGGAAAAAAAACAAGAGAGAACACTTTCTAAAAAACAATTGAAACTTTTTCACAAAGGAAAGCTATGACTTTCTGAATTTAAAAAGCCTATCAACTTCCCAACAGAATGGGAGAACAGTCCCAAGAAATATCGTATTTCAGAACATGGGGACAAACTTTTAGAACAGACAAGTCTTATGTAGAAGACCAAGGATGAGAATGACTGGGAATTCTACACAGCAGCACTGCAAACTAGAATGGTAAAACTGAAAGCCAGGGCTGCAAAATCCTGAGGGAAAAATGCTTTCTGATCCACGATTTTATACGGAGGCTATTCCAGACTCACGGAGTCTCTGTCTCCTGCATTGGCAGGCAGATTCTTTACCACTAGCGCCACCTGGGAAGCCCATAGCATGCATGCATGGTTTAGGTGTGAAGATAAGTTAAACACTTTTTTTCAGATAGACAAATTCTCAGTGAACTGACCTTTCATGCACCCTTTCTCAGGAAATTACTGGAGGATGTGCTCCATCAAAATAAGGAAGAAAACCAAGAAACAGGGAAACACAGGAAACAGGATGTCCAATGGAGAAGAAAGATGATGGGGGTTCTCTGGGTAGCAGAGAAAGAAGACCCCAGGATGACAAATGTGTTTCAAGATTCCAGGGTGGCTGGTTCAGACTACAGCAGACAAGCTCTAAGAGAAGCTTCTAATGAGCACCTGACCTGTCTTGGGTACCTTTGGGGACTGAATTCATGATGAAAAGTAAGATGACTGTTCATTATATGTTAGTCACTCAAGTCATGTCCAACTCTTTGTGACCCCATGGACTGTATAGCCCTCCAGGCTCCTCCATCCGTGGGATTTTTCAGGTAAGAATGCTGGAGTGGGTTGCCATTTCCTTCTCCGGGGGAACTTCCCAACCCAGGGATTGAACCCGGGTCTCACACATTGCAGGCAGACTCTACCATCTGAGCCACCAGGAAAGCCCGTCTGTTCATTACGGGGGAAAAGTTGGCCAGGAAAGCATTAGTAATATACAACATGGTCAGCCAAAGTAAGGATTTCGCTAAGCTGGAAGGACAGAGAGATGAGAAGGGGGCACATGAACGGTGGACAGGGAAAGGAAGCAGCAAAATCTTCATGGAGGAGCAAGAGAGAATGTCTAAAACCGAAAAATATAGACCCGTTCTTTTAGTAACATGGAGGTAAATGCCTGAAGAAGCTAAAACTTTTGAACATCTCCATTTCTATGAGCCAAAGTACTAAACTGGATTAAATACAAACTCAATGTTGATGCCAGAAACCAGAATCTCTGAACTTCAGAGTATACCAGGATTTTTCACCTAATCATTAGTAACAATCCAGGAGGTAGAAGGAAACTTTTCAGCGTAAGAAACTGAATCATTTAATTGACCGGCAATTACCAACTGCTACCGGAGAGTGAAACAGTAACCCACTCCAGTATTCTGCCCTGGAGAAGCCCATGGGCAGGAGAGCCTGGCAGGCTACAGTCCATGGGGTCGCAAAGAATTGCACAAGACTGAGCGCTTGGAGCAGAGCATACCAAATACTGTGAATCACAGCACTTGTGCCTAGTAACATCTTTTTTCCTTAGAAGGACTGAATGAAATAATATGATCCTAAGTTTAAAATCATTCAAGCTTTGAAGTTTAAACTTCATTCTGTCACTTTTAACGATGCATCTTCAGGAATGATTTTTAAGCTTTCTCAGCCATTATCTCAGGAATAATAAGTGCTATTGCTTATTAGAGGACTATAATATAAAATTTATATACTGTATGAATTAATAATTTATATAACTTATCACAGGCTATTGTGGGGATCACGGCACGTGCTAGTACATGGCTGACACAAAGCAGTACTCCATTATTTTGCGAATTTCCCAGTATGACTTGAAAGCTAACGAGTACACAGGTATAGTGTTTTTGTGGCTACTGGTCAATATTGAAGAGTCTCAGCCTTACCCCAGTGTTCCCTGAGGCTGGGAACGCTCTCAAAAGAGATGAATGTGAAATAATGAGGACCTACAGTGATGATGAGAGGCTTAAGGTTGGCTTTGGAAGTGTGCGGTAGCTACTTGGTGAGTCAACCTAACTCTGCCACAGCCTCACCTGCGCAGGCTTTTAAAAAATAGGCTGGGACTTTCTTGGTAGTCCAGTGGCTAAGACTCCATGCTCCTAAGGCAGGGGGTCTGAGTTCATTTCCTGGTTGGGGAACTACATCCCATATGCTGCAGCTAAGACTCAGCACAGCCAAATAAATAAATAAAAATAAATACTTAAAAAAAAAAATCCTGGGTCCATCTCTGAAATTCAGATTCTACTGGTCTGGGACGAGGCCTGAGCACCAGTACGGTAACAGTCCCAAGTGACCTCCATGTGTAGGAAGGTTGCTTCTGAGTCATGTTACTCTACACTCAACGAGAAATTTTGGGGACGTCCCTGGTGGTCCACTGGCTGACTCCCCGCTCCCAATGCAGGGGGCCCAGGCTCGACCCCTGGTCAGGGAACCAGATCCCACATGCCACAACAGAGTTCGCGTGCCACAACAAAGGTCGACGATTCCACGTGCCACTAACACCTGCCACAGCCACGTAAATAAAACAGGAAACTTTTAGAAAATGCTAGAGGCAGCCGGATGGGAGGAGTCAGGTAGCCAGAAACGGCTGCAGGACATGACCAAAACAGAGAGCTGTGAGTACCGGGTTGGCCGAAAAGTTTGTTCAGGTTTTTCCATGAGATGCTGCAGAAAAACCTGAACAAACTTTTTGGCCAACCCAATACTGAAATCATTTGAATTGCTGTTAAGATTAACCTCCCACCTGTCTCCAAGACTTTCAACAGGTCAGCTACACAAGTACCCAAGGTGCAGGGGTTGCTGGTGTGAGAATCACACAGAAGGAAGAGGTTATGGGCGGGAAAGAGCCACGAGATGAGTTCTGCCAGAGAACTCAGAGCCCGGGGGTCTGAGAGGGGGACGCTTGGCGGGGACGTGCTGGGGGGTGACGCTCGGGTCTCAGTGACAACCGGAGCGAAGGGAGCGCAAGCCCAGGTGCCTAAGGTTTGCTGCTGGACTCCTGGTCTGATATCACCTTGACTCCCTTATCCCCACCCAGCCCCACTGTTTCCTGTCAGTATTTAAGACGCTTGACCAATTTATACAATTAAAATGTATGAGTCTAATCTCCTCACCTAAATTCTGATCAAGTGAATTGCCTAGTTGAATCCAATTAAAGCTCATTCACATTCTAACCAGTATTTCTTATTTAAAGATAGAGGTCAAATATACTACAAACGCCCCCATTTACATCTTCATTTCACTTAACTGCAAAATAAGATACACTTGAATGTGTCCAGAAAAACAAAAAAAAATTATGAAAGTGAGGCAACTAGCACCCACATCTAATTTTAAAAACACCTTCCTTTTCCTTAGCATGTATTTAGTAATACCTACTAAATTCAATAATATCTAATTTCACGTATACAAATCATGGAAAGTATTTTAAAAATACAAAAGGCACGAATTAATGTGAAACAGAGACATTCAGCTTTAAAGAATTAAGTCGGCAAAGAGTTTTTACGTGTGTCCATTTATTGATTGCTGGGAATAGAGCTTATTGAGAATACACTGACATGCATTTGAGGGGAGAAATTAACCAAACCTGAAAGGAAGCCATTCAGTAAACCTGAGAGTTAATAAAGTAGGAGAGATTAGATCTAAAGACACAGTATGTGAGGTGACGCCAACAACCACGGAGGGCTGTCCTTAAGATGCCAGCAGCAAACGCTTTGGGAACTTCTCTGTTCTGAATTACTGTGGAACTACCAGGAGAGAGAGAGCACCCTGCCTCTTTAGTTTAAACTAATGCGAGAAAGCAAGCTGTTCACTGATGTGCCAAAAAACTTGCTGTCACTTCGAACTGTTTAAGGCAATTCCATTTTTACAAATTCCTCCACACCAATTTGTATGCTTTAGAGTTATAAGCAGCTATGAGAATTAGGAAAGATTCACAATGGATGCAAAAGACTGTAGTCATATCATCCCTTTATCTGCTGATTTATGCTCTAATACTAATAGATTTTTACAGCATATTGTCAATTTTTCCCCAAGGTGTTGAACTGATTAATACGATAAAGTGATATAAATAAAAACAATTCCAGTTACACTTAAAAGAACAGAGAGATTAAATCACTGGAATGTCTCAGATCATAATTTAAAATTATTTAATGATACATGTGGTACATGCGACACAAAGATTGTAACCTAAAGGGGGATAAAGCGCTGAGACATACTCCTAACTGCAGAGCTACATGCCACAGTTTCTCCCAAACTTTTCAATGGGTATTTTTTTCCTTAAAATGATAACATCAATGTTACTTGATATTAAAAATGTTTTGAACTGCTTTCTGTGGTAGCAGGAATAAGAAAGAGAAAACAGAAATGGACATACCCCAGTGGAATTAAAAAAAAAAAGCGGGGGGAAGATTTTGGCTCCTTTTTTAAGAGGCAGTCTGTTCCTTCCATGAACCGTGTTCTTTCCTTGAAGCTCTAGGGGTGGGGGGGACCGGTCATGGCTTGCAGCGCTGCACAAACCGAGGGTACAAGCACACGTCTCGGATGTGATATCTGTCCAGAATCCAGGTTAAGAATCGTTCCAAGCCCAGGCCATAGCCGCCATGTGGACACGTGCCATATTTTCTCTGTTAGAGAGAGAGACAGAGGAATAAAGGCTTAGTTTACAATTTTGTCTAAAATAGTGAAAGTTTTCTGCTGTAAAATGAGTTCCGCTTCTTCTGGTTAAGGGATCAACCCTTGGACTTCCCTGGGGATCCAGTGGCTGAGAATCTGCCTGCCAATGCTGGGGACACGGGTTCAATCCCTGGTCCGGGAAGATCCCACGTGCTCAGAAGCAGCTAAGCCTGGGCACCGCAGCTACTGAGGCATGCACACCCTAACACCCGTGCTCCCCCCGCAGTGAGAAGCCTGTGCCCGCAACAATGGCCAGCGCAGCCAAAAATAAACAAGGAATTCAACCCTTAAGCTACACTCCTTCATGGACCACATGGGAAAAAATACTTGGATATGAAAAATAAACCAGGCATTTAACACCCTAGAAAGAAAAGATTTCACACTTCAAATTAAGCTAATGTCTATCAGAAAAAAAGGAACAACTAGATATTAGTAAGATCTGATGACACATTTTTAAAACCTCAGTAGCAACGAGCAAGGCCAGCAGTTAACATATTCAAATTAAGTTTTCAAATTAAGTTAACATATTAGTGGCCAAAGACAAAACCCGCAATATACACATGCCACATTATTAAAACCACGAGACCAAATACAGCTCCTTCACATGCTAAGGTTCTTCCCTGAATTCTTCCCTTTTGACGATTTCAATTTAAACAGAACTATTATATTGAAAAAATGTTAAAGGGTTTATTTAATAAAAGTCTTTACCTGATCCGTGTACCAGTAATAGGGAGTGGGGTCAATCCCTTCTCTTTTGTAACCTGCCAGGATCTCTTCATTATCCCAGATACGCATGGAGCCGCCCACGATCTCACCAACATTGGGCATCAACACGTCGACCTTTCAGAGTGAGTAAATAAAACACAGTTATGACCAGGCTTTCAGTCACGGCACTGCTCTAGAGTTTGAATGGAAATCACTAAAAGCATCTGATGATCGTGCCAAACGCAAATATGACTCAAATGTCATAATTCAACAAGACAGGTTAAACACCATCAGAGGGCAGAAAACACTTCCTGAAACGCTGAAGATTCATAATAGAATATTTGCTATGAGCTGTGTCTTATTCCAACGCCCCCGCCCCCCCACCCTTCAAAAGCAAAATCACTGTCTGAATCCTAGACTGACAGATTCGGTGAGGCGGGGGTCCTCGGGACAGCGCTGCATGTAGAAAGACTTGATCTCCACGGGAAAGCGACACAGCAAGATGGGCTCGTTGATGGTGTCCGTCATCAGTCTCTCTGGAGCTTCCGGGATGTCCTGAGGTTAGACAGGGGCTTCATGAACATCCAGACCTCGAAAGGCGCCCTGGCAGAAGCAGCTCTCTGATCCAGCAGCAGTCTGCCATCTTACTCACCCAACAGAGCCCAGAACACACATGCACCCATAACCCATGACCACGCCAGTGTACGGGACCATCTCTGGAAGCAGAGCTGCCTCTTCCTACATTACATCTGCGCCACGTCGCATGAGGAACGCAAACACACACACACACACACACACGTGATAGGCTGTCCCTTTCCAGTGGCCAGTTTTATCTGGATCTGAAGCAAACGCAGTCCACCCGGTCCCATAAGGTGTAAGAAAATCAGCAAATGCTTCACAACGTCATTGATCTACACACACACACTAAGGTATTAATAACACCAATCTTTAAACTCCCGTTATCTCTGCTCCTTTCCTGTTACAATAAATCTGCATGCCTTCAACAGTCCTAAGACATGACTGTAAGACAAATAACCAGTGTCGAATTTATAATGTAACCACACCTGCAGCAGTTAGCCAAGAGAGGTAAGATGATGATGAATCAAGTTAATCTGCTTTCTGCTCACGCATCCTTCAGTAGACCACACATAAATTCAAGTTCAAACTGAAAAAACCCATCATTGGTAAAAACTGATTGGAAAGAATGGGGCAAGACTGATTTAAGGTTAAGAACTGCGGGAGCTCCCGCGGGAGCTCCCCATCGCCGGGCACAGTGGTTTGCAAGCTCTCGCCCTGGAGCCCTGCGCCCTCTACAGTCCAGAGAGGAAACGAGAGGTGAGGGGGAGAACTCTTCACACACTAGAGTCGAGAGTGCAACCTAACTGCAGGAAAAGGATCTCACTGCTTGTCCCAGGACCTGGAGACCTCTGCTCTACCCTAGCCCCTTCCTGTGTGTGAGATGACGCTGACAGGGAGAGAAAATGCTGACAGGCTCGGAGGACTGCCTGCCGGGCACTGAGCTCACTAAGTCCTCTGACTTTACAAGCGGACGCTGCCTCCAAGGCAGAGGCGGGGAATCAGACAGCGGGGTCGCTGGCCTCTGTTACTCAGCAGCGAGGACAGAGGTGGGGCTCGTGTTCTTTCCACTCAATCCCACCAGCTTGCTGTACTAGGTGGTGATAGCAATCGGGTTTTCAGCACAGAATCTGGTTTTACACAAGGTCAACCGAATTCATGAAACAATTAATTTATATAAGCCTAGTACCCTGTCCTAATTTCTTTCTAAAAATGAAACAAAAATCACACATTTCATTTGTAAAACAGATTTGCAAATACTATGTAAGGAGTGGTTAAATGCACAAGGAAGCGGGTTTGGAAATAGTGTTAATAACCTATTCCCACAAACAGTGCTGGGAGGGTGCTCCCGGGTAAGACAGACACGCTCACTGTATCTGGGGCGCTGGGCCACCTTCCCCATCAAAGCCTTCTCTCCTGGTTTTACACTTTAACCAGTGGCTATTTTCTTCTTTGGACCTCCTCCATAAGGAGTTTTAACTCACTGTTTTGGAGGAAGGAAGTATTCTTGCCTGGGCGATCCCATGGACAGAGGAGCCTGGTGGGCTACAGTCCATGGGGAAGCACAGAGTCAGACATGACTGAGTGACTAACACTTTCTCTTTTTATCCTTTTTGAAAGAGTCAGTTACTTTCTCCAGAAAACCCAAACGAGCACACACACATGCCAACACTCTGCACGTGACTTCAAAGTTCACAATGCTCTGAAGTGTCCTGCCAGACGAGAGAATTACAGCTAGAGCTAGTAAGAACAAGGACTTGCGGAAGAGGAATGAGACAAAGGATGGGCTGTGAAGGCTACAGACTGGCCAATATGCACTGACGACCACAGAAAAGGCACTGCCCCAAGGACCACTCTACGCCCGCTGAGCCGTGGGTCCCCAGACAAGCCCCAGGGGGGGCGGCCTGTGGTTGTCATGGATTTAACAGCAAGCAGATGCCTCCGACATTGCTGGTGACCGGAATAGCAATCCACTTAAGTATAAAGCTCCCTTTGACACAGTGACTACAGAAGAATCCATACCTCTCCAAATTCATAGAAAGTTCCGTCCTCTTTCTTTACGTTGTGTTCTTTCAGCCACACAATAGCATCTGAATAGTTCATCCTTTTGAAAGGCCGCTTAGGGGGCTTAAAATTCTACAGTAGAAAGGAAAAACACGGTGTATATAAGGAAACCATTCACACAAACACTTCAAGAGATGCTACTTACCGTTACTAACAGATATTACTTCATGAACGTCAGGACTTGTTCATTGACGCTGGCAGCAGGGGAGCAGAAGCATAAAGGGAGGGGTGTATGAAGATGTGTTCATGTTTATATTTTGAGCATAACCACTGATGTGTGTGCATTTCTTGGTACTACAGCAACACACTATTTAGTCATTAATTCAATGGAAACATACCTCCTTGCTAATACTTTTAATAGTTTGGATCAGATAATGAATCCTCTTAGAAGCGTTATACTTTGTGTACTCTGTTGATTTAGGTCTCATTTTTAATTGAACATTAAGGGAATTTTAATCCTAACTCTGCCGAATCTTTATCTAGAGGCCCATTGCCATTTTTGTCGTTTCTGAAATTCTCGTCGCCAAGAAAGGCTGGATTACATTCTTTTTCCTTCCAGATCGAGCTGGTGTAGTGCATTCTTGTTTATCAAAATACTCATAGCTTTGAAAAAAAAAATACTCATAGCTTTGGAAAAAAAAAAATACTCATAGCTTTGAAAAAAAAAATACTCATAGCTTTGGGACTTTGAAATGGTAAGTATTCATGATGTGTGAAACAGTATGACACGTAACAGTATGATCTTAATTATATAAAAATGGATGCTTAGTTGTGAAAACACACACGTAAGAGCTAGAAGGGCTTGTCAAACGTACATTGCTTGTGACGATGAATGACTTTGTTTTCTGCATCCTGACTTTTTTTGGTTTCCTATTATGCCATGTTAACTTTTAAGAAATAAAAGCTATTTTTAAACATTAAAAAAAATTCTTTCAGACTTAAAAGAAACTCGGGGAATTCTCTGGCAGTACAGTGGTTAGGACTCTGCATTTCCACTGCCAAGCATCCAGCTGGAACTAAGATCCCACAAGCCACGCAGTGCAGTCAAAAACCCCCCCAAAACTGGACATCCCTAAAAATGGAAAACACATACCAACTTTCTATGTAAGTTAAAACACTATGAAATTATTGGCGATGACTAGTATCCAATTTTAGTCTTTAAAATATCAGTCTTGAAATGGGGGAAGGGAATCAAAAAGTACAAACTTCCAGGTATAAAAGAGGTTAAGTCCCAATAGGATGTAATGTATGACATGGTGAGTATAATCAATAACACTGTATTATAAATTTGAAAATTGATAGGAAAGGCTCTTGAAAGGTTGCATCACAAGAAAAAAGCTGTAACTAGGTGTGGCGTGCGGGTCATCTTCTATTTTTTAAAATCTTATTCATTTGTGGCTGCGCTGGGTCTGCGTTGCGGTGTGCAGGCTTCTCACTGCGGTGGCCTCTCTCGTTGGGGGGCACAGGCCTAGCACACGTGGGCTTCAGTAGCTGTGGTGCGCAGGCCCAGTAGCCCTGAGGCATATGGAACCCTCCCAGGCCGGGGATCGAACCTGTGTCCCCGGCACTGGCAGGTGGGCCCTCAACCACTGGACCACCAGGAAGCCCCATTTTCTAATACATACATATATATATCACGGCACTACGGTGTGACCTAAAAGTAATATGTTATATATCAATTCTAATTCAAAAAACCAGTCATTTATTTCAAAGCTCACCAAGCTACTAAATCTATAAAAATCAAGAATGTGGACCTTGCTGAAACAGAGCCCTCATTTCATGTCTCCAAACAACAGTAGACCTACCGGGTTGAGGTCGCGCACTATGCTTCCTGCGGGTGATCTCAGGACTCTATCGACCACGTCACACACCAAGTCCTCCAGGCGGTTCAGGAGTTCCTCGAAGGTCAGGAAAGGACACTCGGCTTCCACGTGAGTGTATCTGAGGAACACGACACTAGCTCAGAGCTGCCCTTCTTTCCACTAAGTTTCTCTCAGGCAAGGATCTTAACGCTGGGAAACTGTCCAGAAAAATAAAACTCCCACCATGCTAACCAACTCCCAACTCTGCAAACTAGTTTTAGCCCACTCAACTTCCTTTTCCCCTTCTTAGTGATTTCTTGTTTATTCCACAACACATAAAGGATCGAGAGAGAGCAAATCAACAGATCTTTGTGAGCTAAGAGGTAGAACTTCTTGGACAGTTTCCATTAACTCATTCAAGCACCCTTTATAAAACCTCTTAATACTTTACCTCCACCAAGATTGCTTCTCTGAACAGGTTTTCTCAGAAAACAAAATTTTAAATGGAAGCAAAAAGACAACCACATACTCAGCCAGGTGCCTTCGTGTTCTGGACTGTTCTGCCCTGTATGACTGTGCGATGCAGAAGACGTCCCCCAGAGCTGGAATGCAGGTCTCCAGGTAGAGCTGAGAGGACTGTGTCAGATACGCCTCTTCCCCGAAATAGTCGAGCTTGAAGAGTGTGGCACCGCCTTCCACCTGTGTCTGCACTAATGTTGGAGGAGTGATCTATGCCAACAGGAAAGGGGTAAACAGAGGCCTTTTGTGAGCACCGGGGCTCAAGGTCAAACACGCGAAAGGGTGTTGTCTGCAGGGGACGACCCATGCGCACTTACTTCGTGGTACCCCCTGTCGAAGAAGTGGTCTCTGAAGCACCTGGTGACCACGGAGCGCGCCTTCAGGATTTTGGACATGTTCTCGCCCCGGATCATCATGTGCCTGTTGTTGAGCTGGACGTCCACGTCGGACTCCTCGTTGATCAAGTTGTCAGCACCTCCCGCGGGGGCCAGCCCGATCAGCTCCCAGAAGTCGCAGCTCAGCTCGTGGCCCCCCGGAGCCTACAGTTTTAAACGGGGCGGGGAGGAAGAGAAGGAGGGAGAAGGAGACAGAAAGTGTACAGGGTGAGGGAGTCTCACTCGTGGCAACATCTTCAGTAAGCTCGTATTTCTAAGAACCTATCTTTACCAGCCTACCCTTCTAAACCCAAACACCCAATAATTAAATTTCATATTGACAGATTTAATATTTCTTTCAGAATAAATCACTTACACGCACACACTTTTTTTACAAAACAGAAAAGCACAAACTAGAAAATAAACTATAATCCCATGACCTGGAGTAACCACTAACTACTGTCAACATTTTAGTATATCTTTCCAGCCTTTGCCCAATAATTCAAAAGTAAGATAACACCCACATTGAAAAATTCCTTAAATACCAAGGTTTTACTAAGAGATGCTTCTCTCTGGAACATATAGAGAGTAAAAATTGCAATCCTCCCTAATACTCCCATCGAAAGCCTTGTATGTAGAAGCCACACAGTGTGGAATATATAGCCATCTCGGTGCCCAACACTGGCAGCAAGAAACACCAAGACAGCCACTCCACTGTGCAATCGCCTTACTTACAAGGAAAATCCAGTGAACCTGAGCCAGATACTCACTCCTAACACAGGTTCTTTACATGGACTCGGGGAGTCTCTTTTATCAGTGTTTCTAGTCTCTCGGGAGGACCCCACGGGCTCCCTCTGCTGCTTAATATGTCATCTTTGTTTTCTTTCCCAAAGACAAATCCAACCACAGTTGTTACTTGAACAATAATTACCAACAAGTAGCTCTTAACTCGGAGAAGGCAATGGCACCCCACTCCAGTACTCTTGCCTGGAAAATCCCATGGACAGAGGAACCTGGTAGGCTGCAGTCCATGGGGTCGCTAAGAGTCAGACACGACTGAGCGACTTCACTTTCGCTTCTCACTTTCATGCACTGGAGAAGGAAATGGCAACCCACTCCAGTGTTCTTGAATAGAGAATCCCAGGGACAGGGGAGCCTGGTGGGCTACCATCAATGGGGTCACACACAGTCGGACACGACTGAAGCGACGTAGCAGCAGCAGCAGCTCTTAGCTGGTACTAGGTGACATGTGTGTTGGCTGGGGAACAAACAACTCTCTGACTGTCAAGAGTTATATTTGTTTTTTTTTTTAAGAGTCTTTCAAATTCTATTTTAAAAGTTTCAAATTTAGATTACTATTCTTTCCTGAAACACTTCCTGTAGATGAAATTTTTATTTTCACCTAGCTGAAAAATTATTCACATATAAACAGCAAGTTATTCTCGCCCTTGAAGATTATTCAGTCATTCTTTAGGCTGAAAATCACTGAGATTGTCACATCATACAAGCTGTATAGCACACATATTTCACTGGAAAAGGAAAAGGCACTCTAAAGTTAGCAAGTGCATCACATCTTTATATTTATAATGCTAAATTCAAAAAAAAAAAAAGACATTGGAAAGCAACAAGATTACCACTTTCCTCTCAGAAACTCCACACACTCACCTGCTTGCCCTTCGGGGTAAGATTCAGCATTCCATACACTGCGACACTGCTCTCAGTGGACAAGACAACGCCATTGTAACACTGACACTACGGAAAGATCAAGTTCAAATTCAGCTGCTCACATTCACAGTAAAATATTCTGCCATACAGAAGGCAAAGGGGTTATTTATAAACAGGTTATCTAGTCCAAAACTAGTAAAATAAGACGGCCATTCAACCAAACGTTTATCTATATACAGACACACACATACGCGTGCACACACCCTACGTGTACGTGTATACATGTGCATACATCCTACGTGTACGTGTATACATGTGTGTGCACACATACACTAGTCCACGTCTCTTTAAAAAAGTGAAGAACTTTTTAAGGGAGGGATCAGGCCATCAGCACCTGAATCCACTAATCATAAGGACGACTAGAATTATATGATTCGTGATGTGATGTAATTGAAAGAAGACAGCTGTGTCCATGAAGTAGTTGTATCAAGAAGACCTGAATATGATCACACCTAACCTCCAGCTCGTAAGAAAAACAAAGGATAGAGGAACATTTACACCTTATGATGCGATCGACCAAATCCAGAATGTGACAAGTCCTACAGGACAAATGACCCAATTTTTTCCAATAACTGGATGGGGGAGTGCAGTGGAGAAAAGAGAATGAAAGGGGAGAACTGCTATAGATTGAGAGAGAGTTCAGAGACATTATCAACTAAAGGCAACATGTAGCTCTTCTGACCCTCATTCAAAATAACCAACTGTAAAAAGACATTATGAATCTAACTGGATTTTTTTTTGGGGAAGGGGGTGTGATAATGGTAGTGTGATTATATTAAAAATATTTCTTCCTGGGGAAGCATATGCAAGTATGTTTACATGAAATATGATGTCTGGGAGATAAAAGGGTGGGGGGGGAAGAGTACACCAGAATTGGTAATATATTAGTGAAAAGATTTAAATTAAAGATTTAATGTGTATCCCTCCCAAATCCCTATGTTGAAACCCTTTCCTGCCAGGTGATGCTGTTAGGAGGTGGGGCCTTTGCGAGGTAGTTAGGATTACATCAGGGCATGAGGGTGGGGCCCTCATGAGTGGGATTAATGCTTTCCCTTCTCTGCAAGTTGAGGATGTGGATAAAACAGGAAGTGGGCAGTCTGCAACCCGGAAGAGGGCCCTCACCAGAACCTGACCACGCCAGCACCTTGATCTGGACTTCCCACCACGAGAACTGTGAGAAATAACCTTCTGTTGTCACCACGCCCCTCAGTTTACGGCACTCAGTCACAGCAGCCCAACTGAGACATTACTGGGCTGAGAGAGAAGACTGGGAGGTTTCCTCCCACTATTCCATTTTTGAGATGTTTGAAATTCCCCACAATAACAGTTCCAGATGCCCAAATTTCCTAAACTAACAATAAAGGAACCTATTGAAAAAAATCAAATATTCAGCCATCGTAAATATGAAAAAACGTTTACCAAATCATCTGACAAGACACACTGGAGAAAACCTGTACCATCCCGCAACACCAGAAACATTAAATTCTTTCCTAAAAATGAGAAAGAGGACGTTTAGCCGGATTGTTCTTGAGGCACCTGAAAGCACTTTCTCATAATTTAATCATATATGAAGGAACTGCCAAGTTTAAACGTGGAAAATTCAAACCTCCTACGGGGCCCTGTTCCTTTGAAGTAGTGTCACTACTCAGAATCTGGAAAGTATTTCACATTCTTTTCTGTATTTTTCAAACCCTACGCAAGCCCCCTGACCCACAGCATCACGGGAAAGCAAGGCCGTAAACGTGTGAGTTGAGGGACTGCGTCTCCTTCACCCCCGAGTCCCCTGCAGCGCCCGGCACAGTGCGTCCCTGGAGGGTGATACACGCTGCCACACAGAATCGCTCGTGGCTTTTTATGCCGTTTCTTCTTTTATGAAGGATTTGATAACCACTTACAATTAACGACATGCAAAAACATAATAATAAAAAAAAGAGAAAGCAAAACATCAGGACCAAGTACAAATATGCTAATCCTAAGCTCAGCAGCAGACACCAGTGAAGTTTGGCTCTGCACTTTCGATAGCGCACCCCCTGCTTTCCATTACATAATTCAGTGCAGTTCGGCAAATATTTCCTGGATACCTCCTGATCACTGTATCCAGGATGAAAGGATACAACTGATTGTATCCAATACAGTTAAGCAACATTTAAATTTTTAAACTTTCAATAGCTGTACTGAAAGAATGACCTTAGGATTCAAATCATTGTTTCCTTTAAAGAGCTAGCATTCCCAAACAAAAATACCCTCAAGTAAATGCTTTTTCTTATGTTCTTCATTTAAGACTAGGGATATTGAAAACAAATTGTTTTATAGTACACGCCATTTTATTTCTTGATTTGTCTAAATATTTATATTGAAAAAAATGAATCAAACTATTTTGTGTGCCTTTTTTAAAAATATAAATTTATTTATTTTAATTGGAAGCTAATTACTTGACAATATTGTACTAGGGATATTGAAAATTAAAGAGAGAGAGAAAAGTACAACTCTGCCAGTTACCTTGTCTACGCAGCCTGTGGACCCAGCCAAACACCTTTACCCTTTGGCCTCTATATCCTTCTAGTTCCCGAATCTTCACCTGTCAAGTTAAAGTAAATAACGTTTGACCCAGCATGTCATTCATCACATACCAACTCTGTCACGAATATCGGACGGGTGGCAGTAAGGTGTTAAAAAACCACAACTGAAGTAAAACTGCAGATAGCCACTCTACCGCAGGTCAGAGCCAGAAAATCTCACCATACCAGAGGCGTTAAAAACAAAAATCCAAGTCTTCTTTCTCTTAGAGCAAAACTGGCTGTGAGAAACACCCAGAACTTCAGATATTGCTATATAAAGTCAACAGATCAATAAAATTCATGGCAGCAACAACCCTAGTCCATGCAGAGCCCCTTCCCTGACCTCTCCCAGACCCTCCTGCCACCCTGGGAGGTGGAAGCTACCTAGGCTGGTTTTTCATCCGGGGATGAAGGGGAGAGGGGAGGGGAGGAAGGGTCTGCCGGGTGTGGCCAAGCACACAGCTCCCTCACTAAGGAAGCAAGAAAAACACGACAATTCAGCAGCAATAATAACTATTCTCTTCTAGAAAGAACATAGATATAATCCAATTTTTTAAAAAAATCACAAAAACCTTTTTCTCTTAAGAGGTCATGAGAATCATGGATTTTAACCTCTTCCTTTTACGGTGAGGGAACTGCCCCCAGGGAGGGTAACGTCACGTGACTGAGATCCACAGCCCACCAGGCCCAGATGCCAGGGCTGCCAGCTTTCAGTGGGGACAGAATGTGTTCAACACGGTGATTACTCAAAAAAGTGAGCCCTGCAAGGACCAGACTCACAACTCTCCAGCGTTACCCGCTCTCTCTCCCTTCTGAAAGAAAAGACGAGGAGTGCAAAGACCAGAGCAGGCAGCACGCTCCTCAGACACAGAAAGTGACAGCGTGACCCGTGGGCCCACCATGTGAAACAACCTGCATCACACTCACACATTTCGGCTCTGGAAGACTTGGGTCGTTTTTAATGGTAATCTTCTTTGCTTCTTCCAGGTTCTTTTCTCTTCGCAAATTGTCTTCGGCCTAGTTTTAGTAAATGGACAACCTGTTACCATGGCATCTGGTGTCCTGAACTGGAAAGCGTTCACAGAGCACCCACTGCTCACCTCTTTCTTCTCCCGGGACTCACTCTTCATCTGCTCTCTGTGCCACAGCTTCCTAATGTTCTTCATCTGGGACTTAGAAATAACATCCCACCTCTGGAGAGGTAAACAGACAGGTAGTGATTTCCAGACCTCTGTATTCTAACGAAAGCTTCTTCACAAAATCAAATTCCATGAAGTTTTGGGTTTACCTTACCTCATTTTCTTTTTGTGAATCTACGTAAATGGTAGGAAAGGGTTCTTTTCCAACTGTCATCAAAGCCTTGGGGAAGGGAGAAAAAGGACATTCCTTTACCATCATGCAGTGTTTAAAATTAAGATAACACCTGACTCACGAGGTAACTTCCATCACCTAGAACATTATCAAGAGCTCAGAAGAAAACATGAAGACCCCACCAGCCAAAGGTCAATGCCGATAGAAGGCACGGCTGAACGTACTAAGGCTGTCCTTAAAGTAGACATCCTTTCCTGAACGATTCTAGCAATGTCATTTTACACAGTATATAGTTCCCCATACTAGTGAACAAGAAGCAACGGATTTTAAGAGGCCACAGGGACCTGTAGGAAGTATGCTGACAACTGAAGGGACAGCTGACAGCAGAGGCCAGCTGCAGAGCAGCTCCAGATGCTTAATCCTCACGAAGGATCCAGGCGAGTCATCTCAGAAACTCTCAACAACACGATGGTCGGGGATGCAGAAGGCTAGGTTTTATTTAACTGGAAAAATCCCTATGTGTAGAATACGTACCCCTTTTCAACCTTTGCAGATATACTGGAACATATCTGATATCACTATCATTTGATATCTTATAGTTTATATTCTTTTCTTAAAAAATTGATGGTTGGAAGTATGTAAAAAATAAGTATTTTATTAATTGCTTCAAACATTCCTTCAAATCTGCTCCTAAATTATCATCAATCAAGAAACATAATGAGTTGTTGTCTCTAGTGTAACATCTGAAGCTTATGAAAACCAACCTTTTCTAAAGATCTAGTTTCCAAACCTGAAAAATACTTTTCTTCTTGATTGAACGCCAGTCTCAACTCAATTACTGCTAGCGAGGAGGAGGGAACCTGGATCTTTTGGAAACATCCAACAGAGTTCAGCTTCTCCTTTTAACAATCAGACTTTGTAAGATGTTGGTAAATCACTAAAGATTGATTTACTACCTGACAGTCTGCACTGATTCGTTTCAAGGTCATACCTGGATTCAAGTGGTAAATTCACCAAGAGAACTCTGAGGAGTCAGTTTGGAAGAAATGTCTGGAATAAACTCAGTATGAATATGGGAAGATAATTTTTATTTCTATAAGAATTAAAAAACTGATCATTTGACTCAATGGAGAGAAAAATTCCAAGATGCAATGCTGATGGTAAGGAAGAAAAGAAGACACCTATTAAAAATGTTCAAGGGGAATTCCCTGATAATCCAGTGGTTAGGGACTTGGTGCTTTCACTGCCAAGGGCCTGAGAACTAAAGATCCCACAAGCCTCAAGGCGTATGTCCCCCCACCCCTCCGACAAAAGGAAGTTCAAAGAACTTCAGGCATACAGCATCTGATACCCTTAAAGCTACATACCTGTATACACCCCTCACTTGCCCTTTTCGGAAAGTTCTCTTCAAATCTAGTACTTGAGATAAAACTCCTGACAAGTCATATAATAACTGGCAGAAGTCATTAATAAATACAAAGTCGTTTCCCTAATGAGGAAGAGGCACTACCTTAAGGCCTGTTTTAAAGGGTTTCTCCTTGGTTCCATCACCAGTAGCATCATTTCCCTCTCGGTCGGAGACATATAGTTCTGCTGTTTTACAAAAAGAGAGTAAGTTACTCATTTGGTCAATAATTATCAGTCACCTCATACTGCAGCTACTTTATCCATTCTTTATCTTTGTAAACAGAACATGTATCTGGTCAGTGAAAAATTATCAAATTCCAGGGACTTCCCTGCTGGTCCAGTGGTTAGGACTGCACGCTGCCAGTGCAGGGGGGTGCGGGTTCCATTCCGGGATCCCTGAGATCCCACATGCCAAAAGATACTTAGATTTTCTTTAATTAAAAAAATGTATCAAAGTCCAAAAGAAATTGTATCAGTTTATTTTCCCACTCCCCTCTCCAAGGACACCCATTCCGTAAGAAGAGACTGGTCAAATTTGGCTTTTCAAAATGAACTTTGATCATTTTCCTTTGTGATACTGCTTCCATTAATATCTACTTGAATCCCAACAACAGAGCAAGGGCTTTGTAATTGGCCAGACTGTCCAATTGGGATGTTGCACTTTAACAGCCAGGGACCCTGGAGAGTTCACTTAACCCTTCTGGGCTTGTTTCTGAGCCGGTAAAATGAGGGAAACGATACCCATATCTTGAAGTACTGAGGATGAAATATATAAATCGGATATCCTGGTGCCAGACCACAGAAAATTAAAATAAACATCAGTTTCCTCTGGCCTTTAAAGGAAACCAAAAGCTCCGAAAGTAAACGAATCGCACAAAGGCCTCGCAACTGTGAGCGGGCAGAGACATCACTTCGGATCCCACATCCTCTCCTTTGCCTACTGCACCAGATGGCCTCCCAGGCCCTCCCCACATAAACGAGGGTGAGCGAGAGAGGCATTCTCGAGTCGTCTCCTGAGGGTCACTCGGAAGACGCACACACTCGGGGGCGGCCCTGAGATCTGCCCGGGCCTCTCTGGGCGGAATCTCGGGCTTTCCTTCAGCGGGGCCCCGCGGGGAGCCTGCGGCTCCCGGGAGAAGCCCGGCCCGGCCCGGCCCGCCCTCCCCGCCTGCCTCCATCCGCGCGCGCAGCGCTGACAGCTATACTCGGCCGGAACACGGGGGCGGCCCGCGGCAGGGGCGCCACTCACACCCCCCCGGACCCCCGGCCTCACTCACCGAGCACCATCCCTGCGGCCGCCCTGACCACCTCCAAGGACATCGCCGCCAACACGCAGCCACCTGGTCTCCCCGCGGAGTGCGCCGGCAGCTCCTCAACTCGGAGGTTGCATCATCGAACGTCGCGCAGAAGCCGTCGCCGTAAGTCACCCTGGCGTCGCGGCTCCATTGGTTACGGGAGGTTACGGAGCTAGGGCGCGCGGCGCTGCAGCCGCCATCTTCGGTTCAGGCAGAGGCAACTTCCGGTTCCGGCCCCGCCTCCAGGCTACCCACTCCCTTCCGGCTGCGCTGGGGACTCGAGGGGCCACAGTCTCGCCCGGGGTCTCCTTGGCCCCGAGACATCTCGGGCAGCGCTGTAGTCCCAGTTCCTCCGGCCTCCATCTCCCCAACTTCCCTGATGAGTCTCCTAGTTCCGCCCCACCCCTACCCCTGCTGTGGGCGCGGTCAGGCCCTCCTGGAAACCAGACCCAGGGGTTCATCCCAGATCCTCAGATCCTGGAGTGGAATTTATGTCATCAAATTAATGGCGACCCATGTCATCAGCCGCGAGCTGGGGCGGAGGTAGGGGTGAGGGGCAGAGCTAGAGGTAGTCCTGTCTCCCATTCATGGCCTACCTTGAACATGAAGACCCTTTAACTTTCTAGCTTCAATGAATTTAGGAATGTGATTCAGTGTCACTTGGATTATAGTGTGTATTTAATTATCTTAAATTGGAGGATAATTGCTTTACAACGTTGTGTTGGTTTCTGCCCTACACGAAGAAGAACTGGACCTTCAGATCTGGAATTCTGGTTCTGCCTGTTGCTATGTGACTAGAGCTGAATGTGCTAACCTAAACTTCCATCTCCCTGTTTATGAAGGATGAGTAAGTTCAGGGCCCAGCAGTCACAGGTAGTAAATAAAGGGTGGCTAGGGTCATCATTCTCAACTTACTGGTATACCAGAGTTTGTCTCTGAGTCAAAGGAAAACATACTTTGGTTATGAAAATAAATCCATAGGTAGGCTCAGAGTCTATCAAAATTATAAACCAGATGACTCTAAGAATATTTCACCCAGTTTCATGGACTTTCCCTTCCCTCTTTGTTGAATGCTTTTGCCCATGCATTAGTTGCCTACAGCCGAAAGATAAATGTATTATCTCAGGTAGCTTCTGAGGCTGAAGCACTGGGGAGTGGGTGGGGGGTGGGCAGTATTCAGACCCAGGGTCTCTTCTAAACCAGGGGTGCAGTCACCTGGTGGCTTGGGTAGGTGAGGATCTGGCTCTTGGCAGGTGGCTGTGGTTTCATATCAGGTGGGCTCCTCAATGACAGGACAGCTGACTTTCCCCAGAAGTAAGTGGAGGGAGGGATAGAGGCAGCAAGACTGTATTGGTTGCCTATATTCTATATTGTAAAATAAATTACCCCCAAACTGCAAGTGACAGTCATTTTCTCACACTGCCTGTGGACCAGGAATCTGGGCAAGGCTTAGCTGAGGCTTCAGACGCTGCGTCTCTAAAAAGGCTGCCATCAAGGTGTCATCTGGAGCTCATTTAAGATTGTTTTTTAGCAGTTTGTGATGAAAGTTGTGAGATAACACAAAAATACAGAACACTTCACAGATGTGTGTGCCATCTTCGTACAGGGGCCATGCTAATCTCTGCTACAATTCCAGTTTTAGGAGACGCGCTGCCGAAGTGAGCGGAGTCTGAGATCCTGAAGTCTCGCCTAGGTGATGCTCTTCCCACACGCCCCTGTTGCTGTCAGGAGGACTCAGTTCCTCAGGCTGTTGGACTCAGGGCCTCAGTTCTTCGCAGGCTCTTGGCCGGAGGTCTCCCTCAGCTCCTTGCCACGAAGGCTTTTCCGGTGGGCAGTGTTCTTCATCATAGCAAGTGAGCAAGAAGGCAAGTGGGTGTGCAGGCCAGATGGAAGCCACGGTCCTTGGTTTCCCATCCCTTTTGCATATCCTGTTCCTTAGATTTGAGTCACTTGGTCCAGCCTACACTCCAGGAAAGGAGTTGTACACGAGGGCATGAATCCCAGGAGGTGGCAGGGATCCCAGGACCATCTTAGGAAAGCTACATGCCACAGCAACTAAAACCCAGACTGTAGTGCCTTTTCATAACCCAACCAACGAATGACATTTCATCATTTCTGCGGTATTTTAACTGGTCGCACAGACCAGCCCTACTACAAAATGGGAGAAGATTACACAGGGGGTGAATTCCAGGGGGCGGAGGTAAGTGGGGGCCATCTTAGAGGCTGCCATCACAGCCCAACCAGTGAATTTGTCCTCTTCACCCTGCACGGAGACCCCAGAGGCTGGCTCATGTAGACACATCAATGGGCTCTCTTGTCTTTTGGGCGGATGTAGCCAGTGGGGAGCACTGGCGGGGATGGGGTGAGCTCGGGTACTTCCTGCTCCAGCTCCCTCATGGCAGGCTGGCTGCACCTTCACCTGAAGGCCACAGACTATCATCTGAACTGTCCTTCATGAATTGAGTGTCATCTGATCCATAAAATTGGTGCACACAGAGATATCCCACCCTAAAGAGGAAAGAAAGTGTGTCTGTAAGACTGGGCCTGAAGATTCCCAGAGCACCTGCTTTGATGGCACTGTTGCCTCTTCCCCAAGCCACACCCACAGACTCGGGATTTCCACACATCCAGTCTCTGACACCTGCCTAATAGGCTGGCACAAGCCAGTATTACAGCCTTGTTCAGGTGCGGCTCTGAAAAGACAGAGGTGGGATGTCCCTGGCCGTCCAGTGGTTAAGACTCTGTGCTTCCAACGCATGGGGCACAGATTTGATCCCTGGTCAGGGACATGCCACATGCTGTGCAGTGCAGCCAATAAATAGATAAAATCAAAAATAAAGATATAGTTTTTAAAAAGTTTCAAATGGGAGTTGTCTCAGATGCTAGAACTCTCAGTGGATGACTGGCTTACTACTTAGGTGCATAGGGGACTACTTAGGTAGCATGAGGGACTGATGGACACTGGCTAAAGGGTTGACCAGTTAATCCGGCTTAGAAGGAACAAGATTAGAGGTTAGGTATGGTGGTCCGGTGGGGAGGTACGTGGATGAATTTTTCTGAATGGGCTAGTAATGTGAAGATATCTTGTTCCATATAAACACCCCTTAGAAGGCATTTGGTGGAGAGAAGTCTTTGTAAACTGTGGATGTTGGCTTTCCCTTCCCCACCCTCCAAGTCCCCCATACAAAGAAACCATACACAAAGTAGCTAGAGTAACAGGCTGGAGGCTATGAATGGGTTCAACTACATGGGCTTTCATCAGGGCTGAACTGGCTGGCTGATTACCACTACAGAGGACCCAGCTGACAACAATGGAAACTGACTTTGAAGACTTCAGTCACTCAGTCGTGTACAACTCTGGGACCCCATGGACTGCAGCATGCCAGGCTTCCCTGTCCATCACCAACTCCTGGAGCTTACTCAAACTCATGTCCATCGAGTCAGTGATGCCATCCAACCATCTCATCCTCTGTCAGCCCCTTCTCCTCCCATCTTCAATCTTTCCCAGCATCAGGATCTCTTCAAATGAGTCAGTTCGTCACATCAGGTGGCCAAAGTATTGGAGGTTCAGCTTTACCATCAGTCCTTCCAATGAATATTCAGGACTGGTTTTCTTTGCGATTGACTGGTTTGATCTTGCAGTCCAAGGGACTTTCAAGAGTCTTCTCCAACACCACAGTTCAAAAGCATCATTTGCGGACTTGATGGGACACTAACCTTTGAGGTGACCCTGTGTCCCACTGGTGGCTGGTGAATTGCATTTAACCCCCAGGGTGAGTGAAGTCGCTCAGTCGTGTCCGACTCGTTGTGACCGCATGGACTGTAGCCTACCAGGCTCCTCTGTCCATGGAATTTTCTAGGCAAGAATACTGGAGTGGGTTGCCATTTTCATCTCCAGAGGATCTTCCCGACCCAGGGATCAAACCCAGGTCTCCAGTACTGCAGGCAGACACTTTACCATCTGAGCCACCAGGGAAGCCCTTTAACCCCCAAAGGAGGAAGCAACATGCCCATCAACTATAGAGCGAGTCACCGTCCAGACAGGATGTACCCTCCCTGCCTACAGGGCCAGCATCTGTGGACTTAGGATATGCCCTGTCCATCTCCACAGTACATAGCATCTTCTCTAACCAGGGAACACACTCAATGAAGAGTGACGAGGGGCTCATACGTTCTGGGGGCACTTAGCACAGAGCCTTACACTCAGTAAGTGCTTGATAACTAGCTGTTGGACAGACTGGTTTCGCCCAGCCTATCTCTCCGGAAACAGAACTTCCCTACAGCATCGCGGAAAAGAGTCCTAACCGAAGTTTGCCGGTGCTCACGAGGGAATGAAGGAATTCAATGAATGGCCTTGCTCTTCTCTCTCCCTCCGACTCTGGCCAGCTGGGGGTGCCCTCTTCTGGTGGTCCTGGCTGTTCCGTCCCCGCGCCCGCTCAGGGTTCTTCTCATCCCTGGGTGGAAATCCCCTTCGCTCCACTAGGAGCCAAAGCGGGGATCAGCGTTCTAACACTAACAGGGCCCCCGCGGGCCACCGTAGCCGGTAGCCGGCTTGCGCTCCGGGATCCTGACGCCGGAGCCGCCATGCTGTCTCCGGGCGCATCCGCGTTCCCACCCCTGGGCGCGCTTTCCCGGGTGCGCGCGCACCGCCCAGGTGCGGCGGGAAGGCGGGGGCCTCATGGTGTCCTCGGGGCGACGCTCTCGGCGCGCTGTTTCCGAACTTACTCACCGGGGCTCATTAGAGCTGCCTCTTGCGCTCGGTTTATTTGCTCCTCGAAACAGTTTCGGAGAGGGAAGAGGCGAAAATCCCTGTGAGCATCTCTCGGGCACGTTTCCCCGTCCCTGGACCGGGAACGGGGTCGGGGAAAGCGGGGAGGGGAGGTTAATTGTTTGCTAGTTAACGAATCGGTCAAGCAGTCAAAAAAAAAAAAAAAAAGCTTAATATTTAAAACTGGTTTGAAATTGCAGACAAAAACGTAGGGTTACGATTATGGTGAAGCTATTGATTTAAGGAACTAAAAACAACTTTCCTTTTCCTTGTAAGTTAAATTTAAGCACTTCAATTTGTTCGTTAGTTTATTTCCGTGATTCCCAGAACTCCTTCATGGTTGTCAGCTGCTACCTTTATCTTACCATGTCTCCCTAAAAGTGAATGAAATTATTTCGAAGTCCAGCTGTCCTTCAAGGAGGGTGAATAATGGGGCTCTAAAGCCAGATAGCCCCAGAAGCGGGGCTCTTGCTCTGTGCTTCGGTGACCCTGGTTGCATTCTTTAACCTCTCCGAGCCTCAGGGTTTTCGTCTGTAAAATGCTTACAACCCCCTGGAAAGGTTCCCTTTGTGAGGTTAATATGAGGTCAAGTTACACAGAAATGCCTAATATGTGCTCGGCATCTGGAGAGCCTTCTGAATTAGAACATAAATGGTATTGATAGTTAATCGTTGTTTTTTTGTTTCACGATCCTGCAAAACCAAACCTTCAAGCCTTCAAACTGCTGAGGGCTGCTGGTGGGCCCTCCAATCCCCTGTCCCACCCTCCTTCACCCCCAGTGAATTCTGGCCAGTATTCCAAGTATCTCAGACTTTGCAGATCCTTTCCACTGCCCCAACTCTCAGGAAATGCCCTCTCTCTTGCTTCAGGCCATTAAATAGGAGCTTTCTGAGTCTCAAAACTCCACCAACTTTTCAGCTTCAACACCTTTCTTTACCTTATAGTTCAGTGTAAGAAATACAACAGTTGACTCTTGAACAACATGAGTTTGAACCAATATGAGTCGTCCACCTTTCCTTACCTTATAGTTCAATGTAAGAAGTACAACGCTTGAGTCTTGAACAACGTGAGTTTGAACCAGTATGAGTCGTCCTCCCCAAAAAAATGCTGGCTTCCCTGGTGGCTCAGTGGTAAAGAACCCGCCTGCCAATGTAGGAGAGCAGGTTCGATCCCCGTGTCAGAAAGATCCCCTGGAGAAGGAAATGACAACCCACTCAAGACAGGGGAGCCTGATGGGCTGCAGTTCATGGGATTGCAAAAGAGTCAGACATGACTTATGGGCTAGCCAATAATAGCAATAGCATACTACAGTACTACACTCTGGGGGGTGGTCGAATTTGCATATGGTTGATTATAAAGTTATATTTGGATTTTCTGCCAAGTGAGGATTAGTGCTGTGACACGTCAACCCCCGTTTCTTTGAGTTGTCCTGTGTATAACATGGGATTTGGGGTAGCCTTGAAGAAAGGGGAAGACAGAATCAGATGGAAGAAGAGCCAGAGAAGCTTTCAAGGCAGTGAATCATGTCTCTGAAAGCAGTGAGGTGGACCTCCTCCGGGTAATTTTGAAGAGCAGTCATGGTGCCAGTTTAGTAGGAGCTGAGGCTCTTGCGGGGGGGGGGGGAGGGGGGGTTCTCTGGGAGTCTCAGAGGCCCAGCTGTTAATTTCTTGGTTGATGGGGATTGTTTGCTGTTGGAGCAGATCCAGGTGAAAGTATTTTCACCCCAAGTCAGAAAATCTTAAATATCCCAGTCTTGGACAAACCCAGTAAATTGAAAAGAGCTCTTCTGGGTCCATATTTACCTCAGTCATTCAGTCGTGTCTAGTTCTTTGCGCCCCCATGGACTGTAGCCCGTCAGGCTCCTCTGTCCATGGGATTTTCCTGGCAAGAGTGCTGGAGGGAGTTGCCATGCCCTCCTCCAGGGGATCTTCCGGATCCAGGGATTGAACCGGAGTCTCCTGTGTTGCAGGCTGATTCTTTACCTGCTGAACCTTGGAGGAAGCCCCCAATATTTACTCAGGATGTTTACAATGATGAAATCCTGATGCAAGTTTTAAAAAACTTGAACCATAGCTCTATTTTTAGAAATAGTCTTTAGTGTTACCTCTATTAAACTCTTCAAGAAGCCTACACTTTATGTTGGTTTCGCAAGATAAGCGGAGGGTAGGTGAGAATTTGAAAGTGAATGATCACTAGAAGCCTCCTATAGGATTTCCATAGGCTAGCTTACTCCGTAAGCAGCTTGGCTCCATACCGGTTTTGTAATGAACCTGCAAGAAGAGTCCCATTTGGCAAATTGACCTCTAGCCTAAAGTTTGATTCTTATCACTTTGAAGAATTGATTCCTGATCCAGCTGCTAGTGGGGCCCTCGCTCCTTGGCTTTACAGTCCAGATCTAGTATCTTTAATCCCCGGTGGGAAGAAACAGAAGCATTCCAGGGCTTGTGACGACACCTTGAGAATGCAGCACATTGAGATCATAGGTTATTCTGGAGTGAGTGACATAGATCCTGAATTTGGCAAGAGCACCCTGGCCTTTTCACCACCATACTTGGTTGGGAAGTTTAGATTTCTGTTAGAATTTCCCTTCCTCTTATATTTATTGTAAACACTTTCATTATAATTTGATTCAGCTTTTGAGGCTGGGGAATTCCCTGGCAGTCCAGTGATTATAACTCCTTACTTCGATTTCAAGGGACGTAAGTTTGATCTCTGGTTGGGGAGTTAAGATCCCACAAGCCATATGGCTCCCAAAAAAGTTTTGAGACCATTTTTTTTCTTTCTCTTCTTTCTCTTTTTTATGACCCACTATTCAGCTTATAGAAAGTTAATTCCCCAACTAGGGGTCGAACCCAACCTTCAGCAGAGAGAGCGAAGAGTTCTAACCACTGGACTGCCAAGGAATTCCCAAAGCCAAATTTCTGATAATTTAAGAACTTTGAGAGTTATTTCTTCCTATGCATCCTACTAATGAGCTTATCTTAGCGGATAATTGATTGGATGGTAAATCTGTACTGGGCTTTGAATCCTCTCAACTATTATTGATGCTACTATTTATTTGACATGACCTTGGGGGCTTCCTTGGGGGCTCAGATGGTAAAGCGTCTGCCTGCAATGCAGGAGACCTGGGTTCGATCCCTGGGTTGGGAAGATCCCCTGGAGAAGGAAAGGGCAACCCACTCCAGTACTCTTGCCTGGAAAATTCTATGGATGGAGGAGCCTGGTGGGCTTCGGTCCATGGGGTCACAGAGAGTCAGACGCAAGTGAGCAATTTCACTTTCACTTTCCTTTTTCTTAAGATGTTAGACTCTTCTGAGGTCAGAGAAAACACGTGTGTGTAAATGGCCTGATAGAACACGGCTCTCAGTAACCATGAACGGGAAACCACCTGGCTTGGGATTCCCAGGCACCCAAGGGGCACAGTAAACCTTGGAGGGCTGCTGGTCTAGGGAGGAATATGTGGGCTAGGGAAATCTTTTGAGAGGATTTATGACTTAAGTAGGAAAAAATACCAACTCAAACTATCCTTTTTTGGTTTAAATATAATTTCTTTTGTTGTCATTGTTATTTAATTTTTGGAGTTGTTGTTCACTTAACTCAGTCATGTCTGATTTTTTGCAACCCCATGGACTGTAGCACACTAGGCTTCCCTGCCCTTCACTGTCTCCTGGAGCTTGCTCAAACTCTGTTCATAGAGTTGATGATGCCACCCAACCATCTAGTTCTCTGTCACCCCCATCTCCTCCTGCCCTCAATCTTTCCCAGCATCAGGGTCTTTTCCAATGAGTTGGCTCTTCGAGTCAGGTGGCCAAAGTATTGGAGCTTCAGCATCAGTCCTTCCAATGAATATTCAGGGTTGATTTCCTTTAGGATGGACTGGCTTGATCTCTGTGTTGTTCAAGAGACTCAAGAGTCTTCTTCAGCATCTCAATTTGAAAGCATCAATTCTTTGGTGCTGAGCCTTCTTTATAGTCCAACTCTCACATCCATACATGACTACTGGAAAAGCCATGGCTTTGACTAGACAGACCTTTGTCAGCAAAGTCCTGTGGTCACTGCTGAGGTTTACAAATTTGCTGGGGTTTCCCTGGTGGCTCAGATGGTAAAGAATCTACCTGCAGTGCAGGAAACCTGGTTCTGATCCCTCTGTTGGGAAGATCCCCTGTAGAAGGAAATGCAACCCACTGCAGTATTCTGGCCTGGAGAACCCCGTGGACAGAGAAGCCTGGTGGGCTGCGGTCCATGGGGTCACAAGGAGTCAGACACGACTAAGAACTAAGACTTTGACTATGAGTGCAGCACTTTAACAGCATCATCTCTTAGGATTTTCCACACACTCCGGCTTTGTTCGTTGTGATGCTGCCTGAGGCCCACCTCACACTGCAGGATGTCTGGCCCTCGGTGGGTGAGCACACCTTGCGGTTATCTGGGGCATTGAGACTTGTTTAGTGTGGTTCTGTGTATTCTTGTCTCTTCTGCTTCTATTAGGTCCTTGCCATTTATGTCCTTTACCGTGCCCATCTTCGCATGAATATAGCTTTATAATAATTCTTGAAATCAAGTGATACTAGCTTCTCTGACTTTATTTTTCTTTCTCGTTTTGGCTATCTTAGGTCCTTGGCATTTCCACTTGAATTTTAGAATCAGTTTGTCAGTTCTTACCGTAAAGAAACCTATGAAATTTTGATTGGGAGTGTGTGAATCTGTAGATCAATTTCAGTTCCTTCTCCTCTGTTGTTTTGTGTATAAAAGGTGGCCACACACACAGTTCTGCACCTGCTGTTCTCACGAAACAGTGAATCGTGGCGATCTTTTTGTCTGGTAGTCTCTGCTGCAGTTTCATGGCGTTCTACCGTCAGCACGTACTCTGCTTCATCTAACCAGTCCCCTGTGATGGATTTCTAGTTCACTGCCAGTGTTTTTACAGACAGTGCTGCAGCACAGTAATTGTACGTGTCATTTCCCCTGTGGGAAAAATTTAGCTGCAGGATAAATTTGAGAAATGTGATTGCTAGGTCACAAAGTATATGCATTTGAAATTTTAATAGACAGGATTAAGTTGCTAAGAGTTTCATCAATTTATATTCCTACCAGTAATAAAATAGGGGGTTTGTTTGCCATAGTATCAATATTGCATTGCCAACCTTTTTCTTTTTTGCCAAGTTGATAGGTGAAGGTGGTCTACTAAAATCATTTTGATTTGGATTTTTCTTATTACAGATAAGCTTAAACATCTTTTTGTGTGTGTGTAAAAGCCATTTGTATTTCTTTTGCTGTGATTTCTTTGTGTGCTTTGCCCATATTTTATTTTTTTCCTGTTGGATTGTTGGAGTCTTTCAGATCCAAGGAAGTCTTTGTTTTTTAGGATAATTAGCTTTTTGACGTGAGTTGCAAATATATTTTTATCCACTTTACCATTTATCTTCTTGTACTTTTTTTAAATAAGGAAGGCGTTTACGTTTTTATATTGAACTTACTAGTCTGAGTCTTTCTTTTGAGGCTTTGGACTTTGAGTCTTTTTTGTTCTGGATGTGCCAGGGGCCTTGTGGGATCTTAGTTCCCCGACCTGTAATTGAAACTGGGTCCTCAGTGAATGCGCAGAGTCCTACCCGCTGGGCCACCAGGGAATCCCCAAGTCTTAAGTAGAAAGCCTTTCTCTACTCAGTCTACATTTGAATTTTCTCATGTTTTTCTTCTAGTGGTTTTATGACTGTTTTTGCATTTAAATCTTTTATTTACTTGAAATTTATTCTACTGTAGTGTAAGGTATTCAGTTTGTTTTCCTGTTGTGCCAGTACTGTTGATCAAAAAGCCTGTCTGTCTCCCAGTGACCTTTGATCTCACCTTTATGTGTAGTAAATTTCCACGTATGTTTGGAGCTTTTTCTGGACCTTCTAAACTGTTCCATAGGACGTATAATCATGCATCAGAATCACACTGTTTACATTGCTTTTTAAATTATACTGTGATCTAATATATGGTAGGGGTAGTCTCTCCACATTGCTTTCTCTTTTCGTTTCCTGGCTTTTATTGTAATAGTTTTCATGTGAACTTGAGTCTGTCTATTAAAGAAAATTACTGGCATTTTTATAGAGATCGTATGCCTTTTATATACTAGGAAGACTCCACTCTTTACGGTGTTATAACTTATCTAAGAACACAGCATGGCTTTCGGTTGCTCAGCTATTCTTCTGAATTCACTACTGTTTTAAAGCTTTGTTCATATAGGTCTTAATTGTCAACTTTATTCCTCAGTATTTTATCCTTTTTTTTTTTTTGAAGTTGTAAACATAGTTGTGGAGAAGGCAATGGCCACCCACTCTCGTATTCTTGCCTCGGAAGTCCTGTGGACGGAGAAGCCTGGTAGGCCACAGTCATGGGGTTGCAAAGAGCTGGACACGACTGAACAACAGTAGCAGCAAACACCGGCCTTGGACAGCACAGACTGGAGCCGCGGAGGCCCGCTTTTTAGATAAGATTGGTTTTTTAAGTTAATATTGCAGTCAGTACTGCGTGGTCCATGGTTGGTTAAACCCATAGATGTGGAACTACAGATATGGAGACCCAACTGTCAAGTTTTATGTGGATTTTCAGCTGTGCAGGGGCCAGCCTCTCCAACCCCTGCCTTGTTCAAAGGTCAGCAGTACTATCTTTTCCCCATTATGTCTCCTGTTTGTTGTTGCTGATGAATGAAAGTTATCCTTATGTTTGTTTTGTTCCCACTGTCTTGTTGAATTTACGTTCTTTAGTTGACCTTCCTGTGTTTTCCAAAAATACAACCATTATCACTTTCAACAATTGTAGATTTATTTCCTTTCCCACAATTATTATGCATCTAATTTATTTTTTTAATCTAATTGTATTCAGACCGTTTTCCCTCCTTTAAACTTCTTCCTTTTTGTGTATTTGCTGTTATTTTTTGCATTGTGTTGTTTAGAATTGCTTTCAGCCACAAGTAGCAGAAACCCTAACACGGCTTAAACAAGGAAGGCTTTATTGTTCTCATACGGAAGCAGTCTGGAGGTCGGTAGTCAGTCAGCAGTTCAGCCATGTCAGTAATCTAATCTTCCTTCGGCCATCTGTCAACCCAAGTTGACGCATAAAATTAACCAGCACAATGGGTATGAGGTTTTCGTCTGTTGTAATGAAAATGTTGTGGAACTTGATCTTTGTCGTGGTTACACAGCACTGTGAGCTAATGTCCTAAATGCCTGATTTGCACACTTTAAAATGGTTACTTTTAAGTGACATGAATTTCACATCAACTGGAAAAATACCAGAAAAACGGATTTTCTTTTTATACAAAACAAAAACAATGGTAAAACTACCATAGATTTCAGGGTTATACGTGCTCATTTGGGGATCAGCTTAAATGTCTTCTCTGCATATAAATATGAAAAAGTGATGATGCCTCTGATGGACACTGCTGATGGGCTAGCTCACTGCTCATTTCCAGCGTGATGGTTAATTTTACGTCAGTTAGGGTAGGCTGCTGCGGCCACTATCTAACATCATACAGAGAAATTAACTCAAAGTGAACCAAACTATTTGAATATGAGACCTGAAACCATAAAACTCTTAGAAGAACATGTAAGTGGTAAGTTTTTTGATATCAGTCTTGGTGATCATTTTTTTTTTTTGGATTTGACATCAAAAACAAAGGCAATAAAAGCAAAAGCAAACAAGTGGGACTGTGTCAAATTAAAAAGCTCCTGAGCAGCAAAAGACATCACTGAACGGGAGAAAATACTTGCCAGTCATTTTCTATATGGGGTTAATATACAAGATATATAAAGAATGCCTACAATTCAACAGGAAAAAAACCCCAAAAAACAATTAAAAAATAGACATTTTTCCAAAAGAGACACACATAGCCAACAGGTACATGAAAAGATACTTCACATCACTAATTATCAGGAAACCGTAAATCACAGCCACAGTGAGATACCACCTCCCACTTGTTGGAATGGCCGTTCTCGAAAAGACAACAAATGACAGATGTTGGCAAGGATGTGGAGAAAGTGAACACTGGCAGGCTGCAGTGCATGGGGTCAGAAAGAGTCAGGCGTGGCCGAGCAGTAGCAGCAGACTCTTGAATACCACGGGGGTTGGGCACCGACATCCCCCAGTACCGCCTCGGCTCCGACACACACACACACCGTCAAAAATCTGTATAACTTTACAGCTGGCCCTCTGCATCTACAGATTCAGCTGTCAAGACCGTATGGTACTATGGTGTATTTTTTGAAAAAAAGTAACATATAAGTGGATTCATTCAGTGCAAACCTTCGCTGTTCAAGAGTCGGCTGTATTGACACTATATCCTGCAACTTAACTATTTTTTGTTTATTAGTTTTTACAGTTTTGTGGGTGGAGTCTTTGAAGTTTTCTCTGTGTATATCACATCACTGGCATCGACTCATTGGTTGTTCAGTAGTATTTTATTTAAAGTTCACATATTTGTGATTTTTTTCCAGTTTTCTTCTTGTGATTTCTAGTTTCATACCACCATGGACAGAAAGATGCTTGGTATGATTTGTCATCTTAAATTAAGAAGACTTGTTTTGTGGCTTAACATATGATCTACCCTTTAGAAAGTTTCGTGTGCACTTAGGAAAAACATCTATTCTGTTACTTTTGGATGAAATGGTCTGTGTGTATCTGTTAGATCCGTTTCCTTTAACATATTGTTTAAAACAAATGTCTCCTTATTGGTGTCCTGTCTGGTGATCTATCCATTCATGAAACTGCAGTATTGAAGTCAACTACTAAGAGAGAGTGAGATAGGGTAGTGGGACTCTCATAGTACGACTTCACAGACTGTTGCCTCTTGCTGTGCCCTGGAGGTGGGAGCTGGTGAAAAGCTTTCTCTGTTGGTCACAGTCCTGTGGGACCTACTGAGCATAAGCCCCACTTGGCACCACAGCCAGATAATCAAGGGTGTCCCCTAAGCTGTAGTCACAAAAACCAGGGTACCTGATGTAAAGCACGATACCAGATACATGTGAAAGCTCCCTCCTGAGACACACTGGTGCTCTCGACTGCAGCATAGGAAGGGCATAAAGATGGTGCCAGCTGCGGGGAGAAAAGGAAACCTAGAGTAAAAAGAATAAAAAGGATGGTGTCCTGCCAGCAGGAGTGAGACAGAGGGAGCCAACAAAGATGGTGTCTGCCAGCCTGTGTCCTGGGAGGGTGCCCCTGCAGGCCCCCAGACAGGTGTTAAACCAGACGGCCTGCCCCTCGGACCAACGCTCGAACATAAGCAGTAAGCCTCTTACATAAAGTCCGGTGCATCTCGGTTGGCCCCATCTCTGCTGGGCCCTGGTGCAGGCGAGTCTGAAGGGATGAGCTCTTTAATAGCGATTTCTCTTTGCCGTGACCTTTGGGTCTTATAGATGTGAGTCCCGTTGGCTTTCAAAGCTGGATGTGTCCGGGCCTTGTCTCAGGTGCAGGCCTTAAATGTTGGGTTGCCTGACGTGAGTTATAGCCTGTGTTCCTCGTGGAGCAGCTCTGAGTTTAGGGTACCAGGGGTGGGCTTTTTCAGTAAAATTGTGTCTCAGCTCTTCCCACCTGCTGTGTTTTTCCTTGAGTCCCTTAGCACATTGTTGTTTTTGATTTGTTTTCAGAGGAAATTGTTCCATGTGTAACTACAGATTCAGTGTGTTTGCAGATGGAAGTGAATTCAGGGTCTTCCTATGTCACTATCTTAAACTGACCTCATTCTATGGCAAAGTAGTATTCCATTATATGGCTATACTCCATTTGTTTACCTGTTGGTGGATATTTAGGTTGTTCTTGCTGTTGGTTAGTCACTAAGTGGTGTCGGATGCTTTTGCAACCCCACAGACTGTAGCCCACCAGGTTCTTCTGTCTGTGGGATTTCCCAGACAAGAATCCGGGAGTGGGTTGCCATTTCCTCCTCCAGGGGATCTTTCCGACCCAGGGATGGAACCAGGGCCTCCTGCGTTGGCAGGTGGATTCTTTACCACTGAGCCATCAGGGAATCCCCAGATTGTTTCTACCTTTAAAAAAAGGTAAAGATCTTACTTACTTTTGGTCGCGCTGGGTCTTCGCTGCCATGTGCTGGCTTTCTCCGGTTGGGGTGATTGAGCTTCTCGCTGCGGTGGCTCGTCTTGTTGCAGAGCATGGACTCTAGGGCATGTGGGCTCAGCCGTGACACACGGGCTTCGCTGCCCCGTGGCACGTGGAATCATCCCGGACCAGGGTTTGAACCTGTGTCTCCTGCATTAGCAGGCAGCTTCTTAACCACTGGACCACCAGGGAAGACCCTGTTTCTACCTTTTTGGCTGTTGTAAATAGTGCTTCTGTGGCCATTCAGGTGCTTAAGTATTTGAGTACCTGTTTTCAGTGTTTGGGGATATATGTGTCTACACACTGCACACATCTAGGAGAATTGCTGGGTCATCTGGAAATTCTGTTTAACTTGTGAGGAACTGCCGAACTGTGTTCCAGAGTGGGTTCAGTGTCTTACATATCCATCTGCAATAGATTGGGGGGGGGGGTTACAATTCCTCCATATTTTTGTCAACACTTTAATAGTCATTCTAGTGGGTGTGAAGTGGAATCTCATTATGGTTTCGATTTGTATTTCTCTTTCGACTGATGATATTGAGGATGTTTTCATATGCTTATAAGACATTTATAATCTTTGGGAAAAAGAGTATTCCAGTCAAGAAAATTATTTTACAGTGCTTATTTTAAGGGCCTCACCCAATCTCTGCTTCTTCCTGCAATGCTTCGTTTTCCTCTCAGTGTTTCGTGAGGCCTTTGTGTATTTATAAAGGCACCACAAGTTTTATTGCAGCTCTAACTTACTAGCAGATTCTGACAAGACTTCTAGAAGCAGTCTTAAAATTTTCCTAAGCTTCGTTCACATATATGAGGGCAGCAACTGGTAAAACATTTAGATTCCCTCAGGGTACATTTTGCTATCACGCCGGACGTTCTTAAGAACCATTTCCTCTCCACCAGTTGTCTTTACTCAACAGTTTCTGGTCCTGAGTGTCAGCAGGAACCTTTAGGTGGTGCTCTCTTGTTAGAAACATTTGTTCCTCACCAGTTTAAATACAGTAGCATATCCTAAGGAAAAGTGGCCTTTTTTTTTTTTTTTTTTTAAGGGACCATCCCCCAGGTCTGCTCAGGTTTTCTCATACCATTTCTATTACAGAGGCTAATAATCTGGTCTGTCTCCTCCCCACCGCCCCACTTCCAGTGGGTTGCTCTGATGCAGACATGAAATTCTGCTCCGGAAGCAGGCTACCTGGTATAGAAGAGCAGAGAGCGGGGTCCTGATGTCCTACCTTACAAAACACCCCAAGAACTAGAACTCTCTCATCACCTGCTACTACTACTGATAGCCCCCCCCCCCACCAAAGTCCTCCATTTCTGCCCTTCAAAGAACCTCCTCCTCTGCAAGGGAGACGGGCCATTTCCCTAATGGGGCCCAGCCTGCCTTCCTGCCCAGGAGCTGACCACCTGACAGCCGTGTGTCAGACTTGGCCCTCCCAGTCCCTACCTGCTCTCCTGCCCTTCAGCATCCTGATAGCTTCCCTTTGCTTATTTTTCTGCCAGCCCTTCACCCTGTATTTCTGAACTTTGTCTCCCCATTTCCCAGCCCCTGCTTTTGGTCAGGGGTTACTGTTGCTTTTATTTTACCTCCAGAGAGCTGAGGTCACTTGGATGAATTGTCCCCCTTCTCATATCCTAAGACACACTCTCCCTGGATACAGTTGTTCTTACCAACTGTTAATCCATACTCTGACTCTGTAGTCAGAGCCTCTTGTCTCAGCCACTTCGCCCCTACACTTAGTACCCTGTATGCAGCTTACTTCTCACCACAAAGGACCCCTGTGGTTCCTTTAGAAACCAGGCAGGCCTAGATTCTCTATCATTTGCCCCACTCTAAAATAAAGAAATACTTTAACAGATTGTACTTCCCCCCAATTTTACCAAAGTGTTTATTTTTTAAACAAAAATATACATTAATCTCAGATTTACAGAATATAGAAATAATTTATCCAAAACAATTTGCATTTTAAAATTAATATTGCACCCAACCATGGAAGTCTTTGACACATTTGCATTGTCGACCTTTCCCACAATTCGCAAAACGGGAGAGAAATCTGAAACTGAGAGAATTACACAAGCTAACTTTTCTTTAAAAAAAAAAAAAATAATAACCTTACAATCTTTTATTTACAAGATAAAAGTTGTAAACTTCCAGAAATTCACTTCCATAGAATAAAGAGCTACACATTCTTTGCTTACACCTGGACAGTGAACTCTTTACACACTGTGATTTCCTCACAAGGAACGCGAATGAATATTGTGAGCATTCACAACCTAATGGTAAGGGACAGAATTATTGAAGACACTTCTGTGTCTTCACGGGGACACGGAAATGAAAGTGTAAAGCACAAAGGATGAGAAAAGCCCCTGGATAAATGACTCTTACCTCTTTGAGGCCAGTTTCCATAATTGCCAAAGTTATCTTCAATTTTAGAAGGATACACTATTAGCCTTAGGAATATGGCTACCAACAGCCGTTTCTCTAAAGTAGAAAAGAATGAGGTCTGTTTTATGTCCCTTATAAAACACTTTACACATAGGCAGGCACAAAAGTTTGCTTTTCAAAAGAAAGCTTTGCAGAATATTCTGCAATTTATCACTGATACCCTCAGTTTTTAAAAGCTTTTTTTAAAAAAAAACCCATAAATATTTAAATGCATCTTTTTAAAAGTCGACAATAGACAGTAAACTCACTTGGTTCTACAGGAACTGGCTGAAATAATATACAATAGTGAGAGTAAACGTACGTAAGGTACTTTTTTAACCTGGTAGTAAATCGAAACAGACTCAGACCTTGTGTTTATGAAATGTGAAGTCATTTTTGTTGATTGAGCTGAATTAAATCCACATGAGAACATGAAATCATGCAGTCCCATTATCAACTCTGAAAAAGACCACTTAGCTTTTAGGAGATGAGCATTCACGAGTCTTCCATCATTACTATCATAAGGTCTTTGTTATAGTAAGGTAGGCTCCTGGGAAAAAAAGGAGCCTCTGGGAGATTCCTGACAAAGATCCCAGACAGGAAGAGCTTACTAATTTTATAAAACGATACCATTTGAACTGAAATAGAAGACGTTTTCAAATTCTCTTGTCCTAGATTGAGACGGAGTTAAAAATGTTCACTTTGAATCACAACAAAACATCAGCATCTGAATAATCTGATTTTTCAAAAGGTCTTCTTGGGTTGGACGATTTGCACAGCAAAACCAAGTCGTTTGCTGAATAGGTTCTTGTCTTCAGCATCCTCGTGACAAGTTCAGTTTTTTACAAAAAGTTCCCAGTCTCTCATTAAAAAAAAAAAAAAGGCGACGTTTCCTTCGTGTGATTGTTTTTCTACAGGTCACCCGGGAGCCGGTGCCTCAGCTCTCCACGGTGCGCCTGTACTCCGCCGACCCGTCGGCGATGACCCCGTCCAGGGGCGAGCGCTTCTTGCGGATGCTGCGGCCGGAGGAGATGAGGTCGGCGTAGCCGCGCTGGTGCGAGAAGGCGTAGGCCGAGCGCCGCGTGGACACGTCCCGGCGGAACACGTGCTGGCGCCGCTGCCACTGCTCTTCGGCTTTTAGCTGCTTCCGGTGCTTCTGAATCTGCAGAAGCGGGAGAGGCAGGACCGGGTGAGGGAGAGCCGGGAGGCCGAATGGAAACGCGGGTCTCTGCCCGCAGAGGGAGCCCCTCAGACTGACTGGGACCCTGGACCAGGCTTCCCCACACCCGCCTCCCTGAGGGGTGGGCATCTCCAGCTTGGCTTTAGAGAGGAGGAAGCGGAGGCAGAGGTTCCATGAGGCTTGCGAGCTCTCAGAGCTAGAAACAGGGCAGCCAGGACTCCCACTCCTCAACTGGTGCTCTTTCCAGTTCACAGGGGGGACTGGCCCAGTTTTAGAAAAGACCCTTAGTGTCTCTGGGTGTTTAATGCCCACTCTGGTCAGTGGGGGAGGGAGATACAGAGGACATGAAGGTTCCTTGCCTGCCTGGCAGCTTCTCTCCCCTCCTTTCTGATGAGATGGAGCTTATCCAGATGCCCTCCTCCTCGTCCTCACAGCTACACTCCTCCTGGGATGTGGACTCCACCGCAGGGTGGGACTGATTGATATCCTTGTTCTCGACTAGTCCAGGAATGGGCATGTGCCCTAATTTTGGCTCAAGAGACATGAAGGGAGTATGGTGAGCCCTTCCCAAAGTCGCCAGGATCCTAAGGGAAAGCTCCAGGAAAATCCATCTCTAATCTTCCCCTGGATACTGACATGGCAGGATGCAGTGCCAGGAACTGCTGTAAGCATCTTTCAGAAAGATGAAGCAAACAGTGGACACAGCAGAGGAGAGAGCAAAAAAGAAACCCAGCCCGCTGCTCATCGCCTGAGCCTGAAGCCTGTTCTGTGAGTGGAGGTGGTACGTTATCACCGAGTCCTTTTGAGCCCTGTCTTCCTGATACTTGCAGCTCAAAGGATCCTGCTATAAGAGGTGACATTTGTCTTTAAATGGAAAAAAAAAAAATCCCAACCTGTATGCAGGGCAAAATACTAATAGTATAACTGTTAAATTGAGAGGGTAGATGTATATACAGTTCTTCCTTTTTAATAATAAAAATAAGCAAATAAAAATACCATTCCCAAGGGACTTGTTTGCACGGTGGAGTTAGAGAGAAGTAGTCCTAAAAACAGACCTATAAACAGCTCTCCTAAGAGCTCAGAATTTTGCAGGAAAATTGCTTTGGAGAAAGGCTCTGATTTCTGTGAGAGGCACTCCCGAGTTAGGAGAAGTCTGTTTTTTTTTCTATACCTTATCGCTTTCTGATGGCCAGATGGTCATTGACAAGAAGCGAATGGCAACAACGGGCAGCAGGCACACAGCAACCGTCAGGATGATGGTCAACCAAATATATGGCTGTCTCAGAGCATTTGAAGCCGTGCCTGGAAAAAGCACAGAGAATCACTCACAATGGTCCTTTCATCCCAGGGAGGGGAGAGCATGGCTAATATTCCACAGTCCACTAATGGATTCTCTCTGGTAAACTTTTACAGATTGCCCTCCCCAGAACATCCCATCACCACTCATTGTGGTGATGTTCATTTAAAATGAACATTTTAAAACCAGACTAAGCAAAGCAGAAGTAGGATCATAAATTCTTTGGAACAAGGCAGATGTATATAAGTGAATAAATAAGGAAAAAAGGTACATTTGTTGGCACTGAATTAATTAGAAATGCAAAGGTAGGCAATTTATACCTTTGGATTTTTTTTTTTTTTTCAAGAACCTAAAAAAGCACTTTCCCATATATACCTGTGGCTGATTCACGTTGATGTATGGCAGAAACCAACACAATACTGTAAAGCAATTATCCTTCAATTAAAAATAAATTTTTTACAAAAGAACTTTCCAATTTATACCTTTGGTTTGAATCTCCACGTATTAACAGTGGGCGCTGCTCTTTGTGGGCAAGCCTTATGCTAGGTGTTTTATATAGATCATGCCATTTACTCATTTCTGAGAGGTGAGTATTGCTGTCTTCACTACATGAAGAAACTACATAGGGGAGAAGTATTAATAAAAAAAATTGGTCCAAAGTAACAGAACTAGCTATGCAACTCCTGAATTAAAATCCATATCCATCCAGCTAGAGCTTGGCTTTTTCCACTGAATTCGGCTTCTAGTTTTTTATGTCAGAGGAAGTAACAATTAAATTCTGTTAATACAAGCAGGTATATACATATATACACACTACTTAATTTTAAAACTGAGCCAAATTTGTTACGATATTTTCTGTACTTAATACTGTGAGTTTATAAAAATAATAGTGTTTATTTTTTAAATGTGGTTTTAACACTGATAAATGTGTATGGGTTTAAAAAACACTCCCTATGGGAATACCCGAAGTAACTGGGTACTAAAATTTTAAAATACAGTCACAGTAAGAACACAGACAAAAAAAATGAGCTCAATTCCAATAAGAAAAGGGTTATTACCACGTATGTCTTCAGTCACGTCCAACTTTTTGTGACCCCATGTACTGTAGCCTGCCAGGCTGCTCTGTCCCTGGAATATTCCAGGCAAAAAACACTAGAGTGAATTGCCATGCCCTCCTCCAGGGGAACTTGCGGACCCAAGGATTGAACCCACATTTCCTGTATCTCCGGCATTTCGGGTGGATTCTTAACCACAGCTACTGCCTTTTATAACCAAACAACTGGTCATTTAAAAAAATTCTTTTACAGGGAAACAAGTTTATGGGCACTTTTTTTTCCATTTTGAATCCAAGCTACACTATCCATAGTAAGTTCATAAATTCTAATTTATGCTATTTATAAATTTTATGATATTAGTTCATTCTAACATTTGTCCATTTGTCTTATTTTCTACAGCTGTAAACTATTGTTTTTCATAAGTTTACTTACTGCTCTCTGTGCATATTTCTGATGATACAATCCACTTTTAAGTTCTAGAATTCCATCATAATTTTCTTTTGCTAATTTGATATTCTTAGGTCTTTGGGTTATTTCCAGTTTTTAAAAGACAGAAGGGTTGTAGTGATACAATCTTTGTATAGATTACCTTTCCAAAATTTGGTGTGTTTCATCTTAGGGTATATTCCTCATGTGGAAATACTAAATCAAAATGTACCCCAAAATTTATTATGTGTTTCTAGGTAGTGTTTTAGAAAAATTAAACTATCATACTATCAGCATGTACTATATTGGGAAACATGTATCCCTAGTTTCCCAGTAACCTTCCAATATTAGATTTTATGGAAGAAATAAAAAGCACAGTTATAGCTTAAAGTTATTTTAATTTGCTTTCCTCCCATCATGTTACCCTGTTTCCAACCCACTAACCACTGTTCAGTCTCTACTCAGGACATTAATTTTTTTTTTTTTAATTTTTTTTTAGGACATTAATTTTTATTTGCAGTAATTCACACTTCGTGTTTTTCCTTACCCTGAAGTCATGTCAGAATCTAAATTAATGACATTTTTCTATTTATTTATTTTTGGAATTTAGAAAATACCAACCTGTAAATTGAAATGCAGATGGAAAGAGAACATGTATCCCAGCACTATGAAAGTCAAACATGATGCCAAAATAAAGTGCGATGCTTCCAAAAATTGAAAAAGCATTCACAAAAGTCCAATAAGAAGTATCCAAGCCAATCTGTTGGGAAACCAGAGAAAAACAGAGCATTCATTTTGGGGAGTTAGCAAGAAATAAAGGATCTAAGGATTCTGAAAGTAGAATTCAGCAATTTAGGCATGATTTGGCCTCTGAACAGTCAGAAGCTGCTCTTGGTTCAGGCAAGAAATAGGAAATACGTTTGTTATAAGGGATGAAAATAGCATCCATTCATATTTGCAGAGCGGCAGAGGCTCAGTTGGAGGGAGAGTGGGAGCCAGGCGGATGTGCCTGCTGGTCTACACAGAGAAGTGGATGCAGTACCAGTAGGTCCGGGACATGGTCAGCTAAAGCCACACACCTGGAAGTTGACTGTTATTATGAGAGCAGAGGCAATCGTGACGGCGAAAGACTGGTAGTCCGAGGGCGCCTCTCCATCCTGCCCCATGGTCTGCGTATAGGCTCCGTACGGTATGAAGAAGAGGACCAGCGAGGTTAAAGCCCCATGCAGCAAGCTGACGAAGAATCTCCTGTAGTTGAATAGCAAGTCTCTCTGTCCCACCACGTATAAGCCGGGGAAGCGGAGGCTCAGTTTGTCACTCACGTCCTTAAGGGGAAAACACGGAGTTGAGTGTACTGCCTGTCAGGATTGAAGAACTCAGATACATTCGTTACAACTTGTACCTCACAAAGAATTGTGACTTGTTAAGTTTTAGGAAGGCAGAAACTAAAGATAAATCCTGAATAACGTGTAAGTCATTATCATAGAGACATACTATATTGTTAGGTATCTAACAAGAAAACCTCAGCATCCAAAATGAGGATAACAAACTTGTTAATGGATTCAATCGAGGCACAGAAATCTTTTCTTACTATAAAGCAGAAGCACAATGGTTGTTGCCTGACAGCAGAAACATAATAGGGCCCACTCAGAAAGAAGTGAAAACCAAGAGAAGACATTGAAATGTGTGCTTTGATACAGGCGCTCAGTCTGTGCAGAGCATACCTGTCTGCACCGGGATCCTACCTGGTCGAGCAGCCCCATGAGGAGCACGGGCAGGCTGGAGTAGAGCACGTTGTAGAGGGTGATGAACCAGTCTTCGTACGCGGTCTGTGAGGGGATGACAGGGTCTGTGTGTCACCGACCAAGCAACGTTGCCAGGCTAGTCAACACACATGCACCTGCCCTCTCAAAGCAGGGACATCCCCAAGGAGAGGACGCCTGCCCCCCGACCCCAGCCAGCTATGCCCGCAGTAGGCATGAGATTGTTTGGATGGAGTGGGCAGAATCAAAGGGCTTCTCACAATCATCTCCCTCCTCAAATAAGTGGGGAAAACAATCTGGTCTGTTTGAAAAATGCTGGAAAATAAATCCGTGTTCATCCTCTTTTATTAATGAACTAGATTATACCCAACTGGTTCAAAAGTACATATGTACCGCTGAACTTTGCTTTTATCTTGCTGGTTCAGCATTTCCAGTTAAACATTATCTAAAACATTTTGAATATAAGGAAGAGGCTTCTGAAAGGGATAAGCAAGACTTTGCACACACCAGCCCTCGGGGTGTGGGGGGAGGATGAGGATGGGTAGAGGAAACAGGCTGGCTCAGCACCAACATTGATGCACAGTCCTGCACAGAAGCAGGAAGAAGGCCCAGTCTTGCTCAAGACCTGGCCCAGTTTCTACATCGGCCCTCCTCTTATGCCAGTTGTCTGTGGCATAGCATCAAAGAGGTTTGGACAACAGACACTGGCTTAGGTTCATATTTTACTAATGGTGTTTTTCTGCCATATCACCAATTTAACATGTTAGATATGTTCCCACTCCTATTTCAGCAAAAGAAAAAAATTTTCAAACCAACAGCAATGGAGACATAATGGGTCTATGATCACCTGAAATTTATATAATCCCTTTAGTTACAATATAATTTTATACTTAAATCTGAAGAGTTTGTTCAAAGCTGAACAATTTGTTACCACTAAAGGTAAGATGACTTGGAAAAAAAAACTAAGGTGAAGGCAAAGACACACAAAAGTCAACAGGCCAGGAACAAATCCTGCCTTTTTTAAGGCAAAGTTAAGTTCAAAGCACCAGAAACATTTTAGAAAATTCATAAATGTGATTGATTTATATCTCAATTATTGAGAAAGACAGCATCAAAACTGTGAACATGGAAGGAAAAAATATAAAATTTTTTTTCAGAAGTAGTTTTATTCTTGTAAGAGAAAAGCATTACTCATTTAATAGTAATGATGATGGTGGTATATTACCTGTGCAGAGTACCCATTGAAGAAGGAGTACCAGAAATGAACCAAAGTAAATGCAAAGTTTTTATAGAAGAAGTATCGTAGGAACTTGCACATCCTGATGTAAGACCACCGGCCATGCACCAAGAGCAGCCTCTGCAGGTATCTGAACTGTGCAAAGGAATAGTCACTGGACATGACCGCTTGCATGCCTTCTTGTCCACTTATTCCAACACCAATGTGGGCAGCTATGGAGTGAGGAAGCAGATACTGTGAATCATAAGCTTATTTTAAAGCAAAACATTGAGATGATAAAACTGTTTCTATGGCAATACAAAAAAAAAAAATCTGACATTTATGAAACAATAAATGTGAAAGCTATCGCTCACAATCCTCTACACCCAGCTTCTGAACTCAAAAGTCACAGGTACAGTTTGCTACACAGAGTACATGGTTGGGCCTCCATAAATATTTGTGTAAGGATCTCAATGGGTGAGGAATTCCATTTGGATTATATGCCTAGCTCATAAGCCATCCTTCCCAACCACAGGGCGAGCCCCAGGCACCCATGTATACACTGTGTCTCCCTGCCTCCCTGGCCACAGCTGAGTCAGCCTTGGGCAGATATGTAATCTGTGGTAGTTACTGTGATTTGGCTCTCATTCTTCATTCTAAAATTTTACTTTAATTAGAGAGGTGGGAAAGCAAATAAAACCCCTACATTGCTCAGACTCCCTTGCAGCTAGGTCCTCTTCGGTGAATTAGGTTCCGCTTGTTTGGCCCCACTTGTGACTTGGAAGCAGAAGTAGATGGGAGCCCAGCATCCCTTCCCTGTTTGGCATTCCTGCAGCAGACTCCATATAGCCATTCCCCAGCTTCCTGGATGCTGATAAACAACTGCGAGGGCTTCTCAATAGGACAGCTCTTCAGTGGAGCCTCAACTCTTAAAAACTCCTCTGGCAAGTGACCCAGACTTGGAGACACCACCTGGAACCAACCTTCCTCAGTCCATCCAGAATTTCTATGAGCACCCAGTCCCCTGTATGAATCACTTCCTACTTTGAGTACCTATAGGGATTTGTTTCCCTCAGTCTCTCTTGGTGTTTTGGAATTAGGATTTGGGTGTGTTTGTCTGGAATGTTAGCATGTAAATTCTTGAGTTGTGGGATGGATATACTTCTTTCTGAGGCGCTGAGAAATAAAGTAATGTAGAAAAAGGATGGTGCTGCTGGGAAAGATTGAGGGCAGGAGGAGAAGGGGACGACAGAGGATGAGATGGTTGGATGGCATCATCAACTCGATGGACATGGATTTGGATGGACTCCAGGAGTTGGTGATGGACAGGGAGGCCTGGTGTGCTGTGGTTCATGGGGTCGCAAAGAGTCAGACACGCCTGAGCAACTGAACTGAACTGAGAGAAGGGATGAGGGAGACAGACTCTGGGTTCTTGGTACTGCTTTTTGGTTCTAGCATTATCCAGAGGCCTGGCTCCTTGAGCAGCACACATTTGTAGCTTTTAAATCAGGTTTCTTTTTCTCTTATGCTAACTTTAATTGTTCTCCAAGACTTGCAATCAAAAGTGTTTTAACTTAGATACTATTAAACGTTCAAAGGCTTATTCATGGCCCACTGAGACCTTAGGACAGACAGTCGTTTTAAGGGGAGGAAGGTTTCCAGAATGGATAAAAATAATAGTTCCAGTTTTCTCCATCTTTCCAATAGTCATTAAATTATATGTTCCACTTAGAGAATTATGAGTTTAATCTAGGTCTTAAAAGTCATGGAAGACAAATAGTGAGATCATTTTGAGAACATGTGTTGGAGAACACAGTCTACTGTTGCTCAGACCCTGAGAAGTGTCTGCCAGTTCAGCAGTTTCCAACTAAAAGAAGCTCCAAAACCCCTGCCCCAGTTGCAGAATACAAGGTCTGACAAATTCGAGACATTAACACAGTGACTTGTCCAAAACCTCCGTTCTTTAATAACACTCTGCAATTCCAAAAAAAAAAAAAAAAAGAATAAACTGCATTTCAATCAATATTTATGACCTCTTTCTAAACACAGAAATAGTTCTTAATGACCAGTCATGGTTGCCAGACTGCTCTTTCCTACCAAACCATGGCCTTCTTTCCTGAACAAGTAACAGGGAAATGTTGCGATTCTTTCAGAGCCAAGGACAAGGAGCCTCTGTGCTAGGCCGTGACATCCTGGCCAGCCTCTGCGGTGCAGACCAAGGACAGTATATGAAGTGAACATTGCCACAGTTCACAGGGTGACTCAGGGCACCTAAGCAGATAGACTTTATAAGGCCACACTGCTTGTGTTTTCCTGAAAACGAAATCTAGATTTTCCGAAGTTTCAGATGTGGTTTTAAATACCTTCCGAGTAGATTGCTTCATAATTCCCTAACAAACTGATAGTTTCTTCCTGCCTCTTTAATGCCTCTTATTCATTCTCAGGGTTTCGGCCAAGTAAAACACCACCTACCAGCCATCTTCAGGCACAAAGGAGGGAGCGGGCAGCCTCTGAGGGTCCCTGGGTCCTTGCTCAGTTCAGTTCAGTTCAGTCGCTCAGTCGTGTCCAACTCTTTGCGACCCCATGAATCGCAGCACGCCAGGCCTCCCTGTCCATCACCAACTCCCGGAGTTCACTCAGACTCACGTCCGTCGAGTCCGGGATGCCATCCAGCCATCTCATCCTCTGTCATCCCCTTCTCCTGCCCCCAATCCCTCCCAGCATCAGAGTCTCTTCCAGTGAGTCAACTCTTCGCAGGAGGTGGCCACAGTACTGGAGCTTCAGCCTCAGCACTGGTAGACTGCAGTTCCCTCCACTTCTACTGGACTACATCACTAACCATGAAACATATTAGGAAATGGTCAGATTTTTGTAGGCACTTAAATTCCACTGTACTTCTTTATAAACAGTGATTTCTTTCTGTACCTTGTTCCTGATGCAGGTAAAAGAGATAAAGAGTTTTCACAAAGTTCAAAGAGGTACTTAACAATACTTGGATTAAGCTACGGACTTCCAAGGAGACCTGAGATTTTCTGACTTTCATCCCCAAAGGATGCCTCCTACATTATATATAAAAGCATCTACCATATAACACAGCTTAATAAAATGCTTAAAACCACTTAAGAAAAAACAGTCTTTAGGAGATTCATCTATGCTGATTCTCTGTGATCTCTTTTGTTATCAACTCGTGAACCCAGAGGAACAAAAGAGTTTTCAAGTCTCTCATATAATCAGATGGGAAGTCTGTAAGGGGATCCCCTTTCCCCAGTATCTATAAGTCTTCGTTATAACTGAAGAACTGAAGTAAGTAACTGAGTTATTTAACTTTTTTGGCAGAGGCGTTCATGTTAAGGTACGTAATGGAAAATAAACTAGAACTAGCTGCAGAGGAAAGAAGCATCTGATTCAGAGCAAGAAATGCCATTCACATGGCAGGATGAGCATGTGCAAAACAGTGCAGAGAAATTAAACTGGTAGAGGCCACAGACACGCACAAGGTAAAGAAGCAAGAAGACGTACATCGTAGAGCCGACTTCTGTTGAGGAAGATAAAGTTGGAATATTCTTAGCATATATCAAGGAGGAGGAGGAAGAGACTCTAAGGAAAGAAAGAGAGGCATCAGTTACAAAATAGGCTGACTTCAAAGCCTAGTCATATCCATAATCCATTTAAGCTACCCAGCACTACAGGACGTGCGCATACATGCCACGGATTGTTTACCTTAATAATATCACAAACCTAGAGGTGACATCAGAGACAATTTTCTTGTTCTCAAATGAGAAAGCTGACGCCTCAGCGTGAACCCAGGGTGACACAGCATGTTGGTATTAGGACAAAGGCAAGTATTCAGATCTCATTCAGGCATTTTCATTACAAGATACCCCTTAGAAGTTCTACCCGGAAACAAAAGGACCAGGATTCAGACATACTGATGTGGATTTGGTTCCAAATGCTTTAATACCAGCAAAACTGTTTCCACAAGATAGGAGTCAGTCCTTTCATTTGTGGATACCTAGGGTCCTCCAACAGGTAAAAAGACCTTGGGAGGTCAGGAGAATGTTGTGGCCACATTGGAACTTTGCTTCAATGCCAAGTGTGTTCCTCTGAGCTCACACGAGGTCACCCAATGGTGAAGTTCAACAGTTTACTAACAGCAAGAGGAAAGCCCCAGAAAACAATGCTTAGGTGTGGGAGAGTAATATTCCCCAAACAACAGAATTCAACAATTTATGCCAAGCTCAGCAGAGATTTTTGCAAAACTTATTATATAGTAGGGTTTTCAATAAACCCTAAAGAAATATAGGAGGGGAAGCAGCAAGAGAAAACAAAAAACCAAATCCAAACATATGCAATAGAAAGAAACAAGGATAAGGTCACCCACATGAAACTCATCTCCTACTGGATTAGCTAAAAAGTTTGTGTGGGTTTTTCCATTAGACGTTACGGAAAAATCTGATCAAGCTTTTTGGCCCGTTTGGCCAACCTGAAACTTGGCGCTGTGTATAGCACAGTCATGCCTGCTGCACTCTCCTCCTAGAGGGACTATGTCTCCTGAGGGCAGGGTCACAGGTGTCGTCACCACAGCTGAGTGCCTTTGTCAAAGGGCTGCTTTATGAAGGCCCAAACGAGGGGTCCTGCCACTTCCTTTCTGGCGGTTCGGGTGGCCCTGGCCTGTGGGCGAGACTCACTTTTGATCATGTTGACGTCGTTGGCGCCGTCGCCGATGGCCAGCGTGATGGCCTTCTTGTACCGCTTCACCAGGTCCACCACCATGGCCTTCTGCTTGGGGGTGACGCGGCAGCAGATGACCGCGCTGCACTCACAGGCCAGGTCCACGAAGCTCTGCTGCTGCTGCTCCTTCCTCACCTCCAGCTTCCGCATGCTCTGCGTCCGCAGCCGCCGCTCTTCTTCTGTCCTGGGGAACTTCAGCTTCAGAATCTTACTTCTCTTGGACTTTTTCTCGAGAAGGATTTCATTCTGTGAAATTAAGGAGGGGAAAGGATTACAGTCTGTCTGGGGTTTAAGATCAAGAGTGCCATTCCCAAGATTTTAATCATCTGAGGGATATTTCTGGGCCTACGTCATTGGTGATATTGTTCTGATTATAAAATATTTACTATAAAATTATAGAAAAATTTAAAATGTACAATGGAGAAAATTAAAATTTTCTGTTAGTTGACAAACTAGTAGTAACCACTGCTACCAGTTTATATCATGTAATAATAATATTACATATAATAGCATGATCATATAATATGTAACATATACATATCATAATATATGTATATTATTGTATGTATCACTTATTTTATGTATCATATAATATTAACTCTCAGGCTTAGGAAATTGCCCTTTCATTTATAGGCTAACAGATTTTAACATTGGTAATTACTACGAAACCATCTAAAATTGGTTCAGGATGACCTGCTTTAGTTTGAGCCAAAGGGAGAGATGCTAATGATACATACCAACCAAGAACCAGTGATTATTAAGGCACGGTTTCCACCAGATGGAAAAAAAGGTTCATACACTTGGGGTACGAATTTTGCATAGACTCCCCCTCTATTCCTCTGGTTTTCCATCCTTGTATGAAGAAGAGCACTGGGGGAAAATTTAAGTGTGTATAAGACCATGAACACGCCCTTGACTGGGAGATAATTTTGACATATAAACTTTTAAAATTAACAATAAAAACCACATTAGCATAAAAGTTATCATCTTTAACTATACGAGTATACAGTTCAGCAGTATTATGTATATTCACATTGCTAATCTCCAGAACTTTTTCATCTTTCAAAATGAAACTTCATACTCATTAAATAACAACTCCCTACTTCCCCTTCCCCCAGCTCCTGGTAACCACCACTTGACTTTCCATTCCTATGAATACGACCACCCCAGATAACTCACATAATGGAATCATACAGTACATGCTGTTTTGTAATTGGTTTATTTCAGTCAATAGTGGCTCATTTCACTGTTCTCAGGGTTCATTCATGTTGTAGCATATGTCAAAACGGTCTTCCTTTTTAAAGCTGAATGATATCCTGCATTGCAGGCAGACCCTTTACCGTCTGAACCGCTAGGGAAGCCCCACTATTCCACAGTATGGATATACCACATTTTGTTTGTCGATTCATCCAACAGCGAACCCTTGAGTTGCTCCCACCTCTTGGCTGTTGTGATCAATGCCACTGTGAACACGGGTGTGCAGATCTCTCTTCAAGTCCCTGCTCTTAATTCGCTGGGATATGTATATAGAAGTGGGACTGCTGGGTCATGAGAATTCTATTTTGAAATGCTTTGAGGAATCATCATGCTGTTTTCCACAGTGACTGCACCATTTTATATTCACCAGCAATGCACAAAGGTTCCAATTTTCCACATAGTTGTACAAACACTATTTTCTGTGTTTTTAAAATAGTAGTCATCCTAAATCAATATTAGGTGAAACTGTGGTTTCAATTTGCATTTCTTTAGTGATTAGTGATGTTGAGCATTATCTCATATGCTTATTGGTCATTTATATGTCTCTTTAGAGAAATAATTATTCAAGTCTTTTGCCCATTTTTTAAATCAAGTGACATATAATGTTACTGAGTCTTGATTCCTCTACCACGGAGGCACCATGTTCTGGGTACTTAATTATTTGCCAAAGGTGTCTAAAAGATGACACAGTTGGAAATGTGTTCACAAGCAACAGAAGGAAGGCAACCTTGATCAGAATTATAATGTACTGGGGTGAACCCTAGTGTGCTATCAACAGTGACCACTGTTGGGCAGGAAAAAAACCTTATTTCCACATAAAGTTACGTCTGCCTTTGAGTTATTCTCCATGCTTTCTATCAACAAGTTATTGAGAAGACCACATACAGCTCACTCGTGATATGAAAGTGAGGCATGGAATCCTGGAGTAAAAGGGACTGTAAGTACCCAATCTCTTCATGTTAACAAACAAGGAAATTAAGGCTGAGAGATATTGTGATTTGCCTGCAACAAGTTGATGGGAAGAATGCAATGAAGACTCAGGTCTCCTAAGTCTCAGCCAGGATTTTCTGTCTTACACACATACAGCCTTCAGTCTTCACCTTCAAGAACGGGTTTCTCAGCCTTGGCACTACTGATTCTTCGTTGCATGTGGCTATTACAGGTACTGTAGGATGTTTCGCAGTATCCCTGGCCACCACCCCACTAGAAGCCAGGAGTACCCTTCCTTCCCCACTGTGCAACCAAAGATGTCTTCAGACATCGCCAGGTGGTCCCCAGAGGGCAGAGTCCCCGCCTCCCCCGCCCCGCTTGAGAGCCACTGCATAGGAAATGCGGTAGCTATTGTTCTTTTTCCACATTAACTTCTCACTTTCAAGCTGAAAATAAGGAGTGATCGATCACTAGAGGCTGGAAGAGAAAAAATACGAAATCTAATTCATAATTAGTGATATCTCAAGCCCACTTCCTTTTTCAGCAGGGGAGTGCTGAGGGCTTGCAAGGAATACAGAAAAACAACCCTGAAGGGGCAAATAAGGCCTCAAATTTCACTACAACAGAAGGTTGAAGAGTGGTGACTTGGAGCTGCCTGTTGTCTCCTGTTTCACTTAAACTTGAGGAAACTGTCGCAAGTGACGCGTTCTAGCTCCATCTCTCTGAATCTGTGTCCACTGCCCAGTCTTGTTTTTATACAAATGAGATGTTACATATTCTCACTGCAGCCCCTTTACTCACCTGATATCTTCCCCGTAGCAGATAGTGGTATCTTCAGTGAGAAGTTCACAGGCAAATCCTATATTTTCAGCAGTTTCTACAACAGAAAAAAATGAAGCCAAATGTCATTCCCACTGATGAATTTAATAATGGGCTTCATCTAGTAAAAATTTTTTCAATTAATAGAACAACCAAAAAGAAACCAGATTCAATCAAATACACTTTTTGATTTTTTTTTTTTTGTAGCAATGTCTAGACATCACTAAAGGAAAAAAATCCTTTTCTCTGTAATAAGTCTAATAAGCCAAAGTCTGGTCAAGATGTTTTTAATAATGAAATATGCTATAATATCAAATGTGTAAGCTGGTTATGTAGTAAAATCAATGTTCATTGAAATACTGAACACATCTAGTTCATGTGGTTTAATCTGGGTTGGAAAGATCCCCTGGAGAAAGGAATGGAAACCCACTCCAGTATTCTCGCCTGGAGAATTCCATGGAGAGAGGAGTCTGGTGGGCTACAGTCCAGGGGGTCGCAGAGTCAGACAGGACCGAGTGACTAACACACACAAGGTGGGAAGGATAAGCATTTCCACAAACCCTGACACGTGGCTCCTACTGGACATTTTCTCCCCTTTTCCACCCCCACCACCACTTGTTTGAGGTCGGGACTTAATTCCTTAGCTTATCAGAGTGTGTAATCCATCAACAATGTCAGGGTAAGACAAATGATCTCGTTTCCCATGGAAGGCTTCTGGAGTAAAAAAAATCAACAGAAACGATAACACAACAATCAACTCCTTGTTGAGCTCTGAATTTAAAAATTAGAATCTTCCCATGGGGATAAAATTACAATTTTCAAGCAATAAAAGGGAAGAAAACCAAAGCTGCTGTTCAGCATGTTACACTCTTCTGTTCTCCGCCCAACAGACGGTACAGTGCTGGGAGGACAGAAGGGCCTGGAGGGCTGGCCCTTTGAGGACAGCAGCCCATGTCAGGCAGAGAGAGAAGGCTGAAGACAGCCAGCAGGACACGAGCAGGAGCTCGGTTACGAGGAAGAGACTCTGCCGCCGAGGGAGTTTCGGGAAGGAGGCGGCCAGGGCGGGCTGGGGCAACACAGAAGGATTTCTTAGGGAAAGCATCTCCGCCCCAGAGAAACAGATGGTGCTTGGGCAGGATGCGAAGTCTGAGAAGGACCTTGAGCAGGGGAGATAGGAGCTATGGATATTTGTGAATTAACAGGCTTCCCTGCAAACTGACTTACCCTTTTTGTCTCCAGTGAGCACCCAGATCTTAATGTCAGCTTTTGAAAGCTTTGAAATGGTTTCTGGGACTCCATCTTGTAGCTTGTCTTCAATAGCTGTTGCCCCTAATAGCTGGAATGAACATTCACAGAAAGGAATTAGCAAATAAGCCAAAAATGTTCTGTATTTGCAGTCGGCCAACCTGTAAAAAGCAGATGAGCTAAATACACCCCAGCTGCTGCGCTACAGGGGCCAGCGGCCAGCATTAACTGGCAAGGCTGCTGTGTTCCACATTCACCAAAAACCAAGCAGCCAAAGTCTTTTTCCTTACAGTAATTCACCAAGACAAAAATGTAAGTACCAATCAAGGACATTAAAAATATATAATTTTGTCGTGTATATACTACTTTACATGGATACAAACCAATTTCTTTTGCTAAAAGTAAATGCTTACTATCTGTTGAACATTTCCTTTTCATCAAAACTCTACAAGCAACAAGTATTAAACTTTGGAAAGTCTCTACAAATGGTGTATTTTTCTTATTTCAAGATTTTGCACAACATAAATCATCTCAGTAATTCTCATAGTGTAATAAGTATATGCTGGCTTATTATTATAGAAAATGAATTTTAATAAGTTATATAAAAATAATAGAATCAGAATCTCATAGTGTTTTCTGTCTTTTGTTTTCTCATAATGGCAACTGCTATTTTGCTTGCTGAAAAAAATTCAAATGACTGAGTTCCACTGTACCAGTTTCAAATACTGTACTTTGAATTGTATTTTAACAGTAAGATTAAAAATGTAATAAAACTTAATAAGATCTCCAATTCTGTTCAGAATATCAAGGGGAAAGTTACAAAGGTTAAACTCACAATTAAATCTTTTTCAATTTCCTCATATACTTTATCCAGAGCTTCATCCCGGTTGGTTGAGGCTATACTGGCAGCCATAAATTTTTTATTCCATTCTTCAAATTCTTTTTCTTCAATTTCCTTATAGCAAAGGCACAGTGTTCTAAGAGTCTCACTGGCAAAGATCTGTTTAATTTAAAAGACAATCCAACCACCCAAAGAACAGTTATTTTTATGTAAATTTGAAATCTCATTTTGCAGTAATACAATAAGATAATTTAAAAAGAGACTGTGAAATGATTCTGTACACATACATTCCATAGAGGAGAGTAAACAAATGTTAATACTTTGTTTTCCTAAGAATTCTCAAAATCTTAGGACTGTTTATTTGTAGTTCCCTAATTAAAGGGAATAGTATAACTCTTGTAAATCAAGTCATGAGAATGAACAAAAAACCCTTAACAACTAAGAAAATAAGAGACCAAGGATGGTGCCTTGTGGTATAAAGGTTTTATAAACCAGACCTGACAACTTTACAACTTGTTCGCACAAACAGTTACAAGTTCAGAGACTATGAACTCTCAACCGAGCATTAGTCCCTCAAACCAATTCTGAATGACACGAACCATGGTTAAAGCTGAGATAAAACATTTTCATGAAAAAGAGTCTAAAGTTTAATCATGGCAAACAGATTTAAGCCACTTTAAAATAGCTTAAATGTGAACCAGTAAAAATGTTCCATTACTTCACAATCACATCTTGTCTAGTCAAAATAGCAGAACGGGTTCACCCAAGTGATGGCTTGCTTTCAGACTCTTTGGCAAGTTCTGCATGTATTTGATTAGACCACCCTCGTTCAAATTCTCATGAGGAATTACCCACTGTAACTGCTTCAGCAACACACATATAACCTTAGAATGTGACCCCACCTAGTAAACAACATATTCATCGGACTTTTTCTGAAGGATCTTTGGCCCCAAAACTCAGACCCTTCAAGTGGAGGGAAAAAAGACCCCTTTATTGAGCACCGACTAAGTGCTGGGGACCGCAAGTTGCTTTCCCTTGCACCAACCCTCCACGTATGAACTATCCCCATGCAGGGATAGTTCAGTTCAGTTACTCAGTCGTGTCCGACTCTTTGCGACCCCATGAACTGCAGCAAGCCAGGCCTCCCTGTCCATTACCAACTCCCAGAGTTCACCCAAACCCATGTCCATTGTGTCGGTAATGCCATCCAGCCATCTCATCCTCTGTCATCCCCTTCTCCTCCTGCCCTCAATCTTTCTCAGCATCAGGGTCTTTTCAAATGAGTCAGCTCTCTGCATCAGGTGGCCAAAGTATTGGAGTTTCAGCTTCAACATCAGTCCTTCCAATGAACACCCAGGACTGATCTCCTTTAGGATGGACTGGTTGAATCTCCTTGCAGTCCAAGGGACTCTCAAGAGTCTTCTCCAACACCACAGTTCAAAAGCATTAATTCTTTGGCGCTCAGCTTTCTTTATAGTCCAACTCTCACATCCATACATGACCACTGGAAAAACCAAAGCCTTGACTAGATGGACCTTTGCTGACAAAGTAATGTCTCTGCTTTTTAATATGCTGTCTAGGTTGGTCATAACTTTCCATCCAAGGAGTAAGTGTCTTTTAATTTCATGTCTGCAATCACCATCTGCAGTGATTTTGGAGCCCAGAAAAATAAAGTCAGCCACTGTTTTCCCTGTTTCCCCATCTATTTGCCATAAAGTGATGGGACCGGGGATTGTTCATACAGGCAATTAATGATTCACCCTCCAAGCTTCACTGCCATCATTATATAAACGCAAAACAATATGAGGGTGGGGATACAATTCTCAGATTTCCAGAAGCATTCTGAAAAACAGCGGTATCCCTGAACCAAGCACGTGTGCGTGCTTATTTGCTCACCCGTGTCTGACTTTCTTGCGACCACATCATCCCCTAAAATAGCGAGTTTGAAGTAATGAAGACCAAACTGATTCTCTAACAAAGACATCGATGATCCAGTGGACTGTTTTCTCATGTCCCATCCTATAGGAATGTTCTCTCGACTTCACTGTACATAGGACACTGGAATTCTTGGAGGCCACACAGATACTGAGACGAGAGCACAGGATGGTTATGTAACTCGCTTAAGGCCCCTGGAAGAAAAGACCAGCCTTTCTCCTGGGTCAGTCCTGCAGGTCCTGCTAACCTAGATGCACTGAACTCTTTCCTAGGAAGTCAGCCTCTATGGCAGAATCAGAAGCAGCCTGCCATATTCCAGCTTGGGCGCTCTTTCCACTCAACTACCCCAAAGCAACAGAAGGGTCAACAGGTCACACAAAGCTTTCACTCCAGCTTCAGAGACAGTACCAGAAAGGAAGTTTGGAATCCATGGCATAAAGAGTGGAAGTGAGACTTACATCCAGGGCATCCTGCGTTTCTTGTTTCGTAGGATTCGTTTGATGTAACCGTTCATAAATCACAGTGTCTGCACCCTTACAGTAAAGCCTGATATTGCCTTCTGGGGTTCTTACTAGCAGCGAGAGAAGGAAAAGCCAATAATCAAGTTAATGTTTATTTCTTAAAAGAAAACTATACAGTTAATCTTCTGAACGGTTACAGTGCTAATCATTCCAATTAGTTTAAAATAAGCAATGGACCTAGAAAATGTTGCTCTCAACAATTGGTAAGCCTACATAGAATGTAAGAGTGAAATAAATATGAAAAGATTCCTTTAGTCAGCTCAGTTTTCCATATGCTTGCTTATTCTTTCAGCAAATATTTATTGGCTCCCTACTGTGTGTTGGTTTTCTCCATATAGACTTCTTTGTCCATGCCAGCCAGTAGAAATCTTTCTTATCTATAAATCCACAACACTCACTGCCTTTAATTCTCAGACCATTAACATGACTCCTTATGACCATTTTCTTGGCTTTTTTGATCTCTGAAGTATGTTAATTGCATTACGTGTCTCACCACTAACTAGATTTTAAGTTCTCTTCAGGTAGACGCCAGGCATGATCATCACAGCCCAGATCAGTGTTAGGCCCACAGGAAGCACTCAGTAAAAATGAGATAATCATTTAACTCAGTAATAGTATCAGTAAGATGAGACTAAACCAGGAAGCAGCTAAACCTTTATATTGGTTAAAAAGTCAATCTCTATTCCTGCCCTGAAAACAGAAGGGGCTTGTGGCCATGGTGGGGGAGGGGAGTGGAGGAGAGGGGAGGGGAGGGGGGGAGAGGAGGGGGAAACAGGGGCACCATGGGCGCACACACATGGCCACGTGTACAATGAGCAGCTCGTGGGAATCTGCTGCACAGCACAGGGGGCTCAGCTCTGCGCACCCTCTACGGGCGGGACAGCAGGCCCAGAGGAGGGAAATGTGTATGATTACGGCTGAGTCACACTGTTGTACAGCAGAAACTAGCACAACATGGTAAACCGCTTATACTCCAATTAAAAAATACAATTTAAAAAGTCAGTCTCATGGTGGAAAATCTTACAGACGTCCCTTAACCAAGTGATCCAAGCTGATGTGACCTGCAACCATGTGCCTTCTGATATGCTGTGCTGGGAAGGACACGGCACCAGTCTAGGTACCCTTCCTGCCGACAGGGCACCATCTACATCGAGTCATGAAGGAACACGAGACAAGCCCAAACTGAGGGACTTTCCGCAAGGTGACAGCCCTGTGCTTTTCAAAAATGTCAATGTGCAGAAGATCAAAATCAGGTTGTGGAACTCTCGTAGAATAAAGGAGACCAGAGTAATGATCACTGAATGCAGTGTGGCATCTTGGGTGGAGTCCTGAATCAGAAAGAAAACCCCTGGTGAAATGTGAAAGCACTCTGTAGATTAGATAATAACACTGCAATGCTGAGTTTTCTGATTCTGATCACCGTATTGGACATAACAATAAGTGAAGTTTCTTGATCTTAAGAAATACCTACTTAAGTATTTGGGGGAAAGGGACATTAGACCTCAATGCCCCTAATCGACTCTCAAATGGTTCAGAAAACAAGAACCTATAAATAACAATGACAAAGAACTTGTGAGCAATGCTGACGACTGGACACGGAAGAGACTGCAGGGTTCTTTAAAGCGTTCTTGCAAGTTTTCTGTAAGTTTGCAATGATTTCACACTATGAACTGAAAACATTTCAGTATCAGGAAGTGATCATTGCTTTTTCCTGGGTTCCTGTTACGTTGTGCCTGAGCTGGAGGGAGAATCTTCATTCATAAGCACAGCCTCGCTGTTCTCCTGCTACAGTTTTCCTGTCCCTGACATCCCGCACGGCCCCAGCAGAAATGTGTGGAGCCTCTCACGATAGAAAAGCCCGTGCTGGGGGTCTCCCAGCCACGGAGCTGCCACCCAGGTTTCATAGCTGACAGCCCACGTCGCTGAAGACGTGACGCAAGGTTCAGATCTACTGTGGTTTGTCCCTTTGAATGATGGACATTGTGTAGAATGAAGCGAGGAAACACTAGTTTCAGCAAGTCTGCAGAAGTCCTCCAGGAGTCAAGGGACTCATTCATTGCCGGTTTTATCCTGGTGTTGCTAAGTAAAATGTGCAATAGGCACCATCTCAGCGAATGATTGACAGACATACTCCGAGGGAGACCTACCAATTATAGACATCCGCTTCCGGTCACTGTTGAAGTCTAAAAGGGCAAGAACGTGGTAGGTCCTCTCCTTGCCCAGCTCACTGATGGTGATCGTATTCTGGGTCCTGGCGAGGAAGACAAAGCCGAAGTTCCTGGCGGCGCTTACGAGAGCACCCTCGTCAGGAGAGGCTGCCTGGTAGTTGAGTTGACCTAACAGAAGAGGCAAGAGAGAAAACCAGAAAAGCTGAATTGGCCAGCGAGTGTTCACCAGTGCGGTTCACACGGGGGGTGAGGGTGTCCAGTGATCCCTTGAGACCTATGGGGGATTGGTTCCAGGACTGTCCGCAGATAACGAATGCCATGGATGCTCTGGTCCCCTCTAGAAAGTGGCAGACTTACAGTAGATACAGTTGGCACCCTGCCTCATGGACACAGAGGGCCAACTCTGTTGCAAAGCCCAAAACACCCCCAAGAAAACACATCGCTGATTCTTAAGGAGTGTGCCAACGGTCACAGTTTTTAAACTTTTATTTCTGATTATAAACAGTAATATAAACTAGAAGTTAAAAAAAAAACAAATCTGGCCAAGAATAGGGGAAAAAAGAAAATCTCCTAACCCCACCATCCAGAGGAAGAACAACGCTATTGATAGCTTTTTATAATTTCTTTCTGTCCTTATGGAAATGCTTGTTTCTCTAATAGTTTCTGGCATGCTAAGTATACATTTACATCCTGATGATTTTAACACTGTATTTTGAGCATGTTATCACAGCTTTAAAAATTCTATTCCCAGAAATGTAATCTGGGAATGTAATGTGTGACCGCCTTTCCATAATATTTTTACTCCCCAAAATAACACTGTAATAAGGATTCTATACGTGCATAAAGGTTTCCTGTTTTCTAAGGATAGCTTCCTAGTAATGAAAACACTGAGGTAAACAACACTGATAATTTTTAAGCCTGTTGTCACATACATTACTCACTTGCTCTCTAAAAGGATTGTACCAGGTTATCTTCTCTCTAGAACCTTCTTCACCTTAGCAATAGTCTCCTAATTTAAAAAACATCTCAAAATGTATCAATCTGTTCAATATCTTGATTTTGAAAGTTAAATAATGGGAAACCACATTTATTTCACAACTTGCAAACTTGCTTCACAACAGAAGCAAACCTCTCAATGCCGAGTGAAGAAGCCAGACAGCGCAAGCGCGTAACCACGTAACTCCATCTACACGAACCCCCCGCAGACAAAGCTAACCCGCACTATTCAAAGTCAGGACAGTAGTCACCTCTGGAGGGGCAATGACAGAGAGGGAACAGGGAAGGGCGTCTAAGGGATGTATGATGTTGTGTTTGTAAAAATCTGGGCGTGCATGACAAGGGAGTATTCAGCTGGTGAAAATTCACTGAGCTATATGCTTATCTTTGTATGTCAGTAAAAAAAAAAATTTTTTTTTTAAAAGCTCTCCCTATCCAAGAGTTTGTGTTTTTCAGCTCTTCATTTTTCCACCTCCAAGTAGAATGAAAAGTATGTCTATGGTCAAATTTTCACAGGAAAAGGCATTTCATTGCCCACCACAGTTTGACCAGGCTGCAGCCCACAGACAGGCATCTCTTTACACCGTTTGTCCATAGGGGAGGGCGGACGCTCCAGGGTGAAAGGCTGTGTGCTTAATTGCTCAGTCGTGTCTGACTCTTGGCAACCCTGTGGACTGTAGCCCACCAGGCTCCTCTGTCCATGCAGATTGTCCAGGCATTCTCTACTGGAGTAGGCTGCCATTTCCTTCTCCAGAGGATCTTCCCAACCCAGGGACTGAACCCAGGTCTCCTTCGTTGCAGGCGGATTCTTTACTGTCTGAGCCACCAGGGAAGCAGGCTATTGGTAGAGCTAAATGCCCCATCCTCACATTCTCCTCCCTTGACAGACAAACTCAGATGGTTCACTCTAAGCCAATATTCATCACTCCCAAATACTAATTAAAGATGAGGCTGGTATCTGTTTGTTCACCCAGAAAGACACACACCAGAAGTTACAAATGTACTTGCTAAATCCAGTCATTCTACAAACACACACACATGCCAGACGGTAAAATATTTAACCAGAGCTAAACAAGCAGCAGTGAGATCAGTCCCCTCCCATCAGCAGGTTTCACTGGCAGGGATATATTACATCATACTGAAGGCAAACTTATTCCAACAGAAAAAAAGGAACAAAATGATAAAAGGTGGTAAATTTCCCATGAGCAAAGACAATCCTATCTGGAGCAAACACTGATATTTTTACCATTAAAAGAAAACCCTTCCATTTTGTCCTAGTAATGGAATCACAGGACTGCCAACTAACAGAGATGGGAGAAACTTCAGAGATCTGGTCCAAACTCCAACTTGATGTTTGCAGGAGGAAATCCGGACTAAAAATTAACCCCCTGAAACCGTTCCTGTAAGAAAATTCTTTATTTACCCCACACCGAGGCACAACCAGAGACTTTCTTTTCTTGTACAAGCTAATTTGTGGATCATGGAACTGATTCAAATTAAAAAGATGTTCAAACAACAAACCTTACCTCTTATTATCCTGATTCCATAGCTTTCTGTGGCTGATAATTCTAGTCACAAGTCTTAAAACAAGTTACTTCTCAGACTGAATATCCTCCTCATTTGTAACTTGCTTGTCCTTCCTAAAGACTCTCACTAATCCAGGTCCTAAGTTTCCTTACTGATCTGATGTGTCCTGGCTCCAAACTTCTAAAACTCATCTCTCTAATCACAATCTCATGGCACATCCATACTTCAGGGCTTCAGGTGAAGACAATATCTCCAAGCCTTTCAAACTCTGGAAATGGCAACCCACTCCAGTATTCTCGCCTGGAAAATCCCATGGATGGAAGAGCCTGGCAGGCTACAGTCGATGGGGTTGCAAAGAGTCAGACATGACTGAGCGACATCATTTTCTTTCTTCTTTCTTTTCAAACTCTGTTCTCAGCCTCTGCAAGGGCAGGAGTCTATGATGGCCCCCACCCCGCCCCTGTGTACACACACTTTCTCCCAGTTATTCAAGCAAACTCTAATCACAGTACTGCTGGGAAGGGATTTTACAGATATAATTAAGGTCCAAATCTGTTGACTGTAAGATAAGGAGATTATCTGAGTGTCCCTAAACTAATTGGGTTAGTCTCAAGTCCAGTCAGTTCAGTTCCTTTCAGTGCTCAGTCCTGTCCGACTCTTTGTGACCCCATGGACTGCAGCATGCTAGGCCTCCCTGTCCATCACCAACTCCCAGAGCTTGCTCAAGCTCATGTCCATTGAGTCCGTGATGCTATCCAGCCATCTCATCCTGTCGTCCCCTTCTCCTCCCCCCTTCAATCTTTCCCAGCCTCAGGGTCTTTTCCAGTGAGTCAACTCTTCACATCAGGTGGCCAAAGTACTGAAGTTTCAGCTTCAGCATCAGTCCTTCCAATAAACACCTAGGACTGATCTCCTTCAGGATGGACTGGTTGGATCTCTTTGCAGTCCAAGGGACTCTCAAGAGTCTTCTCCAACACCACAGTTCAAAAGCATCAATTTTTCAGTGCTCAGCTTTCTTCACAGTCCAACTCTCGCATCCATACATGATTACTGGAAAAATCATAGCTTTGACTAGAGGGACCTTTGTTGGCAAAGTAATGGCTCTGGTTTTTAATATGCTGTCTAGGTTGGTCATAGCTTTTCTTCCAAGGAGCAAGTGTCTTAATTTCACAGTGAAGTGCAAGTTGCTCAGTCATGTCTGACTCTTTGAGATCCCATGGACTATAGTCCACAGAGCCCCCATTCTCCAGGCCAGAATACTGGAGTGGGTAGTTCTTCCCTTCTCCAGGGCATCTTCCCAACCCAGGGGTCTCCCACATTGCCAGTGGATTCTTTATCAGCTGAGCCACCAGGGAAGCCCGAATCCTCCAAAGGGACTGGCTTCTTCCCAGGCAGAGAGAGACTGAAGCATGAAAGGTGTGGATGGGAGGGAGATTCTCGGTGGCTGGTTTTGAAGACAGGGGAAACCACGAGGCAAGGAAAGAGAGAGAGGCCTGTGGGAGCAGACAGCAGCCCCAGCTGACAGCCAGCGAGGAAATGGAGACCTCAGTCCTGCAACCCCAGAGCAGTGGATCCTGCTCTCAACTTGGAAGAGGATGCTGAGGGGCCGGACCTGGATTTTAGGGAGGTCCTTGGCACAGAACCCCATCATGCCCTGTGCAGACATCTCATCTAAAGAGCTGTGGGCGAAGGAGTGGATGATCCAAGCCACTGTGTTGTGGGCATCTAGTGTAGAGCCACAGAAAACCAACATAGCTGCTCCACACTCAGCCGCCATATGCCCTCCTACATATGCTCAACACATGGGCCACACCCCCTGTCTGCTGAGCCTCCCCTCGTTGCTCATATTATGCATAATGACCGAAGAGCCAGTCTCCACTATTGCAAAAGCGGGAAACTGAGAGCGAAAGAGCAAAGGTGCACCAGCACGGCAGAGCGAGAGGACTCGGCTAAAATGAGCTTTAACCTGTCGTCCAAGCTCAAGGAGGTACTGGGTGCTTTCCGGGGCTGAATTTCTCAGCTGTAACACTGGGAGTTGTTATCCCCAAGGTCCCTTCCCATGGACCCTTTCAAGGTGCTTTTATTGGTCGAAGACAAAATCAGACTCTCCTTTACTTCCTGTGCTTAGAAATCCAACTCGCCTCCACTTTCAGCGTCCAGAGCAATTTGCCTGTGATGCGCTGCATGGGGCAAGATGCCTCGGGGTGTACAATTCTGCCTCGGTGGACAGTGGGACAAAGAGCAGCACATTATCAGGCTGGAAAGGACGTTGAACTCCAGCCCTCCTCCCGTGACATGCAGGAAACCACTGCCCAGCAGAAAACGCTGGGCTGCCTTGTGCGTTATGGCAAGAACCCAGACGGGGACCGCCCACCTCCAGCACAGAGCCCAGGACTCTTCCCGTGAAATCCCAGTGGAGAAAGAAGGAAATGCAGACCGCAGATGTATACACACTTGCTTAAGTTGGCAGGTTAACTTTCAAAATAATACCACCACACACTCCAAAAAAAAAAAAAAAAAAGAGTAGAATAAACTTACAAATGAGCCAAAAACTAAGAGAACCCAGTTGCTTAAAAATATCACACTTGATTCTTATCATACGAGTAAAATGTGCTTAGCTAGTCAAACAGATTTTGACCTCTGCTTCAGTTATTCGTGACCTGATCTTACCTTTTTCTATCTCCCTGGTTTGGCCTGTTAATAGCCCCTTCCATGTATCTACCCAACCTGAATTCTGCTGTTATCTCAGCTTTATTGCACAATTAGATTCATCCTTGGAGAATGAGTGTCTTTGAAACTTGCTGCAAGATACACATAGCTTCTATACATTTAGTTTTTTATGTCTCCTCTGAAGATTTCATCATCTACATATGAAACCCCAGAATCAGAAAACAAGAAAGGACATCCGTTCCTATGCTGGGTTGATTAAAGTGGAGAATAAGTAAGTGATAGTCACTCAATTGGATTTGACTCTTTATGACCCCATAGACTGTAGCCTTGGAGAAGGCAATGGCACCCTACTCCAGTACTCTTGCCTGGAAAACTCCATGGACAAGGAGCTTGGTAGGCTGCAGTCCATGGGGTCGCAAAGAGTCGGACACAACTGAGTGGCTTCACTTTCACTTTCCACTTTCCTGCATTGGAGAAGGAAATGGCAACCTACTCCAGTGTTCTTGCCTGGAGAATCCCAGGGACGGCGGAGCCTGGTGGGCTGCCATCTATGTGGTCACACAGAGTCGGACACGACTGAAGTGACTTAGGAGCAGCAGCAGCAGACTGTAGCCTACCAGGCTCCTCTGTCTGTGGAATTCTCCAGGGAAGAATACCAGAGTGGGTTGCCATTCTCTCCATCGGGAGATCTTCCTGACTCAAGGGTCAAATCCTGATCTCCCGCATTGCAGGCAGCTTTTTTACCACCTGAGCCACCAGGGAAGCCCCAAAGTGGAGAATGCACATAACAAAGGGGCACTTTTGGCTCTTTCCAGAATGCACATATGTATTTATGTAATATATCATTGTGTGAATAGGTGATAAGATACCTAGCTTTCATTGATACTGGACCATCTTGCGGTAACAAAGCTGGCACAAGCTGCGTTTAAGAATTCTGCAGACATGGCAACAACATAAACGTCCGCCATTTACAGCAACATGGGTGAACCTGGAGGTTATCATACTAAGTGAAGTAAGTCAGAAAGAGAAAGACAAATACCATGTGGTATCACTCACATGCGGGATCGAAAGTACAACACGGACTTATCCAGGAAGCAGGAGCAATCTCAGAGAGATTGCCAAGGGAGAGGGAGTGTGGGGGAGGATGGATTGGGGTTTGGGGTCAGCAGGTACAAACTATTCTACAGGATGGATACACAACAAGGTCTGATTGCATAGCACCAGGAACTATATTCAATATCCTATGATAAACCATAATGGAAAACACTACGAAACATAAAAATGTATATACCTGTGTAACTGAATCACTTTGCTATACAGCAGAAATTAACACAACAGTATAAACCAACTATAATTTTCTTTAAAAATTAACAAACACAAAAAAGAATTCTGCTTTTCAGAATTCACTTAATTTTCAGAAGTCATTTAATTTGGAGGTATCTGGGTTCTGGGAAGGACTTGACGACAGCTGAACTGCTATCCATTCGTCCTTTTCTCCAGGTGCAGGGAGAAAGGAGTCGGTGATCTGGTCTAGTTGTTTCATCCGCTGGCTTCTGGGTAAACAGACCAAAATGACACTTGCTAGGAAGAAGAAGCCTTACATCCGAAAAGCCTTCTGCAAGATATCTATGGCAAAGACCTACCCATAGGAAACAGAACCCAGGATCTAGAGGGCAAGTCTCCCTGGAGGATGCCACGTAAGCCGGGTACATCTCTGGGGTATAAGACGAAGACGTGTCAGTGATGAAACCTAACTGAAACGCCTCTAGTTCACGCAACTCTTCATATGCATTCGAGTCCCAAGCACGAGTTCACTGTCAACTAAAAACAAAAAAAACCTGGTCTCTGGTGTCCGAGATGCGACAGCCACACTCACCGTCGAGCCTGTCCACCATGACGGTGTGACACACCGCCAGCAGGAAGAAGAACTGCTGCACCTCTGGCTCCTTCCCCGACTGGATCTGCTCGATGAGATAATGGTCGTAAAATGCGAGCTTCCCATCGGCGAACGTATTCCAGCTAAAATCCACCGGCTGAAAGAAACGGAGAAGGGAAAATGGGCGTGTAAAACAGACGACTCGGGCTTCACAAATGACAGGAATTTTCTCGGAAGCTGTGTCTTCATGCAAACATCCCCTTAGGATTTTAATATGTTCTGAAGTGTCCAGAGGCTCATATCTGTTTTAACATAGCCTGGTGTGAATCAAATTGCGTCCCCCCCAAATAAAAGATATGTTGCAGTCCTAACCCCTGGGACCTGGGAATAGGACCTTCTTTGGAAATAAGGTCTTGGTAGATGTAATCAAGAGGAAGTTTATACTGAGCACAAGGAACTATACTCAATTCTCTGTAATAACCTAAATGGGAAAAGATTTTGAAAAAGAATAGATATATGTATATATTAAATAACTGAATGACTTTGCTGTACACCTGAAACTAACACATTATTAATCAACTATACCCCAATGTAAAAAACAAAAAACAAAGATGAGGTTAAATGAATTAGAGAGACCCTAATCTAGGGACTGGCCTGGTGGCTCAATGGTAACGAGTCCACCTGCAGTGCAGGAAATGCAAGAAATGTGGGCTTGATCTCTGGGTCAGGAAGATCTCCTGGAGGAGGGCATGGCAACCCACTACAGTCTTCTCACTTGGAGAATCCCATGGACAGAGGAGACTGGTGAGCTACAGTCCATAGAGTTGCAAAGAGTCAGACATGACTGAGCGTACAGATGCACACAACCCAACGACTCGTGTCTTTATAAACGGAAGGAAATCTGGACAGACACACAGGGAGAAGGAAAGCCGTGTGACGACAGAGGCAGACTTCTGAGTGATGCGTCTGCTGGCCAAGGGCCCAGGACTGCAGGCAACCGCCAGAGCCCAGGAAGAGGCCACGACGGATTCCGCCCCAGAGATCCCAGAGGGAGTGTGCGCCTGCCAACTGCTCCAGTCGAACTTCTGGCCTCCAGCGCTGCGCAGGAATACACTCCTATTGCTGTGAGACACCTATTCTATGGGAGCTTGTTACAGCCCAGGAAAGTCATACACACCCCAAACGACTTCGTCTGTGAAAGGACTCACCTCGATTTTGCTATGACTATTCTGAGAAGCATCTCGATGGTCTCCTGGGAACAAACAGGACAAAACAAATTGAATCAATGGGTCTCATAGCCCGTCTGGGAGCCCGTCAGCAGGGCCCCTTCCTCAAGCCCTCAGCATCCCGCCTTCCTCACTGACATTCTGTGAATCAGCAGCTCACAGCAAAACGTTTCCTCCAAGGGGAAATTAATGATGTTCTCATAGCTTTTAAAATAATTATATTGTTTTTAAATATTTAAATGTTACGGGCATCCACTTTGAATGCAGCACTAGCCTTGTTATTTTTATAAGTATATAGCACATTTCAGAATATTAGAATGGAAATCAATTTTTAAAATATAATTGCGATGAAAAACAAAGTCTACCATCTCAACTATTTCGTTGTTTGTTTTCTGGCCAGGCCCCCAGCAGTGGAAGTACGGAGTCCTAAGCACTGGACCACCAGGGAATTTCATCTCAACTATTTTTAAATGGACAGTTCGGTGGCAGTAAGTACAATCACACTGCTGTACAGCCTTCAGCACCATCCATCTCGATGGCTCCTTCATCGAAAGGAAATGCCGTTTTCATTAAACACTAATTCCTCATTCCCTTCTTCCCTTAAACCCTGGCAATCACCATTCTACTCTCTAGCTTTCTGAATTTGACTTCTCCAAGCGCCTCGAAGAAATGGAATCATACAGTATGTTTCCTTTTGTGTCTGGCTTATTTCACGTAGCATAATAACCTCAGAGTTCATCCGTGTGTCACATTCTCCTTCCTTTTCAAGACTGTATAATATTCCACTGTGTGTATACGTCACATTTTCCTATCCATTCATCCACTGATGGACACTTTCAGTTACTACTACACCTTCCCTATTATGAATAATGCTACCACGGACATGGATGTACAAATACCTGTTCAAGTCCCTGCTTTTGGTTCTTTGGGGTGTGTAACCAGGAGCAAACTTGCTGGATCACATGGCAAGCTAACTTTTTGAGGAATATATACCTAATTCTGACTCCTCACCTCCCCACATGTGTGGTCTCAATGCTCCAGTGATGCTGCTTGAGAAACATCACCAGAATAACCACCAGAGCTTTGCACTGGGAGGGGACCACTCCAGGGAGGCAGCCTCTGGTCGCACACGTCCAGAGATGGAGTAACAGCTTCTGCTCACCGTAAATTTGCCCGTTGATGCAGCACTTCTTAAAGGTCATGATGTTCTGCGTGAGGGTCCCTGTCTTGTCTGAGAAGATGTAATGGATCTGCCCGAGCTGCTCATTCAGTGTGGTGGTTCTCGCCTTTGCGGGCGTGTCCTTCTCAGGATAGTACATCTGCAGGTCCCAGTTGATGAAGTAACTCTGGCCAAGACGAATCACCTCCACACTAGCAAGATAAAAGATTACTTTCAATCGAGCTCTCAGATATGAGCGGCAGGCAGTGGATTTTGTCCTTGCTTTGCGATAGGAGCAAGCTACTCATCTACAGGGAGACCAGCCCTGCAGTGACCCGTGCCCAGCCTTTGGGTTCTCCTGACCAAACACATCTTTCTCCAGCTTCAAGGTCAAAGTGTCCTCTCGAGGTGGTTTCCTACAAACTCCTGAGCACATCTAGCCATGGAAACCTCTGTTCAGAACACACAGCACGTGTGGGGTGACGCGGTAACTAACACTGCAGGGGGGTACCCCCCCCCCCCCCACCGCACATGAGACAACATCTGCTCTCTTCTCTCAGTCCCCATCGCACCCAGGGATGATGGAAAGGTATGTTCAACTCTGCCCTCAATTGGAGGCAAAAGGAGTGAGAGCCCACTAGGTTATGCACCCCTGTGTGCTCTCGAGTAGCACAAAGGACTTTTGGCAGATAACCCACTGCTGTGTTAGTTTCTGGTATATAGCAAAGTGATTCAGCAATATACATTTTTTGAGGAACATGCACATATATATATTCTTTTTCAGATTCTTTTCCATTAGAGGTTATTACAAGATATGGACTATAGTTTCCTGTGCTAAACAGTTGGTCCTTGTCATTTACCCATTTTGTGAGTGAAACTGTTAGTCACTCAGTTGTGTCCGACTCTTTGGGACCCCATTGACTGAAGCCCACCAGGCTCCTCTAATTTTCCAGGCAAGAATACTGGAGTGGGTTGCCATGTCCGTCTTCAGGGGATATTCCCAACCCAGGGATCAAACCTTGGTCTCCTGAATTGCAGGCAGATTCTTTACCATCTGAGCCACCAGAGAAGCTCATTTTTTATATATTCCTAAATTCTTATAAGATTATAGAATGTCCAAAATACAGTACTCTAAAAGAATCATTCCTACTTGAAAACTATAACTGATTAAATCCATCTCAGTTTTAAGGAAGGTGCTTACACATCCAGCCACTATTCAGTGGGCAAAGGATGTCTATAAAGGATGGAACTAAACAGATGGAAAAATAACTCCCTTCTTTTCTGCTCCCTTATATGCTTCATGAGTGCCTAGTATTACCAGACATCATCCTAGGTACGGGGGATACGTCAATAAACAAAAGAGACAAAAATCCCTGCCCTCAAGTAAACATATACTATATTAGATGGTGAGAACTGTCTGTAGAAAATCAAAGCACTGTAAAGAGAGGCAGAGACCAACAGGCAGAGGAAGTGATGCTGAAGACAGAGAGGGTCAGGAATAGCCAGGGGTATAAGGTGAGCTTTGAGCAGAGCTCTCAAGGAAATGAAAGAGCAACCATGTAGATATGGAAGGGAAACGATATTCCAGGGAGCGGTCAGAGCAAGTGCAAAGGCCCTGGGGCAGGTGCTGATACCACTGAGACGTTCAAGGAGGCTCGAGGTGAAGGAGCCTGGGGAGTGGGTGGAGGTGCAGGTCATGACTGGGTATGCAGGGCAGTGCAGCGGGTCCCATGGGCCTGTGGGCGCAGTGTGACTGCGGTCAGTCTATTCTGAATGAGACAGAAAGCTACTGTGGGGCTAAAAGCAGAACAGAGATACTATCTGAAATGACCTGACTGACATATGCTTCAAAAGGACCTTCGCTTCCAAGAGAAACAAACCAACAAAAAATCATATTAATCACATGACATGACTTTTTAAAACCTAAAACTCCATATACGGTTTACGTATAATATATATGTGTGAAAGTGTCAGTCGCTCAGTCATGTTCAACTTTTTGTGGCCCCATGGCCTGCCAGGCTCCTCTGATCATGGAATTCTCCAGGCAACAATACTGGGGGCTTCCCTGGTGGCTCAGATGGTAAAGAATATGCCTGCAATGCGGGAGACCCAGGTTCGATCCCTGGGTTGGGAAGATCCCCTGGAGAAGGGAATGGCAACTCACTCCAGTATTCTTGTCTAGAGAATTCCATGGACAGAGGAGCCTGGTGGGGTACAGTCCATGGGGTCACAGAGTCAGACAGGACTGAGCAACTAACACTTTTACATTAAAGAACACTGGAGTGGGTTGCCTTTCCCTTCTCCAGGGGATCTTCTCGACCCAGGGATTGAAACCAGGTCTCCTGCGCTGCAGGCAGATTCTTCACCGTCTGAGCCACCAGAGAGGCCCTAATACATATGTACAAATTCAGACAAAACAGTCTGTATAGTAGTCCCCCTAACAAAGGTAAGATCGTCTCAGTTTTTTTTCAAAGTAACTGCAAACACATGGCTCCCCAGGGCTTTCCTTCACATGAAAAGAGCGATAGTAACTACAGCTAATAAAATTAACACTAAAACAAATGTACGTGTAATAAAATCAAAATAAAACAAACACTTCTAATTACAGGTGTGCGTGCAGTCTTATATGCCTCTGGGCTATTACTTATGGGAACCAAGAGCAGACTCTGGCTGCGGGGGATATTTCAAGGCACAATTTTTCTCCCAGTGGTTTAAAGTTCACCTAACCAGAGACAGTGAAACTTGATATTAAGAAAGCAAAAAAGGAGAAAGTATCAGAAAACAAGGTGATGACCATCTATCAGACATAGGACCCTCTTTTATTACTCTTTTATCACAGTTGGGGTTGAGATGAGAAAGAGAACATTTTGAGAGGTGAAATGTGGGAGGCAGCGTTCAGGAAGCCCAGTGAGTTTTACAAGCTGGAGATATATCAGGTAGTGATACAGAAGATACAGAAAAGAGGTTAGGATGGGTCCTGAAATGGAGAACAACTAAGTTATTCCATGACATCTAAATCTTCATCCAGCTCTTTCTGATGCATGAGCTTGAGCTTTGGAGCCCAGTCAGAAGGAATCCTGCCAAGAAAGTGACTGCAGGAGTGGCACTTGACCTCTGAACTCCAGTAGCTTTATCTGTCAAGAGGTCAAGATATAAGATGCTGTGCCTAGCATGGAGCAGACATGCAGTGTGAATTTCTTCTGCCCAGATCACCCTCAATTCTGAAGTGAGAGCTCTTTTCTTATTTGTTCCTTACGACCTTTAAAACAAGTATTGCCAAAATTGAAGGTGCTGAATTGGCAAGGTGTACCAAATTCTTCTCTTAAAGCAGAAGGCCAAAGAGAAGTCAGCCTTACCTGACATAGAGAGAGATGGGCACCAGGGTGTTGAGAACAATGATGTAGCCCCAGAAATTTAGAAATCCACGGTAGGAGGGTGTAGAGTCTTCTCCATCATAGAGGTACCAGGAAAAATTGCCAACTTGAGCTTCCCAGTAAGCATGGCCGATGGCAAGACCCGCAGAAAGCAAGATGAGAACAACAAAGATCTGAAAGACACACGGTAGTTAGGCTTAACGCTAAGGACACATTTCCAGTCCCATGCATTGTGCAGACTCTAATTTACTTTACTCAATACTTTACATGTGTATGATAATTCAGTTCGACCCCTGCTCAGGGAACTAAGCTCCCATATGCCCCGTGTGGCAAGGCCAAAAGGTAAATAAATAAACAGAAAGAATGCTTTGAAAGCCTATCCATTTCTGTGGTTGATTAATTTATCCTACCTACCATATACAAGGTAAGGTTTTATTCCTAAAATTATCTTTCAGAAGAGAAGGTGGTGTTTTATATTCAAATCCTTAAACATTCTCATAATATGGAACATTATCTCAACAACTTTTCCTTTGAGCAATAACATCATGTTTGGGGAAGATAACCTTACTTGAGCATGAACAATTTCAAAGAAGGCAAAATTGGGATTCTTATAGACAATGTTCAATGGAAATGATTTAAAAAAAAAAATAAGGCAAGGAAATTTTATGCAAATTTGGGTAATTATTCCTGAAGGTTTAATGATCACTTAACATTTAAGATCCTTTAAGAAGCAATACAGTAAGTATTCTATTGTGAAAACTGAGTATATACCTAAGGAATGAATAAAAAGGTCAACAGTCAACTGGGTATTTAAGGTAACTGCAAACACTGGGTACTTGTGAGGAGGAAGAAAATTTCCAAGGCAAATTTAAATTTCTGGACACAGATTCCAAAAGTGCTGTATTTCAAAAGAACTTGGCACAGAGGAGAGAAGACAAACTCCTTGAGAGGGCTCCAGCCATAAGCAAGACAGTGACATGGAGGATGCGCCAGAAGAGCTCAAATGAAAATTTCATGAAATGTGAGAGCAGGGAAAAAAGAATTTTTTCTTATATTAACACATTACTATTATATGCTTTTGACCATATAAAGTATTGGAAGTATTATAAGTCCCTAAAATGTTTTGTGTTCAAATTAAACGGGATCAGATAAGATGCTGGAGTACAGGGACAAGGATGTCACCTCTCTTGCAAACGCATCAAAACTAAATACTTGAAAGAAAACCCTTTCTGGCAAGTTGCAGGACTGCCTAATGTTTAGGGCCACTCTATGTGCAGAAGAGTGGACACAGCAGGTTTAAGACTGCCATCCTTAGAGGCCTGTTTACACACTGGGCCGTTGGCTGGCAACAGGAAACAGATTTTGGAAGGGCTTCCTGGTTCCTTATTTCTTATTCTCTGATAAGAATGACTCATTGTGCCCAGCTGTTTGTGTAAAACAATATGGTTTATACTGACTACCCAGATTCCTTTAGGGAGTCCGGAATTTTGGTACACATCAGGCAGACAGTGCCTACATGGCCAGACCCCAATAAAACCCAGGCAATGCGTCTCTCATGAACTTTCCTGGAGAGCCAACATTTCACGTGGGCTGACACAGACTGTCACTGGGAGGATTCAGTGAGTCTGCTGTGAGTGACCCCACTGGGAGAGGACTCTTGGAAGCTCATCCCTGGTTTTCTCTGCACTTTGCCCCATGAACCCTCCTCCTTTGCTATCTTGCTTTGTAATAAGCAATACTTATCATAGTAAGTCCTAACTATGAGAATAATTATAGGCTGAATTCAAGTCTTCCTCATGAATCATCAATACTGGGAGTGGTCTTGGAGATAGATCTTTGACTCACCTTACACATAAACTTGCCTTATATTTGGACTTACACAGTATATTTTGGGGGATAAAGGTTTGCTTTTAAGAGAGCTATCCCTGTGGGAAATTAACAGCAGTAAAATCAATCTTACACTGGCTTCAGGGGCGTAGTCCTAGGAACTTATCTAAGACTCCCTAGTTTCCCAACTGATGACTCTATAGGGTGATCACTCAGGTATCAACTCAGGGTACCCTACAACTGGGATTCACATTCCCAGAGAGAGTCTCCTATTGGAGATGTGGCATTTCTGAGAAAAGGTAAGGGAATCTCTTCTCCCCCGCCTTGTGAATTTTTCTACTTGGCCCACAGAGGTAAAATTTCTTTGCATCAGAAAAACAGACAAGAAAACTAGAGCAAAAGATAGCAATCTACCAAAACAGAAAATAAATACCGTATAAACCATGTAGTTCATCAAGTAATCAATTTTAGTTCTTTTAAATCTGGTTTTCCCACTATTCTTCATTATTTTAGAGTCAGCACCTAGAAATGGAAATTTCAATCTGATCAACAATTGGGAAAATCAATTCACTAGCATGTCAATAAAATAACTCTCTTGGGTTTCAATAGAGAAAGGACAATCAGTTTCCTCATTTACATCTTTAATGAGACTACAGATCAATTTCCCAAGAGACTTCAAAAGTACCTGCAAAAATGACCAATCCATGGCAGAAATCGGTGTTCCTGATGACACAACCACGTAATAAAATTTTATCAGCATCCAAAGGAAAACTTGTGTTTTTCCAAAATAGTGTTCCTGTAAACTTATCTAGTCGGTTATTCGGTTCCTCACATTCAATAAAACCTTTTAAAAGAGATATGATTCACATAAGTACTCACCTATGAAAGATTTTCTGGTTTTAATTAATATACAGACTGAACCAAGCAACGGAAATTTAATACAAAGTAAGACATGTTAGGGCTTTCCTGGGGGGTTAGTGGTAAAGAACCCCCCTGCCAATGTAGGAGACGCAGGCTTGACCCTGGGTCGGGAAAATCCCCTGGAGAAGGAAATGGCAACCCACGCCCTTATTGTTGCCTGGAGAATCGCGTGGACAGGGGAGCCTGGTAGGCTATAGTCCATGGGGTTGCAAAGGGTCGGACACAGCTTAGTGACTAAACAACAACAAAAAGACATGTTTGCACAAACCATCAAATGTTGCCAGTGAGCTTTCTTCTTGGAGATACTGGTGTGTGATTTCAAGTGCCATTTTGAACTTTAAGTTGGTTTCTCTAAAGGGAAAGGAAACAAGAATTACATGAGCAAATTTCAGGGTTGGAAAAGGAGTATAAAGAACACTGTACGAAGTAACATTAGGTATACCAGGAAGCGAAAGCTAAATAATCAGCCTTTTCTGTTTTCAAACTCTCTATTCTCCTTGGAACTTCAGCTTTGGATGTAGTTATCCCCTGAACTAGAGAAAAACTCCTGACCCAGGAAATGTTGGCCCCCTTTTACTGTTTGTTACTATGAGGCAACCTGGGTAGGCCCCAGGTACCCAGAAGCTTCCTGTCTCTCTCCTTACTAACTTTAATTCTTACCACCAGCCAAGACTACCAAACTGCTATTTAAAACTTTCTTTCTAACATTTAATCACACTAAGATAACTCTAGGATACATATTTGTTACAGAAAGGGTCAAGACTCTATTAGCTTAATATTGCCCAGAGTGAATAACCGGATCCTTTGAAAAATGAATTCTTAAAAAAAAAAAGAAAAGAAAGAAAGATGAATTCTATCTAAGGAAGGAGGTGATCACCTTACCCCCAGTACTAAGCATGTTCACCCACCCACACACACACACAGTGGAAGGCAAAACACAGACAAGAGTACCCCCAGGGCCAGGCTGGGCCCATGCACCCTGGGGAGCAAGCCAAGCTTCCTGCGGTGAGTCATTTATTTCAAGCCCCATGAAGACGGACTGGGGATTCCCATCTATGAAGAAGTGGACCAGCAGTTCTCAACTCTCCATTCTGTTTGCTCTGAAAGGGCATGCTAGGAGTTTCTATCTTTGCAAAACTTCAGGATCTTTCACTTGTGGGAATAAGAGCTGTTTTACAGTTTAGGTTGAACGATCAACTGACTGACTTACAGACCTCGCTTTGACTCAGATGATCTCAGTCTCCATAGAAGCTTATGCTCATCGTGGGTGTGAGAAAGGGGCTGATGCCAAGAGAGGAACACAGGCAGCAGCCTGGGGAGTGCGCAGAGGGGGCAGCGCCCCAACTCTGCCACCTCTGTGTGATCTTGGGCGGGCTACCTCACCTCCAGGGCCTCAGTTTCCTCACGGGGTATGTCAAGGTGATCTCATATGGTTGCTGAAAAGATAAAATGAGGAACTTCCCTGGTGGTCCAGGGGCTGGGACTCCGCATCTTTAATGCAGGGGGCCTGGGTTCGGTCCCTGGTTGGGGAATTGGATCTTACATGCTGCAACTAGGACCCAGTGCAGCTCAATAATAAGAAAGAATACTGACTTTTTTAATTAAAAGGAAAAAAAAAAGATTAAATGACCTACCATGTAAAACTAATGCAACCCAGTAGGTATTCCATAAATGTACTGAAAACTGGCCAAAATGGTCCAAAAAATCCTTTCAAGTGGTGGCATAGTAACAAAAACCATCAAAGGGAGAAAACTGTCCACCGGCAAAGACTTTAAAAATCTATTTTTTTCCCCCGAAATAGTTACTCGCAGCCGTTTGTCAGTCTGACACTGCTCAGCAGGGGGTAAAGGGCTCAGGTACACATCCTGTAATCAGAGCTTTACTCTCCCTGAAGATAGGCTCGCAAATACAGAATAAGGTCAAGAGAAGTTGGTCTACTAAGGAGTCGGACCACTGCCGTCTTCTTGCTTGTCCTACGAGTACTCACTAGGGAAAAAGGCAAAGACAACGAGAGGTTGGTCTCCTGCAAGGAGAGGTTGCTGGGCATCCAGCGGGTAGAGGTAAGGCCAGACCTCAGGGCTTCCTGTCCAAGTGCACAAGTTTCACGTAACAATGGTCAGCCTTCCAAAGATGAGCTTCCCAACCTGCCCGCCTAAGACCCACTCACCCATCCAGTTCGGCCGTTTCCACATAGCAGAGGCTGTTAGGTTCGGAGCTCGACAGCAGCAAGATGTCAGCCTGTTTGAAACAAAACACACCAGTAACACAGAGACCCCCACACCCGAGGCAGAATCGAACGCCAGGTCAGATGGAAGGGTAAGGAATGAGACAGCAGCGCTTGAGCCCACTTACTGGGATGAAGTCATTTTTTTTCAGGCGAATGACATCTCCGACTTGAATGTCTTTCCACTTGGCAACTTTGAACCTGAATGTAGAAAAGAATGATAGTTCAGTGGCACTCTTCAAGTTACTGGCAGGGGATTTGGATTATGTTGTCTGGGAGCCAAAAATTCTAGGGAAGGTATATCCCTGGGGAAGGTCAGCCAGAAGGTCAGCCAGCTGATGATTAAGGGGTCATGAGGACCGTCTTCTCCTCTGGAGGAAGAAACAAAGGCGGCTCTAACTTTGCTGCGTTCCTTTCCATCCTGCGTTGCGTGATCGGGGCTCAGCGGGTGCGCATTAAATGTGCAGGAAGGAGACACGTGCCACCCCTCTGTTTTTGCTCATGTCCTGTGCTCCCAACCCCTCTGCTTCCTTCCACTCAGTTACGCATCGCCTGCTGATCCCAGGAGAGGGAAGCATTCTGGACCCCACATAGCCATCTGGAATGTTCACGATACTTTGGTTTTCATACACATTTGGCTGCACTGGGTCTCAGTTGCAGCACTCGGGATCTTTGATCTTCGTTGCAGCATGCAGGGTCTTTAGTTGGGGCATGCAGACTCTTAGCTGCAGCATCTGGGATCTGTTTCCCCAACCAGGGATCGAACCTGGGTCCCCTGCATTAGGAGCCCAGAGTCTTAGCCACGGGACCACCAGGGAAGTTCCCAACTCTAGTTCTTAACTTGTCTCCTCTCTAGTGTTTAAACTTATCTTTTTAATGAGTGTATCACTCTTCTAATAAACCTCATAAGAATATTGATAAAATAAAAAGATTGCTTCCTTTGGTATTAAATTCTCCTGGAAACACCCATTTGACTGTCTAACAAACGAACATTTAAAAAAATTTAAAATGTAGTATGGTAGACCTCAGAGATACTGCAGATGATAAGATTTCAACACAACTAATTCTAAGAAAACTCAGCTCATAACAAGAAAGATAAAAGAAAAATGCTCTGAAAGCCCAGCGAAGGGAGGGACCACTATAGCTGGGGATTCCTAAAGTGTTTCAGGACGTTTGGGCAAATCGCTGGGGGAGAGCGGAGATAGAGTCGCACGCTCCAGGCTGAAGGAAACCCAGGAGGACTGAGGACTCAGACCTCCAGCAGGCAACTGCCTGGACTCCAACCTGGGGACAGGCTCGTCTCAGGAAGTGGAGAGAGGCCTTTATGAGGAAGAGGTTCATGCGCCTTTAGACTTCCAAGTTCCTAGTTATCTCTAAGGTTGCTTCTGGATGTATTTGTATATTACATCCTTGGATGAAAAGACACGTTCAGAAAGGCACGGTACCTGCCATCCTTAATGACTTCACACGTCCTATTGTTGATTTCCTTGTCCATTTTATGGCGCGCCTTGAGAGGAGGGATGAGGAAAGGTTATTTTAATCATCTCAAAACTGCCAGTATGAATGCCACTAGAAAATATGCTTGCAGCGGTGAGGAGGAGATTGCATGAGAAATCCTTACCACATCATCCACAAGGTCTTTGATGGCCGTGACGCCCAGCACCACAAGCAAGGGCACCAGCGTGGTGTACCATGCCAGGGTCGAGATTTGAGGGATTGCCTGAAAGAGATTGAAAAATGGCAGACATGTGTGCTTGGGAAAACACAGCAGAACTACAGGCAGGCAACCGCTAAAGTTAAGTCTAATCCCCACCATCATCCAGCTGGCATCCTGCACAGCAGCCATGGAAAGGTGCCGAAGCACCCAGCTAACCCTTCTCCTGCCTCTCTCTCTAGCTTCTGGCTTCCTGGAAAAGAGCCTAGAGACAGAGACACGTTACAGAAAAACCCACACGATCTTTTCGGCCAACCCAATACTAATCTTGCAGACTACAAGAATTACGTGAAGGAACAGTGCAAGGAAAGGCCTAAGGCTGTTACCAGTACCCGCACCTGGATCGCTGTGCCTTCAGGAAAGATAATCAAGGTGTGGGGAGATGGGGGGAGGCAGCTCATTTCCCATGTTACTGTGACTACAGTAAGGCAGAACGCCCCTTTTCCTTCTGGAAGGAAGGAAGGGAAAGCGGCCCACTCGTCATGGAGCAGCACCGTAAACTTGGCATGTTTCTCTCTACACGAGCCTGTCTCTAAGGCCCCGCTCGATTAGACCACGCCTTATGATCAAGTCAGCAGGTCTCAGATTCCACTAAACCTGCTCAGGGTCTAGCTCTCCCTCCTGAGTCTTCCCTCCACCCGTGCGTCCGCCATCTCCACTCAGACACACAGGTTACAGTTTCACAAAACTACACTGGGCAAATCCCAGCAGGTGAGACTATTCTCCAAATCAAATTGAAGACATTAAAGAATGTGATGAAACCAAGTGGAGATGCCATCCTTTGTAACTGGCACATCAAGTGCTAAAGGTGGAAACTCTGGCAACTAGAGAGTATATAGTTTCTTTGATCGTAAAGCAGTTCCTAGGTAGATAAAAGTAATGCTCTCCAGATTAAGTGGACTTCTTGCCCCAAGTAGAAGGAAAAAAAAAAAAAAAAAAGGCCTTTTCAGTGTAAAACCAGGTCAGAAAAATAATTATGAAAATTGTGACAAAAATCCTAATAAAAATCAATAACCTTTTGGCAACTAAATAAAAAATAAAAGCCAAGCAAGTAGATTTAATTTTAAGGTACAACTGTTTCACAGACTGAACATTTGAATTTGACTCACTTCAGGAAAATCATTTTAACAATGACATCAGTATGTTTTCACTGACGTAAGTATGAAACTGAACTTTTTAAAAAATAGAATTAAAATAACATCTGCATCTGCTCAGGTTCAGTGTTCATGTAACACTGTTTGTGAACTGATTCTGGGCATTAGTCACACTCTCTTACATCCAGAACCCAGATGACCATATAGAAAACTTTTAAGATTGTTTGTATTTTATGTACAATTTAAACACTAACAACCTGAATGTTACTGAGTCATCATAACTCAAAACAGATTTAAGATATGAAAGGGTATTATTACCTGTAAGATGAGAAGGACCAGGAAATAGAAATTGGCCGCTCTCTTAAACTGCTCAAACAAATTCATTGGTAGAAAGGTCAACGCATTGTATTTGTATGTTTTAATTGCATTATTCTGTCGGGAAAAATGAGAAAATCATTCTAAACGGTCCCATGCTTACCACAACACACAACGTATGAAGTGAAAGTCGCTCAGTTGTATCTGACTCTTTGTGACCCCATGGACTGTATAGTCCATGTAATTCTCCAGGCCAGAATACTGGAGTGGGTTGCCACACTCTCCTCCAGGGGATCTTCCCAACCCAGGGATCAAACCCAGGTCTCCCGCATTGCAGGCAGATTCCTTACCAGCTGAGCCACCAGGGAAGCCCATGAATACTGGAGTGGGTAGCCTATCCCTTCTCCAGGGGATCTTCCCTGACCTAGGAATTGAACCGGGGTCTTCTGCATTGCAGGCAGATTCCTTACCAACTGAGCCACCAGGGAAGCCCAGACACAAAAATCAGCCCTGTGGCCTACAGGCACGCAAGGCTATAATTTGTTTGAAAGATGCTGAGATTTTCTTTAAGTTTTTACTTCTAACTGGGCCTCGAAATGACACCTTGGAGGCTTACGTCAAGAGAGTCACAAGACACAGAGATTTCACCTCAAAGGTCTCTTTGGCAACTCTCACTGTGACCAAACAGATTCTGCTGTTGGGTTTCTTGATCCTTAGAGCCTCTTAGAAAATAGGGCAAAGATGAGAAAATGAGATGTGTCAACATGGGTGGAAAAGGAACATTCTTATAAGAGCAATGGAGGGTGTATAAGGGTCGAAGACACAGGTGTGGGTTGAATTGTGTGTCCCCCAAAGATACACTCAAGTTCTGACCCTGTGACCTGCGATGGTCATCTTACTGGGTTAGCCAAAAAGTTTGTTTGGGTTTTCCCATCAGATGGGACAGAAAAATCCGAACAAACTTTTTGGCCAACCAAATATTAGAAATACGGTTTTTGCTGAGGTGATCAAGTTACAGTGAGGTCACCTTGGATTAAGGTGGATTAAGGCCTAATGCAATGATTAGGCCTGCTGGCCTTTGTAGAGGAAAACTGGGCACAGGCAGAGAAACATACAGGGATACAGAGACTGGAGTGGTGTGTCGCTAAGGATCACCAAGATCTGTTAGCCAGAGACCAAGAAGACGTCTGCAGCAGCCTCTCCTGCAGATCCCCCAGAAGGAATCAGCCCACTGACACCTTGATTTTAGACTTCGGGCCTTTTCAAATTGTAAGAGAATAAATTTCTGCTGTCTTACACCACCCAGTTGGTGGTATTCTGTGAGCAGTCCCAGGAATCTAACAGACAACATGTCAGCCCAGACTCAGCTCATGTTCTTTATATTTCAATGGTAATAAGCATTTTGGGGGCAAAAATATCTTCAAAGTCTCTGAATCCATCACAGGCCAAGGATGGAGAGATAAGTTACCAAGATTCCTTTCAAATTCTTATTACTGTCAAAAAGCGAGGCCTCTGTGATATTACTGTATGCTCTTTGATAAAATTTTTTAAAAAGAGCTTTGTATATTCAGAGGGAAAATTTCAATCAACTTTGTTTTGTTTCACACTGTCCCATACCCCTTAAGGTAGTTCATCTTAATGCAATGAGAAAAAAGGACACTCTAGGAAATCTAAAATAAGACACAAGTGGACTTATCTGGGAAACAGAAACAGACTCACAGACATAGAGAACAGATCTGTGATTGCCAGGGAGAATGGACTGGGAGTGTGGAGCTAGCAGATGAAAGCTAGTATGTACAGGATGGATCAACAGTGAAGTCTTATTAAATGTCCTGGGATAAACCAGAATGGAAAAGAATTTTTTAAAGAAATATACATACATATATATATATATATATAAACTGAATCACTTTGCTGTACAGCAGACATTGATACAACATTGTAAATCAACTGTACTTCAATTTAAAAAATGACATTCTAGAGAGCTAACAATGACTGTCAATGGCCCCAGGCCAGGGGTTACCTGGAAGGCAGGTGTCACACAAAGCAAGTAAGCATCATGGCTATTGGGAAAAAACAAAAATGAAAACTGGCTTTTAATAAAGCTAATGAATTAAAATCAACTCACCGCATATTTGCTCTCCTTAATGCAAAAGAATACTGTGTTCATAAACTGAGGTTGTTCATGGAAGCGTCGGTCATTGGCTTTGACTTGCCATGTACAGTCTTCAAAAAAGAAAGAGAAAATTAGCCTGTTGCTATGGGCTGAATTATGTCTTTCCTAGACTCACACATTAAAGCTCTAACCCCATCCCGTACCTCAAAGTATGACCTTATTTGGAAATAAGATTCACTCAGATGCAAGTTAAAGTGGGGTCATTGGAGAGGACCCTAGTCCAACATGACCGCTGTCCTTAGAACAGAAGGAAGCCAGGGCTCAGAGATGCCCACGGAGGGGAGACAGTCCAGCCAAGACTCAGAGATGCCCACGGAGGGGAGACAGTCCAGCCAAGGAGCGAGGCCTGGAATAGACCCTCCCTCACAGCCCTCAGGAGGAATCAACACACCACCACACACTGATCTCAGACTTCTAGCCTCCAGGACTGTGACATAACACGCTTCTGCATTCAAGTCGCCCAGTTCGTGGTAATTTGTTAGGGCAGCCTCAGCAAGCCAATGACCATGTTATAAATTGAACACTATTCACAGAAGGTTTGATTCTAAAAGATAAATCCTCATTTAAACATGGCCTGAACAAAAACCCCAAGCACCCCACAAGGTCACAGCTAAATTAAGTTAAATTATTTCTTCAAACTCATTTACTTGGTTTACAAAAAGTGTGTGTGTGTGCTGTCACTTCAGTCATGTCTGACTCTTTGCGACCCCATGGACTGTACCCACCACGCTCCTCTGTCCATGGGATTCTCCAGGCAAGAAGACTGGAGTCGGGTGCCATGCCCTCCTCTTTCTATTTTATGGTAAAATCTGCAAATGGTTAACGGTTTCATGTGGCTCTCAGATGACTCGTGACATAGCCCTGGTCACCAGTGTCTAGAACACCTCTGAGAACTGCTGTTTGAGAATTCAGGAAGGTTGAAAAGAAAAATAATTAAGATTCCTTAAAAAGGGAGAAATGACCAATGAGAAGGGATAAAAACCAAAGTCAGAAATGCTCAAGAGGAAAGAATAAGCCGCCCTGTTCATGCGCTGGATTCTTCGCCCTCCTCGTGGCTCCTTAAATCTGCTTCATAAGTAAGTCCTCCAGCCAACGGTTCCCCTGTCTCCACACGACCCTCTCACCTCCAGCCTGGGTTGATTGGGATGCTTCAGACTGAAGGTGGTGTCTGACCTCAAGCAGGGCGGTGGGCGTCTATCAGAAATGACCTTGGTCTCCTCATTTTACACTCTGAATAGACCTTGGAGACCTTGGAGAAAGCTACTGGTGTCTTCGTCTGCTGCACCCTGAGCTTAACTACAGCAGCATCTGTAGTTAATTTCAGAAATCGGATTGCTGTCAAGCAATCAAAATAACTATTTCTAACAGGGTTCCTCATTTGGCCCAATTCAGACAAATTTGGCCTAATTTCAATCGGCAAAGTAACCGATTCCTTCTCCTGATACTTTTCTGAGTTTCATGCTAATTGCTTGGGGAGTAGTTCAGTGAAAGACCATAAAGAAAGTGAAAACGGTTTCTGTGGTCAAATACATTTGTGAAACACAGTATCCAACAGCCTCCTCTTGGACATTCAGTGGACCCACTGCTGTATTAAAGTCTCTGAGAAGTCCTATAGTAAAGAACTTAATTTTATTTAATTCAATCTTTTCAAAATTAATGTGACCAGGGGCACATTTTTTAAAAATATCACAGAACATCTATTAATATGGTTTGAGAAGTGTTGTGTTAAGCACATGCCTTTAAGAAAGGTAGCAAAATAGCACTTGGAAATATTTACGTTTTGGATCAAACATTTACTAAGTACCCAGTTAAAACAGAGAACCTTACTGGACACTTGGACCCCAAGGCTAATTTATAGAAAAAGTAGAAATCTTGTACCATTTTCTAGAATGTAAATATTGACCAAGAAAAGAGAAGTAATATATTAACTAACAAAAAAAATTCACCTTCACCTGATGACCCTTTGGTTAAAAGCAAGAAGGAAATTAACTCAGAAGGGTTGTGCCTAATAAAACCATCAATGCATTTACCACCAGCCACCGGCTCAAGATCACCTGGAAAACATGTATGTAACACAGATAAGTATGGCTACATGTGTTGGGTGTTGTGGTCACCAAGTCCTTTGACCATCACCATCTGGCAGAGAAAGTCAGTTTTACCTGACCCCTCATTCTGAACTCTTGATTATGGACAACTCTGCAACCAAAAAGCTGTATTGGTTGGTACGGACTACAGCAAACCAGCAGAGTTAAATGATCACAAGTTTAGCATCAGAAAACAAACAAAAAGTAACCCAAGAGGGAAATGGGTGAAGGACAAATAGATCATTCATACAAAGAGAAATTCAATGGCTCTTAAAAATATGAAAAGATACCCACGTTCATCAAAAAACAAGGACAATTCTTCAGTGAGGTACCCATTTTTATCCCACAAAGGCAAAATAAACAGGCCCTCTTAGGTGGTCTCTGCAGAGAACAAGTTGGCCACATCTATCAAACTTCAACACAGACATGCTCACTGAGTGTGTGTACACTCTTGGATAAAGAAATAACATATCTCAGGGCTATTCAATGGAGCCCTGTTTATCAGGGAGATTAGAAACAGCCTAAATACCACTATGAGCAGCTGGTTAAATATCCACACAATGAAAGTCTGTGTGGTCCACAAACAAGGATGAAGTAGCTTTATATGTACCTCATGACAGGGGAGATCGTCAAATTACCCTGACCGTGCAGGCATGTAACACACAGAATGAGTGCACACTAGGGATACACACACTTGCACACGTGTGCCTATGTGTATATGTATCTATGGGTATGTAAGGTCTCGAGTTTGTAAGTATTCTTTGCAGAAAGTGGTGTCTGTTATGTCGCCAGAGGACACAGGAGAAACGGGCAGAAGCAGAGACAGAACAGGCAGGGTGGGGAGTTCATTCTCTTCTGTACCCTTTTATCAATCCTATGTGCAACAGTGCAACCCTTTCATCAAGCCTATTCTCTTTGGGGAAAAATCATTTGTAATTCAATTCTTTCCCTTAATAGGATGACAGTAAATATGTTTATAATAGGTTAATTAAATAATAAATAGATTTAAATCAATATATGTAAGCCGCTCGATTTTCTTATGGTCAGGATGCCATTATGTTTAATTTTTTGAAAATATTATTCAAGGGCATTCCCTGGCAGTTCAGTTGTTAGGACTCAAAGTTTTTGCCACCAAGGACCCAGGTTCAATCCCTGGTTGGGGAAATTAGATCCCGCAAGCCATGCGGTGCTGCCAAAAAAAAAAAAAGTCAAAAAAAAAAAATTATCCCTAAAGGCAATGGGATGGTGAATGGGAATAAATCAAGAGAGAAGACAGGAAAAGATGGAAATCTATGCAGTCATGGGGAAGAAACACACCTACATTCAACAATGAGTAAATCTTAAAAGTATCTTTGAATAAGTCCACATACACGCACAAATACACGTTGCATTCCATTCCAAATCAAACATGCGACTAAGGCTGTAAGCTGCACGCAGCCGTCTCAGTTGGAGAGGAAGATAGGGCCTGGTCACATGGGCCTGAGCCAACAGGGGAAGCAGGTGGAATCGGATCCCAGGGCCGGGCAATCTTCTGCAGGGATGGAGACGGGACTGAGAGGAGGAAACAGCAGCAGAGTGGCAGTAGCGGGAGGAGCCCGCCGTTTTCAGCCTAAATTGCTGGCAGGGCTCCTGACGCCCTCAGCAAAGCATCCAAACTCTTCAGCACGGCCACCACCCCACCCATCATCAAGCTCCAAAATGGCTGGAGGCTTCCTGAACTCTCAGCCCCCGGGAGCCCTCCTTCCCACTGCCTCGCCCTGGCACACCCTTCCCGAGACCCTGGGGGTCAACTTGCCACTCGCCTTTACTCAGGACGCAGCACAGGTGTCCTCACCTCCAGGAAGCCTTCCTTGACCAAGGGAGGCCTCACCTGGTTCCCTATTCATACCTCTCTGAAGCCTCTCCTGCTGTCAGTCACAAATGCCCCCCAAGCCTGCTGCCCCGACACCAGCTCAGAACAAACAAGACAGGTTGGACCTTGGGTCCTTGGAGCACTTGCAGATTTGCTGGAAGGAGGGCACTGTACAAGCAGAGAGTAAAATAACACCAGTGGTTTCCAAGTCACGCTACGATGCATGCTGAAAAGGAGGGGGCGTGAGATACAACAGTCCTCTCCCTATAAGGTCCTTGCTGCCCCAGGCTGAATTCCAGCTCCTCCACGTGCCACAGGCGTGCCACGCTACCTCCTGCCACGGTGTCTGGATGTGGCCCCCACTGGGCAGCCTCCTTCCTCTCCCCACCCCTAGTTAACTCCTCCTCATCTTTCTCTTGGCAGCTCGGGCATGCCTTTCCACTAGGAAGTGCTCCCTGACTCCCGTCCAAAGCAGGCTCTTTCGTCACAGCTCCTGGAGAGGAACCACACGTGGACCCATTAAAAGACGAAGTCACTACATGAGACTCTTTTTGCAACATTTAGCTTCATCCCTGTCATTTTAGATGTGGACGGAGGGACTTTTCCATCAATACAGCTCTCTGTCTTCTGTTTGAAGACACTGTGTCTTGCCCTCCTGCAGGTGAGCTGAACTACCCATGACTCAGTCTAAAGTGTTATCTGAGAGCCAGTGAGGTACACGGGAAAGCCTGGGGGTGGGGTCAGCAGAATGGCCACAGGTCTGCAAAAACAGAGAAGGCTGGAGAAGGTTGAACCAGCAGGAGGGGTTTCTAAGGTGGCAGAGGTAGGGAACACACTAAATCACCAAAATTTTCTTTACATATGTGGGCAAACTCATTGCTGAAAAATTAACTGTTCTTTGGCCCAAACATCTCTCCATCCATTCAGTGTGCTTAGATTTGGAGATGGAAGGATCTGTTAAAAAGAATGACCCAGCGGCTTCAGCCTGGGGGTGGTCCAGGAAAATCTGAATACCCCAAAGGGAAGCAGAAGGGTCAAGAAGGTGATCTAATGGTGGAAAGATGAGAGGAGATGACGGGTGGGGGTGAAAACCGCCAGTATGGACTAAGCATTTACGGCATGCCTGACAATGTCCTCATTCCTTCACACTTAGTTTCTGATTTAATCCTCACAACCAACCACCTGATGAGGTTGGTACTCATTTAAGTCCATTTTAGGGATGGAGACATTGAGGCACAGACAAAGAAGTCCTTCTCTCAAGGTCACAGAGCTAGAAAGTGATGAAGCCAAGGCTGAAATCCTCACAGCCCGCACCCAGCATCCTCCCTGTGTACCAGCTCGCTCACCGCCTCTCCGAGTCACAAACAGAGATGCGTAAGGGAAGTGAATGAGCTTGCCACAGGCGGGCCTGCAGACAGAGAAGCGTGCCCGGGGTGGGGAACACCTTAAAGTGGGATGCAGAGTGGCCAGGAGAGAGGAGGAACAAGAGTGTCAGGATCAAAAGGCGCCGTCCCGTCAGGGAGGCCGTTTCCAGAAGGAGACGCTGTCAAGAAGGTCAAGTGCTTCAGGGCAAACGGACGTGGGAAGAGGATGGGTGACAAAAAGCCCACTGGACCCGGCACTGGGGTTCTTGGTGATCTTGCTGAAAGCAGCATCCTTAGGGAGCTGGGGCGGCCCCCAGAGGGGAAGGACCGGGGGAACAGAGGGCTGGGATGGTAGAGAAATGGGTTTCCAGAAGCTCGGTCAGGAGATCAGGAGATGGGACAGCTGCCCGAGGAAGAAAGCAGGATCCAGGTAAGAGTTTGCCGCAGGAAAGGGACACGGTTACGTGCGTTTGTAAGCCAGCCAGTGCGAGAAGAGGGGAGGGTTAACTCACCAAGCAAAGCGGCCGAGGAGGCAGGGGACGGCTTTCTCGTCCCATCCCCAGGCTCAGAAAAGCAAGGCAGTGTGCTAAGGCAGAGCACGTGTTTATTCCCAAAGACTTTCACCTCTACGCCTGTTCCAGACTGACACAGAACTATCCGAGGAGTTGACCTGGGGCTACCAGGAGGGTGGAGGTAAGCTACATTCATAAACAAACCAACAAACCGCCTGGAGTCAAGGAATTTCAGGAACCTGTGACTGAATAAAATTAAACTGTTTTCTTTAGAGTCAAAGCTTTCCGGGATTTTTATATGCTAATGGATAACCTTAAATTTCAAGAGGATAAAGAATTCTGGGTTTCCAGTCTCAGGGACCAAAGAATCTCTGTGTCCAGAAATATCTGGTAGAAACAGTGCCTCCCAGAACATACTTGGGACATACCATTCTTGTGTGTTCACAAAAGAATGTCCATCCCATCACATGGAAACATTCCCCCTTAGTTTTGTCAACAGCTGCACAAAGGAAGCCAAGGGTACACGACGAACATTAGTAAAATCTGCGGGTTTTTCTTCCCTCAAGGCACATTCTGACAGCAGGCTGACATCTGATCTTGATTCTAGCAGCAGATAAGAAATGTCCTTCCACTGAATAGTACTTGCAACGGGTCTCTCAACACACTTGCTTACCAAAGTGGGGCTAAGCATCTTTAAAAAGAAGAGAACCAAATTTCTGCACTAAAATATTTTTAAGAAAAATGAACGTGGTTCCGGCACTCTTAGACACTGCTCTGCTGGAAGAGGCTCGGGTCCCTGGTGGCACTCAGCTGGAGGGTACTTCACAGGGTGAGAGCTCGTTGAAGATAACTGCCCTTCCTGTAAAATGTCAAGACAGACAGATGACAGTTAAAAAGGAAGTCAGAATGACCGGGAAAATGCCCAAGTAGGGCTATGGGGGGGGAATTAAAAGGGGGAAAGAAGGACGCAGAGGAAGAAGGGAGAGAAGGGGAATGCAGGAGAGGATGCAGAGACTGGTTGCTGGGGTGCAGGGTAGAAGCAAGAATGAAAGGAAAGGGGTCATGCACTGGCTGAGTGTCCTCTGTGTGTCTGGGAAGGGCATACAGAGGGGTCAGAATAATAATACTTGGGGGAATTCCACTGGCCATCCAGTGGTTAGGACTTGGCGTCACTGGGGCCTGGGGCCCAATCCTGGTCGAGAACTAGTGGTCTCCCGGTCACTAGGTCATAATAATAATAATGGTATTTTGAAAGTCATTTGAAAGGGGTTTTGAGAATCACCAAATTTCCCTATCCTTGGAAAAGACTCTGAAGAGCCAAGATCAAGTCTGAGCCCCCTGCAATGCCTGTGTTCTGAAGGTAGCAATCTATGAGAAATATGACCTGGGAGCCGCATGACCAGCAAAGAACCCTGGGCAGTAGAATGTGAAGGCAGAGCTGGAAAAAAACAGAGGTGAGCATTTCCACCCACTACGTGCCCCTCGGACAATTCCACAGGCACCCAACCCTGTCCGTTTCCTTGTCCTGGACCACACATCTGATAACATGGCAGCCAGCCCAACAGCAAAGTTCACCCCTACACACACCAAGCCCATTCTCAGCCAGCTCATCAGATACCTACATAGGGTCGAATCCATGATGGTTATATAAAACTTGAAAAGTACAGCGGAAGAAGGAATGAGGAAGAAACATGTTATTTACTATTGGGGCAATCAACTAGAACTCCCCTTGCTAGCTCGTCCGGCGACTCCAGCCTTATCCCCATTCGAACACTATCCAGTCTGGACCTGTTATGACAGAGGCCACATTCCTCATCAGACTGGCAGTGATTCCATTTCAACGAAGCCCAATTATAATGATTTCAGTGCCTTCTCAGGAGGCGCTGATACTCAATAGCTTAAAATTACAGCCAGATACCCACAGGAAGACCTGATCCTGCTCAGGGTTTGATACAGGAAGCTGAGGAGGGGAAACGACGTAGTTCAGCAGACAGCCTCCCTAGGTCTCAGAGCCTGTGGTGGGAGGTGGCCCTCGTGGGCACACACAGACATCACCTCCCCATCAGGACCTCCCTGCACAGAAGAGCAGAAGGCGGGCACCATCTGAGCAGAGCAGGAGGAATCATTACATCAAGGGGATTTCCTGCTTTATCTGTTTTTTCTACAGGTGAAATCTCTTTGGAAAACAAACAAACAGATCAGCTTAACAGGCAGCAGAATCCTGGAGGGGAGACTGGGGGCAGGGGAAGATAAGAGAAGCAGGCTTCTGGCAGGCCTGGAAGGGGGCTCAGCAATGACGCGGAAACCAGACAAAACCAGAGGTTACTCTGACTGAGGCTGGAACGAGGTGCAGCAGGAGAGGCAGAAACGGAACAACTTCCTGGCGGTTTCTGTGAATGGGAAACCAGTTACGTCGCTGGAATTGAAAGGACCGGGGAGGAAAAACATTTTCAGCTTGGACTATGGAGCAAATCTGGGCTATAAAGACCAAAGGATCGGCTTCCTCCCGGAGTGGAAGAGCTAGAAGAAAAGACTGCATGTATTTGTAGGAAATGAAATAGAAAAGTCACGGGAGAAAAAAAGCTCAACCATAAAAGTCAGCTACGTTCTATAACCCCAAATGACAGGCTGTCTATGGCCATTTTCAAGAAACATCAGTGGTGCTGAGTAAGTTGCGACAGAGACCCTATGAGTCACAAAGCCTGAAATAGCTACTACCTGTCCCCTGGCGGAAAATGTCTGCCAATCCGTGGTCCAGAGCCGGCCTTGAAGCAGCCCTGATTTGGGGCAGGGAGCACTCTTTGCTGCATCACAGCCCCTCGTGACAGAGATCTACACATTCTCCCCCTGTTACTAAAAAGTCAAACCATTTTATATTCACAAAGGACTGAACAAACGTTATGGTGACTCCAAGGTTCCTGGGTGTGGTAACCAGCAAATTCTTCCCCACTCAGCTCCTTTCTAAAAATAGAGACATGTAGCAAGAACCTTCTGTTTTCTCTGCAGAACTTGACAGCTATGGTCCACCAGCCCTACCACACTGAGGACAGTATGTACCTGTCCCAGCCCATCAAGTTTCATCTGAAGCTAAAAGAAAGAAGATGCCTCTCAGAGCATCCGTCCTTTGCCCCTGTTGCTTCTGCCCACATGAAGACAGACAGCTGCCTGGTCTCCTGATTCCAGCATGTTACCTTTTTTGAACGGCTCCCGGGTTTCCTCTGCTTCTTTGTTAACCCGATTCTGCTGTGGTTCCACCGCCGGTTCGTGGTCGTCAAGCTCATCTTCTGTTTCATCATCACTGTAGGGGACCACTTCATCATTAGGCTGAGAATCCTCATCAAACGTCGTTTCTGAGTCTCTTTCTGTACTCATTCTGCTGGCAAACTGGAACTACCTGGTTTAAAAGCAAGGGAAACCAGAGTGAAACAGGACCCGTGCCTAGTTTCTGGTTGAATTCTTTCTGCATTTGCTTATGACACTTTTGACAGAACGTTATTTACCCACATGGAAATATGACTGATGAAGGACCCCCAAAGTTCAACTTATCATGCAAATAAGAACAAAACCATTCATTATTGATTAAATGCTTGGGTAAGAATTTACAACAACAATAATGTAGCTGCCAACTTTTTTTAAGGGTATACAAGCTTTAAGATTTCAAATTGTGTCTCTACCCAGCAAGATTAATTGGTTCACAACCAACATTAAAATAAAATGAAACACATTTTAAAATATCAGAGTACAACAGGCATAGAAAGAGTACTGTTTGGTTAAACACTTTTGCAAAGCTGACACATACATGTTTATTTGCACTGTGGGTCTTAATGGAATTGAATTTCTCTTGGGAAGTGTGCCCTGCTTTCAAAGTTTGAAAACCACTGTCCTGCAATATCTGGTTGCCATTAACATTAATATTCTGAGCTTTTACTGTGTGATGTATTTCAAATACCAGCTTAGTCCTCAAATTTTCCTAATGGCTTCTTGAAAACACATTCTAGCCTATTTTCCTAACTGTCACCACCCACTCCTTATATTTAGAATTTGTGTTTGTGTATACACCATCGCATAAAGTGATACCACACAAGTGCCAAGTGCGACCTCAGTTCTATTTATATTAGGAAAATATTTACACTAAGACTTTCTGGCATTATTTACTGATACATAAGCATCATACCTATATGTGCTCGATATCATTAATAGTGGCAGCTCACATTTATTTAGTGTTAACTGCATGAAGGACTCTGAATGAAATGCTTTATAAACACCGGCTCCTTGAAACTTTCCACATCAGCATAGTGAAAGTATTATTGTTATTTGTAGTCTACAGAGGAGAAAACCAAACCTTTACAACACTAGACAACTTGTAAAATATCTACTGAAATTTGGAAGCAAGAAAATTGCTTTCTAAGGAGACATCTTTTGTATTCTACTTTCGTGTTATAGTTTGTTAGATATTTTTATCAGGGTTGGTTGCCTTGAGTAGAGCTATTTAGCTGGCTGCAGGCTTTTTACCAAATCTAGCATCTTAAATATCCAGATTTTTATAATAAGTGTACAACTAAGAAATGTTCAAATATTTAAGTGGGGATTTTGTCCAACATTATTTAAAATAAAACCCAGAAGCAACATGGATATCCAATAATTATTGCTATTGTTACGTTGTGTCTAACTCTTCTTCCATAGCCCATCTGGCTCCTCCAGTATTCTCCAGGCAAGAATACTGGAGTGGGTTACCACTCCCTTCTCCAGGGGATCTTCCCGATGTAGGGACTGAACCCACAACTCCTTCATTTTCTGGCAGGTTCTTTACCACTGAGCCACCAGGGACGCCAAGGAAAATACTAGACTACTGCAAAACATGAACAGACTAAAGGGCAGGCAGATTCAGGGCTAACCCTTCACCTGCCAAGTGAAACACATTCCCTCTTCCTAATTTTCTGTGTTAGTAAATGGCTGTTTCTTGGGATGTTACACTTGCTTAATTGGCCTTACTTGCAGGTTTATGGTTTAGCTAGTATTTAAATTTAATACACTCCTTAGGGCTTCCCTAGTGGCTCAGACGGTAAAGAATCCGCCTACAATGCAGGAGACCTGGGTTGGATCCCTGGGTCGGGAATCTCTCTTGAGAAGGGAATAGCTACCCACTCCAGTATTCTTGCCTGGAGAATTCCATGGACAGAGGAACCTGGTGGGCTACAGGTCATCAGGTCACAAAGAGTTGGACACAACTGCGTGCCTAACACACACACACACAGACACACAGACACACAGACACACACACAGACACAGACACACACACAGACACACACACACACACACAGACACACACACACCCCTTAAAAAATTCTCAGACTCTTAAGGGCAGACTTTCATCAGAAATCTTTCAGAACAAAGAAATAACAGTGGTGACCATGTACTGGACGTCTAGTTTATATCAAGCAGGACAACCCCGTGAGGTAGATATTATCTACCCATTTTTCAGATAAGGAGGCTGGGGCTCAGCTGGTAAGTGGCAGAATCAGGGTCTCATCTCTCCACTGCAAGGGCACACACTCTGCAAAGGTGGGAAAGCACCACAGAGAAAGCCTCATTGTATTAATAGTAAGAGCGTGAAAGTGTCCTAGTCGTTCAGTGGTGTCAGACTCTTTGTGACTCATGGACTGTAGCCCACCAGGCTCCTCTGTCCATGGAATTCTCCAGGTAAGAATACTGGAGTGGGCAGCTATTCCCTTCTCCAGAGGATCTTCCCAACCTGGGGATCAAACCCAGGTCTCCTGCATTGCAGGTGGATTCTTTACCGTCTGAACCACTGAACCAGTAATATGGGAAGCCCATATTATTAATAGTAAACACACACAACATGCATTTGCCATTCTAAGCATGTTTAAGTATCCAGGTTAGTGGCATAAGCGCCTTCTATGGAATCACTTCGTAAGTGACCATTTTGTCATCATTACTGCCAAGTGTCTGTGTGTTTATTTCCCGTGTTAAGATTGGGTCCAGTCCTCTGAGTTTGAAGGAGACAGACAAAAAGGAATAGACTTGATAACCGCAAGCCATGTGATCCAAAGAAAATAAGCCATTGCACAACCCACCCACTCACCACCCAACATCCACTCCAGGCCAGATCTGTGTGGCTGCCTTGGAAGGCTGGGCGGCGAGCTCTAAGCTGAGCAGGAAGCTCTCTGCTGTGTGTGTGTGTGTGTGTAAGAGTGTGTGATATTCAGACACTCAAAGAACAGTTAAGCTCTGTTGTCTTAGACTACTGAAGAAAAATAAGTTAGAAATCATTTCCTTGAAGCCGTTGGTGACATCAAGCAGCTTTCCAGGTCTAAATCATAATCCTTGTCAGGCAGGCACTACGTAAAATACAGATTTGGAAACTTTATGTCTCTCCCCACCACTCCAGCCCATCACAGACACCTCTGAATTTATTCAGCCTTCACTGAGCATCTGCGAGGCACACACTGCGACCTTAGGTGCAGGGAACTGAACCGCCACCCAGGTTACTGAGGGGTGAAAGTGAAAGTGTTAGGCTCAGTCATGTTTGACCTTTGCAACCCTAAGGACTGTAGCCCACCAGGCTCTTGTCCACGGGATTCTCCAGGCAAGAACACTGGAGTGGGTTGCTGTGCCCTCCTCCAGGGGATCTTCCCGACCCAGGGTTCAAAAACCCACGTCTCTTATGTCTCCTACCGAAGGATACAGATAAGTAAATTATGTATGACAGCCCTGAGACATTTCTCCCCAAACACACACCTCCAACCCACTCCCTCCTCTTCATCCCCGCAGCCACCACCATAATGCAGAACACCACCATCTTGCTCCTTAAATGCCGCAGGTGGAATCTAATAGGACTTGCCACCATCAGCTTCCACATATCCATCAGAGTCATGCCTTTCTCCTGCTTAGACCCTTCTCGTGGATTATGGACTGAACTGCCTCCGCCAAACTGAAAGATTAGCCCTAACTCTTAATGTAACTGCACTTGAAGACAGGGCCTTTAAAGAGGTGCTCTGCTTAGGCGCTTCAGTCGTTTCCCACTCTTTGCAACCCCGTGATGGTAGCCTGCCAGGCTCCTCTGTCAATAGGATTCTCCAGGCAAGAATACTGAAGTGGGTTGCCATGCCCTTCTCCAGGGGATCTTCCTGCCCAGGGATCAAACCCATGTCTTCTTTAACTCCTGAATTGCAGGTGGATTCTTAACCCACTGAGCTACCCGGGAAGCCCTTTAAAGAAGTGACTGAGGTTAAATACCATTATATGGGTGGGGCCCCAATCAGACAGAAGAGGAAAAACCACCCAAGAGCTCTGTCTTTCTGTGCATGCACAGAGGAAAGGCCCCATGGGGCGGTCAAGATGGTGCAAGATGGCGGTCAAGGAGAGCATCCTCTCCAAAAACCGCGCAGGAGGCACTTCTGTCTCTGCCGTTGAGAGCTTACAGTCTAGACAGGAGTCAGCACGTGACAGCCTGAGGGCCAGACTTGGCCAATCGTCTGTTTTTGTAAATAAAAGTTTTATTAGAACACATCCTTGCTCATTCCTTCATGTACTGTTTATGGCCAATTTTACACAATAACAGAGTAGAACAGCTGTGATAGACAATGAATGGTATAAATATTTACTATATGGCCCTTTACACACACAAAGTCTGCTGACCCCTGAACTAAAACAAAAGATGATAAGAGAACAACAAAACAGTCAACAACAAATGCCCACAGCCAGATATAATTATAACTGACCTGGAAGCCTCATGCATGTTTTTTGAAGGTGTGAAATAAACTACCAGGGGCAGTGGTGGGAGAATATCCCAACACCATACAGTTGCCCTATTGATTGTTAACGGTACTCGTTCAACTGCAGCACAGTTGTGTTACTAGAGAGGACACACAATTCCAAATACTGAGGGAACAACACACCGTCATCTCTGGCTTCCTGTGAAGAGGCTGTGGTTATGTGCCTTCTCATACCCAGTCCAATACCGCATTTCATCATTAGGCCATGTGCTTATAATCATGGCATCAGATGGAAAGGTGAATAAATGTTGGAGCAAGGCAGCAGAAGTTTTATCAGGAGTTTTGAAAACTTGTCAACGTAATACAGCATTCACGGATTTTTCTGGTCACATGATCTTAGGAAAACAGGATCTTTAGTTCCTGCTCAGGCTGAGAAGAGCACAATTTCATTGAGAACATAGGTCTGGATTCAAATCGTGGCTCTGCTGTTCACCAGTTTACCACCTGGGTGGGTTAACATTTTGGAAAGGAAGGGGAGATGTTTTATTCTCCAGGAAGGGGGGAAGATATTTCATTCTCCGTCCTGCCTTCTGTAGTATTCAGTCCTCTTGGTCATAAACCCCAGAAGATAGGAGGAGTAAATGGCAGGATTTCCAGACTTGGATCCCTAACATCTATCATTTGTCATCTTGGAATACTTGGCTATGAAATACTTGTCAAGTGACTGAATGCCTGAAATTCTCTGCTCCTTTTGTAGTGGACGGGGTGCTACAGGAGAGAGGAAAAAGGGGACTCAGGTGCAAAGAAATACCTTTCTGCCCTTGCAATAAAACTCTGAGGTCAGAAATAATGAAAGCACAAAACTTTGCTGCGATCATAAGGTTCCTAGATTCAAATGAAGGGAAAGGAGGAACAAGGAGTGTCCTAACACGGCCAGGGTCTGACCTGTACAGACACACTCAGAGGCTGGGGAGGCCAAGAGTCCCTGGTCAATGATATCTTTGTGGTATAAACGGATTAGTGTCTGCAGTGACCCAGCCTAAACCAGGAAGGGAGACTCACAGCACTCATGTTTGTTCTTCTCCATCTTTTTTATGGCTCTGTAAAGTCCTCAGCGTCTTGATGAAAGTGAGAGAGGCGAGTGAAAAAGTTGGCTTAAAGCTCAACATTCAGAAAACTAAGATCATGGCATCTGGTCCCATCACTTCGTGGGAAATAGATGGGGAGACAGTAGAAACAGTGTCAGACTTTATTTTGGGGGGCTCCAAAATCACTGCAGATGGTGACTGCAGCCATAAAATTAAAAGACGCTTACTCCTTGGAAGAAAAGTTATGACCAACCTAGATAGTATATTCAAAAGCAGAGACATTACATTGCCAACTAAGGTCCATCTAGTCAAGGCTATGGTTTTTCCTGTGGTCATGTATGGATGTGAGAGTTGGACTGTGAAGAAGGCTGAGTGTTGAAGAATTGATGCTTTTGAACTGTGGTGCTGGAGAAGACTCTTAAGAGTCCCTTGGACTGCAAGGAGATCCAACCAGTCCATTCTAAAGGAGATCACCCCTGGGATTTCTTTGGAAGGAATGATGCTAAAGCTGAAACTCCAGTACTTTGGCCACCTCATGCGAAGAGTTGACTCATTGGAAAAGACTGATGCTGGGAGGGATTGGGGGCAGGAGAAGGGGACGACAGAGGATGAGATGGCTGGATGGCATCACTGACTTGACGGACGTGAGTGTGAGTGAACTCCAGGAGTTGGTGATGGACAGGAGGCCTGGCGTGCTGCGATTCATGGGGTCACAAAGAGTCGGACACGACTGAGCGACTGAAATGAACTGAAAGTCCTCAGCAAGAAAGGGTACTTCTGACATGGATTTTTTTATTTCATTTGCCTATTTATTATTATTATTCTTACAGATAAAGCAGATTATTATTAGCTACAGATATTTTTTATTACAGAAAATATTACAAAATATTTAACATGAGAGAGTATCATGGTATGGGGATTCCCCGGTGGTTCAGCAGTAAGGAATCCACCTACAGCGCAGGAGCTTAGGGTTTGATTCCTGGGTCAGGAAGGTCCCCTGAAGAAGGGGGCCTACTCCAGTATTCTTGGAAAATCCCACGGACAGAGGAGCCTGTCAGGCCGCAGTCCATGAGGATGCAAAGATTAGACACGACTCAGTGACTAAACAAGAGAGACCCTGAAGCAGAGGACACAGCTAAGCAGCGCTCAGATTCCTGATCCACAAAAATCGTGAGATAAGTTTCAGCTGCTGTTTTGGAGTCATTTGTTACATAGTAATAGAAAACTAATACACATCCCATTAATCACAAATAATTAGAACTCCATGGTAAGATACCTAATATGGCTTCTATTGTTTCCATTTATTCCAAGAGGAGCCCCATTAAAGAGGCAGCAGCAATCTTTATCACCTGAGTCAGTCCAGACACAGGCCACACACCTTATCTAGAATCTGTTCAGTTCTCTTGAGAGCAAAATCGGACAAGCTTGATGACCGTTGTAATTAGACAAGAATAATCTCACGAACCAAGAGTAATAAAACCTATCTAAGATCTAGATTAAATCCAAACTTTACACCGTTCTAGAAATAACACAATTTTCGTTCTTAGGATAAACAAGGTTACATTTTTTTTTTTTAATTTTCTTCCAAACTGAAGCCTAGAAAACCTAGATGTCTGGGACACCTAACATAAACCTGTGCTCAGTCCGCACATCCTTTGCGGACCACGCCACAGCCGGCCAGGCTCCTCTTCCTATGGAATTTTCCAGGCAAGAATACTGGGGAGGGTTGCCATTTCCTACTCCAGGGCATCTTCCCAACTCAGGGGCTGAACCCACGTCTGCTGTGCCTCCTGCGCTGGCAGGCGGGTTCTTCACCGCTGGCGCCACCTGAAAAGCGCTGACAACTAAGGGCCCATTAATATCGCCGTTGTGGGGACAGCTCAGTCAGGTCTTTACTCATGATACAGAAGGCTTCGCCAGGTCCACAGCTTCATCCTCTGTTCCTCGGAAAGACCACCCCAGAGCCCTTTGTCACAAAGGAAGACTGACTCCCCTTCATATCGTGCAGCTGGGATGACTACATTAAAAAGGGTACAGGGGAAATCTCGAAATTTTGCCCTCTCAGAGAAGGGCAGTTTTGTCAGTTCCCTGATAAAACTTTAAAGGATTTATTGGTGGCACTGCCACCCTAGCTGTCACGGGCTCCCTAACATATCCTAGTAATGGCAGCTACTTCCTGTTAATATGAGGCTGCCCCTTGCCCTTCACTCCTAAGTATTTGCGTACACATCGTCGCACACAGTTGACATGGAATTATTCTGAGACGGATGGTCGGGCGCTACCATTGCTGTTTTACCAAAGAGAAAACTAAGGTGCTTAAGGAATCTTCCTGAGATTATTTAGCTCCGACCTGATTCACCCTCTCAGCGCATCCCCAGCTCTGTGCTAGGCGTGGTGCAGAACACGCATCGAGGCTTCAGGCTGAAATCGAAGATCCATCCAGAAAGTATCGGGCTTCCCCGTTGGCTTAGTGGTAAAGAACCCACCTGCAATTCAGGAGACTCGGGGTTCAATCCCTGGGTTGAAAAGATCCCTTGGAGGAGGGCACGGCAACCCACTGCAGTATTCTTGCCTGGAGAATCCCGTGGACCGAGGAGCCTGGCGGGCTATGGTCCATGGGGTCGCAAAGAATCAAACATGACTGAGCACTCACTCACACCAGAAAGCATCAGAGCCCACTTCCCAACTGCAAGCGGCAATTGCTCTCCTTGTCTACAAACCAACTTAGCGCCTCCTAAGTCATAGGAAAAGCGTAAGCAAAGGATACAGAGAACTTGAGAAAACAAAGCCAACTTTGGCATCTACAGACAGGTTTCTCCTACACCAAAGAGTGGCAAAAATTTAAAAGCTTCTCCCTTTATATCATGTTCAAGTGTACTGGAATCAATAATCATTTCCTAGCTGTCTTGAGCTAGGCAGGGTGTGTGGGAGTCACAGAGCAGATCAGGTACTCAGGATGGAAGAGAGATTTTCAGAAATGAGGAACAGCTGGAGTGAAGCCCCAGTCACAGGGAAGTATAAGATACCCACCCGGCTGAAAGATTTAGGGCGCCGGGCTCGTGAGCGGCTGATTGGAGTCCACTCCCCCGGCCTAAGAGGGCCTGGCACGGACTCCATTCCAGCGACTGGAAGCAAGCACTGAGCGTATCTACAAGGAGAGACGGCCGATCTGCCCAGTGCTTCAAGAGGATGAACCTGATAGCGGAGAGGGTGCGGGTGGCTGGAAAGGTGACAGCTGGGCAGGGAGACCGTCCTGAGGTCACACCGGACACTGAGCATCTCCCAGGCACAGTTCTGTCACCCGTAAACCCAAGCAGTTCGGTCCGATGACCTCTGCAGACATATTTAGCAGTAACACTCAGTGGGTGGATGCAGCTACAGAAAGAAGGAACACACGCCTAACTTAGGGTGGTGGCAACTAGAAAAATGTGTTTCAAATTAAGATCGGGTGGGGCTGCCATTCTTTTGTCTGGAAAACTAAGAAGAAAAAAGTAAAATAAAGACTAGAATGGCTTCTCATAGGAAAACAATGCCAGAATTCCCCACATGTTTACTTTGGAGGTTCAGCTTCAATCCACAACGTGTTTTTATAACACATACTGAAAGTTACCAGGAGAAAAGCATGGTTATTTTTACATTCAAGCTTCGTCCTTTCTTATTAGAGACAATGGTCCCATTTTCATTACTATTGCTTCTCTATTAGGTTTTTCAATTATGTTCATGTTTGAATGATATAAAATCATTGGGGCTTTACAACTGACCGTTGCCTGGAAGCCAAACCTCCAAGGTAAAGTAAAAAGTTAATCTGTTGAGTTGAATTCATTTTAATATTTGAAGAATCACTAGCCTATTGATGGATGGAGGCGATTAACAAAAGATCCACAACAGAAGGATATAAGAATCCACATCATTTTGCAAAACTGAACATAAATCATAAAAAATTTGAAAAGAGATGATTTGTATTCCCCATTCAGATTCAAGAGGAACTGCTTGTTTGAATAAAAGGGTAGGAAAAGGTCAGATGTGATAAGTAAATGGGAACAAGCACACAGGAAAAGATTACTCTTGCAAGTAATCAAAGGGCATACTGATGAAATGGTAAGACACCATTTTTTTTATGCCTATTAAGTTAACAATATTCAATGACTATATCTAATGCTGGGCAGTTGTAAAGCTCTCTCTCTCACACACCTACATACACACGCACACACGCACAACCACTGCTGCTGGCAATGAAACTGATACATTCCAATGGAAAACAGGAGAAGGGGATGACAGAGGATGAGATGGCTGGATGGCATCACCAACTCAATAGACATGAGTTTGAGTAAACTCCGGGAGTCGGCAATAGACAGGGAGGCCTGGCATGCTGCAGTCCATGGGGTCGCAGAGTCAGACACTACTGAGCGAATAACACTTTCACTTTCCTGTACCAATACACGAAATATACTTATAAGATATGACCCAATAAGTTCACTCATAGAAATTTCGAACAAAAACAATTCAACAAGTAAAATAACTATTCACAGAAAATTTTAGATTGTTGTTGTCAGCTATATAAAGCCGAACAGAAACCACCTGAATGTCCACCAGTATAAGAGTTGTGTAAGTTATGATTTTAGAGTAGCAATAAAAATGACAGCCATAAATGCCTTAAATACAATATTAAATTGGAGGAAAGACGGAAATCAGAATTGTGTCCTATTACAGAATCTCTATAAATAATACATACATGTATATTTTGGAAAAGCATTTTTGCTCTGGAAACAGAAACCCAATGTGTATGTTTATTTTTCTAGAATAATCAACAGTCGTGGACTTCCCTGGTGGCTCAGCGGTTAAGAATCTGCCTGCCAGGGCAGGATACACAGGTTCCATCCCTGGTCCGGGAAGATCCTACATGCCGTGGGACAACCAAACCCGTGTGCCACAACTACCGAGCCTGCGTCTAGAGCCCAGGAGTCACACCTGCTGAAGCGCACACGCCCTGGAGCCCACGCTCCGCAACGAGAGAGGCCGCCGCAGTGAGAAGCCCATGCACCCGCAGACAGAGTGGCCCCCGCTCGCCGCAACTGGAGAAAACCCCGAGCAGCAGTAAAGACCCAGCACCGCCAAGTAAATAATAACTCAACAATTGATGATACCACCCCCCACCCTTATAACTGAAGACCACTCAGCAGTCACTTAGGTGCTGGGCTCAATTCCTGAAAGCCTCACGACATAACTAAAAAGCAGGTGTTATCCTCATTTTGCAGGCTTTATAGAGGTTAGGTAATTGCTCCAGGGTCATAAATGAGATTTCAATCAGATGTTTTCGCCCTCAAATCTCTTAAGATCTGTCTCAGAGCTGGTCAGGCAGAGAAAAGATGTGTCAGAGTACCCACCCATACCCTTCCTTCTTACTATCAGTCCTACTTCTTTGCAAATGATTGCAAAGCCAAAAGTGGCAGCGTGAAAGGAGGTTGCTTTCATCCAGAGGCGGTCTGAGACCAAAAAAGGGATGCTTGGCGTGTCAGGGCAGGAGAGATGAAACCTACCTTTTTATCTTTCATATCATAATTGTAATCACCTTCCCAGTGCATTAGTCAACGTGAAATCCCAATTCCCTCCTAAGGATCACGTGGGTGCATGTGTTAGTCACTCAGTCCTGTCTGACTCTCTGCGACCCCATGGACTGAAGGATTACGGGATGCCATGACATCTAGTCTAGGTCCTTCTTTTCCTTAGAGCCCTGGCTGACCTGTACTCTGTGCGGATGGAGACCCCAAATCACCAGCCTTCACTTAACTTCCAGGCTGCCTGCAACAAACACAATAGACCTCAAGAGCCCTGGGCAGAGGTCCAGTGACAAGATGATTTAAAATGTTAGTTGTTCCTCATCCCACTATAACCTGCATCTGAAAAGTCTGTTGTTCACTCGCTCAGTAGTGCCCGACTCTTTGCGACCCCATGGACTGCAGCACACCAGGCTTCCCTGGCCTTCACTGTCTCCCAGAGTTTGCCCAAACACACGTCCATTGAATCGGTGATGCCATCCAACCATCTCATCCTCTGTGGTCCCCTTCTCCTCCTGCCCTCAATCTTTCCCAGTATCAGGGTCTTTTCCAATGAGTTGGCTCTTTGCATCAGGTGGCCAAAGTAGTGGAGCTTCAGCATCGGTCCTTCCAATGAACACCCAGGACTAATCTCCTTTAGGATGGACTGGTTGGATCTCCTTGCAGTCCAAGGGACTCTCAAGAGTCTTCTCCAACACCACAGTTCAAAAGCATCAATTCTTCAGTGCTCAGCCTTCTTTATGTTCCAACTCTCACATCCACACATGACTACTGGAAAAACCATAGCTTTGATTATACAGACTTTTGTTGGCTAAGTGATGTCTCTGCTTTTTAATACACTGTTTAGGTTTGTCATAGCTTTTCTTCCAAGAAGCTTCAATTGAAAATACAAACTCCCTCCAGGTACTTTTTTCTAATATAAAGATGTTATAAAATTTCCAAATATTCACATGTAAAGATGTTTCAAGGTTTAAGTAGACGGTATGTATGACTGACACAGCAAGGAAGATCAGTGCACATATTTGGCATCTTTTCTAGACACTGGCATGGTTTCATGAATGTCTGCACTTGGTCATAGAGTCTTAGGTCTTGGTCCATTTGAATGTCCACATCTTCACAAATTCTGGGTCCCAGAAGTCTAAGGGATGAAGGCCACACCTGATATTGAATCAATGTCTCCTCTACTATATTTAAAGTCAGCTTAGAAGACTCAGCTTAGATTACAAACTCTACCCAGACAGCTGAATTCACACCCAAAGCTTGGGATGAGGATTGTCCTGCAAACATGTGGTTAATATTTCATACGTCCCCCGGACACTCATTTGGTCTGAACAATCTCCAGAGTTTCCTACAGACAGTCAGCTATATTATCTGGTTTTCAGATTTTTGGACAGGTCAACTAACAGAAGTATCTAAGTTTCTACATACTCAATAGGTTTGAGGATTTATGAGAATATTTATAATATTGTTGTTGTTCAGTCACTAAGTCATGTCTGACTTTTTGTGACCCCATTAACTGCAGCATGGACAGGCTTCCCTGTCGTCTCCCAGAATTTCCTCAAACTCGTGTCCATTGAGTCGGTGATGCCATCCAATCATCTCATCCTCTGTCGCCCCCTTCTCCTCCTGCCCTCAATCATTCCCAGGATCAGGGTCTTCTAATATAGAGCTTCTGTTTTCCTGAGATGATGGTGGTGAGTGTTTAAAAAGAGCTCACTACACATTCTGTAAGGGCTTCCCCAGTGGGGCAGTGGTTAAAAAAAAAAAATCCACCTGCAGTGCAGGAAATGTGGGTCCGATGCCTGGGTTAGGAAGATCCCTTGGAGGAGGAAATGGCAACCCACTCCAGTAATCTTGCCTGGAAAATCCCACGGACAGAGAAGCCTGGTGGGCTTCAGTCCACGGGGTCGCAAAAGAGTCAGACACGACTGAATGACCGAAACCAAACACATCCTATGTATCAGGCAATGAGCTGAATGCTTGGCAAGTACTATTTTATTTCATTTGCTCAGGGTCCAATTGTTAGCCCCATTTCACAGATGAGAAAACTGACAGAGATGTTAAGTTCCCTGCCCAAGGGCATACAGGCAGTACGTGGGATCAGAATCCTTGTTGAAAGCCTATGCTCTTAGTCACAACACTCAATGCCTTAATTGTACCTAATAACATTACCATGGGGTTAAGCTGGAGAAGAGATAATTAATCCAATTTACAGCTGAGGAGACACATAACTCTGTGACACACAGTTAACTTTGTGCTGGAGCTAGGATGGGAGTGTGTCCAGTCAGGATGCCCTCGACATCCTCCGATATCTCCACTCAGGGTTCAACTTCTGTGGACACTGAGCACCGGGAAGCGCATAAAACGGAGGTCATTACAAGCAAGCAGGGTCTACCCTTGCCAGGGAATTCCTCAGGGTCACCTAGAACCCAGGTCTCTGCCTTTACATGAACTGCCTTTTGCCACCCACCCCTGCCCTACCCCGTTCACCTGGAGGGAAGCAGGTCTTGGAGCTGCCTGGTTCCTGCCCTCTCTCCTGCCCAGCCTCCCACACTGGTTTCCCAGAGTGCCCACTGGCAGCGTCCTGTGTGATATCGTGACTTAATAATAAGAAGTAGCTCTTTGGTCCTTGTCCTATTCCTGGTATGCTGCTGCTGCTAAGTCGCTTCAGTCATATCAGACTCTGTGCAACCCCATAGACGGCAGCCCACCAGGCTCTGCCACTCCTGGGATTCTCCAGGCAAGAATACTGGAGTGGGTTGCCATTTCCTTCTCCAATGCATGAAAGTGAAAAGTGAAAGTGAAGTCACTGAGTCGTGTCCGACTCTTTGCGACCCCGTGAATCACAGCATGCCAGGCCTCCCAGTCCAGCAGCGATTTAACCAATCACGCCGTAAGATGAAGTCCCGTAAAAGTCCTAAAGGAGACAGTCTGAAGAGCTTCTGGGTTGGGGAACAGGTGGACACATGGGGAGGATGGCGCGCCTCCTGTCTTGCCCTGTGTATCTGGCTGTTCCTGAGTTACAGCCTTTTGTAATAAACCAGTAATCTAGAATAAGTAAATCATTCCAGTCCTGTGAGCTGTGTTAGCAAATTAACTGAACCCCACAAGGAGGTCGTTGGAACCTCCCATCTACAGCTGGAAGGTCAGAAACACAGGTGGCAACCTGGAGTTGCCTCTGGTGTCTGAATTGGAGGGAGAGCCACCTTGTAGGGCTGAGCCCGTAACCCACGGGATCTGAGGCTCTCTCCGGGCAGATAGTGTCAGAATTATGCCAAACTTCAGGACAGCCAGCTGGGGTCAGAGAATTGCTGGTAGTGTGGGAACGCACACACACATTAGAATTGGGTGTAGAATCGTTCAATATGACACATCCAAGTTCCCACAGCTAGTCAGGGGCAGGCTGCACCCGCAGAGACCTGCAAAGGGGATGGGTTAGTTGGCCCAGCTTTCAGGTAATAAGGAAGTGTTTTCCCTGTAGAAGATCAAAAACAGCAGCAAAACCAACTAAAAAGTCATAATTTTTTATTATTGCCATGAATGGATATCAGTGATCAAATACTCCTCAAAGATCTCTCTATTGTAGTTCCTGCTCAATTTTAATAATATAGAAGTAAACTTTTAAAGAATACTTTTTCTACAATAAACGTGGGATTCTGGGGGCTTCCCTGGTGGCTTGGTGGTAAAGAAGCTGTTCTCTTCTCCAGCGGATCTTCCTGACCCAGGAATTGAGCCTGGGTCTCCTGAATTGCAGGAGGATTCTTTGCCAGCTGAGCTACCAGGGAAGCCCCCAATAATAGAGAAGTAAACTTAAAAAAAAAAAAAATTTTTTTCTTCAGTAAATGTGGGATTCTGGGAGCTTCCCTCGTGGCTCAGTGGTAAAGAATCTGCATGCCAGAGGAGGGGACATGGCTTCCATCCCTGATCTGGGAAGATTCTTCACGCCGCAGAGCAACTGGGTGCATGCGCCACAACTGGTATTTAATGTAAATAAGGGCAGCCTGCTCAAACAGAAATGACTAACGCAGGCCTTGCACAAACAGCTATTCTGATTTGCATTATAAGAGAAAACACCAACCCATAGAGATGTCCAACATTTATTAAAACAGCCTCAAAATGCTCCAAGGTTTTAAAAAGTACCAATTAAATAAGCTTTCCACTCCATCTCCTAAAAAACATGGCCCCAGCAAAAATGCCAATTCATTCTCGAGCTTTCCTTTTCCCTCTCGATCAATACTTATTTCTCTTTAAAGTCTCTGTGTGCCTTCTGGGAGCGTGAGCACACAGTGGCCAGGCTGGCATTGGATTTAGCAATATCTGCCCTTCCCTTTCTGCCTTTTCATGCTTTGGCCACCTGATGCGGAGAACCGACTCACTGGAAAAGACCTTGATGCTGGGAAAGACTGGAGGCAGGAGGAGAAGGGGCAACAGAGGATGAGATGGCTGGATGGCATCACCAACTAGATGGACGTGAGTCTGAGTAAACTCCGGGAGTTGGTGATGGACAGGGAGGCCTGGCTGCAGTTCAAGGGGTCGCAAAGAGTTGACACTACCGAGAGACTGAACTGACTGACCCCACTCCAGCCTCACCCCCAACAGAAAGGCATTATAATACAGAGAGAACATTTCCTTTTTAAAACACTGAAGTGAAATAAAAAGTAAATACATTTGAAGATTTTTTGCTCTTTCCCATGCCCCCTGCTCTGAGGGCCTAGAGTTCAACCCCCACCTCCTGCCCGGACTTGCCCTAAAGAACAGAAAATGGACTTCCTCAGCCCTATTGTTATCGACATACTATTCACAACTTTTATTATAACTGCTACACATGCTAAAAAGTTTTGTAATAGTTAATGTGTGACTTCCCCTGGTTTAGGTGCAGGCCTGCTCTGGAACTCTGAGTTGAGGCGGGAAGATCGTTCCTCTATTTAGGAAACAAGGCTCATGGCCAGCATCCCCTCAGGGTCTAGGGAGCAAGCAGGCTCTGACTGAGAAGTCCAGAGGACTCTCCCCATCACCTCCCACCTCCACCTCCACTCTCCAGGGTAGATCCTCAACTGTCCATCATCAACCAATGCCGAGGATAAACACCGAACAAGTAGCAAATCTCACTATCCTGAACTTCACATTTCAACCCAATGATCCTCCTGACTGCCCAGAGCTCTTTAAAAGTGTCAGGTAGGTAGAACAGGGAAGAGGAGTCCAAAGTGGTGGTGGGTACAGACAAGGAAGGGAAAAGCCCGCGAAATGAAACAAAAGAAGGTCCGAGGACCGGAGTGAGGACCTCAGGGAAAACAAACAACACTCCTGGCTGGCCCAGTTTACACAGGACAGGCCCAGGGAGAGATACACATATATAAATAGAGGAGCCAGAGCCAGCTCTTTCTCTCTCCTCGTGTCTTTAGATCGACGTGCCCTCACGCCTCAAAGATGGATTTTCCTGCTATCTTCTAAAATAGAGCTGTAACACTGAGCTATAACACGGTCCATTTGAGACCTGAGAGCTATAACAGGGTCTATCCAAGACCTAAGAGCTGTGACACGCCGAGGGGGCTTTAATGTCCATCTCTCCAAATCTTTGTTGTGACGAGACAAAGGATCGAGGAACATACACTCGCAGAGAAAAGGGAAAAACAGTGTAAGAATGAAGAGATGAGCGCCAATCAGTCAACCAGTAAATGAGAGGCTTAAATCGTCCATCAACCTCCATAGCCAAGTCAGGAGTGAATACGTGCATGTGGTACACAATCCAAGAAAAAATGACACAAAAGCCTTTTGATACGATGTAGATTTGAACTTTAGATATCTGGAACAAATTAAGATCTTTTCAAAGCATGTGTTTAAAGCACTCTAAAAGCCCATGCTCTGGGTTTACAATCAGCCAGTCCTTAATATTTGAGTTGTGACACACATGCTCTGTCATCAAAACACCAAGCTACGCTCAAGACCCAGAGTTGGTTGTTGGCCACAAAACAGGCCACCTCCAAACACTCCTCAGCCGGACCTGCCTAGCAGGTCAGCCCATGGGCTCTGGGCTGGCTACAGTCAGACTCAGAGGCCACGCCCTCTCCTCCTCTGCTCTTTCCAACCTCAGATATCTGGCGATGGTGACTTTGCGTGTTAGATTTCCAAAGTCTACACACCACACACAGAAAACAATGTTGCCCGGCCCTGATACGGCTAATTCTGCGTGTATCTGCACATACCACGTGAGGATCTACCTTTATGAATGCTTGCCACAGTTTAAACACTTAGGTTATCAGTAAGAGGAATCGTTTCTAGAGTTTAAAATTTTGCCATTGAGATCAAATACAAAAATGCAATGACCATCCAATACATTCTGAAATTTGCATCGGTGACTCTCAAGAAACAGTTGTCCTAGGTCCAATGGGGGAATCTGGGCCATCGCTCAGGTTGTCTTCAAAAGCTGTGGACCGATGGTTTTTGTCGTGCTCCGTTCTGGAAATGATCAGTTTCACATCGGACTAGCAATGAGAAAAGCTGTGTGGCTCTCTGCTCTGGCCTCACCCATCGGGCCCACCCACCCTCAACCCCACAGCGGCTTCCTCCTCCCAGCACACAGGCACACACACTCACAAAAGCAACAGAGCACTTGCATCGCCTTTGCAGATCCTCAAACCTGTGGCAGTGGCTTTTTCATTTAGCAACAACTTGCTGTCTGCCCAACCCTTCCTTTGTATTCCGCCCTGTACTGTGGTTGCTGTCGTCTCACGTGGAGAAGTAAATTCCAAAGGCTCAGGACCAAGCCCTCTTTCTCTTATTTCCCAAGTGAGGCAGGATCAAGGGAGGGTTAAGGGCTTCAGTCTGAGGACCAAGAGACCAACACGGCTAATATCCCGGCTCCACCTCTTTTCCTCCTAGGACCTTGGGGAAAATAGCCTCACTCAGTCTCCTCATTTGTACAATCAAGGCAAGGCCTACCTTACACATCCCTGTGAAGCTCCTTAGCGGAGTACACAGTAGCTCAGACTCAAGTAACCATTCATAACAAACTAAGCAAGACATTCCAGCTATGAGAGAATGAATAATACTTTTCTCCTCAATAAAATGTAAGTTTATTTAAAACTACTATAAACCTAGAATACTTGTGAACTGAAGTTTTCAAGTGAAAAGCAGTGCAAGAAAATAAAGGTAATAACAACCACATTTTACTTGAGAGTGTGCAACAAATTTTCACGTACCATTAATGCCCTTGAGCTATGCAACGTCACTGAAAAGTACATTATTTTTGTTTTATTCTCTGTGATATTGCCATGATCCAGAACAGGGTCTGACATACAGTGGACCTTTGACTAGAAGAACTACCAAATGAATGAACTTTATACATAAAGAATCAAGCTTACAGTTCACAGTTATATCCACACTCTCAGAGCTTGTAACAAGCAGGGGACCAGAACCAGGTCTTATCTGAATCCAAATCCTGTATCCTTTCCCCTCATCACCTTGTCCCCGGACACTGGGGTAAGGTTTCAGAAAACTATGATCATTTAAGGCATTATGTATTTTCTAGAGGATAATAACCCCAAGACCCCCTAAAAGCGGACTGCATTGAAACAAACAAGACTATCACTCTGGTATCATCGAGGGAAGAGCTGCAGCTAGTAATCTAACTACTTACATTTAATGCAGATGTTTGCTTTTCTCCTAGTCTGAGCAGCAAACAACTATGATAGGAAAAAGTGAAACAAACAAATTTCAAAACAGGTTTGATAGCAAGACACATTGACTAGTTTAATCTGAAATAATATGGAGGAGGGAGGAAACAGAGGTATAGATGAAAGACCACAGACCATGGCCCTGAACAAAGAGGGTTGAGTATACGACTCTATTTTTCTACAGGTCTACCATCTTCAATCAAAAGTAAAGAAACAAAACAAAAAAAAAGCCTTAAAATTAATGTATTACCATTAAGTCACCATCATATGCAGAGCACCGTGTCCTAATTCATAACATAGGCTCTGAAGGGACCACATCCTTAGTGCAGTCATGAGAACTCAGATATTAAATAACTGATGAAATAAGCCTTTTCATGGCCAAAAGGAGAGTATTTTTAAGCCAACCTGAATATTTCACATTTCCTAAAGTGAAAAGTGAATTTCACTAATTATTGCATAAAGTGAAATGTCATGGAGAACTCTTTCTAGGTTGGGGATGCCCTATTTGTATGGGACCTGAGGAGGCACATGTGCTCTTTGGATCACTAAGAACATTTAGCATTTACTTTGCTTTAGTGCATTATACGGAGAAGGCAATGGCACCCCACTCCAGTACTCTTGCCTGGAAAATCCCATGGGCGGAGGAGCCTGGTAGGCTGCAGTCCATGGGGTCACAAACAGTCGGATACGACTGAGCAACTTCACTTTCACGCATTGGAGAAGGAAATGGCAACCCACTCCCGTGTTCTTGCCTGGAGAATCCCAGGGACGAGGGAGCCTGGTGGGCTGCCGTCTATGGGGTCGCACAGAGTCGGACACGATTGAAGCGACTTAGCAGCAGCAGCAGCAGCAGTAGTAGTGCATTATAACTTAAAAAAATTTTTTATTAGAGTATGGTTGATTTACAATGTTGTGTTTCTGCTCTATAGCAAAGTGTATCAGTTATGCATGTACATATATCCACTCTTCTTTGGATTTTTTTTTCCATATAGGTCATTACAGAGTAATGAAGAGAGTTCCCTGTGTGATACAATAGATCCTTATTACTTATCTGTTTTATATTTAGTAGTGAGTATTTATCGGTCACAGTCTCCCAATTTACCCCTTCCCTCCCGCACAACTTTTGTTAAGAATCACTTTTAGCTCAAATACTGTGTACTCAGTTGCTCAGTCATGTCTGACTCCCTGAGACCCCGAGGACTGTAGCCCACCAGGCTCCACTGTTCATGGAATTTTCCAGGCAAGAGTACTGGAGCGGGTTGCTGTTTCCTTCTCCAGGGGATCTTCCCCACCCAAGGATGGAGCCCACGCCTCCTGGGTCTCCTGCACCATCAGGAAGACTCTTGACCACTGTCCCATCCTTTATTAATTTTTTTTCTCCCCCATAACTGAGTAGAATATCAGCACATCCCCACTTCCAGGACGCACAAAGAGGCTGAGAAAGGTGACAGGGAGCACTGAAGGTCCACAGCTGGTTGCCGCAGGGCTGACACTGGAACCAAGTCCCATTTCTTCAGTTGCCAAGGTCACGTCCCGGTGCCATGACCCAGCATCCCCATCGCATGCATGGCAAAGGGCGTGGGCTCCGGAGACACACCTCCTGCAGCCGCCAGACCTCAGAAGAGTTCTGTTTCCTCATCTGTCAAACAGGCCATATAATAGTGTCTGCCTCTGGGGGTTGCCGTGAGGCTGAAATGAGCGAATATTTAGAAATTCCTGGAATACGAATTACAGGAATAGACCCACAGGGAGGGTGCAATAAACACTAGCTGTCCTAATTTTTACGCAAGAGGAGGAAACACTAGAAGAAACGTGTGACGAAAGCTTCAGTTCAGGAACAGCTAAGCAGTTACTACAGCCCAGGCGGAGGCTCAAATTCACCTTCATTTGTTGAATCATTAATGGGGAGGGGAATGCCTAGCTCGTAACCTGCCGTGCTCGGGCCGCAGGAAAATGTCACCCTAGTAGTGAGGGAGACATTAAATATTTTACTCTCCCAGCCACTCACAACAAAGCAGCCTAGGGTGTATCCATTATCTGCTTTTTCAACTCTCCCAAGGAAAGGAAAAAGATGTCACAGAAACCAGACTCTGGAACTCAAAATAATCTCGGCAATACTTCCTCCGGCCTGGATCTCTGCATAATGGATAAAAGGGGGATTTTTCAGAATGAGAAAGTGTTATTTTCAGAAATAGAAGCTGTCTTGACATCTGACACCTCTGCCACCATATACGGTGTGTATCTTGCCAGCCAGAGACAGGCTATACCCGCCAGCCCAAAATAGTCTCGGGTTGTTTATCAACAATGTGTAATTGTACGTTGGAGATTCCCCAAGCTGAATGTATTCTTATATTCACTTATTACACTCCCACCAGAACTGCTTTATTAGACTATTCCTATGATAGCCTCCTACTTCAGTAGTAAAACTCATGCATTATATAATCATACCTTCTTTGGGGAAGAGAAAGATTAGAACACAGGCTGTGTCTAAAAAATGTGTCTCATTTTTACTACTTCAGTAGTAAAACTCATGCATTATATAATCATACCTTCTTTGGGGAAGAGAAAGATTAGAACACAGGCTGTGTCTAAAAAATGTGTCTCATTTTTATTTTTCCTACCAAGATAAAAATCCTTGGTAAAATTTCCTATGGTTTTGGCAATTTCACTCAACTGCTTCATCAAGTTAATCCTTGATTATTTGCATGTTTAATGATTGATTTCTTCACTATGGATCCCAGGCTGGGCTCCCTCCCTGGTCAGCCGCATGGACTCACTTGTTTACACAGGCAAGCTCCCAGAGTGACTGTCTAACTTTTAACTTTTTAAAGAGTGGGCAGAAGTGGTCATCATCATAAATATCCTAATCATTTTCAGGCCTTACATCCTCTACAGAGTCACAGCACACTTATCCAGTTATTTCCTTAGGATAAATTCTAAGGCTGGAATAGTTGTCCAGAAAATCTCTAAAGATGGAGCTCTGTTACCACTGGCTGTATCAGGAACTAGTAGTAACATGCCAGCATTTAAATTTTCATATACTTTTTTCATTTCTCAACCTTTTGGCCAAGAGCAAGTGTGGTATGGGGGCTTTCCAGGTGGCACAATGGTAAAGAATCCACCTGCCAATGCAGGAGACGCAGGAGATACAGGTTCAATCCTTGGGTCAGGAAGATTCCCTGGAAAAGGAAACGGCACCCACTCCAGTATTCTTGCTGAAAAATCCCATGGAGAGAGGAACCTGGTGGGCTGTAGTCCATAGGGTTGCGAACAGTCATGACTGAGTGACTGAGCACAGACGCACATGCCTTTTTTTTTAAAAAATCAAATTCAAACATTTTCAAGGACCAACTGGAATAAACTCTATTGATTTTATTTCTTTCAATTTAGCAATTTATTATACAATAGGTACTCACGGTGTAAGTTTTAGTTGATCAAAGAAATACATTTAAAGAATTTAAAGGCTCTTTCTCTGACGCTATCCTAGTTAACTTTCTCTCTCAAGTACTCAAGTATCGAAAACAAAAAATAACAAGTATCGGTATGAGGGAGAGATGGATCGAAAGTTTGGGGTCAGTGGATGTAAACTATTATATATAGAATGGATAAACAACAGGCTCCCACCATAGAGCACAGGGGACTATATCCAATATCCTGCGAGAAGTCATAATGGAAAAGAGTATGAAATAATATACATATACATTGAATAGATTAGATTGTATACATAGAATGTACTTTTTTTTTTTTTCCCAGAAAAAGTACTCAGTTCTTCATCTCCTCTGGCAAAAGGAGAAGAGATTTAAACTGGTTTCAGGTAAAAATTTCCTTACAGGATAAGCAGCCTAAAGCATAACCAAAGTACCATGTTTGGAGGTGTTTCTTGAACATCCACTCCTCCAAGCCATGTGGTGTGCTAAGGGACACAGTGTCAAAGAGGAAGTCATAGATTCCAACCTTCATGAAGCTGATGGTTTAGCTCAGTGGTTCGGTAACTTGAAGTGGCATCAGGCTCCCCTGGAGGGCTTACTAGGCCCAGTCTTTGGAGTGTTTGATTTAGGAGATCTAGGCTGGGAGCTGAGAACCTGCACTTCTAGCCAATGCCTGCGTGATGCTCATATGGCTGGTCCAGGGACCACACTTTGCAAAGCTTTAGTGTAAGCGAGGGCTTCCCAGGAGGTGGTAGTGGTAAAGAACCTGCCTGCCAGTACAGGAAACGTAAGAGACTTGTGTTCAATCCCTGGGTCAGGGAGATTCCCTGGAGGAGGGCATGGCAACCCACTCAGCATTGTTGCCTGGAGAATCCCCATGGACAGAGGAGTCTGGTGGGCTACAGTCCATGGGGTCACAAAGAGTCGGACACGACTGAAGTAACTCAGCATGCATACACAGTATAAAGGGAGAGACTTCCAGGAAAATAAGTGACTTCAATCAAGTGTGGCAGGTGGTATGACGGGGATCCACTTAGGATGTCTACCAGGAGGGACACCTACCTGTCCGAGGAGGGCTCCAGAAAGCTTTTCCCAGAGGAGATGGTATGGGAACTGACATCCAATCTGAAACCCACAGGAGAGGGGGGAGTGAGCCAGGTGAAGGAGAGGGAAAGGGCATTCCAGGCAGAGGGCGCAGTGTCTGCAAAGCTCTCGCGGTAAGAATGCACACAGCCCAGTGTTGGAACGGAAGTCTATCCATGTGATGAGAAATCACCGGATGATGGGGAAAGTGATGGGCAAGAAAGTGAGAGATAAGCAGATAATAAAAGTCATTAGAAGCCTAGAGCTTATCCTCAGAGCAGTGTGGAGCCTTAGGAGGGATTTCAGTATTAAAGCTCAGAGGACTAAGGGTAGAAAAGCACTTTCCATGGAGGCTTGCTTCCAGCAAAGACACTCTGCTCGAGGGGTTGCGGAGGGGACAGTGGCACCTGTCCCCTCTGATTTTTGGTTCATCCCACCCCTAAGGAAGCTCAAGTTCCTCAGAAAGCCAGCTGCTGCCTGAGTTACAGGCCATTTCTGATAGGAACTGTCCAAGCCCAGGGCGAGGTCCCACACAGACATGTGAGGGTATTTACACGCTATTAACTCAAACCGAATTATTTAAAAGCCAGTTCCTCAGTCAGTTGCACGAGCCACATTTCAAGTGCCCAGGAGCTATGTGTGTCTAGTGACTAGATAAAGGACATTTTCATCATCACAGGAAGCTTGATGAGACACACTAGCCTGGGAGATTAGGCAGCACAGGATCCAGAGCTTGCCAGAAACTTGGATTTATTGTAGGAAACCAGCACACAACTGGTTTGAGCCTTCATTCATGAAAACACACACACATACAGCTCTAAATTGATTTTTTTTTTAATCACAGAGTAAAAACTTAGACAATCGGCAGTTCTTAGTAATATATATTCAAGCTATAAATACCCATATCACTTCCATAAGAAGAGACAAGGAAACTTTTTTCCCGAGTCACTAAGAAGAATCCTAGAATCACACGTATTCCCCAAAGCCATTTTGAAATCCTCAAGAGTCACTGGCCAAGGGAATTGGGGGCCGATAACACACCCTAGATTAAAATTCTACAAGGCCGTTTTTACTGCTTATGTGTCAAAAAAGTCAAGCTTTTACAGCTTTTTCTCTGTTGCATATTTTATCTAATTCAATTCACCAGATTCTTAATATTACATTGCTAATCCTTACTCTAAGTTCTAAAAATAAAAGGCAAGAGGCATTGCCTGCCAAGTTGGTAACAAACCCCAAGCCAAGGACAGAACTGGAAATTGATGCATGGAGAGAATGAGTTAGGTTGTAAAATGAAACACACGCCCAGCAGAAAGTTTTAACCCTTGCATTAATCATAACAGTCATCATTGTTTGCCACTTAAAAAGCCCAAGAAGCCAGAAGTCGGTGATAATTTCTGCAAACAAAAATGCAGAGACGTTGTTATTTTCTCAGCTGGGAAACTGACCAGGATGTAACTGACCAGCCTGAGTAGAGAGGCAATGGCCAGGAGCCCACCCTGTAAACCTGCTGGAGAATCTGGTGGGTGAATTCCCAGTGAAGAACTGGGTCCTCCCAGGTCACCAAGCGTTCTGGTCCTGATGCCAAGGGAGGGGGGCTTTGGAAAGCATACCAGGCAGCCCACATGTGGCCTCTTTGCTCCCCATTCTCCAGGCCCAGGCATGTCACAAAGAAACAGGAGCTGGTAATTCATTAATTCATTGCTCAAAAGCGCTGACCAGCCCAGGAGATGGCGGCCAAACCCACATCCCCAGCCCTGCTTTCTCCAGCCTCTGTGCAATTCCAGGCTTCCCTGGTGGCTGAGCAGTAAAGAATCCGCCTGCCAATGCAGGAGACGTGGGTTCAAAAGATCCCCTGGAGGAGGAAATGGCAACCCACTCCAGTCTTCTTATCTGGGAAATCCCACAGACAGAGGAGCCTGGCTGGCTACAGTCCATAGGATTGCAAAAGAGTCGGACACAACTGAGCAACTAGACAGCAACAGGCAACCCCCTCCTCCTCAGCGCTGTGTCTCGTCGGGATCTGTCCTGCGGGGATACGGAGACTGAGATAGAATCAGTCTCCTTCTTCATACTCTGTGACTAGAATCCTTCGTCACGTTAAGACCAGTTATCTAGGGCAGAGGTCCCCAACCTTGTGGGCACCAGGGTCCAGGTTCATGGAAGATGGTTTTTCCATGGACCGGACGAGGAGAGGGGGATGATTTCAGGATAATTTAAGCACATTACATTTACTGTGCACTTTACCCCTCTCATTATTACATCAGCTCCACCTCAGATCATCAGTCATGAGATCCAGGAGCTTGGGGACCCCAGCTCTAAAGCCTTTCCAGAGATGCCCATGAGACCTCCTACAACAAGCCATATGAGTGGAAGGCCATTTATTTACCAATTCCTGGCTTAGTTAAAACCAGAAACAACCAGCAAGAAATGGTGTAAGGCTCCTTGGAGGTGCGGGGGTAAAGCAAGAGGCAGTTATTACATGGATTATCTCAAGTGGGAAAAGTCAGACAGGATCTTGGAAGAGACAGTCAAGATGGGAGTCAAAGAAGGAAACTGACTCATAGTCTGACGCCTACAGCATTCCAGATGCACAACAAGTGGCAAGTACTCTCCCAGAATAGATTATTTGTAATTCTGGTTTAGTAATGTATTAAAGATAACACTGGCCAGCATTTATTGAACTAACTCTTGGTGCCAGGTACTGGTCCAAACACTCACATGTATAAATGCATACAGAGCTCACAAAGACCCAGTGAGGTTGGTCCTGTCATTCCAATTTTATAGATGAAGACACTGAGGTCAAGAGCTCAGGCAGGATCTCACAGCCCTTGTGTGGTAGAGCCTAGATGCGCATCGAGTTAGTCTGGTTCCAGAATGCTGGAAATCAGCACATCTGGAACTTGCTGTCTTTGTTCTCAGGCAGAAGCACTGTAGCCCAGTGGTCCTCCCCGGTACATTATCCACCCACACTGCCTACAGGAATTACCTTATAAAACTGTTGACTGGAAATAAGACAGGATGGGGTTCCCCAACGACTCAGTGGTAAAGAAGCTGCCTGCAATGCAGGAGACACCAGAGATGCAGGCTCAGTCCCTGGGGACAGGAAGATCCCCTGGAGAAGGAAATGCCAACCCACTCCAGTATCCTTGCCTGGAGAATCCCACGGACAGAGGAGCCTGCTGGGCTCCTCTATGGTCACAAGAGTTGGACACGACTCAGCGACTAAACCACCACCAGCGGGGGACGCCAGGTGTGAGGGACAGCCTGCCTCCCGTAGTACACTTCAAGTGCAGGGCAATATACCTACTGGGGGAACCGCTCACTGAAACCCCCGCCCTGGCCAGGCACCAGAGTAACCACTCGCACGAATTCGCTTACAACAGGAGGTCCCGGGAAGGAACGCAGAACTAACAAGCTACCACCAACCAGAAAAACTGGGGAAAGGTCAAAAGGAGACTTCGGTCCACATCCTGCCAACCTCCCAGAATCCTTCTCGCCGGAATCTATCTTGGCTGAGTGGTGCACGCACCATCAGGATGGCCCCTGAGTCACAGTGATTGGCCAGAGACAACCCGGAAACTAACCCCTCACCACAAAGCCCAGGACTGTGAGCCGCGTGGCACAGCAGTCTGCTCAGGCTCCCTTACCCTGCTGCTCTCCGCCCGCACACCCCTTCCCTACACAGCCTCTTGCTTGGTCAGCATGCGTGTCTCCTCGGACAGTTCACTTCTGAGTGTTCGGCAAGAGCCCACTCTCAGGCCCTGGAAGGGGTCCCCCTCCCTGCAGCATACCTACAGGTGACAACATCTGGACACGTGAGAGAGAGAGAGAAGGGACTGCAGATGCGGGTTATTCAATGTCTCCCCTCCACTAAGAAGATGAATTTTCATTTTTACCAGCAGGAAATGCAGATTCAGTGCTGATACAACGGATGGCAGTATTAAGATGGTAAATCTCTTTTCACAACTACCTCATCGAATCAAAATAGAACTATTTCTATTGGAGTCAACTCCCTCTTTTAAAGGATAAGTCAGTCATCCTTCAACCACTCAGAAGGTGGTTTCGCCGAGCATGACACAGCTCACTCTCGGCAGTGGAATTTGATCATCTCATATCGCGAGATAATTCCTTCTGTGGCATATTCTGACTCTCCAGTCTGCCTCTTTACAGTTCCCAAGAGATCTGAGATAACCAGTTTTCCATTACTTAAACTTCCAAGATCAGGCTGAGCAGTCCTTTTCAGGCATGTGCACTTTAAAAGTCCATTGTGCAGTTTCCTTCTTAATAAGTGGTGAGCTGTCAGGGCCTCGTGAGTCACTCGGGCCACACGCAGAGCAGTGTGCCCTGGAGGACTGGCCTCAAGACTAAATTTTACTGCAGTCTCTGATGGTGGAGACCAATGAGCTGATCAGAACATACCCAGTTTCCGAAGATCTGAGTGTCATCAAACAAGATAAATTAGTTTTCCGGTAATGTTAAGAGGCACACGGAGTATTTCGCTTGGATCAACCAGAAAAACCACATTTGAAAGGGAACACAGCCTGGGGCCCAGAAATTCATGATAAATAGCTGGGAGGGGAGACCTCTGGCTTTGAGATAAATAAGCCAGATCCTAGAGCCCCAAGATAAGAAAGAACCTTCGTGGGCTCTCTGATGTCACACTTAAAATGCTGTTCCTTATGTCAGTGCTTTACGAAAAGAATAAAGATTAACTGTAAGCAACATACCTCCTGAAATACAAAACTGCACCATTTCCTCTGTGTGTGTGTGAATGTGTGCTCAGTGGGGTCTGACTCTCTGCAACCCCATGGACGTTAGCCTGCCAAGTTCCTGCGTCTATGGGATGATCATTTCCTCTATTAGCCCCCAAATTAATGCAATAAACAAGTTATTAGTTATATACGAAGTATATAAAGATACAGCCATATAAAGATGTAAAGTTCATATAGCGTGTGAAGCATATCTAAGTATGACGAGTATACAGAGACGTAAAATACAGGCCTTGCCCTCACAAGCTTACAGCCCATGCAGTAAGAGGGCAAAAACACACTTTACCGGAAGGCAATTCACTGTGACAGATGCGAGGAGCGGAATCCGTGGGAAAGAGCGGTCAGTTACAGTTCCACCTGGAGAGCAGGGGATTCTAGGGAGGACAGAGAGGAGGGCAGAGGACTGAGTTGGACCTTGAAGGTCAAGCTGAAGGTCAAGTTGGTCTGATCAGGCTAGGAGAAGCCAGAAGTTTCAGGAGAGGAAACTGCGGGCAAGAAGGTTCTACAGCCCAGAGGACTCAGGATTAGTTTAGTTACGGAAGCGAAGGCAGGTGTAGGAAGAAGATGGTTGGAAGGGGCTGGAGAGGATGACCCAGGTCATCCTGTGAAGGCCTTGCCTGTCAGAGTGGTTTGGATATTTGCTGAGTGGATGCAAGGTCGCCTGGTGAATGAGGCACCCAGTCACCTGTATGAAACAGGAAGCCCTCGCCTCTTCCATCCTAACTCTTTATTGCTCTCATGCCAATTTATTTTTTCCTTTGCATTTATCACCGATAGCTGACATTCCACTTCTTAAGATCCTTATTCTTTGTCTCTCCACATGAGAAAGGAAGCTCCATGTGGCTAGGGACTATATCTCTTGTTCTCCCCATGGTATCCAGAACTTCTAGCTAGTGGCTTGTACATAGCATTTGGTGAGATGGAATGAAAAAAGGGAAGAGAAAAAGAAAGAAAGAGAGGGAAAAAGAAGGGAAGGAAGGAAGGGAGAAAAAAAGAGGTGGAGATGGATGGAAAGGAGGAGGGAGGGAGGAATTCTCACTCCATATCTATCATCAGGGTCCAGGAGCGGGGCCCAGAACAAACCTTAACTGGTTCTTCTACCTAGAAAGACAGCTTCTGTCAGGGAGCAGTGAGATAATTAAGCATTCATTGAAGATGAGTATCTAGTAACAATGTCAAGACAAAAATAGACAACACGTTGGATCCCAATCAAAGGAATCATGCATCACCAAATCCTTTAAGGCCGCGTTCTTCTATGGTGCTCTGAACCATTAATGCAAAGAATCGGCCAATCTTATGAATCAGCATAACAAACCAGGTGAGCACACTTGATGATTCAATTCCATTCAAAGTCAGTGCTACACATTAGGGGAGCACATCTGTGTTCAACTGAACTCCTGCTCAACTGTTCTTTTGCCTCCATCGCAACTTGTTTGGCAGGCTGTCTAGAATTTTAAAGGGAAAGACTGGAATGACGACACTACCTACAATTCATAAGGTGCCTTTCTTCTAAGGCATCGGTTAGTCTTCCAATCCCAAGTTAACTAGGCTTCTGCCATTCTTGAAAGTTACAGTATAATCACCTTCACCTTGCAGAACGGAAATGGAGATGTGATCGGGTTAAGGTGTGTGGTCACTGGCTCAGGGCCAGCCAGGAAGGCATTACCTCTGTCCTGGCAGCCTGGAGCACTACCAACACAGTTACCAAGGCTCCTCCTCCTCCACCAGCCACCACGACCATCAGGACCACGACCACCACCACGGGGTGACAGCAAGAAGGAGGCATAAAACAGCAGGAGCAACCCCGCCACCTTCTTCTTCATTAACTGTTCTCAAGACTCATTACATGTGTATTATCATATGTGAAACAGATCGCCAGTCCAGGTTTGATGCATGAGACAGGGTGCTCAGGGCTGGTGCACTGGGATGACCCTGAGGGATGGGATGGGGAGGGAGGTGGGAGGGGGTTCATGATGGGGAACACATGTACACCTGTGGCTGATTCATGTCAATGTATGGCAAAAACCACCACAGTATTGTAAAGTAATTAGTCTCCAATTAAAATAAATAAATAAATAAATAAATAAAAAGACTCACTACACATCTAACCCAGGGTCATCTTAGTTCCCTAAAGATGACCAGAAGCAAATCACATACACACACTTACACTATCTAACTTTTCATAACATTAAGGGCTCTTGGGAAGAAAATGGCTGGAAGATAAGGGGAGGAAAGGCTGGAACAACTGATTTTTTCCTGATATTTATTTTTTGTTTGTATTTATTTTTTATTTATTTTCTGATCTAGAGAGTTATTTTCACTGCTCCTTTTCCCACAGATCAACAAGATGCCTCCCTGTGGAAGTCACTCAAAAGCAGCTTACCTGGCTGGGTTAAATATTTACTATGCTAACCACAGGGCTTCCCCAGGAGCTCAGCAGCAAAAGAATCCATCCGCCTGCAATGCAGGAGACACAAGAGATGTGGGTTCGATCTCTGGGTTGGGAAGATGCCCTGGAGGAGGAAATGGTAACCCACACCAGTATTCTTGCCTGGAAAATCCCCTGGACAGAGGAGCCTGGCAAGCTACCATCCAGGGTGGGTCACAAAGAGTCGTATATGACTGAGCGACTAAGCATGCTACCCACAGGCAAGAAGACAAACCAGATGGCTTCTCTAGGTCCCCCTATCACTCTCTCCCATCATTATGCAATATGTTATCTTGCTTTCTCTCAAAGGTCCTCAACTGTTTCCTCAAGTTAACTTCTTATCTATTAAGAGCAGAAACCATTGGCAGAAATTATGTAAGTTTTCAATCTGCTGTGTATCAACCATACTCCCATCTCAAGAAGTTGAAAGTCAAATCCCACTGCCATTTGTGTTGGGGGAAAAAAGAAATATGGGTGTTCACATCTGTAAATGCAAAGACCACGACTGACTCTCGAAGGTTCGCCAATCAATTCATAACGGCTGTTACCTTGGAAGAGGGGAACGGGGGACTGGGGTGGAAGGGGGCAGGATAATTATTTTTACACTTCACATTCTCTCATACCTTTTGAAGGTTAATTTAATTGGAAAGCAAACAAATTCGTGGGACAAAAACTGAAGCCTGGAAACCATTCTCATCGGAGCCCTTCATCAGAAAACAACAAAGATGGCGACTTGGCATCTTGGTTTACCTGCAGTTTGGCAACTGAAGAGCTTACTAGATAAATGGTGAACTCCCTGCAGGCAGGGGATGCTTAAATTGCACCTGAAATCTTTTTCCTTGTATTAATAATCAATTGCTACATTCAGTTCAGTTCAGTCGCCATAACAGTCCCCTAGATCAAGCAGTTAAAAGCACAAGTATTAGCTCAGTGTCCGTAGCCCAGGAACTCCGTAATGGCTCATGGCCTCTCACAGGCTACTGTCCAGGTGTCAGCTGGGATGCGGTCCCCTGGGCTCACCCAGGAGGGCTCTGAGCTCACTCAAAGGGCTGTTGGTGGGATTTGGTTCCTCAGGGGCTACTGAACCGAGGCTACCCGAAGTTCTCTGCCGTGTGTCTCTCCCGAGGGCTGCTCACAACCCGGCAGCTGGCTTTGCTCAGGGCAAATCCAAGGGGGGTCTTTTTACACCCTGACCTTGGACATGACATCCCACCCCTTTTACCACATTCTATGCATTAGAAGCATATCACCAGGTCCAGCTCACACACGAGGAGAGAGGATGCCCAGAAACGTAAGCCAAAAATTACACAACGAGAATCCTGAGATGTTTTAGCCGGGTCCCAAATTTAGTCAAAACTTGGTCAAGAGAGCTCTCATGGAATAAGTGTGAGGTCTCGAATTAAAATGAGATCAGACCAGAGAGACACAACTTCACTCAGACCAGCTTTGGGAGATGAGAGACATAGGCGACTAGTGGATGGAGCTGGGGGTTATCCCAGAAGAGACAAAAATAAAACTTACAATTAATTTTTAACATCAAAGTTGATATCAACTATGGTCCAATGTTCCATTTATGTTCACAGCACCAGACAAGATGTTTATATCTTATTCTTTTGGGGATGATTAACTACCAATTCTTTACTTACGTTGTGCAATGAAAGAGAAGAAAATTCTTAGAAATAATGCCAAACATTATCTTTCTGGGAAGCCCATTGTAAATCACTGTGGAACTTAAAGGCTAGAGTTCAAAAGCTGAAAAAAATCAAGTGATCTTGAAGTCCACATTTCTGATTGCCACGTTTGATTACAATGAATCTCAAAATCACAAGTTTATCAGTCTATGTAAAACAGGTTAAAACAAAAAGCAAACGAGATTTTTTTCTTTTACTCAGTTGAGTAAACCCTTGAAAGGGTTACTAAATATTCAACTTGTCAGTTTCTTTCAAAAGTCCTTTTAAAATGAAAATGCCTAAATTTGCCTTAACTCAAAACAAAGCTGAGGGTTTTACAAGATTCACTCTGTAAATGGCTCCCCCTGGCCCAGTTCCCAGGTCATCATGTGCAGCTGCAACGAACATCCTGTTGTATGTTGACATATATTAACAGCTTCGGGAATATAACAATTAAGAGAGTCAGATCTTATCATCCTGCAAAAATACGATAGGCTGGCTTCCAATTCAGGGCAGCACTGGGTGAAGCAAAACTCAGAAGCTGTGTATGGGTGGGAGCAGGCGTCACAGTTATATTGGCCATTCACCTCTACATTGGCGTGAGAAATTATTTCATTTAAACTTTTCAGAAATGCTTGCCCAGGCTTCACATTTTGTAACCCTCCACATCTGTTCACTGGTTTTAGCCAAAGGGGTTGCTTGACAGCAGTGATATTGCACACAAGATGTGAACAACTTGGTTTTCCTGTGAACACTTTTATCCTAAGAGAAAGATGTGGGTTCACCTTTCCTTTTCCAGCACACCCGTCCCTCCTCCTTCACCCTAACTGATTAGGAGATGATGATCTCTCAGTGGCCAAGAGTCCAGTTTCTGCAGGCGCGTCCTGATTCCATCATGATTTGGACAGACAACTTCCTTGTCTCAGGATTGAGAGTGCGATTTGTGCGGCCTGGCCAACGCTGGCTGTGCAAACAGGCTGCTCTGGGGCCAGCCAGGTGGCTAAATTCAGATAGACTCACAGACTATTCACATAACCACTGCTGGCCAGATGTGAGCAATCTCCCAAACAGCAAGAGGCAGGCCTTGATTTCAACCGATTTCAAAATCACGTGGGGAACTTCAGAAAAAGAAAAGGGCTAAGACCCAGGAGAGTCGACTTTCTCAGCCTCCAGAGAAAGCAGATTGTGTTGATGAACAGGAATTAGGACTACATTCCTGGCCTAGGCTGAAATGTTAATACGAATTTCCGTTCTTGCCAACAGATGAGGTACCTTGATCATATTCTTTACTCTTCATCCTTCAGACTTTCCTACGTATCTAGAGAGCTTTGTTGAGTTTTTACACCACTATCAAGCAGTTAAGATCTTAAAATAGAAACACCTGTTTTAGAGTCACGAGGATTTGTTAAAGAAAATGTCCAAACTCTTCATTTTTACAAGAAGAATCTGGAGCTCAGAAAGGTTAGGGGAAGGGACAGTGCCGGACCTGTATTGAGTCTCGCTCAACTCCAGTGTCCCCATCAGTAAAGTAGCAATTAATGGATGAACTAAATTTCCAATAGTTACTGTATGTCTACTGGGCTATGGACAACGTGGATGAATAAGATATGATGACCATCTCAAGAGGACAGAAACTATCACAGAGATTATCATGGTTCAAAATGCAAAGTGCAGGAGAAGGTGGCATGCCCCAGAGGGTGGACTGCAGTCTTGAAGAAGTTGTACCTGAAGCAGCCTGGTACCTGACGCAGCCCAGTACCTACCTGGGAGGGGCTCCAGGCCAGAAGAACACTGACCCTGGAAACAATAAAGCATCATGCTCCCTCAAAGAAAGGGCGAAGAGGGCAAAGGGGCTCTGCCCTCCCTTTAGAATTACTGTGAGTCTAGTGTCCAGCAGGTGAAGGGGATTGGTAATCAGCAAATCACTACACAGATGTGAGCTATGAGGTTAAGGGATTCAATCAAGGCCATTCATAGCTGATGCTTTACAGAATCCAGTCTGATGTCCTTGAGTTACTCCCCTTGTTTATTTCAACCACTTCCCTCTGTGTTTATGTCTAGACATTTCTGTAAGCCCGAATAAATTTTTGAAATGCTAAAAGACATCCTGTAAACAGCAGACTCTTACAGCATCTACCTTCTGAACAGTTCTCTGCCTTGACTTTGCATTAGAATGACCCCAGGGGAACCTCAGTTGGGTGATCAGAATCTCCAGCATCAATATATTTGATGCTCCTCAAGTGATTCTAGTTTGTAGCCAGGTTTGACGGTCTCAGGCATTGCAAAACCAAGAATGGGCTGTACCCTCCCTCCCACAGACACTCCGCAGTCACCTCTGGTTTATGCATCGTAACGAAGGCTACAGAGAACATGAAATCCGTTTGAGTCTGGACTACAACGTGGTTCTTTAAGGAAAGCAGTTTACCCCCTGAAGGATGACTGGCTTAGATTAATAGTAGCTTGTGTTTTCTGAAGATACACAGGTCGATAGGGGAAGAGGGGGGAATCGCCCAGAAGTATGACAAGTGGCAGAGAACAGACTGTCCGGGCTAAAAATTCTCTACAGAGAAGTCATAAAATAGATAATGGTCAGATTCGAGTGGAGAGTGGGGGAAAAAACGCTCCTGGAGGAATGGAGTCATGGAGACAACAATATCAAAGTGAAGTCCTATCTAACAGAATTACTACTGTATTTACTGGGGTCCTCTGAAAAGGATGACAGTCATAAAACAGGATGGCTGCACCTGTCTCAAAACAACTTTGTTTCCACTTCTTTTAATCATATAGGCAGGCCCATGTAAAATAAGAACTTTAAAAATATCAAATACACCCGGTAGATGCTGCTGAAAATGAGTCTTAAAATACTTCTTGACACAATTCACAGGAAAACCTAAAAGAAAATTAAGTATTGGAGAAAACATGAAAGTCATCTTTTCTACCGCCCCCCCCATCCTCACGATCAAGGGCTCATGAGAATTATGGAACTTTGCCACCAATCAAACCCAGAAGCCACTTATGAACAGGAAGCCCCTGGAGATTCACAAGCACATCTATGTTTGAGAAGCCATTGGTCTACATTGCAGAAGCAGCCACCTTCTGGAAGGTCCTTCTCAGCCATGGGTGGGTGCAATCAGGCAGCAGATTGTCTTTAAAATCCATTTAATTCCCAGCATCGCCCCCACCCCAATCAGAATTTCATTATTAATATTTCCCAAGTCATTCTTCTGAGGAACCCCTATCATTCTTCAAGAGGCCCTCCAACACAACCTCTTCTTGGGAAACTTCCTGAACCCTTCTAAACTGAGTTACTGTTTGATAACTCCCTCCTCTGTGCCCCCACAGCCCTGAGGTTCAGGCCCCCTCCCTTCACCCCTGCAGACTGGTCTCCATTCATTCCCCACTCAGACAACACCTGCTCCCACTAACCTTCCACCGAGAGTCATCAAACCACAAGCTTCAGCCATTCTGCCCGCCGCTGAGCTGTAGCGAGAGGGACAGAAGATTCCAGGCTCACAGGGCCGCACACCAATCACCGCATACCCAAACAAAGGGTTTCCCTCTCAAGAGAAAGAGCAGAGGGCATCCCTCGGGGGAGCCTATTTCATCCGGGTGGTCAGAGGACACTCTGAAGAAACGACACTCAGCCAAAAAGCAAGAGATAAGTGAAACGGAGCAGGACCCCACGGCCATTGCCCACCCACCACGTTTTCAGCTTGCCTTTTTGTCTGTGGAAAAATGCTAGCCCAAGAACAAGCTTCATCAGAGACGTGAAAAAATGCATAAACAAAGGAAAACGGTCAAAGCAGGCCAAATAATAATGATGTGCCCATTAAACACAGTCAGGGACCTTTCATTCCTCCCCAAGGGCTAGATAATATTCCGAGCCATATCCTGTGAGCTGTCTATTAGATACTGAAATGCCAGGTGGAGAAGTTAACTACGATGACTAGACTGTAGCTGTACATAAACTACCATCATTCTGAGAATTGGCCTCAAAAAAATGGAAACAAACCGATGCTGGAACGTAAGGTTAACTGTACCTAGAGCAATCAAGATGATGCTGGTCAGACCATCGATGACCAATCTCAAGATGACGGTCAGAACGGACTGTGCTGTTTCTGCATGTAGACCCCTCTCTCTGTCCATAAAAGCTCTTGCCCACTGATTTTTGGGCAGGGGGGAGATGGGGTAGAGTAGGCCTTTGGATGGACAACCACCCTCCCTTGCTGGTTGTGTGTTAGTTGCTCAGTCATGTCCAGCTCTTTGCGACCCCATGGACTGTAGCCCACCCGGCTCCTCTGTCCATGGAATTCTCCATGCAAGAATACTACAGTGGGTTGCCATTTCCCTCTCCAAGGGATCTTCCTGATCCAAGGATCGAATCTGGGTCTCTTGTATTGCAGGCAGATTCTTTACCCTCTGAGCCACCAGGGAAGACCCCCACCCCCAACCCTAGTTGCCAGCATTCAAAATAAAGCAAACTTTCCTTTCCACCAACCTGGCCTCATTAATGGCTCTGAGTGGCAGGCAGACAGACCTCACTTTCAGTAACACAAGGAGGAGTCATTTGCAGGAGCTTTCCCGGTGAGAAAGCAACAAATGTGTAGGTGTGGAGACAGAAGGGCTTCGGTGTGCTCCAGGAACTGAAAGAGGACAAGAATAGACCTGGTGGTGCGGGGAGCCAGGCCTGGTGAGCCCTTTAAGAAGGGAAATGTTCTTGAAACTGCAATGCTGAGCTGCAGACAGGTTTCGCAGCTGGGTGTGGACATGCTTCGGGATAAATGGCTGCCCTGGGTCAGAAGGGGCAGAGTGGAGATGGAGACACCAGTCAGGGGTGTCACCACCCTGAGGTGTCCAGGAAAAGGAGGGTGGGGGTGGAACTGAGGGGACGGCAATGGAGAGAAGCGGGCAGATTCAAGGCCTTCTGGCAGTAGAAGGAACAGATCTGGAGATGGACAGGACTGGAGGTCAAGATGGTGGAGTGTGGGAGAGAAAGCATCACAGATCAAGTCCAAGTCCAGGGAGAGAAGCGTTGTCTAAACTGATTGGGGTTCAGGACTGGATGTGCTGTGTGTGAGGAGTGAGGGGGGGGGCTCTGAAGATGCTCAAGTGGAGAGAGCAGGCAATGGAAGGTCAGCAGAAATCCGCACATTAAATTAGTAGTATTTAGTTACTGGAGAAGGGAACGGCAACCCATTCCAGGATTTTTGCCTGGTGAATTCCATGGACAGAGGAGCCTTGTGGGCTACACAGGGTCACAAATATTCAGATACGACTGAGTGACTAACACTAACGAACAAAGCCACAGAACCAGAGGCGATCACCCCATGGAGGGAAACGAGGCTGGGACCGACTCCTGAGGAACCCCAGGGTTTTATGACCGTCCTGTGCACCATTCAGAGCAGGATTTCTCAGCCTTAATATTACTGACGTTTTGGGTGGGAGAGGTCTTCATGGTGGGGGCTGCCAGAGGATTAGCAACACTCCCGGCCTTAATCACTACATGTCAGTAGCAACCCCTAAGTTGTGACAACCGGAAATGTCCTCCTATGACCCAAATCACCTGTGGCTGATTAGGCTGGGGAAATTTCTGCAAAATGTTTTAAGAAACCTGGTGCTCATTTCTGTCTCAACAAGTTCACAGCCAACTCAGAATAAGGGCTCTACAAATGATATCAACTTCCTCACGTTCTGACTTTGTGGACAAGCACATAAAATTAAATACAACCAGGCCAAGTATTAAACTTGACTTTGCTCCACCTACCAGGAAACAAATGTCGTTATACTAACCCCAAGATACTTTCAAGATCCTGGAAACTCATTATCATCTTTCGACAATAACATAAACCCAAACCAGAATAGTGAGTGAATATAGGCATTAGTTGTCTCCCTTGGATGTAAATATCTTCTAGCTCAGAGTTACAGAATGATCTAGACGTTTCCAAGTACCATCAGTAAAAAAGATCTCTAACCCAGACGAAGATATCACAAAAGTCCATTTTCCGTGAACAGGAGTTAATTAAAAATAATCCCTAGTATTATGCAGCATGTGCAAAGGATGGCAATACGTAACAAAAGCTGGTACCAAAATCTTAAAATATCTCTTTTTGTTTGTGACTGTTTCGCTAAGTAATAAGGCCTAAGAACTTGGGTCGTCTCGTCCGGCATCTTTCTGAAAAAATGAAAGCCATGCAGTTCGTTCTGTCTGTCCACAGTGGGGTCTCTCCACCCCGATGTTGTCGTGGTTCAGACTCTCTGTGACCCCATGGGCTGCAGCACGCCAGGCTTCCCTGTCCTCCACTACCTCCTGGATCACTGCAAAAACATCCAACTTAATACACTGAAGAAGTAACTGTGGAAGGTATCAGAACCATCTGGACGTTTTGTTCAGCCACAGAACGCTGGGTCCCAGTTCCTGAGTTTCTGACTCAGTAAACCTGGATGGGGCCCTCACTTGTGTTGATGCTGCCGCCTCCGGGACCATACTCTGAAAACCAGTATCCAGACAACTACTACACATCAAGCCGCGTTGGCATGTGAAATAAACATGGCCTCTCTCTGAGATGGCGTGATCCAAGCTGGCACCGGAATATACAGAGAGGGACCGGAGCAAAGGAGGGGCTGCTCACTTTGACAGAGGAGCATGGAGAAGCAGGAAGTCATCCAGGAGGAGGTAACCCCTGGTCAGCAGGAGGTGGCGGGGCGGGGAAGAACGTCACAGGTGAGGAACACAGTATGGCAAAGACCCTGAGACACAGGGAGGGCGCTGCACCTACAGAACTGCAGGTAAACGGGGGGCGCCGTTTGTTATCAGGTGGTCAGGAGAAGCAACTACATGAGCAACACCAGGAATGAAAATGTTCCCTTTCTATGCAAAGTGTTTTAACGATCAAATATTTCACTATCATCCTTTTTCCTTTTGCAACGAATGCTTTCCTCCTTAAATAACAGGCCATGCTTTAAAAAAAGTGTATCACAATACCAGGATTATTAAATACGAATAACCCTGCCATTTTAACATCACTAAGGACATGTGCAAATACAGCATGCCCCGAGTTAGTCTAAAGTTGGTGCCTGCAGCGGACCAGGAAACGAAGACAGAAGCATCTCGGGAGCATCTTTTAAGCAGCGCTTGGGCAGAGGCAGAGGGAAGGATCTAGTAAATTTAATATAGGAATGTTAGAGCTGGTAATTCTGTGGGATACTTTTATTCATAGTACTTATTTATCTATTTACTTTTGGCTGTGCTGGGTCTCTGTCGCTGCACATGGGCTCTCTCTAGTTGCGGTGAGCAAGGGTTACTCTAGCTGCGATGTGTGGGCTGCTCATGGGAGGGGCTCCTCACATGGCAGAGCAGGGCTCTAGGGCACACGGGCTTCAGTAGCTGTGACGCAGGTGCTTAGCAGCCCGGAGGTGTGTGGGATCTTCTGGGACCAGGGATCGAACCCATGACCCCTGCACTAGCAGGCAGATTCTTGACCACTGGGCCCCCAGTGAAGCCCTGGATATCTTCTAACCTAAGCTCCTACATTTCAGAAATGTGTCTAAGGTTCAAGAAAACTAGGAACTCCCCAAAAATGTTAAACTTTTTTAAAAATCAAGATTTGCTTGAATGCAAAGGAAAGATACTATCATCTTTGTCTAGGAAGCGGGGTTAAAATAAAGCCAGATAGGGAACATTGACTTTTGAAAATGCTCGGGCAGAAAAATGTTCTCCAACAACTCAGAGCTTGTCAGACAAATTCTAAAGTATACAAGGACTGCCCAACAGGATGTTAGAATATTTAAAAGATCTGAAGTATTCAAGGATACAAGTTTGAAGACAATAAATTAAGACATTAACATTAAATTCTAGGAGTGCTCTGGACTGGAAATCCTTGCACAACGCCTACGACAACGTGGCAAACCAAATTTTACTAGCAAATAAAATGTACTGTAGTTCTTGCAATGGTCGCCAGCCTTTACAGTCCCTGAGTTCTGTGCCAAGTGCAATAAAAGCCACATTATGCTTACTTATTTCCTTATGACACACGCAAAGGAGCCCATATATAAGAAGACGTAACTTCATCGGATAAGAGGGGGCATGAAGTCCCAGCTAAAACTGAGACTGGGCGGCACGTTGTCTTCTTATTCCAGCTCAGTCTTTGCCATGAGCTTCTTCTCCCAAACTGGTTTTTAGTGACTTGTTGATTTCACAACTCTACTGATTTTCAGCTTTTAAAAAGGCGTCTCTTCATTTTAAAATGGTCTAGCCTCAGTGGTGAAGTATACAAATGTTGGTATTATTTAATCTTTCTGAAGATTTAAAATGTCTCAAAATAGAAGGAAAAAACATTTAAGATAAAAAGACCTCATCTGGAATTTTATAAACTTTCTAAAGGGACATGTAGTATTCACTGTGTAGACAAAAAAAAAAAAAAAAGCTGAGAAAAGCTAATACGTAATGAACAAAACAGAACCCACCAGGCATCTCTGCCACCAGAAAAACATGTTTCTTAAAAAGAGATGAAAAGAAAAGCATGTTTCTTTTCTTCTTTGTGTGAAGACCATACTGCCTTGTACTTTAGTTAGATGTGGTTTTGTCTGATTCCTCTATTAAATATTAAATATCTGAAGGGCAAGGACTATTGCTAACACAGTCACGGTTCCCTAAAGTCAGTATGGAGAGTGAGATGAATGGCCATCCAAGCTGATCGTCAAGGATAGGGTGTTCTATTCATTCAGTCACCACACATTTGCTGAGCTCCTTCCATGTGGAAGAACTGTGGTTAGCACAGACTGCACACAGAAAATTCCAAGAAAAACAAAGGACAAACTCCCTTCAAAATAGAATATGCTCCATCCAGATCTAGGTATTAGCGGTATCCACTGGGACTACTACACTTTAAGTACAAGAATTTCAAAAATCTGAATGAGTATCATTATTAAGACAATGCTTCATCCTGGAAGAAAGCAAGCTTGCCCTTTCAGAATATTGGACCCTAATTCTTCCCCAGTTCCACCCACAATATCATAATTCCTGGAAATCTGGCTGCCAGATTCCATGGCTGCCAATGAAGCATATGTTTCATCGTGTTCTTAACCTACCATGCTTGACATTGTTTCCACCACGTAAATTTTCAAAACTGGAATCTTACGACAGATGAGATCACGCAGAATCAGGAAATCACATCAAGAAGACATCCTTGTCCGACTGTCTGTGACCCTATGGACCACAGCCTGTCAGACTCCTCTGTCCATGGGATTCTGAAGGCAAAAATAATGGCCTGGGTTGCCATGCCCTCCTCCAGGGGATCTTGCCAACCCAGGGACTGAACCCACATCTCTTAAGTCTCCAGCATTGGCAGGGGTTTCTTTACCCCTAGTGCCACTGGGAAGCCCATAAAACATCAGAGCCATGATTTGAATCACAAAGAAATGGGATCTTAAAAAAACAATGGGGATCACTGAACTAAAAGCTGAGAAGAGTGTCTTAGCCCAGTTTTGGCCACCCATCCAAACCTTACTTTCCCTTGAGTTTCTCTTCTGTGCTATGGAAGCAATACCTGTCCTAGTAACTCCCAACTGAGAACGTTTTAAAACTATAGTGACCTAAAACACTGTTATTTCCAGTCAAGGTCAAAGAACTAACGGGTCAGGGACTCAGTCAGATCTGCCAGCTCCTGAACTCAGAGCTTGTTCCCCAATACCAGGCTGCTGCTAACTACAAATAAGGAATATTCACTAAAATTCAGGAAAGTAACACAACACAGACATTTCAAGAGACTAAGGGGAAAAAACAAGTCTCTTCGCATGACCAACTCTAGATTTTTTAAAAATGCATGGAAGATCCAGGAGTTGTCAAAGGGAGCTTGAATATATACATAGTCCTTAAATTCCAAACATTTCTGTGTTCCTAAATTTTTATCCTGAGTAGTGTTGCCAAGTAAAACACAACAGGATGCACAGTCAAATTTGAATTTTAGATAAATCATTTTTTAGTCTGTCTCAAATATTGCACGGGAGGGACATACTTATGTTAAAAAATGTATTTGTTGTCTAGTTAAGATTCAAAGTTAATTGGGTGCCCTGTGTGTTTTTAGTTGCTTCTGTATTTCAAAATTGTTTGTACTGCTTTTCCAACCATTAACTGCAAGGTCCTGAAGGGAACCCTCACCTAGGGTGTCTTGAAATCCTCAATCAGCTCAATTTCTGCTTTTGTCAATTACTAGTTCTGAGACTTCAAGCCACCTACAATTCCTTCACTTGGAAAAAAAGAGGCCAGTAAATACAGTCAGGGCTTCCCAGGTGGCCCAGTGGTAGAAAATCTGCCTGCCAAGGCAGGAGATGCAGGTTTGATCCCTGGGTTGGGAACCTCCCCTGGAGAAGGAAATGGCAATCCACTCCAGTATTCTTGCACTGGGAAATCCCAGGGACAGAGGAGCCTTGTGGGCTACAGTCCATGGGGTCACAAGGGTAGGACACGACTTAGCAACTAAACAGCAACAAATAGAGACAGCACAGGACTGAGTGGGTGAATGCTACTTGTGCAAGCAGAGAACTCTGTCAACAAAGGCAGCACCACTTTGTCATACACCCTATGTGCTGGGCTGTGCTTAGTCCCTCAGTTGTGTCCGACTTTTTGTGATCTCGTGGACTGTAGCCCACCAGGCTCCTCTGTCCGTGGGGATTCTCCAGGCAAGAATACTGGAGTGGGTTGCTGTTTCCTCCTGCAGGGGTTCTTCCCAACCCGGGGACTGAACCCAGGTCTCTGCACTACCAGCTGATTCTTTACTGTCTGAGCCACCAGGGAAGCCCAAGAATACTGGAGTGGGTAACCTATGCCTTCTCCAGGATGATCTTCCTGACCCAGGAATTGAACAGGGGTCTCCTACAGGTGGATTCTTTACCAGCTAAGCTACCAGGGAAGCCCCACACACCCCATACACATATTTAAAAGCACAATTTGGTTTTCTGACAAGGCCATATAAGCCAATTTAACTACCCTACTGTTGAAATGAACACAATATCATACATCAACTAAACTGCAATAAATGTCTGTAATTAAAAAAATAAATAAATACCGCACTGTCCATGAGAAATTCCCAAACTTTAGCGAGTTCCCGTTAAATATACCAAGTGCCCTTCCCCATGTCTAATACAAACATTTGACCTGTGTATGGTGGTCCTGCCAACTAGATAACACTGTTCCAGCATTCCACTGTCATTCTCGTCCATAAGGCAACACTAGAGCATTTCCACAAGTGCTTTCTTTGCTCAAATTTAAATGCTTTATTGCTTAAAAAAATAGTTGAATGTACTATTTCACACACAAAAAAATAAATAAAAATTAAAAGGATGGCCCTAAGGTTGGAAAGCATTGGTTTCATAAGGTTTCCAGCATCCCTCCCTGTCCATGCTTGTGCTCAGCCATGTCTGACTCTTTGCGACCCTTAGGGCTGCAGCCCACCAGGCTCCCCAGTCCGTGGGATTTTTCCAGGCAAGGATATTGGTGTGGGATGCCATTTCCTCCTCCAGGGGATCTTCCAGGAATCAACATCCCAGCTCAGGAATCAAACCCGCACCTCCTATGTCTCCGGCACCGCAGGTGGATACTTTACCACTGAACCATCAAGGACGTGCTCAGTGTTGTAAGGTTTCCAATGTCCCTATGAGTGAATGAGTGAAGTTGCTCAGTCATGTCCGACTCTTTGCGACCCCATGGACTGTAGCTTACCAGGCTTCTCCGTCCGTGGGATTCTCCAGGCAAGAATACTGGAGTGGGTTATCATTTCCTTCTCCAGGGGATCTTCCCGACCCAGGGATCGAACCTGGGTCTCCTGCATTGGAGGCAGATGCTTTAACCTCTGAGCCACCATGTCCCTATGGAATTCGTTAAACCAATCTCCACACTGCAGGTTCCCATGGCTGAATGTCTCCAGGCAAAATTCCTGAATTTATCAGAGCTTGACCTCTGGCCACTCCTGGGTGGAAGTGAACACGACCAACGACCTACGCCAAATACGCAAATTCGTAATCTTCCGTCCTGCTCCTCCGTCTCTGACATCCTCATCTTCCATCCCTTATGCCAGAAACTTGAGAATCAACTGCTCCTTCCCGTCCACGAGATCCTGGAATCTGATCCGTCACCCAGGCGGAGACTCCACAATCAAACGGCAGCTTCCGCCCCCTGATTCACCTCTCCACCGTCATCCGGGCCCAAGCCCCCCACCTCTCATCTCTCTCTCTCAGCCCCTGGCAGCAGCCTCCCAACCGGTCTCCTTGCTTCTGCTCTTGGCTCCCCCTGCCCATTCTCCACAGCATAGTCTGAGTTTTCAGCTGAAACTCAAAATCAAATCATGTCACTCCACAGCTTAAAAACACATCAATGTCTTCCAACCAGCTTGGTCGCTGCCCACCTCACCCCATGCTTCCTGGTCCCAACCATCCCACCCCCCACCCCAGCTATCCTGGCCTTCTCACAGGTCCCAGGACACGGCAGGAAGCTCTCACCGCAGGGTCTTTGCACATGCTCTTGCCATGAGCTGGACCAGGAAACCTTTACCTGATGCCTTCTCAACCTTCAGGTCTCAACTTAAGAATAATCTCCTTCAAGACATCTTCCTGGGCTAAATCTTTTGTTGTGGTAAAATATATACAACCTAAAATTGACCATTTTAGCCATTTGTAAGAGTACGCTTCGGTGGCGTTCAGTACATTCCCATTGTACAACCATCACCGCCACCCACCTTGGGAACTTTCTCATCCTCCCCAACTGAAACTCTGTCCTCTGGAACAGTAATTCCCATTCCCCCTCCCTCCACCTCTGGCAACCACTGTTCTCCTTTCTGCCTCTATGGATTTGACTCTTCTGTGTACCTCACAGAAGGGGAATCATACAGTAGGTGTCCTTTTGTGTCTGACTTATTTCATTCAGCATAATTCTTCAAGGTTCATTCATGTTGTGGTGTGCGACTGAATAGTATTCCATCATATGGATGCACCACTGTGTATTTATCCATCCATCCTTCCATGACCATTTGGGTTCCTCTGGGCCCATCTTGAGGTCAGCCCTCATTATTCTTAGTCTTGTCTTATTTTCCTGTAAGTGCTCATCACAGATCCTAATATCAGGGCATCTCATATCTCTTCGGTTCAGTACTGGCTCCTACCACCCCTCCTCCAGCAACCCTGTGAGCACCGCAGGGGAAGGTCCCTGTTTTGTTCATCCTGGCATCAGCCACCAGCACCTGCCATGTGGTCAGGAGTGTAGTGGGCGTTTAATAAGTAAATGTTGACTTTTTTAAGTGAAAGAAAATGATAAGGCCACTCAAAAGCCACCAGTTTTTAGAGTCAGTCACAAATTCCATGTACATGAAAGAATAAATTAATGCGCACACACACACACCTTCACAGTATTTAGCTCTCTGGGCACAAACAATTCCTTTTCTAGCAATGTTAATCGATCTATTTGTGACTAACATACATTTCCATTCCCTGTGACCTTTCAAGAACGCGTCACATGCAAAAGTAACTTGTGTACTCAGCAATTAAGGACTTAAACACGGCTAAATGCTACAACGTGGATGATTACGCTAAACAAACCACCACAGAAACATGAAGGTAAGTGAGATAAGCCAGCTCACAAAAGAACATATGTTGTCTGCTTCCATTTAGAGACAAGGTCCAGATTGGCAAACACATAGATTCAGAAGGCAGAGGTTGCCAGGAGCTAAGGGGGGCAGGAATACGAGTAACAGCGAAAGGCGACCAGACTCCTTTTTGGAGGTTATAAAACGCTTCCAGAACAGACTGTGATGGGACTTCCCTGGTGGTCGAGTGGGTAACATTCTGTGCTCCCAGTGCAGGGGGCCCGGGTTTGATCCCTGGTCAAGGAACTAGAGCCCCAACACCATGACCAAGAGTCTGCAAGCTACGATGAAGATCAAAGATCCTGAAAGCCACACCTAAGACCGGTGAGGCCAAAAAAGTATTCAGATATTATTAAAAAAAAAAAAAAAAAAAAAGACTGTAGTGATGGTGGTACAACTCCGTAAATAGACTAAAAACCATAGAATTGTACACTGTAAAAGGGTGAATTGTACAGTACAGGAATTATATCTCAATAAAACTGAAAAAAGATAACCCACGTGTATGGAGATAGGGATGACCAGCCTGTGTTTGTGAGCGAGAAGAAGCTTGCCTTCCCCAGTAGACAATGCGTGGTAAGGTTGGGAGCAGTGGGAGCAGGGATCAGGGCCTCACCAGCAATTTCACCTGTTTTCTCTTGCAGGAGAGGTCTCTATGCCCTGCGGCCCCTCCCCTCCCCACCCCACCTCCCACCCCCACCCCCACCCCCCGTGGAATAAAGACCATCTTCCTTTCCAGGTGGAGCTAGAGGTAAAAACTTTCCTTCCAATACAAGCAAAGGCCTCTGCTTCCTGGAAATCGTCTTTTCCAGCACCTCGCCTCTCCCCAGCAAAGAAGAAAGACATGCCCTGATGATAAAGTTCTCTGCTGAAGTTCTGTGAATGAAAATCTTACACAAATGTGTCTTCTGAAGAGCCTTTTTATAACCCATTAGGAGTGATCTGAACACAGCCCGTTGAATTTACCCCATTTTGAAAATTCAGATTTCCGTCTGTGACCCAGACTCTGCCAAGAAAGTTATCTTTGGCTCCTCTTTCTCTTACATCCCAAGTTCAATCCATCTGGAAATCCTGTTGGCTCTACCTTTAAAAAATATCCACAGCCTTCTCTCTCTCAGAGCTCTCACCTTGGTCCCAGACTCCAACATAGTTCACCTGGTTCAGCTTCCTAACTACCCTCCCAGTCTAAAAAGAGCCTTCCCCTGGCGTGGTCTCCACACAGCAACCGGAGTGACTAAAACACGAGTCAGAGGCTAGGTCACGACCCTCAGTGGGCAACGTCCTCCACCAACGCCCTCATCCAGTTTGCACAAAGTCAGAGCCAAAATCCTCACGCTCACAGGAAGCCCTGCACCAGGGGCGCCACACCCCCTTGCTCTGTCTTCCCGGCCCTGCCCCTCCTCGCTCCAGGTCTGAGGAACAGCCAATGACCTGTTGGCCTTCACACCAGCCAAGCACCAAGTCATCTGTGCCTGGGACACTCTCCCCATTTCTGCTCTGCCAAGATCTTCCTAATTCACTCTCTCCCTGCTGAGTCTTCACCTGGATGCCACCCTGTCCACTGTCCAACTGCATCCTGCTCCCTTGCCTCCCCCCACCCCCCGCCCAGATTCTTTCACCCTGCTCAGCTTCCTCTTTTCCTCCCCTGGAGCACTGATCTAAATGGCAGCCCACTCCAGTATTCTTGCCTGGAGAATCCCAGGGACGGGGGAGCCTGGTGGGCTGCCGTCGCACAGAGTCGGACACGACTGAAGCGACTTAGCAGCAGCAGCAGCAGAACTGATCTTCACACACACCTCGTAATCTACCCGTGCGGTCACTAGTCGCTGTCGTGTCTGACTCTTTGCAACCCCTTGGACTGTAGCCTGCCAGGCTCCTCTGTCCATGGGATTCTCCAGGCAAGAATATTGGAATGGGTCGCCATTTCCTCCTCCAGGGGATCTTCCCAACCCAGGGATGGAACCCAGGTCTCCTGCATTGCAGGCAGATTCTTTACCATCTGAGCCACCAGGGAAGCCTGTAATGTACCTATTCACTATCTTTATTATCCACTGTCCTCATCTCGATAGAATGTAAGCTCCTCAAGGGCAGGCTCTTCACCTCCTTGATTAATTGACTGACGCTGAGCGCCCGGCACGAAGGGTGTGGTTTTTAAGTAGCTGTTGGCCAGCTGTCTTAGACTTTGTAAGGCTAAGGAGGAGTGTCCATGCTGTGGAATGACCGAGGAGACAGGAAATTCCCTAAGAGAAGCCATTCAAGAAGCTTGCTCAGTCATGTCTGCCTCTGGCAAGCCCATGGACTGTAGCCCGCCAGGCTCCTCTGTCCATGGGATTTCTCAGGCAAGCATACTGGAGTGGGTTGTCATTTCCTTTCCCAAGGGATCTTTCCAACCCAGGGATCCAAACCCTTGTCTCCTGCATTGGCAGGCGGGTTCTTTACCACTGAGCCACCTGCTAGAACTCAAGAAATGAGACCAGTAGCAACTAAGAGTACAGGGCCTGAGCAAACTTTCTTCAGCTTTTTTTTTTTTTTTCCCCAAGTGTTGCTCTGAATGATCTCAAGGATCCAGGTCACACTGGATGCTATTTATGTGACCTTTGAGAATTTTCACCATATTTCTCTATGCAAGAGGGGAAGGCTAAGACTGATTTTTTTAAAATATTCTAAATCTCAACTGAGTTGAACTAGATAAAGTAGCAAAGCTCCAATAAATTAAAATCCTTTCTGTGGTTGGGACTGGCACAGGATAGGAAGATGGAATGATATCCAGGGATAGTGACATTGGAGTCAGTGTGAAATGTGTGTAAGTTTTACTTAAAAAAAAAAAAAAAAAAAAAGTCTTGCTTTTAAAATATGCAAATCCTTGTCTCAGCTAATTTTCAAGACACCCTATGAGCAAAAGGTCACGTAAGAGTATATTGCTGCAATTAAGATGTTTTTAGCCTAATAGACATCTAATCATGATCGAAAGGGTTCTGGCTTTGATCCTGCTCCATGAATAAGCACATTAGTACACAGATGCAACATTTGATGACTCTGCCACCCTGTGAGTGATCTCTTGCCTTGAAACCTATTTTGAAATCCATGGGTTCTACCCTAAGGTAGAAAACAATCTGATTTTTAAGCATCCCATTTTCAAACATTACATTTAAGTTTTTCTGTCATTCTAACCCTCCCTCCATCCACCAGAAAAAATTTTTTTTTCTTTAAGTCAAGTCAGTTCTGGAGGAAAGTTAAGGATTTTTACCTCTACTAGGAAATAGCCTCCCTGGAGGGCAGCTGTGGCCTGCAGAAATCTTCAGATGGTGGAGCCAGGCCTTCTGAGCTTTTAAGCCCCACCGTGGTATACAGCACGGTGTCACCCACACCGCAGGTCAGAGGGTGATGAAATTGTAAAGGGCCACCAGCTATGTGAGAGTAGCCGCAGGTGCAAAGGAGAAACGTGGCTGCCGCCACGAGTCTTCCACACCACCTGCCTCCTCGCAGTTCCCACAGCCTCATCTCCAAGATGCTTTGGAGGAAAATGTGACACTGAATTCTCCACTTCTCTGGTCATCTTAGCCAGATTCTATGTTCTATGAATGACAAACCTCACAAAACTGAATCACATCTCAACAGCTCCCGGGAGGAAACAGATATGCCCATGTTCACAACAGCCCACGGTGGACACAACCCAAAGGCCCCTCATCAGACAACTGGATAAACCAAACGTGGTATACACACACCGGGGGATATCACTCAGCCTTGGAAAGTGAAAGGCAGCTCTGACTCATGCTGTGACGTGGACGAACCTGAGGACATTGTGCTGAGCGGAGTCAGCGTCATAAAGGGTCTCGTGCTGTGTGACGTGGCCGAGGGACCTCAGAACAGCCAACATCACGGAGACCGTGCAGGACAGAGGTTATTAGAAGATACAGTGAGGGCGAGACTGTTTAATAGGTACAGAGTTTCCAAATGGGACGGTGAAAAACTTCTGGATGTGGACAGTGGTGAGAGCCGCAAGATATTGTGAATACGCTTAATGCCACGGAATTCACACTTTAAAATGGCTAAAATGGGAAATGTTATAAATAGTTCACAGTGATTAAAACAAAACTCCCATGAAATAAACTACTGCACTAGGGTGACATCATGAGGAACCCCCTCTCCTCCCGGTGTTGCTCTGGTACCAACAACGGAGGGTAGATTTTCACTTCATTCTCACCGTCTCAGCAGCTGATGACCCCCCACACGCTTAATTTCACTGTTTTATCAAGAGTTCTGAAGGCTTATAGAGCATCTGCCGGTGCCTGGCTTAGGGGCCCACACGTGTGATTTCCACCAAGGTGGCTAGGTTGCTCTGTCCCAGGGTGAGATGTACACACCCCGACCCAGCTCCCCCCATGAGTGCCTGTTTCAACCACCCACATTCAATGGTTATCTGTTTTCTTAGAACAGTAAATGTTTCTTCTGGATCCACAGATCATATACCAATCTCAGAGAGTGGTCTGAGTAGTTCATTGCATCACAAGAAGACATGGTAAAGGTTTGTACATGAATCATAGCACACCATGGGCTTCTCTGGTGCCTCAGATGGTAAAGAGTCTGCCTGCAATGCAGGAGACTAGGGTTTGATCCCTGGGTCAGGAAGATCCCCTGGGGGAGGGCATGGCAACCCACTCCAGTATTCTGGCCTGGAGAATTCCACGGACAGAGGAGCCTGGTGGGCTACAGTCCACAGGGTCGCAAAGAGTCGGACACGGCTGAGCGACTGACAGTTTCATACCACACCATAAAATAAGCAATGCACCCACCACAGGAGCCTCCCCAAACGGCAGGAACAGGCAGTCAGGGGCTGTGAGCCAATCATGCTCAGCGCCCGAGTCGTTCCGATGAGGATATTCCAACTGGGCCCCATCTGAGTAAAGGTTAGAAAACTGGCTTCCAATGCTTCCTTGCTCTAAATCAAACAAACTCCAACTCTGGTGAACAAAAGCCACTCAGCAGAGAGAGCCATAAGTGACAGCCCTGTAAATAAGGACCGTAGCTGCTGGCCAAAGGTCAGGCTGCACAGGTACTCGATAGAAGCACCAGGCTTCTCAGGCACACGAGGGAAGGTGGTCGTCACTACCGAAGGGCGGCCCTGGAGCAAGGGTGACCTCTGATACCTGGGGCCCCCAGTCCCAGGAGTCCTCTCCCCAGACTGACAGCCAGCTTCCTACTGCTGATCCGCCAGAGCCTCCAGGCCCAGCTCTCCCTTATAAAGTGTAAATTCACTGGACTTGAAGACTGATAATGAACACAGAGCTTCAGAGCTGGGAGAGGCCCAGGCCACCCTTCATGGTCTAAGGCAACCACCTCCCCACGCACAGAGGGGCAAAGTCCAGAGCAGGAAGAGAGAAAACATCCGCTCTACTGTCTTGCTGCTGTTGCTGTTGCTAAGTCACTTCAGTTGTGTCTGATTCTGTGCGACCCCATAGACGGCAGCCCACCAGGCTCCCCCGTCCCTGGGATTCTCCAGGCAGGAACACTGGAGTGGGTTGCCATTTCCTTCTCCAATGCCTGAAACTGAAAAGTGAAAGGGAAGTCGCTCAGTCCGACTCTTAGTGACCATGGGATTTTCCAGGCAAGAGTACTGGAGTGGGTTGCCATTGCCTTATCAAAGAGGAAAAGACAAAAACACAACTCAGGCCTCCAGGAACCTCACAGGCGTCCACATGGCCAGTCCAGTGCTGGGAGAGTATGCTCAAGCCATTTTTTAAATGAATGGATGGGATGGACAGGTGGGTGGTGGATAGACAGGTAAATGGGATTGTACCAGTGGTCTCTGTCACTAGTGATGCTCACCAGGGGCCACAACTCAGAAGCCAACAGAAAGCACTGATCCTTTAAAAAGAACCCAAGTTTGGAACAGAGAAGTTCCGTTTTTTTGTTTAAGCAAGAATACAGGGCTTTCTCCATAATTCAGCACTTAGGACTCGACCCTCCAATGCAGGGGGTGCAGGTTCGATCCCCAGATAGGGAACTAAAGTCCCACATGTCATGGGGTGCGACCAAAAATTTTAAATAAAGAACAAGAGTACAGAGGTGAGGGAGATGAAAGCAGTCAGGAAGTGGGGGCGAAGGAGACCAGCTGTGTCCCAAGGGTCGCCCCCAACTCTGCAGGAGGAGAGCACACCCAGGTGGGGGCGGCCACCCCTCCAGACTGTGACTGGGTACGCATACCCCTAGGTCACCGTGCCCCCTGGTCCTTAAACACCTGGACTCCAGAACCCAAGCCCTGGGTCTAGAAGTTCAGAACCTCGCCCTTGCTCTAGAGGACTTTTTCTTGCCACTGCCTGGTGCAAATACACACCTATGTTTGCTAAGTGACCATGGAGTGATGCTCATTTCCCGAACTGTCTAGGAGAAAGGCAAAGGTGGCTTGAGCCATGAGTATTTACTGATCTGACCGGTATCAACAGCACACAGGTTTCCCTGGTGGCTCAGACGGTAAAGAATCCACCTGCAATGCTGGAGACCTGGGCTGGGAAGATCCCCTGGAGGAGGGCATGGCAACCTACTCCAGTATTCTTGGCTGGAGAATCCCATGGACAGAGGAGCCTGGTGGGGCTACAGGCCATGGGGTCGCAAAGAGTCGGACGTGACTGAGTGACTAAGCAGCCATCAGCAGCACCACGGTAGTAACACTGACTATGTTTGATTGAGGTCTGTGCTAAGCTCTTTTAAATTCTCTCAGCTGGAACCCATCACGTGACACTCTGAGGTAGTACTATTCCCCTTCCATCTTACAGATGAGCACACTGAAGCTAGAGCAATCAAGGTAACAACTGGCTGCGGGTTATACAAGTAGGGAACCACGAGGCCAGGATTCCAAGCCAGATCACAGTATCCCAGCGCACTTGCACCAGCCCCTAACTGCTGCCTCTGGGCTCAACGTCCATGGGACCATTTAACAAACATAGTTCCCACTGTGCATGATTTTGGTGACAATTTAAAGTGCAATTATCCATGGGGTGGCAAAAGAGTCACACATGCCTAAACAAATTTTTAACAATTAGGAAAAGTATTAATGTGTTCCTTAATGATCAGACGAGAAAAAATTCATTTTCTAATAAAGATGAGATACAAAACTGTTTTATATACATACCATTAATTATGTGTGTGTGTGTGTATGTGTGCTTTCTAGACTCTTCTTCTATAATGCCAGCTCTTCAGCAACATGGGATCTCTGAAGATCTCCATAGTGGATATGATTTTTAGCTGGGCACAAGGATGGGGATTTGGGAGGACCTATCTTCTCTTCACGTTATAAAAACTCTTCTGGTAGCAAATTAATTTTCACTGTTGCTGTTCAGTTGCTAAGTGGCGTCCGACTCTTTTGTGACCCCGTGGACTGTAGCCCGCCAGGCTCCTCTGTCCACAGGATTTCCCAGGCAAGAACTGTTGTTCAGTCGCTCAGCTGTGTTCGATTCTTTGTGACCCCATGGGCTGCAGCACACCAGGCTGGAGTGAGACATCTTCTCCAGGGGATCTTCCTGACCCAGGGATCGAACCTTGGCAGGCAGATTCTTTACTACTGAGCCACCAGGGGCTTAAAACTCTTAAAACTCCTCTGGTAGCAAATTAATTTTTACTTATCTTAATAGGTAACAAAACAACACCGACAGGCATGAATACAATTAATCTAATTGAACAATGCCGACAAACAGGCCTGAAAACTCACAAGACACCTAAAGACACTACCTATACACACAAAAAAACTCCCCAGGAGACTCACCTAGAGGGAGGGTTAGAAGGAAAGTCTAAAATTAACTGCCTGAGAAACTTTAAAGGCACTTCTTTAGAGACACAAAACATGAACAGACCCCATAAAACTTGTTCTGGTATCTAAAAAGCAAGTTCCTCTGCATTCATAAGCAAACAGGCTCCTTTTTTTTTTTTTTTTTACACAATGATTGAAACTAAAGAGCAAAGGTAACTAGGAGATTACAATCTCAGGTGAGCTGTAAGAATCACCTGGAGTCCATGAATCTACTGAACACCAACACTGGATTCAAGCTTCAGTAAGGCAATAAAATACAAAAAACACACTAAACACCTGGGCGTCATAACTATTTTTTTAAATCCATTTAATGAAGAAAACTAAGAAAACAACAAACACCTAATATGTATAAGCAAGGCTTACTTGTTTTCTTATTTAATCTTCCGCAACCCAAGGCGGTTGAAAAACATTTTTTTCAGAAAATTCAGGAATTCATCTAAAGAGACACAATTTCAAAAATAAAGATAAGAATAAACTGTAAACATTAAATACAATTTAAAGTAAAGGAATTGAAATCTGTGGGAATCTAAATCCATATGTTGTCCACAACTCCTTGCTCCAGGAAAAAGGGGAAGAGGAGGGAGGTCAGAAGGGAATACAGGAAGGAAGCAGTGAGGGACGAGCCGCAGATGGGGAAAGAAACTTTCCACAGCTGGATGTGGTCGGAGCTGTTAGGGCCAAGACCGGAGAGACACCCCGGCAAAACAGAACCAGTCCTGAACTTGCTTTACCCCTGCAGACTACTTACACCTGCAACTTTTTACCAAACTGTTTTAAAGCCTCAATTATCACAAAAATAAAAAGAACCCCTCCGAGCTCTGTCACTAAGGAGTATCACTAACAAGAGCATTGTTGTTTAATGGCTCATGTCCTGTCTGACTCTTTTGTGACCCCATGGGCTACAGCCCACCGAGCTCCTCCATCCCTGGGATTTCCCAGGCAAGAATACTGGAATGGGTTGCCATTTCCTTTTCCAGGGGACCTTCCCACCCACCAGCAATCAAATCTCCCTCATGGTAGGGGGATTCTTCACCACTGAGCCACAGGAAGTGCACACTGATACACATTTTCCTTAAAAAAAAGAAAAAACAGAAAGAAAACTAAAGTGGCCAAAGCTGCTTTCACACAGGGTGTTGCTGTTCACTAGTATTAAGACGGCCGAGTCTTGTCTGGCGCCCTATGTCAGACCAAAGAATCCCTAAAAATTATCCAAGCACGGTCACTAGAAAATGGCAAGTGAACAAAGGTTAAGATTTCTGACCTAAAATTAGAACAAGGAAGCCTCCACTACCTAATGAATATTATTAAGAGGATTTAGAGGAGTAATTGCAGGCAGGCAGATGTCTCCCCCAGAAAGTAATCAGCATCAGCTAATAACCATTCATCAACTTTTGCACAGTACATGCATTTATAACAGGTTTTAATAAAACCTTCAACAATAGGCCTGGAATTAACGAATGGCATTTTAAGGTCTAACATGAAAGTACTCCCCAGACATGAAAATTAGAACTTCTCCTTCATACTTTGCGCTGTTTTCCCTTTTTATCTGCCTCGTGTTTACCATCACTGGAGACTCGATCACACACCCTTTTAAGCTCGTTTCTAACAGCGGTTAACCGTCCTCTGTAACCTGCGGTGCCGGGTAGTCTTTCAGTGCGTCGAGGCTTGCAGGCAATGTGACCAGGAAGATGGGGGAAATCTGTTACTAGGCCCACAGGGCGGGCAGTTTCCGGGAGGGGAAACTGGCGGCGTCCGGAGCTACCCAAGAAGGACTTGGAGAGCGCCGGGGGCCGCGGCGGCAGGCCGTGGGAGCAGGGTGGGGTTAAGCCGGACTCGCTCAGCGGAAATGGAGCTCAGGTTCCCCTTCCCCGAACCTGTCAACCCGCCTCCTGCGTTCGGCATCCCCCAGGCACCTCGTGCTCCCCACAGCTGTCACCGATCAGCGTCCCAAGCCTCCCCACCCCTCTCCGGCGGGGCCCAGGTGCGCGCACTCCCTTGGAGAAGCTGAGGGGACAATGACAACTCTTCCCCAACGTGGCGAGGGGTGGGCAAGAGGGGCGGGTAAAACTCTCGCCCTTCTCTGCAACACCCCTTCCCCGCAAGTGCCACTCCGCTGTCAGACAGCGAGGTGACAGCGTCGGGCACCAAGCTGGAGAGGGAAGGAGCTGGGCTGTTGGCGGTGCCATGGGAGCTGGCGGATAAGCCCCTACAGTCCCCGGCAGAAAACAGGATCCCTCCTCCCCATCACCTCCCAAACAGCATTAAGGCTCTCGGAAGCCGTCTGCAGGGCGCCGGTCCCGCAGTAGGCGCGGTGGCGGCGAGCTCACTCCCGGTCCCTCCTCGAAGGCGCGGCCGGTACGTTCAGCCCTGGAGGTCTTTTCCGGACGCGTGGGCATCGGCTCCCAACGGGGCCCCCAGCAGAACCCTGTCAACGGAGGCTACCCAAGGGACGACAGACGTCGCAGGGAAGCCAGCGGCGCCCCTCAAGGAGCCACAAACCCGGCCAGGTAGGATCTTCGGCGCTTAAGCCGGGACCTGAGCGCAGCAAACGAGCGCAGAACCCGAACGCCTGGCGCACCGCTGAAGAGCCCAGGGCCGCCCCCGCGGTGCCGCCTGCCCCGCCAGCTGTGTCTTCCCATCCCTGAGGCCGTGAAGGCTCCCGGCACCTCCACCCAGATCCCACCCGTGTGGGCTCCGGAGCCCGCGGGCGCCGACAGCTGCTGCCCCCGCCTCCCGGTTCCCCGGGGCTCGTCGCCCCGCGGGACGGCAGGGGACCTGCGGGGCACATCGGGGGTCGGGCCGCCGCGCCCCTCCTCACCTGGCGCTCGCTGGGCCCCGGCTGGGGCATCCGCCGGGTGCGCGCCTCCCCGCGCGCTCCGTGCGCACCTGCCCGCCGCCGCCCGCCGGCCCCAGCGCTGGCCGCCGCGCTAGCGCTTCATGGCGCACGGGGCTGGCCGGGGCCCCGGGAAGCGTGTCCAGTTGGCGGCGGCTCCTCGGGCTCTCGCAGCTCTCCAATGGCTCCCCGCCTTCCCCCGCCCCGCGTCCGCGCCCCCTTCCTCTGCGGCCGCCCTTTTCCCTCCGCTCGGCAGGACCGGCCAAACTGGTTTCTCCGCTCCGGGGTGGTGCCTCTGGTCTCCTTTCAGCAGCCTCAGCTGGGTCGGGGGCGGGCCCGGCCGTCGGCCCTCCCTCGGTCCCTCCCGGGGGCGGAGAGGAGCCGGACGCCGAGCCCCGAGACGGGCCGACGCGGCCCGGGTCCAGTCCCCAGCCCTGTGCGCTCCGGCGGCAGGTGGGCACCCTGGCCGCGGTCCGAGCGCGTCCCCCGCCTCGCCCGGGCCGCTCTCGCCTCCTCGGACGCCCCCGCCTCCCTGGGGACGCGCTTGCCACCCCGCCCCGTCCGTCCCGCGTCACTTTCCCGCTGCCGTCGGCTAGCCCGGCCGCCGCCTGGGGTCGGTGACCGCGCCAGCCCGGAAAGCTGGCGAGGCCGCAGCTCGACCCGGACCTGAGCTCCCTCGGTAAGGGGAGCTGTACCCTCTCGATGCCAAGTCACGTTCCAGGACTGGTGACCGAATGCGCGTCGCGGCTCGCCGCGCGGAGGGTGGGGGAAGAGAGGGCGCCAAAAGACTTGACTGGTTTGGAGTCAGAACGACCGGAGTGCAGCGTGCAAATGGTTTGGTGTCAACTGGAACTTTTGGACTCACGTGCATGATTGCTGGCTGGTGTCTGGGCGCTTGAATCACCCCTCCCTTACATCAGAAACTCGGTTCGGCAGGATGTTACCGCTCACCTGCTATGGCAAGTCTCTGGGATAAGCAGGGAGGAAATCCAAAGCTGAATCAAAGAGTCTGCTGAAAGTCTAGTAGAGGAGATAGGACTCAGACACCAGTAACTAGCTATCTGCAGATCAGAGAGGCCAGGAGTTCAGACTCCCAACCGGGAGCTTAAGGACGATATCATTGAAGTGGCAGGCTTGAGTGGGGACTCAAAGATCCACACATTCAGGAATCAGGGCTGCATGGGGAGGGTGTTCCAAAAGTGGGCCACCAACTTGATCTTCAGCAGATGAAAGACTCTACTGATCTTGTTAAACACTAGACTGCCTTTTGCTTCTTTTTCATTAACTACATTTGATCTTTGACTCAGTGGTGCTGGTCAGTCATCTAATCTCTCATCCCTAGAATGAGTCTGCAACAGATGATCTCAAATGATCTCTTTTCAGTGCTGATTTTCTGACCCCAGCAATAGAGCAAAGGTCCAGAAGCCAGAAAACACAGTGACTGTTAGTGACAATGGGATAGACCAGACTGGCAGTGCAGTGGTAGAACAACACTAGGGAGGGGGTTGGAGCCTGGACGCAGGCCACGCTTGAACGCAGGCTAAAGAATTGGGTACATCATGCGAAATACTGGGCTGGACGAATCACAAGCTGGAATCAAGATTGCCAGGAAAAATATCCATAACCTCAGTTATGCAGATAATACCACTCTAATGGCAGAAAGCAAAGAGGAACTAAAGAGCTGCTTGATGAAGGTAAAAGGACAATGGGGAAAAAAAGCTGGCTTAAAACTCAACATTCAAAAAACTAAGATCATGGCATCCGGTCCCATCACTTCATGGCGGAACAATGGAAACAGTGACAAACTTTATTTTCTTGGGCTCCAAAATCACTGCAGATGGTGCCTGCAGCCATGAAATTAAAAGACGCCTGCTCCTTGGAAGAGAAACTGTGACAATCCTAGATAGCATATTAAAAAGCAGAAACATCACTTTTCTGACAACTGTCCATATAGTCAAAGCTATGGTTTTTCCAGTAGTCATGTACAGATGTGAGAGTTGAGCCGTCAAAAAAGGCTGAACACCGAAGAATTGATGCCTTTGAACTATGGTGCTGGAGAAGACTCTTGAGAGTTCCTTGCAAACAGCAAGGAGATCAAACCAGTCCATCCTAAAGGAAATCAACCCAGAATATTCATTGGAAGGACAGATGCTGAAGCTGAAGCTCCAATACTTTGGCCACCTAATGCAAAGAACTGACTGACTGGAAAAGACCCTGATTCTGGGAAAGATTGAAGGCAGGAGGAGAAGGGGACTGCAGAGGATGGAATGGTTGGCTGGCCTCATTGACTCAATGCACATGAGTTTTAGCAAACTCCGGGAGATGGTGAAGGACAGGAAAGCCTAGTTCGTGGGGTCACAAAGAGTTGGACACAACTTAGGGGCTGAATGGCAACAAAGAGTTGGGGGCTTGCTTTTGGCAGCACCTGCAAGTGATTGAAAGTTTATGGCCACCGCAATGACACGATCAGAGTGTGTTTTATGGGAAGTAACGGGGATAGTTTGGAAAAATAAGACTGAGAATTAGGGTGCCACTTGGTACCTCGTATCATAAAGCCGGCCTGAAGGAGCTGCCAGTGGGGGTGGAAAGGAGGAGGAGCCTCCCAGGACAGGAGGGAGGAGAAACAGCCAGGGTGCAGAGCGGCCGGAACCTGCAGCACGGAAGATGAGCCAAGTTCTCCAGACCGGGTGATAGTATTAGTAAGAACAAGAGAGTTGGAGGAGAGAGAGGCTGCTGAGAAAGGCAAACACCAGTGAACGCAGGAATCAAGAGATGACTCCAGACTAACAGAGGGATCCCTCCCTCCTTGCAGACATCCCAGCAAGAGCTCAATCTGTCCAGGAGAACATTGTATAAGAGAGGAACTATACTAAGACACATCGCTCCAGTCCCACACCCAGATCTGATAAACACCATCCCCATAGTTGCATTTAACTTCCCTGTGTCAGGACTTCCCAGGTGGTTCAGCAGTAAAGCGTCCACCCGCAGTGCAGATGATGCAAGTGTGATCCCTGGGTCAGAAAGATCCCCTAGAGAAGGAAATGGCAACCCATACCAGTATTCTTGCCTGGAGAATCCCACGGACAGAGGAGCCTGGTGGGTTCCACTCCCTTGGGTCACAAAGAGTCAGACATGACTGGACACGCATGCACACACACGGCAGGTGACCTATGGACGGCAAGTGTCCTCACAGTATCTCTGCCCAGTTCCCTGAGGGGTCCACAGGGTCGAAAAAAGAGTTGAACGCTGCTGCGGTTAAGTTGCTTCAGTCGTGTCTGACTCTGTGCGACCCCATAGATGGCAGCCCACCAGGCTCCCCCATCCATGGGATTTTCCAGGCAAGAACGCTGGAGTGGGCTGCCATTTCCTTCTCCAATGCGTGAAAGTGGAAAGTGAAAGTGAAAGTGAAGTCATGTCCGACTCATAGCGACCCCATGGACTGCAGCCTACCAGGCTCCTCCATCCATGGGATTTTCCAGGCGAGAGTACTGGAGTGGGGTGCCATTGCTTCTCTGAGAGTTGAACATAACAGTGTCTAAACAACAAGTAGACCCTGAAGATTTCAAGCCAGGTTGCTTCTCCTATAGGCCCCAGGGAGGGGGTAGGAGGTGGGGATGGGAAAGTGTGGACAATGCAACATGATGGGTGTTGTTTCAAAGATTTATTCACTGAACAAGTGTTTACTGAGTGCCCACTATGTGCTAGGCATGGTTTTAGTGGCTTGGGTACATCAATGAACCAATCAGGCAAATTGTACCATAAAAGGGGACAAATGCTTTGAAAAAAATAGAGCAGGAGTGGCTGGGAGGGGGGCCACTGAGGACGCCTTCTAGGGTGCTGTGAAAGTTCTATATCTTGACCAGGTGGTAGTTATACTGTTAACGGTGTGTGTGTATGTGTGTATACATATATAGAGAGAGCGAGAGAGAAGTTTATTGACCTGTACACTTAAGATTTGTATACTAAAAAATTAAATAATAAACAGAAATCAGACACTTAAAACTCCTTGGGAAAAACATTAACAGAACACTCTTTGACATAAATTGTGGCAACATATTATTTGGTCTAAGTGAGTGAAGTTGCTCAGTCGTGTCCAACTCTTTGCGACCCCATGGACTAGCAGCCTACCAGGCCTCTCCCTCCATGGGATTCTCCAGGCAAGAGTACTGGAGTGGGTTGCCCTTTCCTTCTCCAGGGGATCTTCCCGACCCAGGGATCGAACTCGGGTCTCCCTCATTCCAAGCAGACACTTTAACCTCTGAGCCACCAGGGAATGGCTTCCTTGTGGCTCAGCTGGTAAAGAATCTGCCTGCAATGCGGGAGACCCGGGTTCGATCCCTGGGTTGGGAAGATCCCCTGGAGAAGGGAAAAGTTACCCACTCCAATATATTTGTGAAGGTCTTGATTTGGTCTAAGGCAGGAAACAAAAGCAAAAATAAACAAATGGAACCTAATTAAATGTAAAAGCTTTTGCCCAGCAAAGGAAGCCATTGACAAGATGAAGACAGTGTACTGAATGGGAGAAAATGTTTGCATATGATGTGACCAAAAGGGGTTAATATATAAAGAGCTCATATAACTCAATATCAATAAAACAAACAACCTGATTAAAAATGGACGAATACCTGAAGAGACATTTTTCCAAAGAAGACATATAGATGGCCAACAGGCACATGAAAAGATCTGCAACATTGCTAATCATCAGGGAGATGAAAATTAAAACCACAATGAAGCGTCACCTCACACCTGTCGGAATGGCTATCAACACAAGACAGCAGGTAAGAAATGTTGGCAAGGATGTGGAGAAAAGGGAACCCCTGTATATACTGGTGCAAATATAAAGTGGGATAGCTCCTATGGAAAACAGTATGGAGAGTCCTGAAAAAAACTAAAAATAGAATTACTATGTTAGTACTGCTCAGTCGTGTCCGACTCTTTGCGACCCCGTGGACTGCAGCCCGCAAGGCTCCTCTGTCCATGGATTCTCCAGGCAAGACTACTAGAGTGGGTTGCCATTCCCTTCTCCAGGGGATTTTCCCAAACCAGAGATTGAACCTGGATCTCCTGCCTTGCAGGTAGAGTCCTTATCATCTGAGTCACCATATGATCCAGCAATTACAGTCCTGGGTATTTATCTGAAAAACAACACTAATTTTTAAAAAAAATACATGCACCCCAATGTTCAAAGCAGCATTATTTATAATAGCCAAGACATGGAAGCACCCTAAGTGTCCATCAACAGATTACTAAAGAAAAAGCGGTATATATATATATGTATATGTATATATGTATACATATATATATATACACAATGGAATACAACTCAGCAATTGAAAAAGCATGAAATCCTACTATTTGCAACAACATGGATAGACCTAGAGGGTCTTATGCTAAAAGGAAATGTCAGACAAAGACAAAAAGTACATTATCACTTACATGTAGAATCCCAAAAAAAAAAAAAAAAGGAATGGATACAACAAAACAGAAACAGATTCACAGATATAAAAACAAACTGGTGGAGAAGGAAGAGGGATGGGCAAGCGAAGAGAAGGTGATTAAGAGGCACAAACTAGTCCGTATAAAATAAACTACAAGGATATATTGCACAGCACAAGGGATGTAGTCAAACATTTTGTAATAACTTTAAGTGAAGTTTAATCTATAAAAATTTTGAATCACTATGTTGTACACGTGAAACTAATATAGTACTGTAAATCAACTATACTTCAATTAAAAAAAAAAGCATCACTTAGGGGAAAAAAAGAACAAGGTTAAGATTTAGAAGTAGGAGAATGAGATGCAATTTTAAATAATGTGGTCGGGGTAGACTTCATGAAAACCTACATTTGGCTTGCCGGGAGGTAAAGGAGTTTCATCCTAATTGAGAGAAATTCTTGGAAAACTCTCATCTCACCTGGAACCCACCAGAAGGGACACGGCCAAACCTTGTCCTATTGCATTTCCCCTGTATAAGTCTTCTGCATCTTCCTGGTTGTGAGGAATGAGACTCAGCGCATGTCTGTTGATGTTCCTGATAAAGGCGGTCATTCACCTGTAAGCTCCTTCTCTTGACCTCTCTGAAAGAACTGTGCCAAATTTCAGGGTGCCTTGTCAGGGCAATGATCAAAAGTGTCTCATGGATCCAGCAGAAGTTGATGTTGAAATGTGCCTTCCGTGAGTCCTTTGAGTGATGGCTTCTTTGTCCAGGATGGGGGCCCTGATCCCACTGGCTTCAGCCCACACTTGCTCAGCATCCCAAGATGGGACTGAATAGGTGTTCCAGTTTTGTTTAGAAGCAGCTCCCAATCAGTAATCAACACCTTTACCTGTGAGCTGCCGGGGGAAGTTAATAAACAATCATTTCTGAAAGAGGATGACAACGCTTTTCATCTTTTGTAGTTCAAAATCCCCTCTTGTTTCTCCACACTTTCTTTTCCCTTTTCTTGGCAACATTCCTGTGCATTTCCACGATGCAGCTAGGAAGGCTGGGGAGGTTGCCAAAAGTTCATACTCAATTTTACTAAAAGTTCATTTCCTAGAATTTTTTTCTATAAGAGCTAAAGGATAAAAGATATGCTTAAAGAGAGGTGATACTGCCTGCATTCAGTTCTTTGCTAAGCTCTGGGGTCATTTAAGCTAAAGCATTTCATGCCAATGGAAAGGTGGCATTTCAGGCCACGCTAGGTGCTATTGTAACCCGTGCTTGGCGGTTAAGATGAATTCCTTGGAAGGAGCATTGTTCACAGTCAGTCTAGACTGGCCCCAGAATTTTAAACATGAAAAGAAGGTACCTTTTATGGGGAGCCTGTCTTTGCAATAAGTGAAATTAGAAGCTTCAAATAGTCTGCTTTAAACAACAGCTACAGATGATATATTCTGCTGTTCCTGCACAACTAATTTTCCAGATGCCTTGGGACTTGTATGCTTTCCACTTCTTTTACTACGAAGTGACTTTTTTTTTTTCTGACCAACATTTTTTATTGGGTTTGCAAAAGCAATGTTAAGTGTCAGTTAACAATATATCTCAGTTAATTTGTTACTACTCCTGCTTAACATGCAAGAGGTTGTACGGCAGGTATTATTCCTGGGTCTATTATAAAAATTCACTGGTCTTTTTTTTTTTTTTTCATATTCATGAGTTTGTAAATGTATGGGACTAGGCTACATGCTTTCTTCAGGGAGGAGACTTTAGTAATCTCTTATTGCTGTTGTTTAGTATCAGACTTTGTAACCACAGGGACTGTAGCCCGCCAGGCTCCTCTGTCTATGAGATTTTTCTCAGCAAGAATAATGGAGTGAGTTGCCTTCTCCCAGGGGTCTTTCCAACCCAGGGATTGAACCTGCATCGCTTACACTGGCAGGCAGATTCTTCCCACTGAGCCTCCAGGGAAAAAGTGGAAATATGTTAGCTGTTCCCTCTGACAGATTATTTTGTGATGCTATCAGGTTGCAAATGTTGAAGTTAAAGTTCAGAAATAGAGATGTCAGGGGAAAATTAAGGGTACAGTATTAACAGATTAAAAAATACTTAATGTAAAATAGATAAGCAACAAGGATTTACTGTATAGCACGAGGAATGGTACCCATTATTTTACAATAGCTTATAATGGAATATAATCTGCAAAAATACTGAATCTCTATGCCACACACCTGAAACTAATAGTATATTGTAAATCAGCTATGTGTCAAGTAAGTAATAAAATAAATGACTTTTTACCTTAAAGAAAAAAAAGAAAAAAAGGAGTAGAGATCAGTGGCCAGCCAGCAGCCCTGGTGAGACCTCATAGGGTCAAGGACCTTTGAAGAGCTTTCTCAGCTCAGTATCAGGTCCTGAGTGTTGTGGGACCAGAAACTTGCCTTGGTCAATGTACCCAAACAGCAATCCATGTTTAATACATTCTCAAGGGACTGATCTATAAACCCAGATGCAGATTTACTCCTTTATAATGGTCAGAAAAGCCTGGGCTATGAAGTCAGCAGACCTGGGTTCTGATCCACACTCACCACTAACCTATTATCTCTGTGGAAATAGAGTCATTAGATGATATATCAATATTTAATATGGTATATTAATGATAGAACACTAATTAAACTTAATATAGTTAATGTAGACATTTAATTGATAATTTTTGAAACTACCTTAGCGTCATTGTTAGTATGCATAGCCATGTTTTTGTGTAATTGTAAGAAGTTTGAATGTAGTTTTCATCATTGACCATTGCGACATGAAAACACAGTTCCCTTTCCACCTTCGTGCCCCGTCCTCAGAGACCTAAGCTCCACCCGTTGCAAGCTGCTTCTGATTCACTGAATTCTGAATAGCACATGTTTCCTCTGCTTGAGATGCCCTCATCTGCTGGGTCTCCAATTCCAAAGCGACTTCCTCTGGGAAAGCCATGCCCTAGTCTCCCCCAGAGTAGCCAAAGCACTTTACACCTAGAGCTTAGAGAAAGCTCCACCCGTTATATTTTATTTGGTCGTCTTCCTCATCCCCTGTTGCACTGTGAGCCCAAGACCCCCATACTGGATCTTATTCTTTTGGTGTCTCTTGATCCAGAATATTCCACTGGTATCCCAAGTGTCTGTTCCTTCTTGTAGAATGAATGAATGGTCTGCAGAGTTCTATTCTCAAACAGTTGTATAGTATGTTCTTCTGCGGCTTCTCGTCTAAGCATTTGCTATCTTTGAATAGTTATGCCTTTATCAGATCAACTTGCAGAAGTATCTGATCGGTCACAACACACCAACTATTTTAAGGACTTCTAAACATCTAATGTTTCTCTGGCTCCTATTATTCAGTGGGTTGTGATTTGCCCTTTACTTCATTCCAGAAACAGTGTGCCTCCTGTACAAGAGAAGATTTGTTCTGTTAGTAACAGAACATGAGTAAGTCTTTGATGCTGTTATTGGAACAATAAGAAGAATGGTATTCAAGTTTTCCATTAAGTCATAGCAGCCTATGCTTTGTATGAGTAGTGCCTTTTTATTTTCCTAAACTGGCAGCCAACATGAGTGATTATTATTCCTCCAAATTAAAGAAAAGCAGATTAAATGTAAAAAAAAAACAACAACTTCAGATAGTGAGAAAAAAATGTTCACTTATCACACTGGCAAAGATAAAAAAATAGCCTGGTATTGCACTGCATTGGCAGTTTTATAAGGAAATGGGCTTTCATACATAGTTGGTGGGGTGCAGATTATACAATTTCTTTGCAAGGGACTTCAGAAACACATATCAACATTTTAAACATACCTTGTACCATAAGAACTCATATCTAGGAATTTATCTTAGAGTTTTATTTGAGCATTTACACAAAGGTAAATATGCATAGATATTCATGGCAGAAGCTTTTCACTGCAAAAGACAGGGGGTAACCTCAATCTCCATTAACAGAGGTTACATCCATACAATGTGTAATAATCAAGGAGATCTTGCTGGGCTGTTAGGAACATCTCCAAGGTGTAGTCACATGAAAAGGCAAAGTAAGAAAGAGTGTGTCCCTCTAAATAACATCTATGTGTGTTCCTCGATTTCCAACTGTATTACCAAAGCTATAGTAATTAAAACAATGTGATACTGACATAAACACAGACACGCAGGACAGCAAAACAGAATAGAGAGCCCAGAAATAAGCCCACGCATATTTGGTCAATTAACTTACCACAAAGGAGCCAAGAGTATACAATAAGAGAAAGGACAGTCTCTTCTGCAAATGGTACTGGAAAAATTGGACAGCCACATGCAAGAGAATGAAACTGGAACAGTATCTTACACCATACACAAAAATTAACTCAAAATGGATTAAAGACTCAAATGTAAGACCTGAAACCGTAAAACTTCTAGACAAAAACATAGGCAGTAGACTGCTTAACACAGGCCTCGGTGATGACTTTTCAAATCTGACAACAAAAACGGAAGAAACAAAAGCAAAAATAAGTCGGGGGGACAACGTCAAACTAAAAAGAATCTTCACAGCAAAGGAAAACATCAACAAAATGAAAAGCTAACCCCCTGGATAGGAGAAGATAATTGCAAATCATATATCTGATAAGGGACCAATATCCAAAATACGTAAAGAACTTACACAATTCAGTAGCAAAACTATCTGATTTTTTTAATTGGCAGAAGATCTGAATAGACATTTTTCTAAAGAAGACATACAGGTGGTCAACAGGTATAGAAAAAAGATGTTCAATATTATTAATCATCAGGAAAATTCCAGTCAAAACCACAATGAGATATCACTTCACATCCGCCAGAACGACTGTGATCAGAAAGACAAGAAATAACAAATTCTGGGTAGAATGTGGAGAACTGGGAAAACTCGCACATTTTTGGTGGGAATGTATATTGGTGCAACCACTATGGAAACCACTGTGGAGGTTCCTCAAAAATAGAAAGTAGAACTATCCCATGACCCAGCTTCTGAGTATTTATCCAAAGAAAGCAGAAACACTAATTTGAAAGGATATGTGCACCTCTGCGTTCACTGCAGCATTATTTACAATAGCTGAGACGTGGAAGCAATCTGGGCCCACTGATGGATGAGTGGATAAAGAAATTCTGAGGTAGATATTTATATACATAGCAATGTATATTTCCACCATAGAAAACAAAATCTTGCTATTTGCAAGACTTCATGGATGGACCATTGTGCTACGTGAAATAAGCTAGACAGAAAAAGACAAATACAAAATTGCTCTCTCTTTTTTTCTTTTGGCCATGCCACACAGCTTGCGTAGTCTCAGTCCTCTGACCAAACCCAGGCTCCAGCAGTGAATGTGCCCAGTCCCAACTCCTGGACCACCAGGGAATTCCCCAAATGATTTCTCTTATATGTGGAAACAAAAACAAAAACATAAGCTCGTTACACACATAATGTTGTATAAGCTTTGGGTGTACAATTTCATGATTTGATGCACATATATATTGTGAAATGTTTACCACAATAAAGTTAGTTAATCCATCCTTCCCCTCTTCTTAAAAGGTAGGTATACAAAGCGTTGAAACATATTACATACCTTTATTCAAAGACACCACAAATGGGAGCAATACAAAACACATCTTCTTCCTACTGTACAGAGAGTTGGCAGGGTGTCTTTGCTGTATGTTCAACATGTCTTTGTTCCGTGATACCTCCGATTCATCCTGTAAGCAAGTAGGACCCTACGGGTCCTTGCCAGGACAGAGCCCTCCCCCACACTCTCTGTTTTAGTGTCTCCCTGAAGCACCTAGATAACAGTATTGGATGTACATTTCCTGAGATGTTATATAGAGGCTAAAACCTCCACCAGATGGAAGGCTGTTAACTACTTAATGACCGTGAACTGGTACCCCCAGGCCTACCGAAGCCTAAGGACTGATGATGTTAAACCCTGTGACTCCACCGTTACCCCACTGTCAGCCAATCAGAGAACTGTGCGTGAGCTGGTCACACACGCCGCAACCCTTTTCACCGGGCCTTTAAAAATGCTTTCCTGAAATTCATCATGGAGTTGAGCTGTTTTCGGGACCAGCTGCCCTGGACTCCTTGCCTGGAGCCCCGCGGTAAATGCTGCACTTGCCTTCACCGTAATCGGGTGTCAGTAGATTGGCTTTATTGCACCCAGGAAGGTGGATTTGTCTTGTTTTTCAGTCACTAAGTCGTGTCTGACTCTTTTGTAACTTCATGGATGATAGTCAGCCAGGCTCCTCCGTCCATGGGATTTTCCAGGCAAGAATCCTGGAGTGGGTTGCCATTTCTTCCTCCAGGGTGTCTTCCTGAGCCAGGGATCAAACCTGCATCTCCTACACTGCAGGCAGATTCTTTACTCCTGAGCCACCCAGGGAGTGCAATTAGAATGAGACAAATCGTGGAGAGTGTGTTTTGGGAGTTTTGTCCCTTTGTTTTCTTGTTTATGTGTTTGTTTGCTTTGCTATGTTACCTATTTCCCTTTGGAACAAAATTTGACCAGGACTGTAGAATTTGAATCTGAAATGACAGAAAAATCCCCTCTCCTATGTTTCCAGGGCCGACCCTCGCCTGCCAGTACAGAGTTTCATACATTCCTCAAATGAGTTATGCAGCCCCTGGAGATCAGCTTGTAAGGACACACTGACACAGCTGGTTATGCCCTGGGAACAAGTCCCTCTTCCTGTGGCTCCTGCCTCTATACAGGCTTCCCTGGAGGCTCAGACAGTAAGGAATCTGCCTGCAGTGCAGGAGACCTGGGTTTGATCCATGGGTTGGGAAGATCCCCTGGAGAAGGGAATGGCAACCCACTGCCGTTTTCTTCCCTGGAGAATCCCATGGACAGAGGAGCCTGGCGGGCTACAGTCCATGGGGTCGCAGAGTCGGACATGACTGGACGTCTGACACTTTCACTTCTCTTTCACTCTCACCGAGACCCAGCGTCTTCCAACAGCCATTGCTATCTGCAGTCCCCGGGAGCTTCCAAGCAAAGGAGACCTGTCCCTGGGTCTGCGGGAGAGAGAGGAGAACCCTCATCACAGAGGCAATGCCTTTTCCGCCTTTTTCTTATCGCCCTCTTAGCGTCCAGTAAGCTCTCAGTAAGGTCCAGAGTGGACCCTGATATCTTACAGCACTTTTAGAATCCAAGAGCAGTCTGCAGACTAGGGATGGAACTAAGCCAGAAGATCCACACTGTTCTTGGGACAGCTCTTTCCTCTAGATTATCAAGGATGTGAAGGTGCATAAAGCTCGTTGCTCTAATCTCCTTCTTTTTCGTTAGGATGAGGACAGTCCCAAGATGCTCCTCACCTTGGCGGAGAATGCACCGAGAATTCTAGCTGACACACCTTCACTCACCCACTAGTGGAAATAAATGCCAGTATTTGAAACACCCACCATGGGACGTCCCTGGTGGTCCAGTGGTTAGGAATCCGCCTTGCAATTCAGGGGACTTGGGTTCGGTCCCTGGTCAGGGAACCAAGATCCCACATGCTGCTGAGCAACTCAGCCTGAGTGCCACAACTACCCGTGTACTCTGGGGCCCGTGTGCCACAACTAGAGAGTCTGTGTGCCGTAACAAAAGACCTCACACGACACAATGGAGGTCATGCTTCCTGCAGCTATGACCCAACGCAGCCAAATAAATACATAAAACACACCAAAAAAAAAAAAAAAAAAAACCAGTGGTTTTTGAAGGTACACTTCATTTGAAAGTAATTTTTAAATCCACAAGTTTTAAAATCTAAACAAGCAAGACCTCTGATTATGGGGCCCCTGATCAAGAGTTACTCAAATTCCATCTTGTGAGTCAAAGGTTGCTGTGCTTCCCTGAGTCCCAGCATGCATATCCAATGCAAACATATGCCCGCGACTCACTCAATTTAATTTCTCAAAAATGTTGACAATGAAATGCTGGCAGGTGACTGTTCCTGCTGCTGTGGCTCATCCTGAGCAATGCTGAGACAGCACAGTGACTGTCAAACTTTTTCACACAGGTGTTTTTGTTGCTGCTGTTAACTGTCACACTGTGTCATGTAAAACAGAGGTGGGAGGAATGGACCTGTTTGAATCCATGGTGGGACCCCCAGTGGCAGGTTCACCAAGAAGCTAATGGTAGTGAAACTTCAGGGTCCTTCCAAGGCCTTCTGCCTGATTTTGTATTTTTAATTTTTTTTTTTTTTAAAGGAGCTAACCCCAGTTGTATAAACTTTAGGCTCCATAAAACCTGGTTCTACCCCTGGTAGAGACCCTCAGAGCCTCACCCCTTCCCCTCTTCCCTTCAGTCCTTTTCCAGCAAATCCTAATCCACTGTGGAACAAGGTGAACAGTATGTAAGGTGGAACCATCCTCAGACTAGGAATCAGGAGACAGGGGCTGAAGAGGCCTGTGCCTGCTGCTAGCCTCCATCAGGTCACGGGTCCTTTTTTGGACTTGGTTTCTGTTGAGTCCTGCCCCCAAGGCTGCAGGTGTGAGGCCTTGCACTGAGACCACACAAGCGGAGCCCAGAACCAAGGTCACCTCCAAAGTTGAATGAGCCCCTTTGTAACCATTGCCAAAAGCCCCTCTGATCATTGCCAGCAGGCTTCCTGACCCAAATTAGGCAAAAATCTCCACCCCAGTAGTCACCCTATAGCGCCCTAACCAATCACCTAATGCCAGCGTTCCAGTAGGAATTTTGTCTTGAGGCTATAAGAATTGGCTGCTGCTGCTGCTGCTAAGTCGCTTCAGTCGTGTGCGACCCCACAGACAGCAGCCCACCAGGCTCCTCTGTCCACGGAATTCTCCAGGCAAGAATACTGGAGTGGGTTGCCATTTCCTTCTCCCCAAAATTGGCTACTAACTCACAAAAAGCATCAGCTTGCCCTGGTCTGTAAGGAGGCCAGCCCGCTGCGCTTGCAGGGCCCACATTATCCCTGCTCTTTGCTCCTATAAACTCACTCCCTTCTGAAAGGCTGTGTCTGGAAATTCTCTTCCAACCCGCGCTCAGACGCCTCTACGGTTTCCTCATCTGTCAGCTGGGTATGTGTGACAAGATGATCCCCGAGGTCCCTTTCAAAACTCAGAGTCTTGGGACTTCCCTGACGGTCCAGTGGTAAGGACTTCACGTCTCCACTGCAGGGGGCGCGGGCCCAAAGCCTGGTCAGGGAACTAAGATCCTACAGGTCACACACTGTAGCCAAAAAAAGCAAACAATAACAAAAAGCAAAAGCAACTAAAAAAAAAAAAAAAACCTCAAAATCTTTGATCCAAAATCCACGGGGGCTACTTCTTTACTCCCTCCCAGCAGCTCCCATGCCCAGGCTTGTTCTTCCTCCCTGAGGTGCTGGGAAACCTCAGGCCCTGTTCTGACCACCTGCCGGCTTTAAGAAAGGACCTCAGTGACAGTGACGCGATAGGTCTCTCTGCCCCACGATTCACTGCACCCTCTCCCCCTAGATGTCAGCAGGGAGAGAGAAATGACCGCTGTAGTCCCATGTGGTAGCCCTTTCAATGGTAATTCATTCTGAATAGAAGTCAATGTTTTGTCTCAGTGGAATGGGAATTTCAGGGAGCAGCTACCGTCAAGCCGAGGAGAACTTCTAGGAACAAGCATTCCTCAGAGGCCCTCACGTCACCTGGTGCCACTGCCCTTTGTTCCAGAAGCGAGGACCAGCCTGGGCTGAAGGGCTTGTCAACCTGGGCACAAGAGGAGCTCTAGCTCACCTGGAAAGCCACTCACACTAACAGCTGTTTGGGTTAAACACTAGGGTGGTGGACACTTCGGGTACAATTCCGTCCTCACCCTGGAAAGGGAGACTAAACGGTGCAACTAAGATGTTCACCTTTTTAAGAAAGGAGTCAGCAAGCAAAAATAGAAGGCTCTGCTCTAAGTCGCTTCAGTCGTGTCCAACTCTGTGCGACCCCAGAGGGCAGCCCACCAGGCTCCCCCATCCCTGGGATTCTCCAGGCAAGAACACTGGAGTGGGTTGCCATTTCCTTCACCAATGCAGGAAAGTGAAAAGTGAAAGTGAAGTCGCTCAGTCGTGCCCGACCCTCAGCGACCCCATAGACGGCAGCCCACCAGGCTCCCCCATCCCTGGGATTCTCCAGGCAAGAACACTGGAGTGGGGTGTCATTGCCTTCTCCGAAAATAGAATGCAGCCTTGGAGAAACAGAAGCCACCTCAAAACACTCAAACAACACCCCCCAATTGTACACAGAGGAAAAGAGTAGCCCCAGGAGAGGGTATAACAGAGCCAAGCCAGACAACCAGACAACCGTTTCAAAGGCCCCAGTGCAGTCACTTTGCCCTTTTAAAGAGGAGGTGAGTAAAAGGTGCTTCAATTACTTGCAAATACATTTTTAGCTATTAATAATGCCAAATGATGACATCAATTATGCTTCAATTAAAATAAAATGTGTTCTTGTAAGCAGGGAGAAAACAAAACAAAAATAATGTCAAATGACACTGTGTTGCAGATGGTGGGAGCCTGGAACTCTTGCAGCTTTAAAGAAACCAAAATAGTTTCTTATGTGTTCATTTCCCAAGGCAAGGTTTTATGGGGACCCACTCAAGAAGACAGCTTCCCTGGTGGCTCATTGGTAAAGAATCTGACTGCAATGCAGGTGATGTGTGTTCAATCCCTGGGTCAGGAAGCTCCCCTGGAGAAGGAAATGGCAACCCACTCCAGTATTCTTGCCAGGAAAATTTCATAGACAGAGGAGCCTGGTGGGCTACAGTCCATGGGATTGCCAAGAGTCAGACACAACTGAGCCAATGAGTGCACACACACTCACGCGTGCACACACACACGTACGAGGAGACATTCATTTAAACCCAAAGTCCCAGAAATAGATAGGAAAAGTATGAAAGAAAAAAAAAGGGAACCAGCTTGGTATCAGCATTGGTGGGTTATTGCTTCTCCCTCACAGGTTGAAGGAGCTAGGTCAAGTGTCACGGCTGTTACCACCTGGAGTTGTTTGGGAAGGGAGATTCCCAAAGCATGAGCAATTCAAAAGCGATTGTTGCTTTGGGGAAGTATGATGTCACCTGCACGTGCTGATTCCTGTTCTCTCTGCTCTGTGAAGGGTCTGGCTCCCCAGCACCTCCCTGAGACCAATCTCTGTTTTGGCCACGGCAGCTGCAAAATCTTTTCTGATCTAAGATTTCATGAGCCGTTTTTGGAAAGAAGGGATTTTGTCTCACTTGTGAACAGATCCAGGGCTGTGTTTGTTTCCTTCACTCAGTAGAGACTCGTTGTATGCAGAAGCCTGCAGAACTGGGGAGTACAGCTAGTGACCCAGCCCCTATGCTTGCCCTGAAGGATGTGACGAAGTGGGGACTTAGGTAAGGAAACAAGCAACCCTGGCCTAGGAGTTTTAGTGGCTGTAAGAAAAAAAGGCAGATAGGAAGGCTGGAGGGCCTCTGACTCACACTGAGAAATCACAGAAGGCTTCTTAGAGGAGGTGACATCTAAATAGAGACCTGGAGGATGAGTAGGAGTTTCTGTCCTCCCTGAGTCACTTGCTGTTCAGTGGCAGCTGATGTCATGTGATGGTTCTTCACTCCAGATCCACAGAGTGAAATATATAGCAATGACGTAGCTAAAAAAACAAACGCCCTCTCTCTTCCTTCCCTTGAAGTCTGCAGACAGTACTATCTCATTTGCTCTGAAAGGAGTCAGAAGTCAGGGTCAAGAGTGGGGCCAAGGATGCTGGGTCCAAAAATGCCAGTGTGGACACCTGGGAGGTCATGCCCATTGGATTCTTCTGGCCATGGGTGGCGGTGTTTACGACTGTGCGCTTCTCACCCCTGTAAATATAAAAACCTGTGTGTGTGCACGCGCGCACACGTGCTCAGTCATGTCTGACTGTTGGTGACCCCATGGATTGTAGCCCAGCAGTTTCCTCTGTCCATGGGATTTTTCAAGCAAGCATCCTGGAGTGAGTTGCCATTTCCTTCTCCAGAGGATCTTCTCAACCCAGGGTTGGAACCTGGGTCTCCTGCATTGCAAGCAGGTTCTTCACCACTGTGTCACCTGGGGAGCCATCGATATAAAATATATAAACATAAACATAAGTATGTTTGGGGCTTCCCCTGGGGGCTCAGTGGTGAAGAATCCACCTGCCAACGAAGGAGACGAGGGTTTGATCCCTGGATCCGGGAAGATCCCACGTGCCACAGAGCAACTAATCCCACAGCTACTGGGCCCATGCTCCAGAGCCCGGGAACCACAACTCCTGAGCCCTCACGCTGCATCTGTTGAAGCCGGAGCGCCCTAGAGTCCATGCTTTGCAACAGGAGGAGCCACGGAGGCGAGACCCACCGCACCGCAGCTGGAGTAGCCCCCGCTCGCTGCAACAGAGAAAGACGGGGGCAGCAGCAAAGACCCAGCACAGCCAAAACAAGTACATAAATAAAAAGTTAAATACACGTGTATATATAAGTATGTTTTCGTAACAGATTTATTGAGATATAATTTAAAGATCATTAACTGTAATTTTATATAATTCACTCATTTGAAGTGTACAACTTGGGACTCTCCTGGTGCTCCAGTGGTTAAGAATCCACCTTGCAGTGTGGGAACAACGGGTTCCAGCCCTGGTCAGGAAACTGAGGCCCCCACTTGGCATGGAGCGTCTAAGCCCGCGTGCCACCACTACTGAGCCCTCGAGACACAGCTAGAGAGTCCGCGTGCCTCAGCAGAGATCCCACACACCCCAGCTAAGACCCAATGCAGCCACATAAATAAACAATAAAACAGTGAGCAGCTTAATGGTTTCTAGCGCATTCATGTGAGTAAGTGAGTAAAGTCACTTAGTCGTGCCCGACTCTTTGCCACCCCGTGGACTGCAGCCGACTAGGCCTCTCCCTTCATGGGATTCTCCAGGCAAGAGTACTGGAGTGGGTTCCCATTTCCTTCTCCAGTGGATCTTCCTGACCCAGGGATCGAACCCGGGTCTCCCGCTTTCCAGGCAGACGCTTTAACCTCTGAGCACATTCATAGAGCTGTTCAATCATCTCCACATTCAGTTCTGGAGCATTTTCATCGCTTCGAATATAAGCCCCTGGGTCTTCCCTGGCAGTCCAGTGGCTAAGACTCTGTGCTCCCAATGCAGGTGAAGTGAGTGAAACTCGTTCAGTCCTGTCTGACTCTTTGCGACCCCACGGACTACACTGTCCATGGAATTCTCTGGGCCAGAACACTGAAGTGGGTAGCCTTTCTCTTCTCCAGGGGATCTTCCCAACCCAGAGATCGAACCCAGGTCTCCTGCACTGCAGGCAGATTCTTTACCAGCTGAGCCACCAGGGAAGTCCCCCCGATGCAGGGGCCCCCGTCAGTCTCTGGCCGGGGAACTAGATCCCACATGCCGAAACCAGGAGTTCAAACGCCGCAGCTAAAGATCCCATGTGCCTGCCGCAGCTAAGACCTGACACAGCCAGCCAGACAAATCAATATTAAAAATCAGTAAGCCCCACACCTTTTAGCTGCATCCCCTAATTTTCCCATTTCCTTCAGCCCCTGCAGTGACTAATTTACTTTGTCTCTATGACTTCTGTCTATTCTTAACATTTCATGAGAGTGGGATCATACACTGTGTGGTCTTTGTGACTGGCCCCTCCACTTAGCGTAATGTTTTCAAGGTACGTCAGTGTTCGAGCGGGAGCTCTGTTCTTTTTTACCTCCAAGTTATACACACCTATCACTTTGCATGTGTTTCAGATTGTTATCTGGGCTAGCCATCAGTCCTGCACATTAAAAAGGCCTCCGAGTCATTGATTTATTCTATAAACACATAGAAAACGTGATGCCTGGGGCTTTACACCCCCCACCCCGACTTTCCATCTCATCTCCATGTTTGCGTCTCCACCACCACCACCCCAGTCTGCCGTCATCTGCCTCCTGGACCAGGGAGGGAGCTTTCTAAAAATGAAATGGTAGCCTTCAACAGTGACCTGCCCACTCTCACGACTTCCTTTGGCCTCAGAATAAAGACAAAATCCTGGGTGTGGCCCACAGCCCTCCCCCTGGCCTGGGGCCTCCCCCACGCCTGCCCCAGGGTGTCCCTGGCTGCTGGCTGTCCTAGGGTTCTCTCAAGCCCTCTCACTCACTGCGGTCCACCCTTCTCCCCCATCCGGAAGTCTCTGCCTGGAACCCTGTTCCATCTCTTCCTCTGGCCAACGTCTGTTTGTTCTTCAGATTCCGGGCCAGTCATCCCTTCCAAGAGAAGTCCTTCCTGAGAGTCCCATCCACACCTCTCATGACCCTCAGAGCATTCTGTACCTTTCCTGGTCACAGAGCTGGACCCAGAGTCATCTGGACATTCGTGATGGTTTGATTAAGGTCTGCCGCCCCTCTAGACTGCAAGCTCTTTAAGGGGAGGTGGTTATCTAGTTTTGCCACCACCGGATCCTTTTTTTTTTAAATTTATTGTTTATTTAATCCTGGCTGCGCTGGCTCTTCGTTGCTTCGTGGGCTTTCTCTAGCTGCGGAGAGCACTGGCTACTCCCTGGTTGTGGTGTGTGGCTTCTCATTGCAGGGACTTCTCTTATCGTGGAGCACAGGCTCTAGGCACGCAAGCTCAGGAGCGTGGTCCAGAAGCTTAGCTGCCTTGCAGCATGTGGGATCTTCCTGGACCAGGGATCAAACCCATGTCCCCTGCTTTGGCAGGTGGATTCTTAACCACTGGACCCCCAGGGAAGTCCTGGATCCTCCTATTTAACTGTGGCTGGAGTATAAATACAGAGAGGATGTGGGTACCAATATTCACTGAGTACCTCCTATAATCAGACACTTTTACAAACACCATCTCATGTAATCCTCATAATAATCTGATGTGGCAGGTAGCCATAGCTTCATTTTACCAACGAGATCAGTGAAGCTGAGACAGTATAAATAAATAACTTGCCCAAAACTGGTAAGTGGCAGGGGAGGATTCTTGAATTCTAAGGCCACTAAGATCTTTCCACTAATACCAGGCTGTTTCTGGAATCAAAAGCACAAATCCCTTCCACCCCAGTCATTAGGGAAGTCCATGTTTACAAATGAGAATTAAACAGAGAAAATGAGCAACAGGTCAAAAGTTTATGCTCCACGGAAGGCATAAAACAAGGATAACAGAGATCACAGTCAGATTTATGTGAGATCAGGCCTTCACGGAAAGCTTCCTGATATTTGAGACTCATGAAAAGAACCTCCCCACTTGGTCAGTTTAGTTCTTATTGGTTTTCTTGAAGTAAAATCTCACGTTTCTAAATGGAGACAGAGTGTTTCCTTTGGAATATTTTTTACATTGTTTTCTTCTTGGGTGTCATCCTTTCCATTTCAATCCAGAGAAGTAGTCACTGTTCATTTCCTTTGGGTTTTTTTTTTTTTTTTTAATCCTTTTTTTAGAAAGGCAGTGCTTCTACCAGGAAAAAATGGTAACCAGAGCCCTAGAGGTCAGCTGCTGCTATGCCGTTGTCACTGGGTGTTTTCCCCTAAAGCGTCTCTGTCACTTTGAGACAGCCTCAGCCCGGGAGCCGATGCTCGGGCGTGACATCAGCCTTCTGGATCTGGTCCAGAAGCCGCTCCTGATCCGGAAGTCTCGTCATCATGGGTGGATGGTTGCCTTCTTTTTGCCATGCTGGTGGTTGTTTTAGTTTAGTCACTAGGTCGTGTCCGACTCTTTGAGATCCATGGACTATAGCCCACCAGCCTCCTCCAAGTATTTCCCAAGCAGGAATACTGGAGTGCTTTGCCATTTCCTTCTCCAGGGGATCTTTCCAGATCAGGGATTGAACTGCACTGGTGGGCAGATTCTTTACCACTGAGCCACCATGCAAGCCTGCTACCATGGCTAGGTCATTAATAATTCCTTCTCAGACTAGGAATTTCCCAATTAATATTAACTGGGAAAAGAATGGTCAGTCAGGGTCCCCGGCAATGGGTGGTTTTCATATTTAAAGGGAAGCCCATTTAGGACAGTGACCTTTGCCTGATCTAATGGATTTGTTTTTACTGAAGCACTCTGGGTGTGCTCTTCTGTAGTCAGAACTGGTGATCCCGTTCATTCCTACAGAAATAGATTTACTAAAAAAAAAAAAAAAAAGATGTGTGCTGAAGCTGAAACTCCAATACTTTGGCCACCTGATACGAACTGACTCCTTAGAAAAGACCCTGATGCTGGGAAAGGTTGAAGGCAGGAGGAGAAGGGGGCTACAGAGGATGAGATGCTTGGATGGCATCACCAACTCGATGGACATGAGTTTGAGTGAACTCCGGGAGTCGGTGATGGACAGGGAGGCCTGGCGTGCTGCGGTCGCAGAGTCGGACACGACTGAGTGACTGAACTGAAACTGACACAGACAATGGAATTTCAGGACTGAAATTCTGACACATCCCACAACATGGATTAGCCTTGAGGACAATATATCAAGTAAGATAAGCCAGTGGCAAGGAGACAAATATTGAAAGATTCCACTTACAGAGATTCCCAGAGTCAAATCCACAGAGACAGAAAGCATCATGGTGGTTGCCAGGGGCTGAGGGGAGGGAAGGAATGGAAAACTAGCATTGAATGGGTACAGAGTTTCAGCTGGGGAAGATGAAATGATGTGAAGATGGATGGTAGTGATAGTTGCAAAAACGTGCTTGCTGGCACTGGTTGTTTTGTTGCTTAGTTGCTCAGTTGTATCGACTCTTTTGCAAACCCAGGGGCTGAAGCCAATCAGGTTCCTCCATCGTTGGAATTTCCCGGCCAAGAACACTGGAGTGGGTTGCCATTTCCTTCTCCAGGGGAGCTTCCCAACCCAGGGATTGAACCCACATCTCCTGCATTGATAGGTGGATTCTTTACCATTCAGCCACCAGGAAAGCCCTGCACTGAACATTAACTATGGTTAAAATGATACATTTTAATTTCTATATATTTTATCACAATGTAATAACAATGTGTCTGAAGAGCTTTCTCTAAAGTCTTGCCTATTTTCCTTATAATTGTTCACTAGATGGACAGGGAGGCCTGGCCTGCTGCAATTCACGGGGTCACGAAGAGTCGGACATGACTGAGTGACTGAACTGAACTGAGCTGCACCTTTACACTTGTTATCTTGAACCTTGCTACTCAAAATGTGGTCCCTGGGCCAGCAGCATCAGCTTTACCCGGGAGCTTGTTAGAACTAGAGAATCTCAGGCTTGCCCCAGACCTACTGAATTGGAATTTGCATCTAATAAGACCCCCAGGTGATGGTGTGAAAGCTAATGTTTGAGAAGCCGTGCTCCAGACCAGTGTCATGCAAGCTAGACTGCACATTGGAATCACCTGACAAGCTTTAAAAAGACTGATTTAATTGTTGGGTGTGGCCATACATCAGGAGTTGCAACCACTCAGCAGGTAATTCTAACTTGCAGCCAAGGTTGGGATCTACCAATATGGAAATAGACTGGAGTAACACCCACACCAGTATCCTTGACTTCATCATGTTTGCAAAGTCCGTTTCACAGGCTCTAGGGTTAGGGCACATGGACGTCTTTGGGAGACAATGGTTCTCTCTACTACAGGACAACTATGATTGCTAGCCAGTCTCCACATCATCATTTCTACACACAACCATCAACACACATCAACAGAATTTCCCCTCGCTTCTGACCTAGAGTTGAAGCAATTAGAATGACTGAGTTTAGGGTACCAGAGACCTCCAACAATGAGGGTTTTTCTTCCAAATGCCTCTTTATCACATGTTGATGTTGATACGTAACATGTTCCCAAGTCAGGAAAAGATGCAAGATTTGCAAATCTAACTCAAAATGATCTTTACCAGATTTGCTTGTAGCTTATGAAAGCTTTCTTTTCTGCAGTACCTCAAAACTTCCCTGGTGATCCAGTGGTTAAGGCTCCATGCTCACATTAGGGGGCTTGGGGTCAGTCCCTGGTGAAGTGGGATCCCACATGTCACATGCCAAGGTCAAATAAAAATGATTAACTTTAAAAAATAGAATGTAGTATATCAAGATGTTTTAATAATTTTTAGAGTGCTATTAAAAATGTAAAAATATACCAAACTTGATTTTTCATCCATTTAGAACAAGAATTAATCACACCTCCAGTTAGAAAAGAACTATTTATAGAGTATCCTGTCAAGGTTCCTTTTAATTTGTCATTTAGTAACAAATCACTGAGATTATTTATAGAACGAAGTGAAAATGTCCAAGCATGAGAAAATTAATTAATACAAAGATTTCTTCCCTAGTATAACCAATAATATTAAACTCTAAAAGAGGCTTGATGAAGAATTTAAAGTGATTATGTAATACAAAAGATAAGTGCATTTTCTACAATTTTTTTTTTAATATTTTGAGTTACAGTTGACAGTGAAAATGAAATTGTTAATCACTCAGTGGTGTCCGACTCTGTGCGACCTCGTGGACTGTAGCCCACCAGGCTCCTCCATCCATGGGATTCTCCAGGCAAGAATACTGCAGCGGGTTTCCATTTCCTCCTCCAGGGGATCTTCCCAACCTAGAGATCGAACCCAGGTCTCCCTCATTGCAGGTGTATTCTTCACCATCCGAGCCAGCAGGGAAGTCCTACACTTGACAAGCTAACCTTAAAATATCATGAAGTTCTACTAGCATTTGGTACAACCGTAAGTGACTCAGCACCTGAATTCAGCCACACCTGAACTCCTCCTCTAAACCCTGAATAGTGAGACAAATCCTCTGATCACAGTCTTGGATGTTGTAAGAGTGTCAACATTCTGGAGGAAGACCCCGAAAACTTCTGTGCTTAACTCATAACAAACCAGTAAAAACAAAACAAAACAAAACAAAAAAACAGCTCCAAACAGCCCCACTTTGAGTAGCATCATTTTAAAGAGAGTGGTCAGAGATTGCCTTTTGAAAGAGGTGACCTTTGAGCAGAGACTTGAAAGGAGTCGGGGAGAGCCAGCCTAGTACATAATTGGGGGAAGAGCCATCTAGGCTGAAGAACAGCAAGGGCAAAGTCCCTGAAGCAGAAACATGCCTGTAGAAACACCCAAGAGAGCCACAGTAAAGATGGGATGAGGTGATGGGAAATGAGCTGGAGGATCCAGGCAGGGCCAGATGAACAATGGGCTTTGCGGCCAAGCTAAGAACTTTCGACTTTGCTTAGAGTGTAGAATTTGAGCTGAGGAGTATCACATTTTGACTAAACAACATAATGAATTCACTCCTGATGTAAGTTTCGCAGAGACTCCCAGGATCCCCCTGCACATGGTAGTCAATCTTACCAGTGGTCAGGAAGATCTGGGTTGAAAGGAGGAAGGGAATGCCACAAGCCCCCTTTTTGTAAGCTCCCCAATTTCCCCCCTTTACTTATGGCTTCTCCTTCCCAGCCAGAGGATCGCTCCTGTCACCACTGAACCTGTCAGAATCTTCTTAGCGCACTCAGGTCTCCCAGCTCTCCTCCATAGCACAGTCTCAAATTAATCGCCAACTTATCACACAGTGAGCAAACGTAACCTTTTCTAAGTCACTTGGGTCTTCATTTTGAACCCAAATGACTGTCCTGTGCTTTAAACTAACCCTCCTCTTACCCTTTGCGTCTTAGTGTGTGCATAGGACTAAATTCTGGTCAATGGGGCTTGAGCAGAAGTGATGTGTGTAATTTTCAAGTCATGTTTTTGACTGAGTGAGTTAGCAGGACCAGGAGTATCTAGGCTGGATCATGAGATTAAAAAAACTGCAAGTTGGGGATTCCCTGGTGGTCCAGTGGTTAAGACTCTGCTTTCCAGGGCAGGGTGTGTGGGTTTGGCCCAGGGGGTGTAGCCAAATACAAAAAACACACATGCTGAAGACTGCAAAGTAACTAGGTAAGCATTTGAGGCCCTACTAGCTTAGACTTTTCTGTGTCAGAGAAAGAAACCTCTTACCTAAGAGTGTCTTACCTAGGGCAGGATTATTTTGGATCCTCTCTTTTATGGTAGATGGCCTGGTATCCTAACTAATTTCACCATCAAAAGAAGGTAATAAAGCAAGGGGAGGGAACCATGAATGAAGAAACAAGTCAAACTTCACTCACTTCATAGTTCAGCTTGAAAGTAATGGCGAATGTTTTGGAAAAATGAAATAAATAACTGTAATGAAGAAATACAAAAATTTCTTAAGTGACGACTGCTTTTGCCTTCATTTCCTCTCATGTGAATTGATAGAAGAAAATGCAGATTTACATACACATACCCAGCTCATGTCAGTGACCTTAACCATCAGGGCGGACCATGGCGATCCTATCCTTTCGTCTCTATCTGAGGATAGACTCGGCCAGGATGCTTCACAGCTGATGGCCACAGGTACTGAATTCTCATCTCAGAATGAATGGTCTAAGTCTGTGACATTTAACCATCTTCTAAAGCAGGTGAGCCTTGCGGTTACAGTAGACTTTTCCATAAGGGATCCCTCAATGTTCGCATCAGGGCTAAGTTGAAGGTCAGTGTCATGCCCAAGACCTCATCAGGTTGGAGTTTATGTTGCATGTGGCAAGAAAGGGAACAATAGAGGCTGAGTAATCAGACCTGGCTCTTCACAAGGTGGTTTGATGACTTGTCTTGTATCTCAGAGCACCATGTAGCCTCCCTCTCTTTGCTGCCTGTGGCCAGGGTTGGAGAAGATGCCAGCTATCCATTGCCAACGCTGTCTACTCCAGCTCTCTCAGGTGAAGGATTCTTGAAAGTGACATTCCTTTCTTAGCTGATGGGTAGAAAGAGCTGCAGGCTCAAGTCTGGCTTTTTTTTTTTTTTTTTTTAAGGTTTTTTGATGTAGACTACGACCGAGGATGAGATGGCTGGATGGCATCACTGACTCGATGGACGTGAGTCTGAGTGAACTCTGGGAGTTGGTGATGGACAGGGAGGCCTGGCGTGCTGCGATTCATGGGGTCGCAAAGAGTCGGACACGACTGAGCGACTGAACTGAACTGATATTTATAGTCTTTATTAAATTTGTTACAATATTGCTCCTGTTTTATGTTTTGGTTATTTGGCTGCAGTGTATGTGGGATCTTCGCTTTCCAACTGGGGATCAAACCCACACTCCCTGTGTTGGAAGGCAAAGTCTTAACCACTGGACCACCAAGGAATTCCCATGGTGTTGTCATTTTTAATTCCTTGGACATTTTAGCTATGAAATAGTTAAGACAATTGCAAAGGATGAGAGGCACTGTAACAAATATCCTTGCATTCACTACCCAGTGGAAGGAGTCAAGTGTTACTAACAAAGGTCCATCTAATTAGGCTATGATTTTTCCAGTAGTCATGTATGGATGTGAGAGTTGGACTATAAAGAAAGCTGAGTGCCAGAGAATTGATGCTTTTGAACTGTGATGCTGGAGAAGACTCTTGAGAGTCCCTTGGACTGCAAGGAGACCCAACCAGTCCATCCTAAAGGAAATCAGTCCTGAATGTTTATTGGAAGGACTGATGCTGAAGCTGAAACTTCAATACTTTGGCCACCTGTTGTGAAGAGCTGACTCATTGGAAAAGACCCTGATGCTGGGAAAGATTGAGGGCAGGAGGAGAAGGGGACGACAGAGGATGAGATGGTTGGATGGCATCACCGACTCAATGGACATGAGTTTGAATAAACTCTGGGAGTTGGCAATGGACAGGGAGGCCTGGTGTGCTGCAGTCCATGGGGTCGCAAAGAGCTGGACTCGACTGAGTGACTGAACCACTGTAGGAGCCTTCTATGTATTCCTTTCCTTCTTTTTGAATTTGGCTTATCCTTAATTTGGAATTAACCACTCCCAGGCATTTCTTTATATTATATTTTAATACATATACGTATACTTCTAAACAATATGTTACTTAATATTGTGCATTTGAAGCATTTTATAAATAGAGTAATACTACCTGCATTCTACTGCGACTTCCTATTCGACACTGAGTCATCCATTGGCTTGATATGTGTGGCTCTGTTTCATTCATTTTCACTGCCTTGAGAAGGAAAAGGCAACCCGCTCCAGTATTCTTGCCTGGAAAATCCCATGAACAGAGAAGCTTGACAGGATATAGTCCATGGGGTCACTAAGAGCTGGACATGACTTAGCAACTAAACCACCATATAATATATGAATATTGTATACATTGTACATATCTATGTAACATATATGACAGATATACTACAATTTATCCATTCTCCTGCAGATATGTATATAAAACATCTTTTAAAAAATAAATGAGTCTCTGAACACTGTGTAAACTGTGGCACCTAGAACTGTGTTTCCTAGAGCCGTACCATCTCAGATAGTAGCCATGAGCTGTGTGTAGCTACTGAAAACTAGAAACCTGCCAGGTCCAAACTGAGACATGCCATAGCTGGAATATATGCCGCAGACACCTAAGACATAGTGTAAGAGAAGGAAAAGAAAGTATCTCCTCTTTAATCTCTTAATATTATTATCCATTTTTCATGTTTCTTTTTGCTTTTTAAAACTGTGATTACTAGAAAACTCAAAATTACATATTTGCCTTGCATGTGGATTTCACGGTATTTCTATCGGTCAGCCACTCTCTAGACTGTAAGCTTTCGGTGGCCTGGGGCCCAGTTTGTCCCATTCATCCTTATAAAGCCAGTGCTCACAACAGCAATGGTACAGAGACGTGCACGGGATACAGCTACTGAATAGGTGAATGAATTGGTGAATGACCACAGGAGACGATTACTGAAGACGATTAAATGGAGACAATTGCGCCCATAATTCCACTTAGGTCAACGCTTCACCCTCAAGAAGTTTGCAAATGGAATTGTTAGGAATCACACCTGAACCTCATTTTGTCCGTCAACCCCTAGGTTGACCACAGGTGGACACAGGACCCTCCTCACACTCAGGTGAGTGGGGGTTGACTGTTGTTCCTGCGGAAGGCCCGCCAGCCATGCAGCCTAGTGCAGCTGCGTTTGTGCTCAAGTCTATTACTGCTACATCGTGTCACTGAGCCCAAGTCTATTACTGCTACATCGTGTCACTGAGCCCAAGTCTATTACTGCTACATGGTGCCACTGAGCCCAGCTGTGAGTGTGTGTGTGTGTAAACCAGAGAGGACCATCCATCCCCTGGAGTCGGACATCCTCATTTTTGTTCTTGACAACATTTCAGTCAAAAATAATAATCTTCCTGTCACCTACCCTGGACTCATATTCTTTACTTGGCTCAACTATTGGCAAGAAGATCAGTTCTTTCTGCTGCCCTTGCATAATTCCAGTGCATCGCCCCGATCCAGTGTTTCAGGGGGGTTCCTGAGCCATGGTGGAAACATGGAGAGTAATGTATTTCAAGATAACCCTGAAAGTGGCTTGTGCCTAAACACTGTTGTGTTCTTTAGAGAAACCCAGCAGATGAAAAACCAAAAGTTACCAAACAAATGAAGCAATTAAAAAAAAAAGTTATATATGACTCTCTGCACTGTTTAAAGGGTGCATGTTCCTTGGGCATTTTAAGCACAATTGCACTACTTTAGAAGTTGCTTTGATTCCTTCAGGGGCCTCTGACTGCATTGGATTGGGGTGGAGGCTTTGTCCCTGTTTGGCCCAGGGTGAGTGGTGTGGGCAGCTTCTTCTACCAGGGTAAGTGATAAAGAAAAAGGTTGACTTGTGTTCTTTTATCTAAGTCCAAGGAGCATCTTTGTGGGTGTGGGGTAGGAAAGGAAGCAAATAAACCTTTCTCTCCTCCCTGAATCCACAAGGAAGAAGAGGGAACCACAGTATTGGAGGTCTGGCCCAAATCTAGGGAAAAAAGGTCTCCCTGAGGAAAAAAAATCACAGGTTCAAAGGCTGGGACACTTCTTAGGGCGACTGACAGCGTATTACTCCATTTCTTTTACATCAGTGAACTCAATCATGAAAATAGTGGAGGCATAAGATGTTTCATGTTGACGATCATTTAAAAAATTCAGGCAACTCCCTGGCAGTCCACTGCTTAGGACTCGGCACTTTTATTGCCTGGGGCCTGGGTTCAATCCCTGGTTGGGGACCCGAGATCCTGCAAGCCAGCAGTGTGCACCGCCCCCCACCAAACCCAGCCGTTCACTCTGCCGCACTCCAGGGGTCCCCGGTTCCTCGTCGGTGTAATGAGAGGGTCACCCCAGCTGAGGGACAGGCGGTTGCTTGTCTAATGTCATCAGTCCCCCTTCTGAGCGGGGGCAAACAGCACTCCGTTCTGAGCTCAGAGCTAACCTCTGAATCCTGGTCAAACACTATGATCTAGGAAGCCACCTATAGTCACTGAGATGCCACAAAAATTCCATTTTGCGTGAAATAAGCTCAGGATCTTCTTTGACAAAACTAAAGGGAAGCCTGTTGAATGGGAGAAAATACTTGCAAATCATACGACTGATAAAGTGTCGATATCCAAACTACGCAAGCAGCTTATACAACTCGGTTTTAATAAAGGCAAACAACTTGAGTAAAAAAAATGGACAGGAGACTTGAATTCGACATTTTTCTAAAGGACGTGTGCAGATGGCTGAGAGCACATGCAAAGATGGTCATCATTGTTAATCAGAGAAACACAAACCCAAACCACCATGAGATACCGCCTCACACCTGTCAGAACGGCTGTCATTAAAAAGTCTAGAAATAACAAATGTTGGAGAGGATGTTGGAAAAAGGGGACCCCAGCACGTGTTGATGGGAATGTAAGTTGGTGCAGCCACTATGGAATACAAAATGGAGGGTCCTCAAAAAAATAAAAATAGAACGACCGTGGGATCCAGCAGTCCCGCTCTCGGGCGTGTAGCCAAAGAAACCAAAGACACTAATTCAAAAAATCATGCCCCGCAATGTTCACAGCAGCCTTGTTGTTGTTTTTCTTTAATCCATTACTAATAATAGCCACTATATGTAATCAACATAGGTGTCAATCAGCAAATAAATGGATAAGGAAGATGTAGTACACAGAGCCAGTGGAATATGACAGCCATAAAAAGAATGAAATCTTGCCGTTGGTAACATCAGCAATGGACCTTCAGGATATTATGCTTGGAGAAATGTCAGACAAAGAAAGATAAATACTGTAAGTTATGATGTAAGCGGAACTGAAAAACAGAGCCAACAAACAAAACAGAAAAAGACTCACAGGTATAAAGAACAATCTGGTGGGCGGAGGGGAGAGAAGAGGGGCAGAGCAGGCGCAGGAGATCAGCAGGCTCACTCCGGGGTTCCCCCCCACCCCCACCCCCCACCCCCCCACCCCCCCCACCCCCACCCCCCACCCCCCCACCCCCCCCACCTTAGTTCCCGGTGAGGAACTAAGACTTCAGCTCGCCGCATGGCCAAATACATAAGTGTATATAAAATCAAACCAAGCAACTGGCTAGTCTGCAGATTAAAAAAGAGAGACAGAGAGGTATAAATTACTCTCTATAAAATAAGGTACGAGGATATAGTGTACAGAGCAGGGGATATCGCCAATATTTTATAACAACTTTAAAGGGAGTACACACTATAAAAATACTGAATCACTGTTGCCTACCTGAAACCGATACTGTAAATCAACTATACTTCAATTTAGAAAAAGAAAGATTAACAGACATTTCACTGCCAAGCATATACAAATGACAAAGCATGCAAAGAAATGTCCAGCATCATTAGCCATGAAGGAAATGCAAATGAAACCATCCCGAGATCCCAGGACACACCTATCAGAACTGCCAGGGGCCAGCATTAGGAGCTCCACCCATGGCAAGGGTCAGGAGGAAGGAGGCTTGGCATACGCAAAGGCGTGATCAAGCCTCAGGAAACCCCCTGTTCCCGAGCATCTACCCCAAAACCAGAGTCTGTTTTATGCTCTCACCTACACCTCTGACTTTATGGGGGGCTCTCCCCCATAACCGTTTCTCTCGGAGAAGGAGTAAACATGCAGCTCCAAGGCAATAAAAATTCTTGGGCGTGACAAGAGTGTTTTAGCTTACGGACTCCTCTGAAGGTTATCTAGCCCACCTGTATAGGTTCGTCCGGCCACATGTGATTGTTTACAGCCTCCCAACCTGAGAGGCACGAGATGTTTTAGACTTACTAAAGGCAAATTCTTTTGGGGAGTTAGAAATTATTAGTATAGTGGGTTGGTTAGGAATTATATTGGTGAAGGGTTTTTTCATTTGTTGTGTCAGTAATTGCTAATTCCCTGCCCTGGGTGGGACAAGGATGTCTCAGGTCAAACCTCTCTGCTGACGGACTAGCTTGTGTGACAGGATTATCCATACTGCTGCCACTAGGCACATGATTGTTTACTACCTCTCAACCATAAACAGCACAGAGAGTTTGGGAGTATTTTGAGAGTCTTAATTAGCATAGGGCTTTTTCTTCTTGTTGAGTCAATGATTGCCGCCAGGCCTCCATATCCTTAGGCACCTGGGAATATATTAATCAATGTATTTGGAATATAGCAAAGGAAATATAGTAGTTTTTGATGTTAGCAATACTAGACTTTTTGAGTTAATGGATTTTCTCTTTTGTAATAGATCACTGTACTTTGTTGTAAATCACTGTGTCCTTGCTATGTGAAAATGTAACTTTATCACTATCTTAAGACTAAATAGATCTTAAGGGGAGCATTGGTGAAAGGATTTTCATTTGTTGGGCTGATGTTTGCTGCTAAATCTCCATGTTCCCTACCCTTATAATGAATATAACTAACATATAAGAGAAATAAGTATTAACCTTTAAGCATATAGAAGAAATAAGTATTAACCTATAAGATTAATCATGTTAACCTTGGGTTAAATAGATTCCTTTCTAGATTGTAACTCACTACACCCTCACCCTGTAGGAATGTAACTTTATTTGGAGGGTGGTGCCTGGTTTAAGAAAAAACACCCTTGGAAGAAATAAGTTTTTTGGTTATCAGAAAGAAAGGATCATAAAATGTCAGCAAGTCTCACTCATGGCCAGAAGATGATGTAATATTCCTAAGACCTTTTTTTTACATTTATGTGAAGCTCCTGATTTTTATAAAAGTCAGGACTGCTGACCCCCGCGTGACTCTGTATTCATCCCTATGTGTAACAAAAGGTATATAAGCAAACCCAAAAATAAAGAAATCGGATCAGTTTCCGGAAAGACTAATTCCCCCATGTCGCTTCTTTCTTGCTCCCGTTTTTCTGACTGAATTCCCATCTGGAGCATGGATGCTATTCCACGTAATCCAAGTTATTCAGCCTCTTTTTCTCCACTAATCTTCCTACTACACTATCCATTTCTAATCTCTCTATATATCTGTAATTAAATATGTATTTTCCCAAAGATGCCGACTCCGTCCCCCAACCTTCGGATCACCCTGGATCCACTGGGGCTGGACCCCGGCGCAGAATGAGTAAAAAATTTGTGATAACACAAAATGCTGGCAAGATATGGAATTATTGGGTCTCTCATACATTGCTAGAGGGGATATAAAATGGTGCAGCCTGTCTAGAAAACAGTTTTTCAGTTTCTTAAAACACAAAAGAAGCGTTTACCATATGATTCAGCAACTGCACTCTTTGGTATTTACTCCAAGAAACAAAACTTTACGTTCATGCAAAACCTGTACACAAATGTTCACAGCAGCTTTATTCACGATAACCTCAAACTGGAAACAACTCAGATGTTCAATGGGTGACTGGTTAAACAACCTGTAGTACATCCGTGTCATGGAACACTCCTCAGCAATAACAGGGAACGGACTCCTGACTCACTGCAACCTGGATGGAACTCAAGCAGAAAAAAGCCAGTCACAAAGCTTCTATATTGTATGATTTCAGTTATGTAACATTCCTGAAATAACAAACTTACAGGTAGGGAAAACCAATTAGTGATTGCCAGGGCCGAGGGTGGGAGTTGGGGAGACAGGAAAAGATAACACAAGGCCACCTGGGGTGATGGAACAGCTCAGTATCTTAATTATGCTGCTGGTTACGTGATGGCACACGTGATAAAATTGCATCGGATGCCTCGCACACATACACAAACACATACACAACATACACATGTGAGCGTGCACGCTCAGTCACTCCAGTCGTGCCCCACTATTTGCGACTCCATGGACTGTAGCCCGCCAGGCTCCTCTGTCCATAGGGATTCTCCAGGCAAGAAAACTGGAGTAGGTTGCCATTTCCTTCTCCAGGGATCTTCCTGACCCAGGGATCGAACCCGAGTCTCTTATGTCTCCTGCATTGGCAGGCGGGTTCTGCACCACTAACCCAGACACATGAGTGCTTGTAAAATTAGTGAAATCTGAATAAGCTCCCTGGATCCTCTCAGCATCAGTTTCCTGGCTTTGACACTATCCTACAACATTCCTCCTTTTTCTTTTTTTCCTAAGCTGCTCTGTGAGCCATGGGGAATCTCAGTTTCCCACCAGGATCAAATCCACGTCACCCACAGTGGAAGCTCAGAGTCTGAATCACTGGGCCGTCAGGGAAGACCGGATGCTGTACCATAGATTTCACCACGAGAGAAGGCTGGGCACGGGGTACAGCTGGCTTTCCCTGCATTTTTTTCCCCTTGCCACTTCTTGCGATCCTATCATTATTTCAAAATGAAAAGTCAAAACTGCAATTAGGTGTAAAACAATTTTTTAAATTTAAAATTGCCTCAGGACAGACACATTTATGGAACTAACATTTTACATACATACTAATTTGCTTCAGTAAGTATTATTGTTGTTATTTAGTCACTAAGTGGTGTCCGATTCTTCTGTAGGTCTCACGGACTGCAGTCCATGGAGTGGATTGCCATCTCCTTTTCCAGGGGGTCTTCCCAATCCAGGGATCGAACCCCCGTCTCCTGTACTGGCAGGTGGGTTCTCTATCTCTGAGCCACCTGGGAAGCATTTTCGCTGAGTGTGTCTCCTTGTAAATCTGTCCTGCCTTTTCTTTCCCTGTGGTCTGTTCTGCCAAATGTAGCCTCAGACAGTTGGTATGATCCTAGTGGACTGTTGTATGATTTTCTAGATTTTTGCTAGATGGATCTAGATGTGATATGTGGGCAGTCAACTGCATCAACTGGGTTGAACACTGTGGTTACTTTTGCAAACATCTCATGGGAAATCTTGTTGCAGCGTAAATAGATTCTGTGATTCCACATAGGAGGAGCAAGCTTGCTCAGCCTTGTGGGTGTCAGAGGGTTATGAGTATTTTTCAAGATTCTCGCTTCCTGAATTCCTTTATTTTACTCTCCATGTTTGCTAATACATCTGATACCCTTGAAGTGTGTCTTTTTAAAATAATGTGACTTTTTAAAAGTACATAATCCCATGCTGATCTCCTGTTAGGTGCCAGCTGTATTGCATGTATTATTTACAACTCACACTAATCCAGAGAAAACACATGTTTTCTATTTTTCCTTAAGATGTGGACATGAGAAGCTGTTTATCTTAAATCGTTCTTGAATAGCATTCCAGTAATGCTGTTACTGCTCACAACACTGCTGAAACTCTCCTTTGGGGCTTTATTTTTATTTATATGTTGACTCTGTGGCATATTCTTTTTTTAATTGATCTCAATTGTGGAGATTGTTCATCTTTTTAGTTTAAAAGTTAGTCATCTACCTACCTATCCATCCATATTTATCTTTCATCAAAAGCAATTCAGCACAAAGCAAAACATTGAGATGTTATTTTTTCATTTACCAGGTTAGAAAAATTTATCTCTGGTACCAGTAAGGAAGCTGAGGAAAAGGAAATCTCTGCCTGCTGGAGTGTGTTTTGATACAATATTTTGGAAATCAGTTTGGCAGTATATATGTCCAAAGCTTTCAAAAAGGTTCACTGCTTTTCATGAGGGATTTCACTTCCGGGCATGTATACTTCCCAGGTGGAGGTAGTGATAAAAACAGGTTAGACAATACAGGAGACGTAAGAGACACAGATTCCATCCCTGGGTCAGGAAGATCCCCTGGAGGAGGACATAGCAACTCACTCCAGTATTCTTGTCTGGAGAATCCCATGGACAGAGGAGCCTGGAAGGGTACAGTTCACAAGGTCACAAAGAGTCAGACAGGACTGAACAACTTAGCACGCATGCACATGATATATTTTACAGTTTATCCAAAGTGATGTTCACTGCAGTTAATATGGAATAGAGGGAAATAAAAACCCAGTCCATTGCCGACAGAACGTGTTCCAACCCCCAACTTACTGTAATGGTGCTCTTTTTTTTGGACCACACTGCATGGCTTGCAGAATCCCAGCTCCCCAACCAAAGGTCAAACCTGAGCCCTAGAGGGTGAGAGCATGCATCGTGTTCAGGTGTCTCGACTGCAGCCTGCCAAGCTCCTCTGTGCACGGGATTTCCCAAGCAAGAAAACCTAGAGAGTGGTTTGCCATTTTCTCCTTTAGGGGATTTTCCCAACCAGGGAATGAACCCGCATCTCCTGCACTCACATGCAGATTCTTTACTTCGAGCCACCAGGCAAGCCCGGAGGTAAGGGCAGAGAAGCCTAACCTCGAGGCCACCAGTGAACTCCCTACAGTGTTAAGGCATCTACTCACCAAGGGAGTCACGGTGGGGTGATCACAGGAAGAAACTGAGCCCTGCTGCCGAGGTGTAGCTAGAGGTGGTTGGGAAAGCCGCCACCCCTTCCCTGCAGCAAGTGTTATAGAGTTCCAGCTAATTTATTTGCATCTCAAAGTGAAGGTATTTTAGCTGACTTCTATTTTGCATGTGTAAAGGGCCCAGTACACATCCTGCAGTAAGAGTTCAATACAATCAGATTTTGAGCACGTGTATCATAAATGCAGACCTTCCAGGACTACTATTTTGATATAAACAATTATTTAGATATGCATATTATCACATGCTCATTTGCAAATCAATCTCATTCAAAGGCTTTTCTTCAACGCCTTTGGTATCGTTTGCCTTTCTTTCTCTTCCTCCACCCCCTTGCTACCAGTGATTTCATCCTTCTTATTCACCCTGCCCTTTTCATACAAAACGACTGTGTTCTTCAAAGATGCCAATACTGGGAAAGACGAAAGCAGAGGAACTATTGCATTCTGAAGGGAACCAAACGCATTAATGACCCTGCACTGGACTCCATGCTTAAAAAAAAAAAAGCTAAAACTGCTGTCGAGCACATTTCCAATACAATTGGTGCGATTAGGATGAGATTCACAAACGACAACTGTATTGTGCCAATGTTAAAATTCTGATTTTGGTAACTGTACTATGATAATGTATGTTCTTAGGAAGTAAACAAATTTAACCTTTCAGGATTAAAGGCTGTGATGTCTACAGCTTTGTTTTAAGTGTTCAGAAAAATATGTATAACATATAGCATATATGTTATGTATAATATAAATAAAACAAACGAGGCAAATGCTTTCCATAGATTCAGTTCAGTTCAGTCGCTCGGTCGTGTCCGACTCTTGGCAACCCCATGAATCGCAGCACGCCAGGCCTCCCTGTCCATCACCATCTCCCGGAGCTCACTCAGACTCACATCCATCGAGTCCGTGATGCCATCCAGCCATCTCATCCTCGGTCGTCCCCCTCTCCTCCTGCCCCCAATCCCTCCCAGCATCAGAGTCTTTTCCAATAAGTCAGCTCTTTGCATGAGGTGTCCAAAGTACTGGAGCTTCAGCTTTAGCATCATTCCTTCCAAAGAAATCTCAGGGTTGTCTCCCTCAGGATAGACTGGTTGGATCTCCTTCCATAGATTAGTCTGACTAAAGATACTGGACAAGGCTTTTAAAATGCAGCCTATAAAATACTGATTTATGTAGAACCATGCTGTGAAATCCTGCTCAGTTAAACTAGCATCCTTCAGTTCAGTTCAGTCACTCAGTCCTGTCCGACTCTTTGCGACCCCATGAATTGCAGCACTCCAGGCCTCCCTGTCCATCACCAACTCCCAGAGTTCACTCAAACTCATGTCCATTGAGTCGGTGATGCCATCCAGCAATCTCATTCTCTGTCGTCCCCTTCTCCTCCTGCCCCCAACCCCTCCCAGCATCAGAGTTTTTTCCAATGAGTCAACTCTTCACATGAGGTGGCCAAAGTACTGGAGTTTCAGCTTTAGCATCATTCCTTCCAAAGAAATCCCGGGGCTGATCTCCTTCAGAATGGACTGGTTGGATCTCCTTGCAGTCCAAGGGACTCTCAAGAGTCTTCTCCAACACCACAGCTCAAAAGCATCAATTCTTTGGTGCTCAGTCTTCTTCACAGTCCAACTCTCACATCCATACATGACCACTGGAAAAACCATAGCCTTGACTAGAAGGACCTTAGTCGGCAAAGTAATGTCTTTGCTTTTGAATATGCTATCTAGGTTAGAGTCATATAAACATTAACCACAATGGTTTTTTTCCCCTATTCCCAAAAGGAAAAAAACTCTGAAAGAAAATCATTCCCACTAGATATCATGTTCTTTAGGGGATCCATAGCTTAAAATATGCATGAGGTCATATGCACTTATATTTGCCTGAAGAAATTCTGCGAGGATACACTTGGAACTGATCAAACAAATCAGTGACCTCCAAGGGCTTGGAGATGAAAACTGGACTCCACAAAGGTTGGTTTCTTTTCTCAAATGGCTTTAATTTTATTTCTAAATTTTTTTTCTGAAAAAGTTTTTGCTGTAAAGTATTTCAAATTCATGAACCATGTATATTTATTATTGAGAAGAAAAAAATCCACTGCCATCTGATGAGCTCCAAGAAGCAACCTTGACTTTCAACTGTGTAACCGTAGTTCTCTGCCCCTGACTACTTCTTTTGTTACATCCATCAAGCAGGTGTTGTCGGTAACAGATGGCAAAGAATAAGTTGACTTTTATGAGGCTAACTGCATGTAAAGTACATCTGCCCTCCCCACTGTTCTTTGGCAATCTTCTGTCCAAAGGTAATCGTAATACATTGAAAACGAAGTCTGTGGCTTTGTTCAAGAGAAGCAGCATCGTATGAACTCTTCTCAGTGCCAAATGGAATTTTTTCAACTCGGATTTTTCAAAAATCACATGAAAGAAAATTGCAGTTTTTTTCCTTTAAAAAACCTTTTGTTATACCCTTTTTCTAATGGCAAAAAGACAATGAAATGCGTTGTTGTAGAAACTTAGGAAATTCATAAACATTAAAGAGGAAAGTTCACGAAGTCAGAATTTTACAGGGCTGAAGTTAACCTTTTATAACAGGAACACATTTACAAGGCAGGGAATGAATTTCAATTCTGTTGTGATAAGATAATTTTTTCACGTAAGATGTGATACTAAAGACTAAACTATCATATGATCTGGCAATTCCACATCTGGGTATTTTCCCAAAGAAAGCAAAAAGATTAATATGAGAAGATATAGGTGCCTTCATATTACTGCAGCATTACTTACAATAGCCAAGATATGGAAGCTAAGTGTCCACCAACAGGTGACTAGATAAAGAAAATGTGAATATATCTACAATGGAAATTTTCCAGCCATGAAAAAGAACAAAAGGATGAGATGGCTGGATGGCATCACCAACTCGATGGATGTGAGTCTGAGTGAACTCTGGGAGTTGGTGATGGACAGGGAGGCCTGGCATGCTGCGATTCATGGGGTCGCAGAGAGTCGGACATGACTGAGCGACTAAACTGGACTGAGTGCCGTTTGTAGCGTCATGGATGGACCTCAAGAGCATTATGCCAACTGAAATAAGGCAGAGAAAAGATAAATACCGTATGAGCTCACTTATGTGTGAAATCTTTAGAAAAATGGCAACAATAGCAACAAAAAAGCTCATAGAGGCAGAGAGCAGATGGTGGATGCCAGAGTCAGGGACCTGGGGAAATGGGCGAAACTTGTCAAGAGGTCAAAAGGCACAAACTTTCAGATACTGATAAGTCATGAGAATATAATGTATAGCCTGGTGACTATAGTTAATAAGACTATATTGCATATTTGACAATTCGCATCCCAGGAAAACAATTCTAGCTCTGTGTGATGAGTGGTACTAAGACTTATTGTGGTCTGAGCCTCAGTGGCTCAGCAGTAAAGAATCCCCCTGCAATGTAGGAGACACAGGAGACATGGGTTTGATCCCTGAGTCAGGAAGGTCCCCTGGAAGCGGGCATGGCACCCTACTCCATATTCTTGCCTGGGAAATCCCATGGACAGAGGAGCCTGGCGGGCTGCAGTCCACGGGGTCGCAGAGAGTCAAGCGCTGAAGCGACCCGAGTGCTGCACTGATTGTGGTCATCGTTTCACAAAATATACGAATGTCAAGTCATGGTTTTACACGCAGAACTAATAATGTCGTTTCTCAACCGTGCCTAAAAAAATCTTGTGTATAGAAAACACAAAAGTTATTTTCGCCCCTTGTGGGCGGGGGTCAGTCTCTGTACCCTCTGGGGGGCTGTAATGTGGTCTGAGTTCCCCTTCTCAACAATGAGTGTTTCAGAAACATGAACACCAGCAACAAAAACAGCAGCAACAGTGCCGACGGTATGAGAAGCAGCTGTGCGGCCCTCCCAGGCGGCCTGGTGGGTGAGGCTTCACCTTCCAGGGCCAAGCGTGTGGCCTCAACCCCCGACCGTGGCCCGAAGATCCCACAAATGCTTGTGCTCAGCTGTTCAGTCCGCTCGGACTCTCCGTGGACTCTGTAGCCCTCCAGGCTCCTCTGTCCATGGGACTCTCCAGACAAGAATACTGGAGTGGTGGCCATACCTCCAGGGGGTCTTCCCGACCCAAGGATTAAACCTGCATCTCCCACATTGGCAGGCGGATTCTTTACTGCTGAGCCAAGATCTCACCAACCAAAAAACCAGAGCATAAGCAACACGGGCAATATTGTAACAAATTCAATAAAGACTTTAAAAATGATCCACATTAAAAAAAAAAAAAAGAAACAATTATGACCACTTAGAGCTCACTTACTCTGTTCCAGGCACTAAATTTAAAAGAAAAAGTGCTTCTTTTTCTGCCTAAGTCATAAGAATCACTCTCTCAAAGCAAAAACAAAGGCCACCAACTGTCTCTGGGTAATGAGTTACTTTGCTACGGTTACCACACAAAATGGGCTTCCCTGGTTGCTCAGACTATAAAGAATCCACCTGCAGTGCAGGAGACTGGGGTTCGATCCCTGGGTCAGGAAGATCCTCTGGAGAAGGGAAAGGCTACCCACTCCAGTATTCTGGCCTGGAGAATTCCAGGGACTGTATGGTCCATAGGGTCGCAGAGAGTTAGATGCAACTGAGTGACTAGCACCCACACACCATATAAGATACCACCTACTAGAGGGCTTAAACAACACAGATTTCTCTCTCACCGTTCTGAAGGGTGCATATCTGACGAGAAGGGGTCCACAGGTTTGTCTCCCCTGAGGCCTCTAGCTTTCGGGCTTGCAGGCAGCACCCACTTCAGGTGTCCTCACCTGGCCTTTCCCCCACCGGCGCCCGCCTCTTCCTATAAAAGCAGCAATTCTGCTGGAGTTGAACTTCACCCAGAACGTCCCGGGACCTCGTTTAACCTTAATTACCTCAAAGATCCCACCTCCAAATGCAGCAGAATCTGGGGGTTAGGGCTTCCACATGAGAATTTGGGTGGAGACACAATCCAGCCTATAGCAGGTAATACAGTCCTGCACTTGATTTCTATGCCTCGGGCCCCCACCAGAGCTGATTAAACCTCTGACCCGCACGGGTCTCCAGAGAGTTTTGGAATTGCGCAGAGGTGTTCGCTCACTCTGCTGATTGCTTCCCTGGGAGGGCTGCAGACCTGGGTTGGGGCAGGCCAGGTTGGAGGTTTACATCTCAACAGCAGCAGCGGCAGCATAAGATCATATGTGGTAAGAACCGTTCCGTTTTTTATATGTATGGTTTTCTTTGATTTTAACACTAAGCGCTATGAAATATTATTAGTATCTCCTATTTATAGTTATGTAAGGGAAACACAGAGAAGTTGAATAATTTACCCAAAATCATCCAACTTGAATGTTAACTTTACAAAAAGAAGCAGAGAAAAATATGAGCAGAAGAGAGAGAGAGACTGGTTAATTGATGGAGAAGTTCCACAAACCGGAGAAAGAGAAAGATTCACAAACCAGGAAAGGCAAGAATTCAGGCAAACAGAGAAAAGAAAGCAATAGCTAGATAGACATTGGGACTTTCTCCGTGGCTCAGTGATAAAGAACCTGCCTGCAATGCAGGGTACGCAGGAGACGCAGGTTTGCTCCCTGGGTTGGGAAGATCCCCTGGAGAAAGGAAATGGCAAGCCATTGCAGTATTCTGGCCTGAGAAATCCCATGGACTGAGGAGCCTGGTGGGCTATAGTCTATGGAGTCTCAGAGTCGGACACGACTCAGCATGCACAGGAATACGACAACAACCGAGAAAGACATAACTCTGTCCCCACAGGACCTGCGATGTACTCAGTTCAGTTCAGTTCAGTTCAGTTGCTCAGTCGTGTCTGACTCTTTGCGACCCCATGAATCGCAACACGCCAGGCCTCCCTGTTCATCACCAACTCCCGGAGTTTACTCAGACTCACGTCCATCGAGTCCGTGATGCCATCCAGCCATCTCATCCTCGGTCATCCCCCTCTCCTCCTGCCCCCAATCCCTCCCAGCATCAGAGCTTTTTCCAATGAGTCAACTCTTCGCATGAGGTGGCCAAAGTACTGGAGTTTCAGCTTTAGCATCATTCCTTCCAAAGAAATCCCAGGGTTGATCTCCTTCAGAATGGACTGGTTGGATCTCCTTGCAGTCCAAGGGACTCTCAAGAGTCTTCTCCAACACCAGATTTCAAAAGCATCAATTCTTCAGCACTCAGCCTTCTTCACAGTCCAACTCTCACATCCATACATGACCACAGGAAAAATCATAGCCTTGACTAGATGGACCTTAGTCGGCAAAGTAATGTCTCTGCTTTTGAATATGCTATCTAGATTGGTCATAACTTTTCTTCCAAGGAGTAAGCGTCTGTTAATTTCATGGCTGCAATCACCATCTGCAGTGATTTTGGAGCCCCAAAAAATAAAGTCTGACACTATTTCCACTGTTTCCCCATCTATTTCCCATGAAGTGATGGGACTGGATGCCATGATCTTTGTTTTCTGAATGTTGAGCTTTAGGCCAACTTTTTCACTCTCCTTTTTCACTTTCATCAAGAGGCTTTTTAGCTCCTCTTCACTTTCTGCCATAAGGGTGGTGTCATCTGCATATCTGAGGTTATTGATATTTCTCCCAGCAATCTTGATTCCAGCTTGTGTTTCTTCCAGTCCAGCGTTTCTCATGATATACTCTGCATAGAAGTTAAATAAGCAGGGTGATAATATTCAGCCTTGACGTACTCCTTTTCCTGTTTGGAACCAGTCTGTTGTTCCATGTCCAGTTCTAACTGTTGCTTCCTGACCTGCATACAGATTTCTCAAGAGGCAGGTCAGGTGGTCTGGTATTCCCATCTCTTTTAGAATTTTCCACAGTTTATTGTGATCCACACAGTCAAAGGCTCGGGCATAGTCAATAAAGCAGAAATAGATGTTTTTCTGGAACTCTCTTGCTTTTTCCATGATTCAGCAGATGTTGGCAATTTGATCTCTGGTTCCTCTGCCTTTTCTAAAACCAGCTTGAACATCAGGGAGTTCACAGTTCACGTATTGCTGAAGCCTAGCTTGGAGAATTTTGAGCATGACTTTGCTAGCGTGTGAGATGAGTGCAATTGTGCGGTAGTTTAAACATTCTTTGGCATTGCCCTTCTTTGGAATTGGAATGAAAACTGACCTTTTCCAGTCCTGTGGCCACTGCTGAGTTTTCCAAATTTGCTGGCGTATTGAGCACAGCACTTTCACAGCATCATCTTTCAGGATTTGAAACAGCTCAACTGGAATTCCATCACCTCCACTAGCTTTGTTCCTAGTGATGCTTTCTAAGGCCCACTTGACTTCACATGCGATGTATTAGAGGAGGCAAACATTAAATGAATAACTACAGCAAGAGTGGGTGGGAGAGGCAGAGACTCCAGTCAGCAGCACAGCCAGGCCCAGGCTGAGGGACAGAATCTGCAGGAGGGCTCTTTCTTTTTGTTGTTTTAATGTAAGTATAGTTGATTTACAGGGCCAGGTTCACATCTGGTGTACAGCAAAGTGATTCAGTTACATATAACCTGTGTGAGTGCTCAGTCATGTCCAACTCTTCATGACCCCATGGACTGTAGCCCACCAGGCTCCTCTGGCCATGGAATTCTCCAGGCAAGGATACTGGAGTGGGCTGCTGTTCCCTTCTCCAGGGGGATCTTCCCAACCCAGGGATCAAACACAGGGCTCCGGCATCTCCTGCATCGCAGACAGATTCTTTACACTGTGCCCCCTGGAAAGACCCAGTTATACATATGTAACAAACCAAAACAAAGCCACTGTGAATGCTATACACATATATATTATTTTTCATATTCTCTTCCATTATAGCATGTTATAAGATATTGAATATAGTTCCCAGTGCTATACAGTAGGACCTTGTTGACTATCTGTTTTATATATACTGGTTTATATCTACTAACCCCAAGCTCCTAACTGATCCCTCTCCCACACCTTTTCCCCTGGGTCATCCTAAGTTTGTTTGCTGTGTCTGTGAATCTGTTTCTATTTTGTTAATAAGTTCATTTGTATTATTTTTTTAGATTCCACATATAAGTGACATCATATGATATTTGTCTTTGGCTTACTTCAGTTCCGCAAATAGATGGGGAAACAATGGAAACAATGACAGACATTTTTAGGGGCTCCAAAATCACTGTAGATGGTGACTGCAGCCATGAAATTAAAAGATGCTTGCTCCTTGGCAGAAAAGCTATGACAAACCGAGACAGCATATTCGGAGAAGGCAATGGCACCCCACTCCAGTACTCTTGCCTGGAAAATTCCATGGATGGAGGAGCCTGGTAGGCTGCAGTCCATGGGGTCACGAAGAGTCGGACACGACTGAGCGACTTCACTTTCACTTTTCACTTTCATGCATTGGAGAAGGAAATGGCAACCCACTCCAGTGTTCTTGCCTGGAGAATCCCAGGGACGGGGGAATCTGGTGGGCTTCCGTCTATGGGATCGCACAGAGTCAGACATGACTACGCCACTTAGCAGCAGCAGCAGCAGCAGACAGCATATTAAAAAGCAGAGATTACTTTGCCAACAAAGGTCCATCTGGTCAAAGCTATGGTTTTTCCAGTAGTCATGTATGGATGTGAGAGTTGGACTATAAAGAAAGCTGAGCGCCAAAGAATTCATGCTTTTGAATGTTGGTGTTGGAGAAGACTCTTGAGAGTCCCTGGGACTGCAAGGAGATCCAACCAGTCCATCCTAAAGAAGATCAGTCCTGGGTGTTCATTGGAAGGACTGATGTTGAAGCTGAAAGTCCAATACTTTGGCACCTGATGTGAAGAGCTGACTCATTTGAAAAGACCCTGATGCTGGGAAAGGTTGAAGGGGGGAGGAGAAGGGGATGACAGAGGATGAGGTGGTTGGACGGCATCACTGACTCGATGGACATGAGTTTGAGTGAACTCCAGGAGGTGGTGATGGACAGGGAGGCCTGGCGTGCTGCAGACCATGGGGTCACAAGGAGTTGGACACGACTGAGTGACTGAACTGGACTTCTTCGCTGAGGATGACCTCTAGGTCCGTCCATGTTGCTGCAAATGGCATTCTGTCCTTCTTTTTTTATGGCTGAGTAGCATTTCATCGTATGTGTATATAATCACATCCACAGGTACACATGCGCACACCGCGTCATCTGTCGATGGACATTCAGTTTGCTTCCATGTTTTGTCTGTTGTAAACAGTGCTGCTTGAACATAGGGCTGCGTGAATCTTTCTGGATTACAGCTTTCTCCAGGTATGTGGCCAGGAATGGGATTGCTGGATCATGAGCGTGCATGCGAAGTCACTTCAGCCGTGTCTGACTCTTTGCGACCCCATGGGCTGTAACCCACCAGGCTCCTCTGTCCATGGAATTCTCCAGGCAAGAACACTGGAGTAGGTGCCGTGCCCTCCCTCCTTTAGGGGTTCTTCGCAACCCAGGGATTGAACCATGTCTCTTATGTCTCCGGCATTGGCAGCCGGGTTCTTCACCTCTAGTGCCACCTGGGAAACCCTTGCTGGATCACATGGTAACTCTATTTTTAGTTTTTTAAGGAAACTCAGATTGCTCTCCATAGTGGCTGCACCAACTTACATTCGCAGCAACAGTGTAGGTGGGTTCCCTTTTTGGAAGGCTCTTTTGTTTGTTTGTTCTGAAGACTCTTTGGATTTGGAGAGATGGGGCTGAAGAAGCAGTAGGATCCAGATTACCAAGCACCTGGTAAGTCATATCATGGCATTGGTTTTATCCTGCCAAATGGCAGGTCCCCTGCGCGGAGTGGTCAGATCTCCATTTCAGAAAGTCCACCTGGGCTCCATGGGTGCTGCATTGGAGGAGTAGAGGGGCTGAGTCCAGTTGAAAGACTGTTGCCCCAAGCCAGTGAGAAGGGGTGGTGGTCAGGACTAGGCTGGTGGATGTGCTGCGGGGAGGGGGAGGGACAGGGCAGATGCTCAGGCTCTAGCAGAGAGTGATCAACCCCCCATCCCACTCTGGTCTAAGAAGGGATTCTTCCTCCTCCTCCCTCATCCATTTAAGTGAAAAGAGGCTCCCACTCTACCCTACTCCTGAGAAGCAAGACTTTGTGCCTTCCTCCTGAGTCAGGGACAGACAGACTCCTATCTCCCTTGTTCTGGCAACGAGAGAAGACTCCTTTTCTCCTGTAACACCCCCTTCCCCGGGAAGACCATCAAGCCAGAAGAGGCTTCCCCTACTCCTGAAAGAGATGAGTGCCTGTGGGAAGGAGGGATGGGGGAGCCCCAGGCTGGCAGCTGAGAGACCCAGGTTGTTTTTTTTTTTTAATTTATTTTGTATTGGAGTATAGCCAATTAACAATGTTATGATACTTTTAGGTGGACAGTAAAGAGGCTCAGCCATACATACACATGTATCCACTCTCCCCCAGACTCCCCTCCCACCCAGGCCGCCACGTGACGTTGGGCAGAGTTCCCTGTGCTATACAGGAGGACCTTGTTGGTTTTCCATTTGAATTACAGCCGTGTGTACAAGTCCATCCCAAACCTGGGTTTTACTCCCTAGCGCTCGGGTCCTAGAGCAGGTCTCAGCTGTATCACTTTCCCTCATTCTCCTCCCTGGTGAAGCCAAAGCGTAAGTTCAAATCCTGTAGCCTATAAGCCAGGTTTCAGAATAGCATTCATCGAAAAGAAAGCCTTTTCAGAAGCTGCTGTTTACACTGGGGGTTGATAAAAGAACATAAAAGGCTCTGATTGGCGCTATTTAAATATTTGTTCCAGGACTGATATTTGCATTTAGGGTGAAATGAATTGATGCACATCATTTATGATTAACTCAGAAGCTCAAGGGGAAGGGGGATAATATACTGAGTTAGAAGGCGGGTAAATCAGCCTGGTTACGAGTAAAATTAAGCCCTGGCTATCAACTCTTCCTCCTGCTCGCTAACTCTATCTCCATCTTGCTTGTACATTTTTAAGTGGTTTTAAAAACCTATTCTCAGTGCTTTTAAAGGTTTACAACCTCTAGGGGGAAAATGCATGTGACCGCACTATAAAATAAACAGTAAACACTAATTGTTCCCCTCAATGAAAAGCTGATGGTCTTCTAGATTCATCTACAATAGATTCCACTTAGCAGCTCATATTCTCCTGCTAATGGTCAATTTGCTTTCGGCAATAAGGATCAAAGCAAATGACCTAAAATTTTTAAAACAACAAAGGGTGCAATAAATGGACTGCAAATTGCTCCTTTCTCCATAAGCAGCACTCTCAGAGGTAAGATTTCACATTGCTAATGGCCAGCATATTGGACAAGTGGGGATTTTCCTACTGAGAGACCGGGGAAGGTGACGAAGTATGATGGCTTCCACAAAGAGCTGGCTGGAAGCTGAGAAAATTAAATCCTTGGATCGGAGGCAAGATGGGAGCTGTGAAAATAGGATCAGAAAATTGTCTAGCTGTCTCTGCATTAGCCTGGGAAGGAGCTTTCTGATTGCTTGTTGCTTAAATGGTATATTGAGAGCAGAATCAGATACACCAACCACAGCCAAAAATCTTGGGTAAATTTAACAAAATCCACGGATATTCCAGGGAAGATACATTAAAAATCACCCTTTTTGCACTTGGGTCTTATGGGTACCTCTGACTCATGATAGTAAATAGCCAAAACTAATGTAATGACATGAATTGATTAAACCCTCTATCAAAAGGAATTCTTAAAAAAGGGATGACTGGAAAGGGGAAATCAAAGTATCATGGGAATATTATTGAGCTAGAAACAACTATGAGATCCTCTCTGGACAAAGGAGCCGAAACCTAGGCGTGTGTGGGTGCTCAGGAGCTCAGTTGGGTCTGACTCTGTGTGAGCCCATGGATTGTGGCCCTCCAGGCTCTTCTGTCTGTGGGATTCTCTGGGCAAGAACGCGGGAATGAGTTGCCATTTCTTCCCCCAGGGGATATTCCTAACCCAGGATTTGCTCGGCAATTTTCCACTTTTCTCCCCCCAGAGTCCTCCTTTTTGCTGGATTCTTTGGATCCTATCTTCAAACATTTCCCTTTTACCCACATTCCACCCCAGTTATGTTTCACTTTTCTGTTCTCCTTTACATCAAAATCTCTTCAAAGACTTGTCCTGGTTTCTGGCTTGACTACCTATGTCCATGCTCCCTTGCATTCACGCCAGCCTGGTATTTGATCCCAGTACTCCCTCCAATTCCTCTCATCAGACCCATGAGGCAATGATTATCCCACCTGAATAACAAATTGGGAGTGTTTCTACCAGCTGATCACTGCCTTCTTTTTGAAGTTGACAGTCGTGATGATTCTCCTCAGCTTCTGCAAGAGCCTCCTATTTATCTCCCTGCTTATATTTCCCTCAATATTTTATTCTTCTGATAACAGCCATGGTGATCTGAAATTGTAAATTGGGTCATGTTGATTTCCTGTAGGAAAAAAAAAACCCCTTCGATTTATTTTTTATCACATATAAAATAAAGTCTAGAATGCTCTATTATGGCCTCTAAGGCTCTGCAAGTTCTGGCCCTTGCCAAACTCGAGCTGTGTACTGACCAGCTCACCACCTGCCCCTTCTTCCCATTCTTCCACCTTGGCTTTGTCCTGAGCTTCGCTTCACAGGCGTGTCAATTGCTTGGGAGACTTTGCACTTACTGTTCCCTCTGCCTGGAACATTATTTCTGCACTCAGTCCCCTTCCACATACTTGTTTTGGGTTTAATTTTCTTCCCATCAGGACTTCAGTTTTCCCTCCTGTTATGGACTGAATTGTGTCCCCCACCTGTCAAATTCGTATGTTGACTCTCTAACCCCCAATGGGACGGTATTTGGAAATAGGACTTTCAAGGAGAATTTATACTCTCTTCTCTCCTGCTGCCCCCAAACCTATCCCCGCTTCCAGTCTCTGCTTTGTCATAGAACTTGCCACATAGTCTAATAATCAGAAAGGGCAGACACCTTGTCTGTTCATCAGATTCTCATTTCTAACACAAATCCTGCCCCATGGGAGGTTTTAATGACTACTAGTTGAGTGAATGAATGTGTATAGGAGGGTAAGAGGATAGAGTTCCCTCAACGTTTTAACCAATATCTGACATTCAAAAAAGTTGCATAATATTCTTTTCAGTAGTTTATTCTACTTCCTTTAAGATGCCCAGTAGAGCTGACACATAGGAAGCAATTCTGAGAAAACTGCTGATGAGCCAGTAGAGGCTTGATTGTCATCATGAGACTCCTTAATCAGGAAAAGGAAATTGTAGCCATTGCTATTCCCATCACTATGCTACACAAAAGAATATAGATGCTTTACGTGCAAGGCCAACCAGGATGTGATAAGCTTCTGGGCTGTGTCTAAAATATTTCAGATTACTTCCTTAGGACAGGATCCCACAAATGGAATTAATGTGTCAATGTGAACAGACGTTTCTGAGGCATTTGGCCTAACTATTTAGTTGAAGGAGAAGAAGGACTGAATTTCAGTATTTATAAGATGACTGTTAGTGACTTATTTGAAAAGGTGTAGAAGGATTCCAAACAATCATTGGCAAAGGCTAAACCAGAATGAAAGAGAAATACTGTTTTCAATGGGGGATCATTTTCAGATGCTCTCAAGCTCCCCATCATTGGAAATATTCAAGCCTTCTTTGACTGCTCCTGATTGCATGAGAAATGGCTCTGATCCTAGGTAGAATTTGATCCACAGCAGTGTTTCCCAAACCAACTTGTCCACCAGAACCATCTAACGGGCTTTTAAAATTTAGACTCTAGGGGACTTCCCTGGTGGCCCAACGGTTAAGACTCCACCCTTTGAATGCAGGAGGCAAGAGTTTGATCCCTGCTTCAGGACTAAGATGCTATATGCTGCACAGCAAGACCAAAAAAAGAAAAAATAAATTTTAAAAAGTTCAGACTCAACTCTGACTACACAGATCCTGCATATAACTCTTGCAAACCGTGGAGCTATATGCTCTTCCAACCATGATTCTAACATTGCTTGCTCCCAACTGTCATTCCATGACATGACGGGTCTATCAGATGTAGGTGACGGTATTAGAGAATAAAGTTCATGACTTTTCCTCTCATCCAAGAAGAGCTGACTCACTGGAAAAGACCCTGATGCTGGGGAAGATTGAAGGCAGGAAGAGAAGGGGACGACAGAGATGAGATGGTTGGATGGCATCACCGACCCAATGGACATGAGCTTGGGCAAACTCCAGGAGATAGTGAAAGACGGGAAAGCCTGGTGTGCTAGCGTCCATGGGGTCACAAAGAGTCAGGCACGACAGCGATGAGTAAACAGCAAGAAATGCTACATGCCCTGAAGGAACTCAGGAAAATTATATGCTGCCGCTGTTGTGGAGTCTGCCATTGTGTAAACATCTCACCTCTCCCAAACCCTTATTCTCTTGACTAAATAAACTGGGATCTTACAGCAGTAAGCATGTGCGAATGCCTATTTATGTGTGTGTGCTGGTGGCTTCTTCCCCCCGGCCACCCCCCCCCCGTCTACGAGATGCCCACCATCGCACAGTGGCTCACCATGTATGGCCCCAGACTGCTCAGAGCTCATTATCCAAGCCCCACCTCCCTTTCCCTGGTTTCAGTCTCCAGTTAAGGATGTCAGAGTAGTGCTGTTCTCTCAAGGAGCTTCAAAGGCCTAAGAGAAGGAGCCCCAGGTCAGGAGTGAGCAAGCTCTGATCTTCAGCCTCCTTGAGCATGTAAGAGGACATTTGGCCCAAAGGCTCTCTAAGAAAACTTCTAGAGCCTAACTGCATGGGTCAGTTTTTCACTTTAGCTTTTAATGATGGTGTCTGGTAGCATCATGCTGTTATCAAAACCAAAACACTTGTACCCTAGGGCCCATGAGCCGCAACTGCTGAGCCCGAGAGCTTTAACTACTGAAGCCTAGAGTCTGTACTCCGCACCTAGAGGGGAGACCCCACTCTCCACAGCTGGAGAGAGCCTGCATGCAGCAACAAAGACCCAGCTCAGGCAAAATAAAGAAATAAAGTGTTAAAGAGTGAGGGTAAGAATAAATCACTCAACTTGTTCTGAAAGTGGTCTTAATGATAAATATTTAAACAAGTTAGTTAAAATGGCCCACACTGAGCCAGGAGTCCTTTCCCGGATGTGCCGTGTTTGAGGGCAGAGAAGGAGCTGTGTACATCTCTGGTACTCATTAACTATGACTGAAGCCCACTATCGTCAGTGTGGTTTGAGAAAAATGGTTTTCTGAGACATGAATGTCTTTTATAATTTTCTCTCATTTTTTTTAGACCTGAATTTTTCTTTTATTGGGGTTCCTTTTCCAAGATTTCTTTTGACATTAACATTCCTATTAATACTCTTAAAAACCTGTCAATTTTGTATGGACTGTAGGATGAAGACAGATGCTCTTAATTTTTGTGTTTGAGAGTCAAGGATTTATCCTGGTTCGTTTAGAAAGGGTTTAGATCTTTTCTGTTCCCTTCAGGACATCCTAGTTTTGAAAACACTGGAGGTGTTTCGAAATGGACTTGTAATCAAGCAGGAATTGGTGCATTTTTGTGTTCTCGGTATTAAGGAGAGCAAATGTCTCAGGAAATATTTGTTGAATGAATGAATGAATATATAGAATGGGTCTGTGAATAGACATGAAGGAATCTATGGAAATACATGGCAAGTGTTTATGGAATGTGTTTATCCAGTGTCTGACAGACCTTAACGAGTTTTGTGGCAAAAATATTCATTTTTCCGTGATCCCACTTTTCATTTGTAAAATGGAGATGATGGAACACAACGCAGATGGTTGTTCAATAAGACCATGCAGTGCCTGGGACTCTGCTGGCAGTCCAGTGGTTAAGACTTTGCTTTCCAAGGTAGAGGGTGAGGGTTTGATCCCTGGTTGAGGAGCTAAGATCTCACATGCCTCATGGCCCCCAAATCAGAACATAGACAACAGAAGAAGCATTGTAACAAATCCAAGAAAGAGTTTTAAAATGCACGTTAAAAAAAAGAGAGAGACTAAGCAGGCCTGATATAGACTGTGAAATGTGAGCTCTAACTCTAAAGGCTAAAAAAGAGCTCTCTCCTTCCCATTCAACATTTAAAACCATTTTTATGAGAGAGGGGGGATTATCAACTTCTAAAGACATCAGAGTTGCTGACATTTTGCTAGGAATTCTTTTCAATTCTGTGATCAATGCAAACTCACAGTAAAGCAGAACTCTCCCTTACTAGCCTCTGTGTGTGCTGAGTCACTTCAGTCGTGTCCAACTCTTTGCAGCCCCATGGACTGTAGCCCCCCAGGTTCCTCTGTCCATGGGATTCTCCAGGCAAGAATACTGGAGTGGGTTACCATGCCCTCCTCCAGGGGATCTTCCCAGCCCAGGGATCAAACCTGCATCTCCTGGACGAGAGGAGGATTCTCTACCACTGAGCCACCAGGGAAGCCCCTTATTAAGCCTCCTATATGCTAAAAACTTGATCTTGACTCATGGATGAATGAGTTGGTACACAATGGTGCCTAGCTTTCTATGTTGAGTCAGAACTTGGGGGTCAGGAGGAGAAGCCTCTATTTTTTCCATAGCTTTCCAGGGGATTTAGAGGACGTCTGGAAACTCCTGATCCAGCTTCTTACGTCACAGGTGGAGACCGGGAAGGAGTTGTCCGCAGACGGTCAAGGTGCTTTCCTGTTGATTCTGGTCTTCTACCCTCACTAGATCACTTAGGCAATTTCTCATTTCAGTGCCCATTTTCACCCTGTCTGTTGTACATTCTTGTGATTTGGGCCCCAGGGCTGTTGAGAGTCTGGACCAAGGACAGGCTTGGGTGGTATTCTGTAGGGCTGGACTCTGGGCTATGCAAATCCAGCGACTGGCTCCAGGCCAGTAGGTAAATTCTATGAAAACGAGCTCACATCTACACCTTGGCAGAGGAAGCTGGGCAAGACCCCTCCCTCTGCCTATTCAAACAGGTGACCTTAGCACTCCGGCGCCATGGATCAGGCGCATGGGAGAGCTGCTGGCAACACGGAGGCAGCCCTGGACTCCGGGGCCAGGTGGCGCGGCCCACGTTCCAGCCCGCACTTACTATCTCTGCACCATGGGCTAGTTCCCTCTGCCATAAACCTGGGATAATAATATTACCTGCCTCTTAGGGTTATTATGAGGATTAAGTGGGCTAATATTTATAATGAGCCCAGAACTGGGGCTGGCATTTCGTAAGTCCTAGGTAAATGCTGCTTGGTGCTCTGTTGAATGTTTCTCAAAGCACTTTCCATCGGTCTGGATCAGAGGTCTCTGGTGCCTCTTCAAGGGATGGGGGATTCGACCATGCCAAAATACTTGCTGCAGGGAATTCTCTGGTGTCCAGTGGTTAGGACTATGAGCTTTCACTGCCAAAGGTCTGCACTCAATCCCTGTTTGGGGAACTGAGATCCTGCAAGCGGCATGACGCAGCCTATGTATATATATGTGCTTTGAAATGTAACTTTCTTCACTGGGTTACTGGACTCTCTACTGCTCTCCCATCTACTGAGACCTCCTGACCAAACGGTTGGTCTTCCTCCAGTGAGACCAGCTGGAATCCAATTTTCTTTGAAGACACTTAGGCTGTTGTATTGGAGAAGGCAATGGCACCCCACTCCAATACTCTTGCCTGGAAAATCCCATGGACAGAGGAGCCTGGTGGGCTGCAGTCCATGGGGTCGCTAAGAGTTGGACACGACTGAGCGACTTCACTTTCACTTTTCACTTTTGTGCATTGGAGAAGGGAATGGCAACCCACTCCAGTGTTCTTGCCTGGAGAATCCCAGGGCCGGGGGAGCCTGGTGGGCTGCCATCTATGGGGTCACACAGAGTCGGACACGACTGAAGCGCTTTAGCAGCAGCAGCAGCTGCAGGCTGTTGTATTGAACTTTCCAGGAGGCACTAGTGGTAAAGAATACATTTGCCAGTGCAGAAGATGCAAGATATGTGGGTTTGATCCCTGGGATGGAAAGATCCCCTGGAGAAGAAAATGGCCACCCACTGCAGTATTCTTGCCTGGAGAATCCCATGGACACAGGAGCCTGGCGGGCTAAGGTCCGTAGAGTTGCAAAGGGTTGGATGGGACTGAGCACGCGTGCAGGCTGTTACATTATTAGATCGAACTCATTCTTTTCTGCAGGGAGTATGTAGCAAACCCTGCTAGACTTGTGAGAACCTGACTCCTTCACACCCTGCTTTACCAGAGAGCCCTGGGGTCCCAGGATAACAAGAGGTGGCGATGAAGCCCACATAGTTTCTGAGTCAGCGTCCCTGAGTGAAGTATCCATGGAAGAAAGCATCTGATCCAAGCTCCACCCCTGGGGCTGGAAAATTAATGTCTAATGAGACCAGCGCATCATCGGTTATGACACCTGATCTTCCCCGAAGTGCTATAAAGCAATGAGGACAGCTGTCCCAGGGAAATAGAAATCCTAAATTTCACTGGCTTTTTATCAAATTATTACTTTAAAAAATAGTAACCACTATTCTGGATTTTGTGCTAATCATTCTCTTGCTTTTCCTATAGCTTGATTTTATATGCTACCCCCTAAGATAGGTTGTTTAGCTTTCTGCATGTTTTCAAACTTTCCATAAGTGGAATCATACAGCATGTGCTCTTCCGTGCCTGCTTCTTTAGCTTGACATCATTCTCAGATTCATTAGCATGGTTGAGTGCAGTGAGGTGTCTATTCCATTCCATGCCTGTATCACTATTTATTTTGATTGTCTCTGTTGTTTGTTTGTCTATTGCTATTGCAAATCATGGTGCATTCTAGGGAATTCTCTGGTGGTCCAGTGGTTAGGATGCTTTTACTACTTGGGGCCTGGGTTCAATCCCTGGTCGGGGAACTAGAATCCTGCAAGCCTTGCAGAATGGCAAAAATAAATAAATAAATAAAGCCCCAACAAATTATAATGTGTTCCTACAGATCTTACCTGCTGCCTTCATGTAAATGGAATCACTTTCATTTCTATGAAGACTATAGAATCTTTCCAATGACTGCACTTATATTTCTTCATTTGGATTTCAGAATACCTCTGTGATGATTCTTCTACTGAAAGCTGGAAAGAATTTGCTCCTACCCTAAAATAAGGGAGGGCTTCCCTGGTGGCTCAGACAGTAAAGAATTTGCCTGCAATGCAGGAGGCCTGGGTTCAATACCTGGGTTGCAAAGATCCCCTGGAGAAGGGAATGGCTTCCCACTCCAGTATTCTTGCCTGGAGAATCCCAGGGACAGAGGAGCCTGACAGGCTACAGTCCATGGGGTCGCAGGGTTGGACATGACTTAGCGACTTTCACTTTTAAAATAAGGGAAAACTGGGTAAAATCATACCTTTCCTTGGGCATTTCACACAGATGTTGCAAGGCAGCTAAGCGGTTGGAATTCCAAGGAGGGAAAGGACCCACCCTGAAGTGGGCTATGCGGACAGCTCTACCTGTGGCCCAACACAGGAGGAGGAGACACCAGCCAGCATACAAGCAGGTAAGAAGAAATCAGCTCAAAACAAGTAAAAAAAATCAGCTAAAATTGTAACCGCTGGCTAGAGGCTAAGTATCGGCAGGTACGACAGTACAGCGCCCCGGAGGAAACCCAGACACAAGGAAGCCCAGCCCTCACTCCCAGTTCTTCTCCTGGGGCTTCCACGGGGTGCTCACAGGACCACTGTGGACCAGGTGAGAGTCCAGAGGGACGCGCCCTCACTGGGGTCTGACCACCGTTGTCACAGACACAAACCTCCACTTGCCCGCCTGGACTCTTCTAGCTGACGGAGCATTAAGTTTTAGCCTCTGGGGAATGAGCAACAAACCGCCACCTTCGCAGACAGCAAGGAAGGGGATAGCAAAGGGAATCGGAGGAGGCCTGACAGGCATTCCTTGGTGTGGATGAGATCCTAATGGTGGTCATGATTTTGAAGTAAATGGAGTCAACTGGGTTTGTGCAATTAAATAAAGAAGCATTCAGCTGTTTCGGTGTAGGCGCACAGTCGAGGAGCGGTAGCTGTAGCCAGAGTTTGGTTTTTCCTAGGTACCTGAGCTAAGGTGCCTTTTGATTGCAAGTAACAGAAACCCTCTCTGGAGCTAGCTTAAACAATAAGAAAATGAATTATTTAACTTAAAGGAAAGTTCAGAGGTGGGTCAGGCTCCAAGGTTGGTTGATTCTGTTGCACAAGGATTTCATCAAGGACCCAGGTTCTTTTTTTCCGTCAGCTTTCTTATCTACTTTGTTGCCCACAGATGGGTTTCTTATACTGATGTCTTGCTCATGACACATCTAAGGGTGGCAATTAGGCCTGCTTGCTTCCTCATTCATGTAGAGCAGGAGAGAAAGAAAAGCTTATTTATTTACTTTTGGCCACGCTGGGTCTTCGTGGCAGCGGGGGCTTTGCTCTAGCTGCGGTGAGTGGAGCAGTGAGCAGACTTCTCGTTGCGGTGGCTTCTCTTGTTGCAGAGTGCAGGCTCTAGAGCACAGTCTCAATAGTTGCGGCACGTGGGCCGAGTTGCTCCTTCGTTGTGGGATCTCCCTGGACCAGGGATCAAACCCACGTCTCCTGCATTGGCAGGCAGATTTCTTTACCACTGAGCCACCAGGAAAACCCCAAGAAAAGCTTCTTTAGCCAGGGAACACAGGGCTTTTCCTCCAGACGCCAGCAATGACCGTGGGAATGCCACAGGCTTGCTGGCTTCGGTCAGATCTCCTTCAGGAGGACCATGGGGTCACCAGGATGGATTTAGAACAGTGGTTCTCAAGGTGGGATTTTGGGATCAGCAGTATTAGCATCTCCTGATCATTTGTTGAAAAAGTAAATTCCTGGGTCTCCATGGAGACCTATTAAATCGGAAATTCTGGGTATGGGGTCCAGCAAGCTTTAGAAGCCCTTCAGGTTGATACTGACTCACAGCAAAGTCTGAGAACCCCTGGCTTAGGATAGCGTGGTAAACACCACGGATGACATGAGGATTCTGTTAGGAAGGAGAGTGTGGGTAACAGGCCAGGTGAGCATCTCAGAGCGAGAGGCAGTCGGCAGAGTTAAGGGTGCTTAACTCAGGGAGCGGGTCCAGGGATGGGCTCTGAAGCCTAAGCAGGGAAGGGAAATGAAGATTCAAAGGAATGATGGTTGGTGGGAGGTGGGGCTAGTGGACTGAGGAGCTCAACGAGGCTGCAGAATTAGAGTGAGCCAGCAGCGATGGCCATGGGAATGGGCTCACAGACCTCCAGCTGCAGGCAGTGTAAGTGACCAAGGGCGCTCTGTTTGCACCAAGATCGCGCTGACCACAGGCTGCTTCCAGCCAGCAGGCAGGGGCGGCAACGTTACTAAGGCCTGCAGGCTCAGGGGCACATGTTCCTGACATGGCTGGTTTTAGCTGGTGGTCGTGACTTTAGCTCATGATTTTGATGAATCTTCCTTAGATGGCAGGACAATCCAAGCATCTCCCCAGCCTTCTTGCCCATCCTTCTGCATTCAGCCTCACCCAACTCTCTCCTTATCTTTTCTCACCATGGCACTGCCCCTGTTAAAATCCTTGCACGGGTAAGTCCATCTTGGCAGCTGCTTCTCGGAGGACCTAGACTAACACGGAAGGTGATGGTTCTTGAATAGAGTGTGAAACCAAGATTATGAGTCAGGCACTGTGCTGTGTGTGGAGCCTAAGAAATAAGTAATGTGGTCCCTACCCTGCAGGAGAACCAGTAAAAGAGAAAAGTAACCTCTGATTGCAGGATGGCATAGGAAGAGCTGTAATAGGGACTGCCCAGCAGCCCTGGGAGTTATGTGGGCATCCACAGGGGGTAAGGAAGATGGTGAAACTTTGGGGAGGTGGATATCCCACCTGCTGAAAACAGACCCATTAGGAAATTCCCTGGGAGTCCAGCGATTAGGACTCGGCACTTCCATTGCAGAGGGCACGAGTTCAATCCCTGGAGGGGGAACTCAGACCCTGCAAGAAAAAGTGCTGCCAAGAAAAACACATTAGTTTAGTGCCAGGCTTGGTGTTCAGTTGTTAGTCTCTTGGGCATCCCCACAAACACCTGGCTAAGGATATCTCAGTTGCTCCTTTGAATGAGCACAGCCTCCTCGGACGTCACCTCCCCAAGGCATCATAAGGCAATTCCCATTCCTGTGGCTTCACGGAAATGGAGAAGAGAGGCAAATGTTTTCTAACAAGCTGGTTATAATGACAGCCTCTGCTTTCTGTCTGCATTTCTCAGATAGTTCCCTCAGTGGGTGCCACCTGCATTGCGCCTGCTCATCCCACTAGGTGGTCATGGGGTCGTGAGATAAGGCCGTGAGCCACCCTGAAATCGGTGAGCTCTATCCCACATGTGCTGTTACAGCTGGACCCACTTTGGCCACACACCCAAGGAAAGAACGGAGCTCCACGCTAAGCAGGCTTCAGCCTCCATGCTGAAAGGCCATCACCCCCTTTGGATTTTTTAAAAAATTATTTATTTTTCATTGAAGGATAATTGCTTTACAATATTGTGATGGTTTCTGCCATACATCAACATGAATCGGCCGTAGGCACACATATGTCTCCTGCCTCTTGAGCCTCCCTTCCCCTCCCCACCCCTCTAGGTTGTCACAGAGCACCAGCTTTGGGATCCCTGCATCATACAGCAAATTCCCACTGGCTGGCTATTTTGCGTATGGTGATGTATATGTTTCAACACTGCTTTCTCAGTCAGTCCCACCTCTCTTTCCCCCTTTGGATTTTTAACCCAGAACTGGATTTCAGAGACTGAATCTCCTGGAGCCGTGTGTGCATTAGTCTTGTGTGTGCGTGTTTATGCATTGGAGGAGCATAGAAAGGGGTTGGGTCCACAGCTTTCATTATTTCCCAAGAGTTCATGACCTTAGAAACGTTAACAGTAAGCCACTTCTTTTTGAGAGAAAACTATTCGAACAAGACCTTAGAAGGTAAGGGTGTGAAAACTCTGCCCTTAAAGTAGATTTGTTGTAGTATTGATAGTTCTCCAGCTTTAGGTTAAAAGTCACTTTAGCTTTGTGGGTACAAGAGATATGCTGGAACTTTGCGGGAAAATAACGAAAGGGGGATGATTTATGCAATAAAAAGGAATTAATTTTGCTCCTTAAAAAATCCTGTGTCATAAGAGGACTTTTACCTCTGGAACACTGTCCTGGGAAATTGGAAACGAAAAATTAAAAAAGCATCATAGTTTCTCTTTCCTTTCTTTCCTTCTTTTTGGACACTTAAATAGTCTTAGGTGTTTTCATAATAATACGTGAAATTTTTCATCAGAACGTTATAGGTACAACAGACAGCTGTTGGAAATCGCAGGACAAGCCTAATTGTGTGACAAAGAAGGCCAAATTCAGGAGTAAAGTCCGCAAAGCCTGTTTTTCTGGTCTGTTCTTGCCAACAAACACTAGAGGGCGCAGCACACCACAGGGACGCTGCGGTTCTCGGCACTTCATGGAATCCGCTGTTGGCAGCAGCGGCTCAACTGTGGATGCGTTGAGTTATATACAAGAGACCGGCAAAAACATGGAGAAGGAGTACCTCCTCCTGTTTGTATACTTGTCGGGAGGGGCCTGGCAGACCGCTCCAGGTGTCTGTTCCGGTTGAGAGGAGGTCGCGGACCCCAGAGGGAGCGTCTCAGGTCCGAGCAGGTCCTGATGTCCAATTCCTCCACCAACTGTTCTTTTTCAGAATGAAAAGCCAACCTCACTTCCTGTCCTTGCCAGGTGACTAAGCTGGTAAATTAATAGACATAGATTAGTGAACACGCTGACATGTTTACGACGAGAAGAAAACGGTGATGTAGACGGGAAATTGACATCAGGTTCATTTACTCACTTTTATTCACAGTTATCTATCGCTCTGTGCTACAGTGGTTACATTCCAAGTGTACGGACTCAGGCATTGATACCTGGAGGGAGGTCTTTAGAGGCAGTCTTGTTGTTTTGTTAATTGCAGCAAACGATAAACAATTTAAATTTGCCAGTTAAACCTTTTTTATTGCCGCACCGCCCAGGTTACAGGATCTCAGTTCCCCAACCAGGGACTGAACGTGGGCCAAGGCAGTGAAAGCTCAGAACTCTAACCACTAGGCAACCAGAGAATTCCCTGCATTTTAACCATTTTTAATGTATCTGCTCAGATGTTCAGCCATGTCCAAGTCTTTGTGACGCCATGGACTGTTGACCCCAGGACCCTCCTCTGTCCACAGGATTTTTCAGCCGGTATCTTCCCCACCCAGGGGTTGAACCCTCGTCTCCCGCATCTCCTGCTTTGGCAGAAGATGCTTCCAGCACTCCCGGGGCTGTAAGCACATGTTTGTTGTTGCGCAACTGTTGGCTCCATCCACCTCTAGAACTGTTGCATTTTCCCAAACTGAAATTCCATATCTGCATTCTTCCCTTCCCCTCAGGCTTTGGTAACCTCTGATGTATGCTACTGGAGATCAGTGGAGAAATAACTCCAGAAAGAATGAAGGGATGGAGCCAAAGCAAAAACAATACCCAGCTGTGGATGTGACTGGTGAGAGAAGCAAGGCCAGAAGCTGTAAAGAGCAATACTGCATAGGAACCTGGAATGTCAGGTCCATGAATCAAGGCAAACTAGAGGTGGTCAAACAGGAGATGGCAAGAGTGAACGTCGACATTCTAGTAATCAGCGAACTAAAATGGACTGGAATGGGTGAATATAACTCAGATGACCATTATATCTACTAGATATCTATATCTCCTGAGGCAGGAGTCCCTTAGAAGAAATGGAGTAGCCATCATGGTCAACAAAAGAGTCCGAAATGCAATACTTGGATGAATCTAAAAAATGACAGAATGATCTTTGTCTATTTCCAAGGCAAACCATTCAATATCACAGTGATCCAAGTCTATGCCCCAAACAGTAATGCTGAGGAAGTTGAAGTTGAACGGTTCTATGAAGACCTACAAGACCTTTTAGAACTAACACCCCAAAAAGATGTCCTTTTCATTATAGGGGACTGGAATGCAAAAGTAGGAAGTCAAGAAACACCTGGAGTAACAGGCAAATTTGGCCTTGGAATATGGAATGAAGCAGGGCAAAGGCTAATCATTGCCAAGAGAACACACTGGTCATAGCAAACACCCTCTTCCAACAACACAAGAGAAGACTCTACATGTGGACATCACCAGATGGTCAACACCGAAATCAGATTGATTATATTCTTTGCAGCCAAAGATGGAGAAGCTCTATACAGTCAGCAAAAATAAGACCAGGAGCTGACTGTGGCTCAGATCATGAACTCCTTATTGCCAAATTCAGAGTTAAGTTGAAAAAGTAGGGAAAACTACTAGACCATTCAGGTATGACCTAAATCAAATCCCTTATGATTATACAGTGGAAGTGAGAAATAGATTTAAGGGACTAGATCTGATAGATAGAGTGCCTGATGAACTATGGAAGGAGGTTCGTGACATTGTACAGGAGACAGGGATCAAGACCATCCCCATGGAAAAGAAATGCAAAAAAGCAAAATGGCTTTCTGGGGAGCCCTTACAAGTAGCTGTGAAAAGAAGAGAAGTGAAAAGCAAAGGAGAAAAGGAAAGATATAAGCATCTGAATGCAGAGTTCCAAAGAATAGCAAGGAGAGATAAGAAAGCCTTCTTCAGCGATCAATGCAAAGAAATAGAGGAAAAGAACAGAATGGGAATGACTAGAGATCTCTTCAAGAAAATTAGAGATACCAAGGGAACATTTCATGCAAAGATGGCCTCGATAAAGGACAGAAATGCTGTGGACCTAACAGAAGCAGAAGATGTTAAGAAGAGGTAGCAAGAATACTCAGAAGAACTGTACAAAAAAGATCTTCATGACCAAGATAATCACGATGGTGTGATCACTCATCTAGAGCCAGACATCCTGGAATGTGAAGTCAAGTGGGCCTTAGAAAGCATCACTAGGAACAAAGCTAGTGGAGGTGATAGCATTCCAGTTGAGCTTTTTCAAATCCTGAAGGATGATGCTGTGAAAGTGCTGCACTCAATATGCCAGCAAATTGGGAAAACTCAGCAGTGGCCACAGGACTGGAAAATGTCAGTTTTGATTCCAATCCCAAAGAAAGGCAATGCCAAAGAATGCTCAAACTACCGCACAATTGCACTCATCTCACATGCTAGTAAAGTCATGCTCAAAATTCTCCAGGCCAGACTTCAGCAATACATGAACCGTGAACTTCCAAATGTTCAAGCTGGTTTTAGAAAAGGCAGAGGAATCAGAGATCAAATTGCCAACATCTGCTGAATCATGGAAAAAGCAACAGAGTTCCAGAAAAACATCTATTTCTGCTTTCTTGACTATGCCAAAGCCTTTGACTGTGTGGATCACAATAAACTGTGGAAAATTCTGAGAGAGATGGGAATACCAGACCACCTGACTTGCCTCTTGAGAAACCTGTATGCAGGTCAGGAAGCAACAGCTAGAACTAGACATGGAACAACAGACTTGTTCCAAATAGGAAAAGGAGTACATCAAGGCTGTGTATTGTCACCCTGCTTATTTAACTTCTATGCAGAGTACATCATGAGAAACGCTGGATTGGAAGAAGCACAAGCTGGAATCAAGATTGCTGTGAGAAATATCAATGACCTCAGATATGCAGATGACACCACCCTTATGGCAGAAAGTGAAGAGGAACTAAAGAGCCTCTTGATGAAAGAGAAAGAGGAGTGTGAAAATGTTGGCTTAAAGCTTCACATTCAGAAAACGAAGATCATGGCATCCGGTCCCATCACTTCATGGGAAATAGATGGGGAAACAGTGGAAACAGTGTCAGACTTTCTTTTTTGGGGCTCCAAAATCACTGCAGATGGTGACTGCAGCCATAAAATTAAAAGACGCTTACTCCTTGGAAGGAAAGTTATGACCAACCTAGATAGCATATTCAAAAGTAGAGACATTACTTTGCCCACAAAGGTCCATCTAGTCAAGGCTATGGTTTTTCCAGTGGTCATGTTTGGATGTGAGAGTTGGAATGTAAGGAAAGCTAAGCACCAAAGAATTGATGCTTTTGAACTGTGGTGTTGGAGAAGACTCTTGAGAGTCCCTTGGACTGCAAGGAGATCCAACCAATTCATCCTAAAGGAAATCAACTCTGAATATTCTTTGGAAGGACTGATGCTAAAGCTGAAACTCCAGTAATCTGGCCACCTCATGCAAAGAGCTGACTCATTGGAAAAGACCCTGATGCTGGGAAGGATTGGGGGCAGGAGGAGAAGGGGACGACAGAGGATGAGATGGCTGGATGGCATCACCGACTGGATGGACATGAGTCTGAGTGAACTCTGGGAGTTGGTGATGGACAGGGAGGCCTGGCGTGCTGCGATTCATGGGGTCACAAAGAGTCGGACACGACTGAGCGACTGAACTGAACTGAATGTTTGTGTGTTTGAATTTGCCTACTCTAGTTTCCCCGTATAAGTGGAATCATTTCCACTCTTATGTCTGGCTTATGTAACTTAGCATAACGTCCTCAAGACTTGTCCATGTAGCGTATGTCAGAATTTCATTCCTTTTTGAGGCTGAATAATACCATTATATGCATGTACCGCGTTTTGCTCAGCCATTCATCCTCTGATGGACATGAGTTGTGTCCATATAGCAATTGTGAAGAATGCTGCTGTGAACATGGGTGTACAAATACCTGTTTGAGTGCTTGCTTTAGATTTCTTTGAGGAGTGGAGTTGCTGGATCACATAGTCATTCTGTGTTTAAATTTTTGAGGACCTGCCATAATGTTTTCCACAGCAGGTGCATCATTTTACACTCCCCCCAGCAGTGCGTAAGGACGCCGGCTTCCTCCACACGCCTGCCAACACTTGCTTTCTGTTTTTTGATGACAGCCATCCTAATGGGTGTGAGGTGGTCTCTCACTGTGGTCTTGACAGGCTCTGATTTAGACTGATTTTGTTCACAGTTTTATCCATGATTTAAATGTGCAGAAAATCAAGTACACCATAAAGAACTGGAGATCCACAGCTTAGTGAAAAAAATTTTAAAAGTAGTGATCTTTCTAAATATGACCTTCTGATGAATGAAGCAGCAAATGTTGATTTCATGTCAGACCATGTTAACAGGGAGCAGGCACCTAACACAGCGCTTCCTTGTCTTGGAGCATGCCAGAACCACTTGGAAGATATAAAAACACGGATGTCAAGTCCTCGAGAAAGTCAGTGAAAATGGTCTGGGATGCAGCCTGAGCACCAGGATTTTTAAAATCCCAAGTGATTCCAATGGAGCCCAATTTGAGACCCTGAGCTGTTGCTATTCTGTTGGGTTCAGGCCCAGTGAGGCTTCCCTGATAGATCAGTTGGTAAAGAATCCACCTGCAATCCAGGAGACCCCGGTTTGATTCCTGGGTTGGGAAGGTCCCCAGGAGAAGGGATAGGCTACCCACTCCAGTATTCTTGGGCTTCCCTTGTGGCTCAGCTGGTAAAGAATCTGCCTGCAGTGTGGGAGACCTGGGTTTGATCCCTTGGTTGGGAAGATCCCCTGGAGAAGGGAAAGGCTACCCATTCCAGTTCTGGTCTGGAGAATTAGTCCATGGGGTCGCAAAGAGTTGGACACAACTGAGCGAGTTTCACTTTCTGGCCCAATGACACCTGTGGCTTCATTCCATGTGTCCAGTTTAAGGGAAGTAAAGATGAGCTGGTTACTGTTCACAGAGAAGTCAGAATTGTGAAAGAACAAGAACTTATTTTTATTAAGAGAAATAATTGAGAAAGTACAAATGTGAAGACTTTGGAGAAACAGTATGGAGTCTGTACCTGGAGATCAGGGTGTAAGGCTGTCTCTTGGGAGAGACTTCTATTTATGGTAGGTCCCAAGAAGAGGTGCTTGAAACAGGGAACAGCAGTTATTAGCTATCATTATCATCTTTTATCAGAGAAGGCAATGGCACCCCACTCCAGTACTCTTGCCTAGAAAATCCCATTGATGGAGGAGCCTGGTGGGCTGCAGTCCATGGGGTCGCTAAGAGTCGGACACGACTGAGCGACTTCACTTTCACTTTTCACTTTCATGCATTGGAGAAGGAAATGGCAACCCACTCCAGTGTCCTTGCCTGGAGAATCCCAGGGACGGGGAAGCCTGGTGGGCTGCCATCTGTGGGGTCACACAGAGTCGGACACGACTGAAGCGACTTAGCAGCAGCAGCAGCAGCAGCAGCAGCAGCAGCAGCAGCAGCAGCAGCAGCAGCAGCAGCAGCAGCAGCAGCAGCAGCATCTTTTATGATAAGGGCTTCCCTGGTGGCTCAGACAGTAAAGAATTTGCCTGCAATGTGGGAGACCTGGGTTCGATTCCTAGGTCAGGAAGATCCCCTGGAGAAGGAGATGGAGCCCACTCCAGTGTTCTTGCCTGGAGTCCATGTAGTTGCAAAGAGTCGGACACGCCTGAGTGACTAGCACTTTCACTTTCATACTTTCATCGTCGTTTATAAAATACGTCTTAAAAACAGCACTATCCAAAGAGTGAAGCAGTGAGTTCTCTTTCAAGGGACATGCCGTGGGGTCCCAGCTGCAGACCGCTAGCAGGGATGTTACAGGGGAGATCTGGCGGAAGTTGGGTGATGGCAAGAGTCCAAAGAACCCAGCCTCTGCACTGAGGATCTATTGGTGCTTTCTGGTTCCACTTGCTGCGCTAAGACACTGCCTTCCCTTATTATACTATGCCCAAAGGGAGGAAATATTACTTGTCCAGTTTATATTTGAAGAAGTGGAGGCTCCAAGGCTGGGCCAGTGTTGCATATGACCCACAAGCACCCTGATGGATGATCTTTCAACCTGAGCTTCTTGACTAGAACATCCAGTGTGTAAGTAGCCTGGAATACAAGGCTGAGTTTAGCTATTATGAGGCCATTGGCTCAGACGGTAAAGCGTCTGTCTACAATGCGGGAGACTTGGGTTTGATCCCTGGGTTGGGAAGATCCCCTGGAGAAAGAAATGGCAATCCACTCTAGGACTATTGCCTGGAAAATCCCATGGACAGAGGAGCCTGGTAGGCTACAGACCATGGGGTCACAAAAAGTCGGACACGACTGAGCGACTTCACTCACTATATTGAAAATAAACGCTCTGGCACTGACCTGTGCAGGCGAGAGGTGGTATTTGAAACTGTCCTTAGCATCACAAATGTCAGAACTTTCAGGAAGGCAAGCAGTGATGTAATCCACCCCCTCCCTCCTCAATAGAAACTGAGACCCAGGGAGGGTCCCGGGTGTGTCTTGCTTATATATTTATATTCGGATGCCCTGACAGCAAGAACAGCTTTCTCCCTCCCTCTGCCTTCATCAAACGGTCCTGCCCTGGCTCGAAACACTGGGAGCTCTGCACCTTTCACAGAACCGCTTTCAGAGCTGATTCAGAGGGCACACAAGTGAATCAGTCTCTTCACTTTATTGATAGTTTTGACTTTGATTCAAAACTGCACGACTGAGTCTCTGCTTGATACTCCAGACTCAACTCTGAATGACTCACACTTAATTTGCAAGAATTAAATCAGTGCACAAAGAATGCATATTGCCACCTTTGCAGAGTTTGGAAAGATCTTTTGTTCCCCAATTGCTTTAAAATTTCCAAAGAAGGGTTGGAAAAGCTCTGCCGAGCAATGTCAGCATCAATGAGGTAGGGCATACCTGCCTGGGGAAACTCCACAGGAGAGTCCAGCAGTCCTTGATGGGCGCCTTCTGGTACATGGGCCACAAGTCAGCCACACTAGCTGCCACCCAAGAGGGAAGCTGCCCTCTGAGAAGAGGCTGCCAAGCTGGGGTGACATTCCTCAGCACCCCACCTCCATCCACTCACCCCAGACCCCAGATCATCACCAACATGAGTGGAGGGGATATGGGAAAAGGTGATTATGGAAAAGCTGTGGCTTCTCTGCTCTGGCTTACTTCCCATCAGGCAGCTGATTGTAAATTATTCCCACGTCCCAGGGGAGGGTGGAGTCACAAGAGGGAAAGAACCTGGGGCAGAACCAGTTTTAGGCTTACCTGAATGAGAAATAAACTTTTATCTGTTAAGCCATTAAAATGCAGAGATTTTTTCTTTTTTGGTTATTATAACTAGCAAACCCTCATTGAGCTGCCCAAATTGGATTGCACCAAAATGTAAATGTACAAACCCAGAATTTATCGCAGTACCTGGCACATGAGAGGCTCTCAAGAAATGTGCACTGGGCGAAGGCAGAAATGAATATAAAATATAAAATTTCATGATGTACTTTGTCAAAAGGACGTTAGCAAATGCTCACAAATAGCTCAGGATGTCAAAGATGTTTTAATTCCCTGGTAACTCCGCTGGTAAAGAATCTACCTGCTATTCAGGAGACCCTGGTTCAATTCCTGCCTCGGGAAGGTCGCCTCAAGAAGGGATAGACTACCCACTCCAGTATTCATGGACTTTCCTGGTGGCTCAGATGATAAAGAATTTGCCCGCAATGCGGGAGACCTGGGTTCGATCCCTAGGTTGGGAAGATCTTTTGGAGAAGGGGATGGCAACCCACTCCAGTATTCTTGCCTGGAGAATCCCCATGGACAGAGGAGCCTGGTGGGCTACAGTCCATGTGGTCGTGAAGAGTCAGACCAACTGAGCGACTAAGCACACAGCAGTCAGAGGTGTTCTAACACACCTGTTGAGCCCTGGATCTCCAGCTGCACAAGGAAGTACAAGCAGGAGATGAATTGTAGTTGACCCAGGAAAAGGGAGCTGTACCGTGGAGTGGATTTCTGAGTCAAATGAGATCAGCTTCATGCCTGGAGAGCATCAAAAACAGACTAAGGAGCCCTTCCTAATAGGGTGACTGGAAGCTTCTGGGCTGGCTCTCAGGTATACTGCAGAGCCTTGTGCAGACACAGCGTCACAGTCTGGAACTTGCTGCTTCCTGGAACCTCAGAGCTGGAGGTGGCTGAGAACCTAGACAGGTCTCCACAGATGAGGAAGCCGCAGCCCAGGGAAGTGGGTAACTAACCCAGGACCCCTTCGTCATCAGCAGACCCACAGCTCAAGGCAGGAAAGTGTGGATTCAGAGTGGGAATAAGAGAACCAGTTACCCGGATTCAGGGCCTCCCAGACGGCTAGGTGGTAAAGAATCTGCCTGCCAATACGGGAGACATAGGTTTGATCAAGAAGATCCTCTGGGTCAAGAAGATCCCCCAGGGAAGGAAATGGCAACCCACTCCAGTATTCTTGCTTGGGAAATCCCACAGACAGAGGAGCCTGGTGGGCTATAGTCCTTGGGGTCGTAAGGATTTGGACACCACTTAGCAACCAAACAACAACAACCTGGGTTTGAATCCATGCAAATTACTCAAGGTTCTTATGCTTCTGTTTCCTCATCTTTACAATGGGAATAATTAGAACAATACCTACAATGGGGTTGTTATGAAGATGAAATGAGTTTATCTACTGAAGCTGATTTCAGTACACTGATGTAGAGCCCTTTTCCTGTGTCGGCGTTCTTCGGCCTTCAGGATGAAGACATTCGACACCATGGAAAATGGGGAATCATAAAGAAGCAGAGGATGCCAGGAAGTTCTTAGACCAGATGCTCAGAACACACAGCCCGAGAAACCAAAACCTCATTGGAGAATCAAGTGTATGAACTGATGCTTGGTGCATACACGTGGAGTCATTCAGGAGGGATGGAGCATTCAGGGCTTACTCACGTCTCAGGAATGCTCTAATGAGAGCGTAAGTACATTAGTGTTCCCTGGTGCGTGAAAGAAAAGAAAATAGAGCAAATGTAGAGTTAATCCTAAAGGAGAAAGAGAAGCAGCCAGGAAGTGAACATGGGCAAACGCTGCTTTTCTCTAGTTTGAACGGTAAGATTCAGGAGACATTGACCATTATGGGTTGTACGTTGCAAAGGAGTTTATCGGGCTCTAGAAATCATAGAATGCCAGGTTTCTACAGAATTGCCTCGAATCAGTTAGTGTTTCATTGAACAAAGCACACACAGCCTCTCATCAAGTTTTCCTGGCCCAACCTTCATGCCAGGGAGGAATTCCTTAATATATCCGCAGCAGATGGTTGCCGACTTCTGCTTGGACGCTCTGTGATGGGGGCCTCAGGGAGCCACGGGCCGCCCACTGGTTACCAGGCAGCTTTAACTGTTACAGAATTCTCCCCTGAGCAAAGCCAGCAATCTGCTTCCCGGAATGCTGGTCCATTGTTTCTGCATTCGTCTTCTGCTGAAACATAATACACGTCTTTGCTCTCTCCCTCTTGATGGTGATGGAGTGGAATTAGACCTTTCCGGGGAAGAATGCTGGCTTTGACATTAACTTAGCTGTTGGATCTTAGATCAGTTGATTAAGCTCTCGTTGTCTTGACTTATTTATCTTTAAAGAGGGGCCTTGAATTTTCAGAAGGTTCTTGCACAAGGTAAAGGAACTAAGCATAATGTCCATAAAATATGGAAGATAGAGCCTGGACCCAAGTATTCATCCAAGAGATGGCAATTAGAATGATCATTATGTGGGTTCAGCTCTTGGGACCCCAACGTCTTCTCTAAGTTGAGTAATCTCCATTTCCTCCAGCAGCTCCCACCTGGCCTGGGGGTCAGCTCCCACGCCATTCTGTTTGCCTCTCTTTCAAGGCTTACCATCAGGATTCATGTCTCCTTCCCGCATTGGTCTTCATCCTGGAGAGACCTGCAATGCAGAGAGACTCAAGGAAGAAGAGCTGCAGTGCGCTCCTGGAGGAGGAGTCCAAGGGTTATTTATAACTTGGGGGAACTGGGCCATTCTTGGTGGGAGGAGGTCTTTGGGGTGGAAGGACCCTGGAGAAAGTCAGGGTCAAGACCTGGAGCTCAGAGGTGGCTACTCCAGGCCTGTAGTATATGGAGGGAGAGAGAGCTAAAGGGGGAGATTCAAGCTTTTCTCCCAGAGCTTTCAAGCCTTCTCCAAGGAAAAGGAAGCCAGCTGGGATTCAGTGGAGATATTCTGATTACTCAGCCATAAAAAAGAATGAAATATCACCATTTGCAGCAACATGGGCGGACCTGGCGATTATCATGCTGAGTGAAGTAAGTCAGAGACAGATATCAAGATCACTTATCTGTGGAATCTGAACAGTAATACAAATAAATCTATATACAAAACAGACACAGAAAGCAAACTGATGGTTACCAAAAGGGGGGGCAGATAAACTGGGAGGATGGGATTAACACATACGAACGACTATACCTAACATAGACACCCACAAGGATTACTGCATAGCACAGGGAACTATGTTCAGTGTCTTATAACAGCCTGTAATGGAAAATAATCTGGAAAAAAATGGATTTAACTGAATCACTTTGCTGTACCCCTGAAACTAACACAATATTGTAAATCAACTATATATTTTTTAAAAAGACCAAAAATGAGGTGCAAGAAGGATCCTCTTACTATATTCTATTTATCACCCTCAATTGGGGCACCACAGGGTCATGAAAATGCTTTAAATTTGTGCCCCCCTATTGCATCCATACATGCTGAAGATGCTACTCTACTCAGTGAGTAAGCTTGTGGCCAACTGACACCTTAAATTTTTCTCAAAAGAACCACTTTGAAGCAAGTTTTCCTTGTCCTGAACATGAATTACTGATTTTGAAGATCAAGTGGGGAAATTTGTAAGAAACTAGAACAGTGCCTAGCCAGTTGTAAGCACTAAATAAATGATACTATTTTTTAGTAATATTAGTATAAGACAATATTGCTAATATTGTTAATAAATATTACCAATAATATCGTATTAGCCTTGTTAGGTTTAATTTTCCAGATTTCAGCAATTTAGCCTGTCGAGGTTGAACTGTCTATCACATCTGCTACACACACACAGAGCTTTCCAGCCTCAAGCTGGACACGTGTAGCATGTGGGATTTTCCCTGACCGACGATAGAATCCATGTCCCCTGCATTGAAAGTGCAGAGACTTAACCACAAGGGAAGTCGTAGACACATTTTTAACCAGTGTGCTTTCTGAGTCTATCCCAGAAATTAACATAGTGACAGAATCTGATAGACCCTGGTACACAGAGTATTTGCTCACTCGAAGGAATTTTGCCACTAACTTTCCTCTTCTATTCCAGAAAAATATTTCTCTTCAACGTCCAAAATTTTAAAGAACATTTTCCCACTGGCATTAGCATTACCCTGTCTATTATATAAATTTAAACTGCAAATATCTGTGGAGGAACCACATATGAATCCCTTAAAACCCAGGGAACAGGAGTATCGTGGCCTGTGCAGAAAAGGCAGAAGCAGGGGGCCAAGAGGAGACAAACCAGTGAAGAAAGGGACAGCTAAGTAGACCACAGACTTCGTTCACATCCCACATTTGTCCTGGAAAGACCTTTCCATAAATCTTACACACAGAGTATGGTGGGTCAAACGGTGGCCCCTGCAAAGGATACTGTCGTTTCCTGATTAAGTTGTAGTTGTGACCTTACTTGGGAAAAAAGTTCTTCGCAGGTGTACATAAGTCAAGGGTCCTGAGAGGAGCTCCTCCCGGATTATCCAGGTGGGCCCTGAATCCAGTGACACGAATCCTTAGAAGAGACGAGCAGAGAGAGATTTGAGACACGGGAGGAGAAGGTCACGTGGAGACACAGCGAAGCGACACGGCCGAGGTGCGCCAGGGCCAGCACAGCTGGAAGAGGCCCGGAGGGACTCTCCTCCTGAGCTTTCAGGGGACACCCTGCGTTCGGAGTTGTGGCCTCCAGAACTGTGAGAGAACACATTTCTGTTTGCTTTGCTTCTAGTCACCAAGCTTGTGGTAACTGCTACAGCAGCTACGGGTAACCAACACAGAGGGTATTTTCCTTCCCTGAGGGGTCCCTCTCAGAGTCTGGAGGACCACCTCCCTTCCTGGGGAAGGAGTGAACCACGTCTAAGCTCTCAACATCTCAAAACCACGAGGAAGTAGCACGTGAGGCTTAATGTTAATTGGAAAAACTCAAACAGGCGATTAAGGAATTACTCTGTCAGAAGTCAGATGATAACATCTCGGTGAGCAAGCGGCATCCTGAGTTCAGAACCACCACGGAGGCCTGACCGGCTCTGAGCGGTCGCTGACAGGCCTGGCCTGAGGGGAGGGAATGCTGCCTGGTGACTGGCAGGGTCATCAGGCTCCTGGCAGGCGGGAAGGAGGCCGCCCTGCAGGCACCTGCCTGTGACTGGGAGTCATCCTGGGGCAGGGACTTCCCTGTCTGCCAGATAGTTCGCTTCCATTCCTGAAATGGGAAAAAAAGAAAGCTGCAGCTCAGTTACTGCTGAAGGCTATGTTCCTGCCTGTGGCACCTCTGAGTTTTTTTTAAAAGTGAACTCCCCCAAGTAAAGGCCCGTTTTGAATAGGGCCATAAATTGTTGTTGGCCGTTCAGTCGTGTGTGACTCTTTGCAACCCCAAGGACTGTAGCTCACCAGGCTCCCCTGTGCGTGGGATTTCCCAGGCAGGGAGACTGGAGTGGGTTGCGGTTCTTTCTCCAGGGGATCTTCCCAACCCAGGGATCGAACCCGAGTCTCCTGCATTGGCAGGAATCCCCTGCATTGGCAGGCGCATTCTTTACCACGGAGCCACCGGGAAGTCAGGGCCGTCAATATGCACAGACAGCTCAAAGCAGCTGTCATTCTGAGTCTCTGGGTGACTGTTCCTTAGTTAGTCAGGATAGTCTGGGTTGTGCTGTGGTGGCTGGCAACCCCCAAATCTCAGTAGCGTAAAACAATAAAGGATGTAATGGGGTGAGTTGTGTCCCTCCCCTCCCCCACCGAAATTCATATGTTGAAGTCCCAGGTCTCAGTCTCTCAGAGAGACGGTCTTCAAGAGGTAATTAAATTAAAGTGAGGTCATTTGAGGGGGTTCTAATCCAGAAGGATGGGGCTTCTTATAAGAAGAGAACATTTGGACACACAGACACACAGGGAGAAGAGGATACGAAGGTAAAAAGGGAAGATGATCGTCTAGAAGCCAAGGAGGGTGGCTCGGGACAGCTTCCTCCCTCACAGCCTCAGAAGGAACCAACGCGCCGGTGCTGTGTGCTGGCGCTCCTAACCTGCAGCGCCATGAGCAAGCACCTGTGGTTGAAGCCAGCCAACTGCTGCTTTGTTATGTCAGCCCTAGCAAACTCACCCAAAGGTTCATAGCCTAAGTACCCAGGGGTAAGAAGGCTGTGCTAAGGATGGTCACTTAGGAACCCTGGCTCATAGGGCAGCCCAAATCTTGAATGTCTCCAATTGTTGGGTTGGAAAGAAAGAGTTCAGGAGGGTCTGGCACTGATCGTTAAATGTACCTGCTCAAAAAGGCACACATCACTTCTGCTCAGGACTCCTTGACTGGAAGAGTCACGTGGCCCCATGCAACCGACAAAGGGAGCTAAGAAGTACAGGCCCAGGTGTGCTGGGGACGTGGCATTACAGGTTCTAGTCCAAAGGCAGAAGTGTGCCTCCCATAAGAGCCCTACTGAGGACCCTCAGTATTTTGGGCTCCAAAATCACTGCAGATGGTGACTACAGCCATGAAATTAAATGACACTTGCTCCTTGGAAGAAAAGCTATGACCAACCTAGACAGCATATTCAAAAGCAGGGATGCTACTTTGCCAACAAAGGTCCGCCTAGTCAAAGCTATGGTTTTTCCAGTAGTCATGTATGGATGTGAGAGTTGGACTGTGAAGAAAGCTGAGCGCCAAAGAATTGATGCTTTTGAACTGTGGTGTTGGAGAAGACTCTAGAGAGTCCCTTGGACTGCAAGGAGATCCAACCAGTTCATCCTAAAGGAGATCAGTCCTGGGTGTTCTTTGGAAGGACTGATGCTGAAGCTGAAACTCCAATACTTTGACCACCTAATTCGAAGAAGTGACTCATCTGAAGAGACCCTGATGCTGGGAAAGATTGAAGGCAGGAGGAGAAGGGGATGATAGAGGATGAGACAGCTGGATGGCATCACTGACTCAATGGACATGAATTTACATAAGCTCCAGGAGTTGGTGACGGACAGGGAAGCCTGGCATGCTGCGGTCCATGGCGTCGCAAAGAGTCAGATGTGACTGAGCGACTGAACTGACTGAACTGACGACCCTCAGAGTGGGTAATGAACACATTCAGTTTACAAATTCCTCAAAAAAGAAAGAAAGGAGGAATGCTTTCTTTACTCTCCTTTTGATGTCCCTAAAATACTCAGAGCCTGCATTTCCTGCAACTAACTTCTAAACTGTTTCTCTAGCTGACATCCACATCCCCTGAGTTTTCTGAGAAATTATATCTTCTCATTTTGATGACAGTCTATAAGGATAATATGAATACAATGTATTTCTTCTAGATAGAGCGTCATCTAACTCTTTGTATAAAGGGCCAGACAGTAAACATTTGAGGCTTTAGGGGCCGTGTGGTTTCTATTGCTGCTGCCCAACTCGGCACCGAGTGCAAAAGCAGACGCAGACACACAGATGACACAAGGACCAGCAGGGCTGTGTGCACAATCACACTTCAGTTACAAAATCAGCCAGCAGGAGGGCTTCGGCCCATGAGTCATGGTTTGTTGATCCCTGATTTATGTAATTTTGGTGCCAGCGTGTGCAATTGCATTTTTCATCTATGCTAGGCCAGATCAGTCAGTTCAGTTCAGTTCAGTCGCTCAGTCGTGTCCGACTCTTTGCGACCCCATGAATCGCAGCACGCCAGGCCTCCCTGTCCATCACCAACTCCCGGAGTTCACTCAGATTCATGTCCATCAAGTCAGTGATGCCATCCAGCCATCTCATCCTCTGTCGTCCCCTTCTCCTCCTGCTCCCAATCCCTCCCAGGATCAGAGTCTTTTCCAATGAGTCAACTCTTCGCATGAGGTGGCCAAAGTACTGGAGCTTCAGCTTTAGCATCATTCCTTCCAAAGAAATCCCAGGGCTGATCTCCTTCAGAATGGACTGGTTGGATCTCCTTGCAGTCCAAGGAGAAGACTCTCAAGAGTCCAACACCACAGTTCAAAAGCATCAATTCTTCGGCGCTCAGCCTTCTTCACAGTCCAACTCTCACATCCATACATGACCACAGGAAAAACCATAGCCTTGACTAGATGGACCTTAGTTGGCAAATTAATGTCTCTGCTTTTGAATATGCTATCTAGGTTGGTCATACTTTTCTTCCAAGGAGGAAGCGTCTTTTAATTTTATGGCTGCAGTCACCATCTGCAGTGATTTTGGAGCCCCAAAAAATAAAGTCTGACACTGTTTCCACTGTTTCCCCATCTATTTCCCATGAAGTGATGGGACCAGATGCCATGATCTTTGTTTTCTGAATGCGGAGCTTTAAGCCAACTTTTTCACTCTCGTCTTCCACTTTTATCAAGAGCTTTTTAGTTCCTCTTCACTTTCTGCCATAAGGGTGGTGTCATCTGCATATCTGAGGTCATTGATATTTCTCCTGGCAATCTTGATTCCAGCTTGTGTTTCTTCCAGCCCAGGGTTTCTCATGATGTACTCTGCATAGAAGTTAAATAAGCAGGTTGACAATATACAGCCTTGACGTACTCCTTTTCCTATTTGGAACCAGCCTGTTGTTCCATGTCTAGTTCTAACTGTGGCAACTGTTGCTTCCTGACCTGCATACAGATTTCTCAAGAGGCAGGTCAGGTGGTCTGGTATTCCCATCTCTTTCAGAATTTTCCAGTTTATTGTGATCCACACAGTCAAAGGCTTGGGCATAGTCAATAAAGCAGAAATAGATGTTCTTCTGGAACTCTCTTGCTTTTTCCATGATCCAGCGGATATTGGCAATTTGATCTCTGATTCCTCTGTCTTTTCTAAAACCAGCTTGAACATTTGGAAGCTCACGGTTCATGTACTGCTGAAGCCTGGCCTGGAGAATTTTGAGCATGACTTTGCTAGCGTGTGAGATGAGTGCAATTGTGCGGTAGTTTGAGCATTCTTTGGCATTGCCTTTCTTTGGGATTGGAATCAAAACTGACCTTTTCCAGTCCTGTGGCCACTGCTGAGTTTTCCAAATTTGCTATCATACTGAGTGCAGCACTTTCACAGCATCATCTTTCAGGATTTGAAATAGCTCTACTGGAATTCCCTCACCTCCACTAGCTTTGTTTGTAGTGATGCTTTCTAAGGCCCACTTGACTTCACATTCCAGGATGTCTGGCTCTAGATTAGTGATCACATCATCATGATTATCTGGGTCGTGAAGATCTTTTTTGTACAGTTCTTCTGTGTATTCTTGCCACCTCTTCTTAATATCTTCTGCTTCTGTTAGGTCCACAGCATTTCTGTCCTTTATCGAGGCCATCTTTGCATGAAATGTTCCCTTGGTATCTCTAATTTTCTTGAAGAGATCTCTAGTCTTCCCCGTTCTGTTCTTTTCCTCTATTTCTTTGCATTGATCGCTAAAGAAGGCTTTCTTATCTCTTCTTGCTATTCTTTGGAACTCTGCATTCAGATGCTTATATCTTTCTTTCCTTTTCTCCTTTGCTTTTCACTTCTCTTCTTTTCACAGCTATTTGTAAGGGCTCCCCAGACAGCCATTTTGCTTTTTTGCATTTCTTTTCCATGGGGATGGTCTTGATCCCTGTCTCCTGTACAATGTCACGAACCTCCTTCCATAGTTTATCAGGCACTCTATCAGATCTAGGCCCTTAAATCTATTTCTCACTTCCACTGTATAATCATAAGGGATTTGATTTAGGTCATACCTGAATGGTCTAGTGGTTTTCCCTACTTTCTTCAATTTGAGTCTGAATTTGGTAATAAGGAGTTCATGATCTGAGCCACAGTCAGCTCCTGGTCTTGTTTTTGTTGACTGTATAGAGCCATCTTTGGCTGCAAAGAATATAATCGATCTGATTTCGGTGTTGACCATCTGGTGACGTCCATGTGTAGAGTCTTCTCTTGTGTATGCTAGGCCAGTGGAGGTCAAATGACTTAAAGCTTTGATGGAGAAACGATTGTTTCTCGGTAGTTTCTGGGGAGAAAATTGGGGGAGGAATGGAGGCATAACAGGGCACCCAGGATCGTCGTCCTCCCTGACTGTACTGGACCTGCACCATGGTGGTTGGCTCCACGTTCAGCGGCAGTATGGTCGGGTGAGGGGCTTAAGCCGTAGGCTCTGGAGCCAGACTTGTCTCTGTCACTCACGCTGTGACTGACCGTGGGCAGACCACCTGGCCTCTGTGTTTCAGGGTCCCCCGAGGGCCTCTCTGTCTCTCTCCTTGCCTCTCTCCTTCCGTTCCCACCCAGCCAACTCCCATCCTTTCTCTCTCTCTCTCCTGCGTTTCTTGTTCTTTGCAACCTCCCTTTTCTCCTACTTTCCGCTCCTGCAGACCGACTGCCTCTGGAGGAACTCCCTTCCGGGCACCTGACTGTTGGCCTCTCCCCCTGGCTCCACTTTGGAGAGAAACCTTCCGATCGCTCCGCCGTGGGATGGGCGCGCTTCTGGCCTTATCAGCTGCGGCTGCGAGACCGAGACTCTAGCCCAGCTCCGTCGGGTGTTTGTCCCCTTCCGCTGGAGTTCCATCATCTGTGGACCGCGTGGCGTGGCACGGCCACCGCCACTGGCCGCTGTCTGTCTAGCATTCATTCAAAGAGCAACCAGCGACCTGCCTGAGTTGACCTCCGTAGACAGACCTGGTCCGTGCTCCCTGCAACTTCCTACTTCATGGTGGATTCCCGGATTCCCCACCACTGCCTCCTCAGTGATGAACGCCATTGAGCCTTCTGTTGATCCCCGTCAAGTAGTCAAAGCGCCTAGAAGCCCCCGACCTTAATACAGTGGGCAGCCTGCACCCACTGCAGGCTGGACGGCACCTGGGATTGGCGATGCTCGGGGCTGGAAGCAAAGTCACATCAGGTGCTAATGCTCAGTAGGCCTTGTGCCTTGTGTTTCATGGAGGTTCAGAGCGAGAGCCATGGGTGAGGCAGGCCCCTGGGAGGAAGGGCCACAGGGCTGCCACCGCTTCCAGTGGACCTGGGGTCTGAGGGCCGCGCCTCTACATCTTCAGTGAATTTCTTCCACGTACCCTGCTCTTTGCCTTTGGTGCTCCTGCCGGGGTTGGGCTCCATTAAGGGCAGAGTTGTGTGTATGATGCCCACCCCCTCTCCCCCATTCAGTGCCCATGGTGGTGGTGGTTTAGTTGCTAAGTTGTGTCCGACCCTTGCAACCCCATGGACTGTAGCCTGCCAGGCTCCTGTGTCCATGGGATTCTCCAGGCAAGAATACTGGCGTGGGTTGCCATTTATTCCATAGAGCTTCTAAGTACAATTGTCTCATATTTCTTTGTAAGGTCTAGGTATGCTTTCTCTTTGGACAGTGGATGCTGCTGCTACTGCTAAGTCACTTCAGTTGTGTCCGACTCTGTGCGACCCCATAGAGAGCAGCCCACCAGGCTCCTCCATCCGTGGGATTTTCCAGGCAAGTGTACTGGAGTGGGGTGCCATTGCCTTCTCTTGGACAGTGGATAACTGATTGTTAAAACATCATTTCCCCAATGATGAAAACCTAATCTTAATTATATGTTGTTGTTAAGTCACTAAGTTGCATCTGACTCTTTGGGACCCCATGGACTATAGCAGCCAGGCTCTTCTGTCCATGGGATCCTCCAGGCAAGGATACTGGAGTGGGTTGCCATTTCCTTCTCCAGGGCCCCTCACTCCATAGGGGCCACTTTCTCCTTGTCACGCTTCGAGCCCGACATCTGGCACAGTTGAGTGGGATGGATTAGGCATTCCAATGAGTGGATAAGTGAATGGGTGCTAGGTGCTAAGGGTCTGCGGGGCGGGGGGAGCAGGGCAATCTACACTGGACTCTGGGGCAGGAAAGACAGCCCTGAAGGGGGGCTTGGAGGCAGGAATCTCAGGCTCTGGGGTGAAGGGTCAGGTAGAAGGTAGGGCACAAAGCTCCAGGCAGAGAACTCCCAAGGGCAGAGGAGCCAGGTAGCAAATTAACAACAGAGCCAGACCTGGAATTCGACTCTGCGCCTCCTGGGATAGTCACGAGAGCCCCAGGTTTGGTTCTGTTCTGGAAGGATTATAGTAGGCTGCTGTCTTTTCAGCCTCAAAGTGATTAAGACCATTACCCAGGGAATTCCCTGGTGGTCCAGTGGTTAAGACTGCGCTTCCATTTCAGGGAGTGTGGATCTGGTCCCTGGTGGGGGAAGGGGGATAGGATCCCACATGCCCTATGACTTGGCCAACCAAAAAAATCATTACCCAAACACTCACACCTAATCTGAAGACTCTTAATATTTAATATTCCCTTGATTCTCAAGAGGAAACTGTAATTGCCTACTAGTCACATTGCAGCTGGGACCAAGTTACGAGGGACACCACATGCTCGTGTGTGTGTGTGTGTGTGTGTGTGTGTGTGTGTGAAAGAGCTGATAATTTAGAAAAGCAAAATAGTTTAGAAGCATTGAGAAGATAAATAACTAAAAAGATTAGTAAAGGAGGAAAGTGTTGGGTCACTTATTTGAACCCATCGACTCAGAATGGACTAAACACCACAAATGGATAGAGATGATGCTTTTAAACCCCCAAGAAAACCCTTTATCCACCATCTGTGTTGGCTCAAAGGAAGAGTTCTGCGCTGATCCAAACACAATGCGAGGCTGCCTGAATTAGAATCCCAGAGCTCTTAGCGTGGTAAATGTCAGGACAGAATAAAAAGGATTCATCATCTACCCAAAGTGAAAAAAAAAAGTGCTTTGCATGGCTGAGGCCCTTCTTTCCAGAATGGAAGCTCCAAGCAACAAATGTTTAATGGGGACTTATCGCACAGGAAGTTTCCAAAAATAGAGCCCATTTGTGTGGCTGTCCTGGAAGACATCGGATAGTAGCACCTCCAGTTCATTTGTCCACTGGAAGCGCCACAGAGATGGAGGGTCTCCACTGAGATTTCGCCTCCTGTCCCTCTCAGTGTCCAGCTTTCTTCTGCAACAGCATCCAAGGCTGGGCGTGACCCTTCTGCTCTTCTGCTGGTGGGTTCCCCTCTCCTCTCTTTTCTCACCACCATTCAGGGGGTGTGTTTAGGAGACAGGGTTGCAGACTGACCACCTCAACTGGCCTAGAAAATTGTCCTTCCTCCAGCCAGAAGCTCCCTGAGGCCACCTAGGTGTCCAGGAACCTCTGGCCATTATAATTATATATAATTATAATTATCCCTGGCCATTATAAGTGACATTCCTGGCTTAGAGCAGTATTTGATGAGCAGGCTTCCCTTTCTCCCTCTGTGGACTCACACCATTCCCTCTCAAATGAGGTTCTGGAGCCCATTGACCTATTTCTATCCATACGCCCACCCATAGCAAGGCTCTGAAGTATTTTTCTCCAGCTTTCTATCTCAGGCAGACACCTGGAGTTTGCTGGGTGGTGAGGGCTGTTGGCAGCTGGAGGTAACCCCACACAACTAGGAAGGAACCCTAAACAATGTTCTGACCAGCGCCCACACGGTGGATACATCCCAGTTACTGAGGAGCTGCTTGCTACAACCAGGCTACATCACTTCATCGGATTTAGCTAAATAATGGCTCCGGAGGATATCGGGTCCTAACCCCGGAAACCTGCAGTATCACATAGTTTGGAAAAAGGGTCTTTGCAGGCGTGATTATGCTAAGGATCTTGAGATGGGGATATTATCCTGCATTATCTGTGCCCTAAAGGCAATCACTTTTATCCTTAAGGAGGGAGAGAGAGGGAGATTTGACACACCCCAAGGAGAAGGCAATATGAAGATGGAAGCCGGAGATGGAATGGAAAGGCAAAGTAAAACTGCATTTGAAATGAATATGTCAGTGAGGTAGATGAAGGTGTGTGCTTTTGTGTTTTTTCCAATGAACTCACATATTTGGGGATGCATGAGACAAGTTTGGCAACAATTGTATTCTCATTCTTTGTTTTATACATTCAAGTGCTGGCAAACCTTGGCTTCCAGTGAAAGTAGGTAGAAACAGAGGCATGCTCTCAGAGCAGCACTCAGTTCTTTGAACTCCTTCTAAGGCATGTGCCAAAAACCATGTTTTTCACCTATCAGAGGACGGCTCAATTAAGAACTCCTTCAGTGTTGCTCAAGACAAAGACTTGGAGACTATTTGACATGCAAGAGGGTTTGTTATCCAATATCAGAGCTGCTCACTTTCTTACTCTCTAGGAAGTACACCAAAGAGTACACCAAAAGTCACTTACCCAGTGACTCTTATTTATACCAGTTACTGTTCCTCGGTTCTGTTGTTTTTTATTCATTTGAGATACAGTTGACTTATAGCACTGTGTAAAACATAAAGCTTAATGATTTGACTCACATAATCATGAAGTTAACGATTTCATACTTTTTCTTGTGGCTGAGCAATGTTCCACTGTGTATGCACACATCTTTATCCATTCATCTGTTGATGGAGCTTAGGAGGCTTTTGTATGCTGGTTATTTCAAATAATGCTGCTACCAGTTGCTCTTACTTTGGAAGCTTATTTTCATTCCTGATATACTCAGGAACAGTTGGGAAAACTGAAATATCATTAATCTCGATTCTTGCTTATCAGTGTGATTACAAGTACAGAATTTTTAAACTGCACGCTTAAACACGCGAGTTTTCCTCAAGATCTTGGACCTGTGAATTTAGCTCATTCAGTATACAGAAAATGTCTGCCATGGAATCTAAATGTGCTCAACATCAAGTCTACCAGCCAAATTGACTTACTTTACGTTAGAAAAAGGCCAACTTCGTTTTTCAATTCAGATCATCCTGTTAACGTGTGCCCTCCGTGTTATTTCTAACTCTTCTGTGTAGGAAGGATGGAGACCTAAGGCACAGAGCCCGTCATGAATGTGGAGCCTGAGTGAACAAGGCTCAGAGGGTGAGCAAGGTCATCACAGGGCTCCATCCAGGAGGAGAGCCTTTGACCATCAAGTTAGGGATGTGTTATGGTGGAAGAAGTGAGCTGTGCCCGTCTGGGTTCTCTAAGAAACAGATGTCAAGATGGGCTTAAAATGCTAAGACTTTATTAGAGGAAACAAGGGTGGGAGGAAATAGAGGCTGGTGGAGCACAGGGAGACTTCTTGGGCTGCAACGCGAGTCTGAGACCACGTGGAGGGGGAGGGTGAAAGTGTCCAAGGCTGCCGGGGGCACTGAGGAAGGACCGTGCAAGTAGTCCTCGTAGGCCATCAGAGCAAGGCCATCGGAGAGCGCTGGCCACCAGGGGAGCCCCAAGTTTCTCAGGCCCGATGTGGCACCTTGGCCTCGTCGGTGGTTGGCTGAGGACAGTGGTGGGAGCGTGGCGATGGGCTTGAGAGCAGTAAGTGAGGCCTCAGTCAGATGAGCTCCCCGTCCTTGGAGGTCTGGGAGGGGCATTCACATGACCACCCCCTGAAATACTAAAATGGAAATGGTCAGCACCTCTGCTGTCCCCATCTTCAATAGACGTGAAACAGGAGCATGAGGACCCGAGCCAGAACACTCCATTTCTAATGCCATCGTTTGAGCCTTAACAGAAATATACTGAAGAATGGACCAGGGACTTCTCTGTTGGTCCGGGGATTAGGTCTCTGCGTTTCCACTGCAAGAGGGCAAGGGTTTGCTCCCTGGTCAGAGAACTGAGATCCCTCAAGCTGCACCATGTGGCAAAACACAAAGAGAAAGGATGAGCCGGTTTGCAGCGGTGGGTTCAGGATGCACCACCCCAGCATATGACACTTGGCATATTGAATGTTTTAAACGGAAGGAATTTGAGGAAAAACAGGTACAGACAGGACTCTGATTGTTCTCATCTCCTCTGAAGTAGGTCTTAAGGCCCTTTGTGTGAGGCACCTTCGTTAGTATGCCTGCAGAAGCATCCTTCTCCCTAAGACAGAGGGCTGCTGAGAAGCATCTGGACAGGTCTTACTTAAGTTTCCTGCAGTTTCTGCCCCTTATCTCATTCTCCATCCTAGCCTGTCCTTCCACAGCTGTCTGCTCTTCATCAAATACACCGTAAAGACACTCGGGTTTAACCATTTCTTTGGGCCCTCTTTCCCTGAGGAAGGTTCCCATCTCACATAAAGCATATATTAAATTTCTTATGCTTTTTTCCTGTTAATCTGTCATGGTCCATTTAAATATCAGACCCACGAGAGACCCTTTTCTCCCCCACCTCCCCCCGCCGAAAGGAGTGTCTTGATTAAATGAATCAAATGCTGATATTTCAAATGATCCTTTTGTCTTGGCACCTGGGAACCTTGACCTCCCAGAGGCGCTGTGTCAGTCTGGGTCCTTTGAGAAGCAGACCCCAGAATGGGATGAACCAGGCAAGAGATTTACTGGGGACACATCTATGACAGAGCAAGGGGGTAGGACCCAGGAGTGGGTGAGGATCTGGTCTGACCTGTGTGAGAGGAAAGAGGGAGGGCTCCTGGGCGGAGGGGGTGCGGCCAGGCGCGCAGGGAGCCCCATGCCAGGCACCGAATGGCCAGGTGCTCCCCACAGGTGTGGTCGTTGGCTGGGTGGGTGGGAGGGAGGGGGCCCAGGGTGAGGGCACGGGGTATCAGAAGACGCCCGTGAAGGGAGCTCAGAGCAAGGCGCACGTGCAGCTGCCAGTGTCTCCTCCCAGGTACGTGTCTTAGGTCCCACCACTTCCATCTCCCCCTCCTCACGCTGTGTGGGTCCCTCAGACTCTCTTCTCCTGCAGGTCCCAGGGGCCCTCTCCCAGGCCATCCCCCCTCCCACTGCCCCGTCCCCCACTTGTGCCTGGGAATCTTCGGGCCCCACCCAGGTGTCCGGGAGGCACAGATGCTGTGTGGAGGGAGAGAGGGTTGCCTTGAGGCTGAGAGTTCAGAAGGAGAGGACGGCCCACGGCATGGTCCTGCGTCCAAGTGGCAGTTCACTTTTCTCTTCCTTATTTTCCTTTGTCAGCCCTGGGTACACAGAAATGAACGGCTCCTCTGGCACCGCAAGGGTTAGTCTCTGCCCCTTGCCCTCCCCAGGCCTGTAAGAGCTATGTCTTTCCTACAGACAGAACTTTGGGACCACACATTTCCTAATAGGCTGTAGCATCACCAACCTGAGTTGCATTACAAACTCTGTTCTGGCCGTTTAACTTTGGGAAGTACCATACCTTCTGCCGGGGATTCTTCTCTTGTGTGTAGCAGGTAGAGAAAGAGGACTGTCTAGACCCTCACAGCTCCCGAAAATCTTTATCTCCCCTTCAGAAGGCTGGACTTACTTCCCTAAAACACTGTGCCTTTTCACACTTTCCCTGTCCTACACCAAATATTTAATACAAAAGAAATTCTATACCAATATTAAATATTATACTGTTTATTCCTTCTAAGAGACTCAGAATAAGTTTTATCAGTCTATGTATCTGGTTTTAAAGTAAGTTCAACTTGTGCAAAAGAGAAGAAGCAAAAGTCCAACACCAATTTACAATAGGTATGCTACCTTTGATAATTCTATAAAAACATGCACTAACAATCCTTAGCTAATGAGCACAAAATCCCTTTGAGTATAAAATTAAGTTCATGACACATATTGCTGAAAACTTAAAATGAGCTCAGCGTGGTTAACTGACTCACCCAAGGCCACGCAGTAAGGAATAGTAAGCACTAGAACTGCAAGTCTTTGGGCTTCTAGATCAGATCCCCATGCTGAGGAGGAACCTCAAGTTCCAAGTCTAGAAGCGGTGTGTGGAACAGGTTGTGTCCTCCAGCTCAAGATGAAATTCTGCTCCAGGAAGAGGCTCAAATTTCTTCGATACCAAGATCTGATTGCAAGTCTGTGATCACTGAAAATTTTTTTTTCTGCAATAACAACAGACTCGGGTCCAAGGGTTTAATCTTTCTAAACATATTCAATACATTATTCAAAAGAGAGATATCCAAAGAGTATACTTAAAGGCTCCGATATTCCAAGTAGCCAAAAACATAGGTTAAAGTAAAGCTTTGGAAACTCCTCCTGGAGGTGGAAATAAATGGCTGTCAGGTGCTGGGGGAGAGGAAGCTGATGGTTTTGCCCAGGGCCTGGCGCATCAGACCTCTGGAGAGGTCACTTGGTTTTCAGAGTTTTTCTTTGGGGCTCTTATGTCAGTCTGAATATTGCAGTCACCTGGGAAGTTTCTCAAAGTTCTAGTGTCCAAGCCAACCCCAGGATCAGTAGATCAGAATCTTCTGGAGATGGAAGCCCAACTGTGAGAGTTTTTAATCTCTCCAGTGAATCCAATGTGCCGCCAAGCTTGAGTGCCACTGCACCAATGCCGGGCACATAACCACTTCATAAATGTGTATTGAATGAATAGGTGGGTGAATAAGTATCAGCAGCAGAACCGAAATGAAAAAAAGAAGAAACACATTAAGGAGCTAAACATGCTTTTAACTTAGATGGAAGGACCTGAGATCCTCACTTAGAAGATACACACTCTTGATTTAGAAACAGTTCCCACTGAGCTCAGATGTCAGGATTGTCAGCACACAATGAGGCTGAGAAGGGAAGACCATGCCTCGGAAACAGATTCAGCGACAGCAGCAAGAATAAGAAATATGACAGCTTGGAAGCAAAGTGCAGGAGACAGAACTCCAAGGAGAGCTCTCTGGGGCCATTTAATACCGGGGCAAACTGACCCTCCCAGTGGAGTTTCCCTGAAGACATGGTGGTGTTAGAACAGCGCAGTAACTGATGTTCACAATGCTGGCTGAGTCATTCTGCTAAGGTGAAGTTCTGTTCCGTCTACACAATCTCAGGGGCCAGAGGGATACAAGGCAAAGTGCTGGGCTTATGTCATCCCCTGAGCAGAAGCACAATCTGTTTTTGGAAATCTTGATGAGTTTAGTAACTGGGAAAAGCATCACTTTAAAGCTAGAAGGAGGTGCTGCTTCCTAAGAGGTGGATATTAAGTGTCTCAGTGGGGCAGGCTGTCCCTTGGTCAGAGAAAGCCCCTTTGCTGTGGGTAAACCAAAAGTCAGGCCAGTAGTGCAGAGACTTCTTTGGAGAGAAAATCTGGACTTGGATTAGTGGTCCAGATACAGATTTCTCAGACTGAGAAAGGTCAGCTTTTTCTTGATTTTACAAACCAAGTGTCTTTTTTAAGCAGAGATTTGTTATTTGCTTAGGGAAGATTTCCTTTTTCTCAGCAGGGAGTTAGATAGCTCTGTGTAAGATCTTGCCTGTTCTTGAGAGTTGTGTATATTCTGGAACAAGGAGGGGATCTAGGTCTGAGCATCTGTGGCAACAGGAGGGCTTCGAAGACTTAAGCTTGACCCTGCAGGAAGCGGGTGAGGGGAGTAGACTCATTTGAATCTGGGTACCCCAGAATGGAACTGGCAGCCCACTCCAGTGTTCTTGCCTGGAGAATCCCATGGACGGAGGAGCCTGGTGGGCTACAGTCCATGGGGTCGCAAAGAGTCAGACACAACGGAGTGACCAGATGATGTGATGTGACCCCAGAATGAAGGAATGTTGGGTTACCACTCTCCAGGGTAGTATTTGTCCTGCCCAAGGCCGTGCACGTCCTCATGAAGAAGAAGGTCCTTACTCTTTTTAAATGTTAATTTTATATTGGAGTATAGTTTATTAGCAATGTCATGCCCGTGTTTGGTGTACATTAAAGTGACTCAGTTATACATATGCATGTATCTATTCATTTTCAAATTCTTTTCCCCTTTAGGTTATTACAGATACTGAGCAGAGTTCTCTGTGTGATACAGTAGGTCTCTTTGGTTGTCTATTTTAAATACAGCAGTGTGTGTATGTCAATCCCAAGCTCCCAACTTATCCCTCCCCTCCACCTTTACCCTTTGGTAACCATAATTCTGTGACTCTGTTTGTAAATAAGCTCATTTGTGTCATTTTTTTCGAGATTCCCCATATAAGGCGATATCGTATGATATTTGTCTTTGTCTGACTTACTCAGTGTGATCATCCCTAGGTCCGTCCATGTTGCCGTGAATGGCATTATTTCATTGTCTTCCAGTGGCTGAGTAGCATTCCCCTGTATCTGTGTATCACATCCTCATCCATCTGCCGGTGGACTGTTAGGCTGCCTCCACGTCTTGGCCGTTACTGACATGCTGCAGTGAACACTGGGCTGTGGGTGTCCTTTTGAGCCATGAATTTTCTGGATATATGTTCAGGAGTGGGATTGCCAGGTCACGTGCTGATGCTGATATGATCAGTCGTGGCCGACCCTTTGCGCCCCATGGACCGTAGCCCGCCAGGCTCCTCTGTCCATGGACTTATCCAGGCAAGAATACTGGAGAGGGTTGCCATTTCCTTCTCCAGCTGGATCATATGGTAGCTCTGTTTTTAGATTTTAAAGGAACCTCCATACAGTTCTCTCTCCATAGTGGCTGCACCAATTTGCATTCCCACCAGCCGTGGAGGAGGGCTCCCCTTTCTCCACACCTAAGAGGAGGAGGAATTTCTGAGACGAGTCGTCATTCCCCTCGTCAATTCTGTTAGTCCACATTAGGTCAGGAAACGAGAACCTGAAAGGTGAAGTCCAAGACAAAGGGAAGGGGGAAGCCCCTTTTTTCTCTGCACTTTCATGTTATTTTTTTCTAGGCCTCCATATATAGCAGTCGGGGAGCTGGCACGTATGTTTGGAGGTAGGTTGAGAACCTACCAAATGTGTTTAAAACTGAGGATGGGTCCAGGCTGGAAGCTCAGCGCATAACCACATGTGCTTTTGAAGTTCTCAGTTGTTCTTTGTTTAATCCTTTTCTTCTGTCCCAGGAGCAGCACTTCGTAGAGTTTGGTTGAGAGTGGCCATTTGGTCCCTGAGATGCTTTGGGTAAAATAGGGAGGGCAGATTGCACATTGGAAAAATGCCCTAAAGGTGGCCAGAGAGGTGCTCTGAGCAACGACCACCAGCAGAGGGCAGAGGCGCCTGACGGAGCGGTGAGCTCTCCACGGTGGTTAGAAGCGCAGGGTGGAGTCACATCCCAAGGCAGGCAAAGCAGAAGCTGGGGGGACATGCTCCCGGGCAAATGAGAAGTAGCATTGGGATGCTCAGAGAACTCTCTGGAGGGCACATTGAAGGGGGCTCACTCCTAATAATTAGCAAGACAGGAGTGGAGCCAGTATAATTTATTTGGTGGAAATGACGTCTAATTGGGTTTCCCAGGTGGCACTAGTGGTAAAGAACCCATCTGCCAATGCAGAAGAAATAAGAGACGTGGGTTTGATCCTTGGGTCAGAAAGATCCCCTGAAGGAGGGCATGGCAATCCACTGCAGTGTTCTTGCCTGGAGAATCCCACGGACAGAGGAGACTGCCAGGCTATAGTCCATAGGATCAAACACAGTCAGACACTACTGAATTGACTTAGCACACGTGCACGATGTAACGCTGTTGGGCTTAAACTTTTGAAAGACGTTTGGAGTCAGAATGCCTGTGTTCAAAAATATATCCACCGCTTACTAGCTGTAACTTGAGGCAATCCACCCAAGCCAGCCAGTCAGGTTTCTTTACACAGCAAGAGGCATACCTAACATTTACCCTCTGGATTTCTCAAGGTTGTATTAAGGATCAAAAATAAGTCAAGCTCAAAGATATTTTGTAAATGGTATGTATTATTTCACCTCTGAAATTTTTCTAAGTAAAATGATAAAGTATTATTAAGGTTTTTTTGTAGGTGGTGGGTTTTTTCTTTTTTCTTTTTTTTGCCTTTACAGATAATCTGTGTCTCTAACAAGCACTTCAGGGGTTCCGTCCAACAGGTGTGGGAAATGCAAGAGGCATCTGTCATGGTTGTGTCCCACTGTCCCCTCCCACTCTGGCATCATTCCTGGGAGGCAGAGCGTGGAGGAACACGGAGGTGGAGTAGAGTGGCACCCTCATTCCTGATTTACAGGAAAGACAGATGCCTCTAAAGAAAGCAGATAGATAACACTGCAGGAAACCAGATCGGCATGTACCCAAGATAATTAAGCAGAGAGCAACATACATTTCTAAGTCACAAAATGACAATTTAAAGAATAGTAACATTTTGAGTAAAAATTCAGGAGGCTAAACTAGACAACTGATGTTTTTATTCAATTAAGTTTAGCCCACCAGTATTTGATAAACAGCCCTTTTAGGCAGGGCACTGTGGAAGTTACAAGGTTAAGCAGATGTCCATCTTGCCTTTGAGGAACTGCAGTCTTTCCTGAAAAAGTACCTGTTTATTAATTTGACTGTGCCAGGTCTTAGTTGCTGCGTGCGTGATCTTAAGTTGCAGCATGCAGACTCTTAGTTGCAGCCTGTGGGATCTAGTTCCCTGACCAGGGATGGAACCTGGACCCCCTGCATTGAGAGTGTGGAGTCTTCGCCACTGGACCACTAGGCTAGTCCCTAAGGAGATGCATTCTTGAGAAGAAAATACGCGTGTGCAAAAGCAGTGCCAGACCAAGCTTGAGCAGTGAGACCCAACATCCATTCCGTCCAGGACGGCAGCGGCCATGAGCTCCTACACACATGAGCTGTGTGTGGCTCTTGGGCATTTGAGATGCAGTCCAAACGGAGAAGTGCCCTATGTGTAAAATACACATCTAATTGCAAAAGATCAGTATTAAAAAAAAAAAAAGGACATAAAATGCCTCAGTAGCAAATTTCATACTGGTTATAGTGGCTCAGATGGTAAAGCATCTGCCTGCAGTGTGGGAGACCCGGGTTCGATCCTTGGGTTGGGAAGATCCCCTGGAGAAGGAAATGGCAACCCACTCCAGTATTCTTGCCTGGAAAATCCCACAGACGGAGGAGCCTGGTAGGCTACAGTCCATGGGGTCGCAAAAAGTCGGACACGACTGAGTGACTTCACTTTCACTTTATATATTGGAATGATATTTGGGGTCTTTTGAGTTACAGAAAATATACTGCTATATTTTATTCACTTGCATTTTGAAATAGATGAGAATCCGTTTTGTCTGCTGAATTTATGTGGGGCCCTCACACGTGAACCATGCGTGATCAGATGTCACTGTGCCCCTGTTAAGTCCCACACCCTGGAGTCAATGCCATTCTCAAGACCGTCCCTCCTTCTTAGCACACTTAGTACTTTCTCCTCCACTTTGCCACAGTCCTTAAAATGTGTTGAGAAAGCAAACTCTGTTTTCACCTGAAATCTAATCTCAATTGGATTCTAGTCAAGATCCAAATAAAATGCTTGGCCTTTTCCCCTGCAGTTTCCCAGACTCAGAGAGTGACATAATCGCCTCCCTAACAAGCAGCGGGTTTCCAGTGCGTTGAATGCCCTGCGCTGGGGGCACTTCTGTCACTATTCACTTTCCTTGGCTACCTCGTGTGCAGAGTTGACTAATGAGATGAAGAAACCGCCTCTGTGGAGTCTGTTAAGCTTCCTGATGACGTGTGCTGGGCAGCTATGCATTTACCATGCTTGTTTTTAGACGCTGAAATGTGGTAGGTGCTCAATAAGAAGTTGCACTGGATGAATTATAAACGCTGTTCTTCTTAGGATGACTGGCCCAAGTCCAGTCACATGGAAGAAACCTGGAGCCTATAGGGGATTCACTTTTAAATGCTTGGCGATGACAGCCTTTTGGAGATTTTATCTTACTCTACTTTCAAAAGCGACACCAAACCTGAACTTGACATTGAACTTGAACAGAGCCCACCCCACCCCGCCTCCCAGCCCTTTGTTGCTGCAGCCCCTGTACACTTCCTCTCTCTCCCCTCCCACCTGCTCTTCCCAAAGCCCACAAGCCACCCACTTCCTTTCCCCTGTGTGGCCCAAGGCTGCCAGCTCTCTCAATGTTTCCCTTTTGCAACACCAAACCACACAAAGAGGGCTCTGGCAGCTGCAGGCCTGTTCACCTCAGCAATTCTGAAAAGTGCTTTGTAATTACTAAGCAGAGAGTCTGGGAGGGTTAAGAGACTAAATCTTTGAAGGCAAGATTCATTTCCATTTAGCATTTTATATCCAGTTTTCCAGTGTTAAAGGGGGAATGAGGGCCTACCAGAAGAATTTCACATAGAAATTTTAAAAATTGGTTTACAAGGTGTTAAACACTTTTCTTGCGAATTTGTCTTTTCCACATCTCTTGTGAAGTATCTAAGTCTTTTGCCATTTTTAATTGGGTTGTCTTTTCATTATTGATTTGTAAGCATTCTTTATATAGTTTGGTTACAAGTCCTTTATCAGATACATGTGTTATATTTAGACCATCTGTGATTAGTCTATTCATTTTGTGAATTTTAATTAAATGTAATTAAAATTTTTTATGACATCTAACTTATGTCTTAATGATTAGTGCTTTTTGTATGCTAAGGACCTCTTTGCCCATCCCAAGGTCATGAGGTTATTATGCTTTATTCTAGCAGCTTTGCGTCTGTGGGTATTACCCGTTGGTCTGTGATCCATTCTGAGTTAGTTTTCATATATGGAGTGACTGAGTTTTTTTCCTACCCATGAATTCAGTTGTTCCAGTGATAATGTTAAAAAGACTTTCCTTTCTTCATTGAATTAGAGCCAACAGTTGGAAACAATCCAAATGTCCACAGAGAGATAACTGGGTAAATGATAATATATACGATAATAAATTGATAATATATTCTTCTAATGGAACACAACTCAGCAATTTTTTAAAAAGTGCGAACTGTGAATACATGCAACAACTTCAGTGAATTACTCAAAACCAATATGTTGGATGAAAGAATCTAAAAAACATCAAACAGTTCTTACTGCATGCTTCTACTTGTACGACATTCTGGAAAAGACAAAACGAACTCTGTAATGACAGAAAGCAAATCAGTGGTCGCCTGGCTGGGGATAGGGAGGGAACCTTTCTGGTGTGGTGGATATGTTCTTCATCTTGTGTTGGGTGTTGGTTCCACGAGTGTTTGACAATTGTCAAAATTCATCCCTGTGGACATCTAAGGGCTGTCCCCATTCATTGCACGTTAATTAAACCTCAATTTAAAGTATGTTAAAGGAAAAAAAAAGAATTAGAATGTGAACCTTCCTGAACTCTGCCCAGGGAATAGCCAAGTTCTTCCGTCTCTGGCGTGGGCTTGCTGCTGAAGTCTGGGAAAGAGAAAGAATTCCACACCGAGCACCCTGCCGCTCCCTGTTCCTTAGACCGTGAGGTAGATTCTTCAAAACATTGGCTCAGAAACTCTCATGCAAAACCAGCTGAGTAAATAATGGGACTTGGGTGAGCTGCTTTTTCCCCCTCTGTGTTTGGAAATTTGAGCTGCTTGTATGTCTCTCAAGCACATTTCATTTAGGAGATAATTTACATTCGCACGAAATCATGGCTGTAGCCCATCTGCTCAATGATTGTTAAGATCCAACACTTAGAAGCTGACGTGCATGGATCTTAGCGAGCAGGAGAACTTGAGTGCCCCGGATCCAAGTTCTTCTGAAACAATCCCCAGCTCCATCCTGCCACAATAGCTTATCATTTCTGACGTTTTCTTTGGAACATCACAGTTCATATCCATTTTAGACAGTGAATCATTGGGGGAGGGAGGGGACCTTCAATCCCCCGTCGCTTCACCAGATTTTCTGCTGTACTTAAACGAGACTGTGTTGGCAGCTGGGGAGGCGTGGGAGCTGGAAGGGGGTTGTTTGGTTATGTATCCTGATGGTTTTATCACCCAGGATGATTTGTGACAATGAAACAGCTGGAGCAGGAACGCGATTCGTATCAGTGCCTGCATGTCAATGGGTTAGGAATGGAATTACCGTCATTTCTGCGCTTTGGTTTGCCCTCAGAAGTTGAGACTCCTGGTTTATTTACAGTCTGCGGTACGCACAGCCAGGCAGCTAAGTTGCTGTGCAGATGGTGGGAAGGGGGGACCATGTGCTCTGGATCAGTGAGTGAGCATTAACAGGACGGTGTCAGAGGCCAGAGCCCGCAGGAGATGGCAGCTGACAGCAAAGGCTCCTTTTGTCTGCCGCAGTTCTTAACCCTTCCGCTTAGTCCCTTTGCCCCAGTTTCATCTGCCAGGACTTTGTAGAGGAGGTGGAGGAGGAGGGGGTAGCTCCAGGGTTTCCTGGGCAGAGCCCAGGGAGGAGCAGTAACCCGGGAAGGGGCTGCCCCAGCCAGGGCCGGGGGGCATTCATGGGAAGCAGGTGCCATGATCCCGTGGGAAGGCGGGTTCAGGCTAGAAGAATGGTCCACAGGCCAGACAGACTCTGCAAGCTGGCATGATGCAGGAAGCCTCCTGCTCTCAGAGTGGAAATGTGGCCAAGGAGGCAGGAAGTGGCTCTAGTCCAGAGAAGAAGTCTCAGGCCATTCGGGAAAGAGGAGTATGCAGTCCCGGCACGAAGAGGCTCATGGGTGGAAAGTGAGCGTCAGGCCAGGGCGCCTGGGGAGGTGGCCCAAGATGCTGGCGGTGGGCATTGGGCACACTTGTGTTTTCCCTTTTCTGCCTTCCATTAAACTCATCTGCTGAGGCCAAGTTCACGGCCACAGCTGGAGAGATCAACACCCCAGATACCCAAGGGGAAAAGCTTCCATCCCCCAGCCTGAGGCTCCCTCTCAATCATGTATGTGTGTCTGTGTGTGTGTGTCTGAGTGAAAGTCAGAGGTGTTACACCGATGGTTGTCTTTGCACAGGAGGAGTTTTCCTTGACCTTTTCAGATGGGGTCTGAGAATTTAACAGTCAAAGACAGATTGAGAGAAGAAGAGCATATAGATTTATTTAAGTTTTCTACGACATGGGAGACTTCATAAGGAAATGAAGACCCGAAGAACTGGTTAAACCTGACGGTTTTATGCTGGGTTTGGTGAGAGGGGACAGTCTTGGAGGAATTTGGTGGAACAAAGTGCAGGAGGGAGGCGTAGAGAACCAGGGATGTTTAGCAAGGTCTGTTTGCATTCTGCTTGGTGTTCCTTTGTCTCTGAGATAAGAATGTTCCTTTCCTCCACAAGAGAAATTTATGACCCGTGTAAAGGGAAGATCAGAAAAGGACCTGTCATTCCTCAAATTCCTTCAGCTTGTAATATTGGGGGTGGTGTTTTCTTTTTCTTTTTTTTTTGGGGGGGTGGTGTTTTCTGAACCCCATTGCCTCCCATGTGGTAGAAACGTGAGGTGAAAGGGAAACTAGTTTCAGCCCCATATACTATAATTAGTCTTCAGGGCTTCCCAGGTGGCGCTGGAGGTAAACAGCCCACCTGCAGATGCTGGAGACTCAAGAGACGCAGACTTGATCCCTGGGCCCTGGAAGAGGAAATGGCAACCCACTCCAGTATTCTTGCCTGGGAAGCCCCAGGGACAGAGGAGCCTGGCTGGCTACAGTCCGTGGGGTAGCAAAAAAGTCAGACAGACTGAGGGGACCTAGCACGCTGTACATAGTAGTCTTCATGTCCGTGTTTGAATGAATGAATGAATAATTGAGCAGCCTTTAGTACAGATGGTCCTTCTTCCCAAGGCCATCTTTATAGCTACCTGGTTCTTAATATTCTTAATCTTCTATTTCTTGGGATAGAACCTGTCGACTCTGCCCTCTGAGCCATCATGAAATGCACATACTTTAACTTCCTTCACAGAATCTGGGGTTGATTTATTTTTTTCTAATGAAGTTAACTGAAGTGGAAATTGTAGGGTCCTGAAAATAGGAGGCGTCTTACTGCCAGCTGAAGACGTAAGAACAGAGGCTTGATCTGCGTCTAAAACAGCAGACTGTGCAAGAGACTTCACACTCAGCATAACCATCTTCAGACATGGACTCAGCCTCACGCTGGGTGTCCTTTAAGTTTCTCTTGGCCTCCAAGCTCTGTTAGGGGTGTCTGGCCTAACTCTTCCCCAGATACCTGCTTCAGGCAGTGACCAAGGACATCCTAGCCTGCAGCTACTGCCGCCTCAAAGTATCTTAGTGTCACTGACGCACTCCTGCACCAGATCCATTTACTGAGTATCTACTAGATGCTGGCCCAAGCACTGTGGACTTTACAAATATGACCTCCTTTAGTACTTAGGCTGACCCTAGAAGGTAAACATTAACCTCATGGTCAGACACAGAAGATGAGACTCAGACTGTAAGAAACTTACCGGAGGTCAGAGTTGAATTTCATATTCAAGACTGTCCTTGTCCCAGGCCCGCTCTGTTTCCACTATACTGCTCAGACTTCCTATCATAAAAGCTTTTTTGTTCTCAATAGTTTCCTATTACAATTAAATAACCCTGGAACAGTATGAAACCCTAAGAGCTAATGTCTTGGTTATGCCAATAGAAATACAGCTTGGCAGCAAATGGAGATTTAGTATAGGCAATTCTCAGGGAACAGCTGAGGGGCAAGGAAGTCATAATTGGAAGAGAGGACAGAAACTGTGATTTAGATTGTTTTGTCCTCATCTGTAGAAGTTCAGGAAAAGTCACAAAATAAATGTAATGCTGTAGACGTCGTTGGCCATTCTCTTCTGGCAGTTTAGCAGCTGACCCATGTTGCTGTCTTTGGGTTCATCACTGATGAGTTTGGTGGTCTTGCTTCCACCATGGAAGAGGCTGAGTCACTCTTGCATATCAGGGAATGGTAATCGTTCCTTGCACATGCCCTAGAACTTTCTGATCAGACACTCTACCCAAGACTTTGAATCAGGAACACTCAAGGCAGCAAGTTGGACTCCCCAGGCCAAGGGTGGCAGTGTATTCAAGGCACGGTAACATGCGGTCCCCAGCACACGGGGGCCAAGACAGGATGACTTTTGTAGACCAATTCTGAAGCAGTTCCCAGGGCACTGTTCCTCGCTATTTCACCCTAAGCAGGGTTCTTTCGCCTCTCCAAGGACTCTGTGAATCTGAAAATGTAATTCTGTGTATTTTGTAAATATAATTTCTTTCTCTTAAAAAAAAATGGTAGTTACATTGAGATGTACTTCATATACCATAAAATTTCTTCTTTTAAGGTGTGCAGTTTGGTGGGGTTTTAGCATATTCTCACAATTGTGTAACCACTGAAAGTAATTATAGGAGATTTTAATCATTTCTCCCCTCTAGACCACAGGCATTAGCAGTTCTTCCCCGTGCCCTTGTCAACCAGTAACCTACTTTCCATATCTGCAGATTTACCTATCCTGGACATTTCATATAAATGGAATCATGCGATATGTGGCCTTTTGTGACTTTCTTATTTCAATTAGCATGATAATTTCAGCTTGAAAATGTATCATTTCCTTTTATGACCAAATAATGTTCCACTGTAGAGATATCATCATTTGTTTATCCCTTCCTCCGCTGATGGACATTTAGGTTCTTTTCACTTTGGGACTTTTATAAATAATGCTTCTGTGAACATTCGTAGACATGTGGCAAAACTGAACCTCCATTTATAATAATTTTTTTAAAAAGCTCTCAACAAAGTGGTGTTTGAGTAACAGAATACAAAGAAACTAAAAGGCACTAAAAATAACTGCACTATGCAGCAGCTGGAGCAAATTACAAATAATAAAATACAAAAAGATGGAAAGCCAACCACCTCCTGAGGTGCTAGGAGCTAAAACTGGGTACCAGGCCTGATCCCTGCACACAGAACCACCTGAGCCACCCCACCAGCCCAGTCTACAGTCTGCCCCTACCCTCACCTCATTTAATGAATGAGCCTGCTCCCTCAGAGAGTAAGCAGGGATACCTGCTAAATTGTTTTCACTCCCTCGGGCTAAAGCAGGAGTCCCAGTAAAGCCTTGCTTGCATTTCTTCTCTGGCCTCTTATCAATTTTTATTGAGTAAACAATCCAAAGACCCAAGTTGGTAACAACTTGGGAAAATGAAAGATCTGAATCTCTTCTTGTAATAATCAGAATTTTGGGGCGGGGGCGGGGTGGTGGTAGTGGTGGGGCGTAGAGGGAATCTAGGTCCTGGAATCTGGTCCTTAATAAGAAGAAATAACTCTTAAGTGCTGAAAAGTTCCCAGGCAGGAGGACTGTGATTGGCCTATTTGAAGAGGCTCAGTTCAGCTCAGTTCAGTTCAGTCGCTCAGTCGTGTCCGACTCTTTGCGACCCCATGAATCGCAGCACGCCAGGCCTCCCTGTTCATCACCTGAAAAGGCAGATAGGTTTCCAGTCACTGATCAGCTGTGATGTTGGTAGTGGCTGCCTGGGTCCTGCCGCTGAGATGAATTACCAGGTCTTGCCTGGGCTGGGCCAGGAAGAGATCAATGATTGATTAGTGATGTCTGCCATTGCCGTGGGGCGGGGCGTGGTTGTGGGGAAAGTCTGCCTTCCTTTTGCCGTTTCCTCTTAGAAAGACTTGGCTACCCTTTCTGATTTTATGATGAGACACATATAGTACAAAAGCCCAGAAGGAAACATATATGTACACGTTAAAGGACAAAAATAAAACACCTTCTTTGAAGCATTTCTCTAGATAGCAGCTTCCAAAAAATCTCCCCGGGCGACACGTGGCATTGTCTCACAACTTCTTTAAGGTCTGATTTAAATAAATCCCTTTTGGCACAGCTCAAGCCCAGGCCCTTTCATTCTATCCTCAGAGAAAAACAGAACAGCTGCTCCTGCTCTTTATTCAGTATGCCTCTCTATTTTTAAGAATTCAGTTCTCCAGAAAAAAAAAAAAAATTAATGAGACTCTTCTATTTTAATGAGTTCCTTGTTTGGTAGATTGGCATTTTTCCTCCCTCAAGCTCAAAATTCTTGGTTACAGCGACAAATTAGAATAGAACATTGAGACTAGAAGGAATTTTGATATTATCCGACTCTTCCTTTCACAGATGGCACCAGGGGCCCTGGACCCTGGGAGGCCTGGCCTGCCCACACAGCAGAAGCAGAGCTAAGACCCCACCGTCTGGCCTGCTAGTTGGAGGCTCTGCTGTCTGACCACAGTATGTCAACAATCAGTGTGTGTTTTGTTTTTTTGTCAGGACCACATGGCACGTGGGATCCAAACCCCGTGCAGCAGAAGCATGGAGTCTTAACCACTGGACTGCCAGTTGTTTTTTTAACAGACACTTTGGTTCTTTCTTTCTTTTTTAGCCACACCATACAGCTTGCAGGGTCTTTGTTCCCTGACCAGGGATCGAACACGCCCTCCCTGAGAAGGAAGCGCAGAGTCTTAATGACTGGACTGCCAGGGAAGTCCTACTGATGTGTTCTGAAGTGAGAATAAACCCAGGGCCAAATGTGTTGGGGTTCATTTTGACACACATCACCAATTTCCTGTCTCAAGGCCTTGGGTCTTCTTCCACAGGGCTTCAGACCATGCCTGGCACAGACCAGAAGAAATGGTAGATTCATGTCTCAGGAGCAACACTTAACCAGTGAGGAACGGGGACAGGCAGAAAAAGACCCCTAGTTCCTCACCTCTTCCTTGAAGGGACAATTCGGAGGTCTTTGTGACCTGGTGTCTCAGAGACTCCCCAGCAGGCTTGAGCCCACACCAATGACCCTCTCGTGAATGGACCCTTTATCCTCTTACCCTGTCTTACTGCTCTACACCCTCATGGTGCTTCTCAAATAAATACTTTGCACCCAGGTCCTTATTTCAGGATCTTCTTTTTGGGGAAATCAAACTAAGACCATGCTCTACAAGAAAAGAGCTTTACAACGTGTTCAGCAGGAGCTGTGAATTTAGGAAATTGGCTATGAATGAATTTCCCATGTGGAGTGATCTTCAGGAACATCTTATAATTTATGGAGCTCAGTGCAGAATGAAAATGTGGGGTCCTTTATTGAAATGTTACTAAGAATTTCAAGATAACAGCAGCAGAGCATTAATCCAACAGTAGAGGCTTCTGAGAGGAGGCCTTTGTGACTGTTCAGGTTTTGGTTCAGTCACTCAGTTGTGTCTGACTCTTTGCGACCCCATGGACTGCAGCACACCAGGCCTCCTCGTCCATCACCAACTCCCGGAGCTCACTCAAACTCATGTCCATTGAGTCAGTGATGCCATCCAACCATCTCATCCTCTGTTGTCCCCTTCTCCCACCTTCCATCTTTCCCAGCATCAGGATCTTTTCCAGTGAGTCAGTTCTTCGCATCAGGTGGCCAAAGTATTCGAGTTTCAGCTTCAGCATCAGTCCTTCCAATGAATATTTAGGACTGATTTTCTTTAGGATGGACTGGTTGGATGCTCAGGGCCACCCAAGAAGCTGGCCCTGGCGGCCTTTCTATGTAAAAATCCCACTGATGAGGCTGGCACACTTGTTGAGCCCTTCCTGTGTGCCAGGCCCTTATGCTAAGCCCTTTAGCTTGCACAGTGCCATGTGTTCCTATGACAGCTCCATGGAATTGATATCATTTATTGGAAAATCTCTTCTACTGGAGGAGCAACATTTGATGAGATGCTGAGCGGGACTTGTCCTGTGGTCCTGGGATCATGAGCAAGGTTGAAAGAGACAAAAAATCACCAACACTAAGGGAAGCAAGACATCACAGGCTGCTATGGTAGGCAGAATAAAGGTGCCCCAATGGTGTCCACATTCTCTTTTTAAATAATGTATTTTTAAAAAGTAAGCAATTTTTGGTTGTGATAGGTCTTGGTTGCTGCACATGGGCTTTCTCTGGTTGTGGTGAGCAGGGGCAACGCTCTAGCTATGGTGTGCGGGCTTCTCATTGAGGTGGCTTCTCTTGTTGCGGAGCACAGGCTCTAGGGTATGCGGGCTTTGGTAGTTGTAGTAGGCAGGCTGAGTTGCCCCACGGCACAATGGATCTAGTTCCCTGACCAGGGATATAACCCACGTCTCCTGCATCGGCAGGTGGGTTTTTAACTGTTGGACCACCAAGAAAGTTCCAGTGTCCACATTCTAATCTTCAGAACCTGGGAATATTTACCTAACATGGAAAAAGGACTCTGAAAATAGAATTAAGGGTAGAGACCTGGACATGGGGAGATTTTCCTTGATTATCCAGCTGGGTTCATCTGAGTCTTTAAGGGAACCTTCTCTCGTTGAGGTCAGTCAGGTAGATGTAACCATGAAGGAAAGCCAAAGAGACATGGCATTGCTGGCTTTGAAGGTCCATGAGGCTGGCCTGGGGGTGGCCTAACAAAGCTGGAAAAGGCAAGAAAGTCTCTCCTAGAGACTCCGAAAAGAACTGAGCCCTGCTCTAACAAAAGACTGAATTTCTGTCATATTAAGCCATTCAGTTCAGTTCAGCTCAGTCGCTCAGTTGTGTCCGACTCTGCAACCCCATGGACTGCAGCACACCAGGCCTCCTTGTCCATCACCAACTCTCGGAGTTTACTCAAACTCATGTCCATTGAGTCAGTGATGCCATCCAACCATCTCATCCTCTGTTGTCCCCTTCTCCCACCTTCAATCTTTCCCAGCATCAGGGTTTTTCCAATGAATCAGTTCTTCGCATCAGGTGGCCAAAGTATTGGAGTTTCAGCTTCAGCATCAGTCCTTCCAATGAATATTCAGGACTGATCTCTTTTAGGATGGACTGGCTGAATCTCCTTGCAGTCCAAGGGACTCTCAAGAGTTTTCTCCAACACCACAGTTCAAAAGCATCAATTCTTCAGCACTCGGCCTTCTTTATAGTCCAGCTGTCACATCCATACCTGACGACTGGAAAATAGTCATCCATACATGACTACTAAGCCTTTGAGCTGCGGTAATTTGTTACAGCAGCCATAGGAAACACAAATATCCACATTAAACAAATATTTTATTTATTTATTTGGCTGCTTTGGATCTTAGTTGCAGCACAAAGAATCTTCAATCTTCGTTGCAGCCTGAGGGTTTTTTTTTAGTTGCAGCATGCAAACTCTTAGTTGTGGCTCATGGGATCTAAGTTCCCTGATCAGAGATTGAACCCCGGGCCCCCTGCATTGGGAACTCAGAGTCTCAGCGACTGAACCACCAGAGAAGTCCCATGTACCCACATTCTAAAGAAAGACATCGACATTCAGCCAGATGCCTGCTCACAGAGCTCAGGTACCATCTCCAACCCCAGGACCCAGTCAGTGGGGCTGGGCAGGAGAGACCATGAGCAGCAGCTGGTGGTCGGGATAGTCAGGATGCCCCGTGCTGCTTCCACCTGGGCCCCACCCCCAGACCCCAGCCGGCTCTTCACGGTCTGGTCACATTCTGCTCTTGGCTCTGGAAGTTACACAGGGAGGACAGGATGAGAGGTACCCTGGGTACACTGAGTTAAAGCAGGGAGGAGTGAGGGGGGAGTGCCTTGGGACCATAACGCAAAACCATGTACTTCTAAGAAAAGTTAAACAATGATCTGATATTTTTTTCACTGTAAAAATGATGTTTCCCCTCATTGTAGAATGAACTCATGTTCATCTGTGTTTTCCAAAATATTTGTAGAGCATAACAAAGAGAATAAATCTAACACTACCCAGCTGCAGTCACTGTAAATATTACCCTGCTTCCTTCGAGTCTTTTATTGACCGTATGCTCTATCACATCTATTGCTGTCAAAACTAAGATTATGTACAGCCTTTTTCATTTAACAATGAATTAGTATTGCTGCATTAGTATTTTTCTGCATTATTAAAGATTTTTAAAAGACTTTCCTGAATAGCAGCATATTATTATCCAACACATAATAATTTATCTCCTGTACTCATACATGTGGAGATTTCTTTCTACTTTTTCCAATGTATTAACAATATTGTGATGAGGGTCCTTGCATTCCCAGCATAATATAATACAGTCCCGCACCTTTTTCTTTTTCCTTTTTTGTGGAAGAAGGCTATCTTTGGATAAATTTTTTAAATCTTTGTCATCAATCTATCAAAAGATCGTGTAACTGTATATATATATGTTTAAAGAATGGTAATTGAATGTCCACAGTCTTACTTCTCAGATTAAATCATAGAGTGATAATGCTTGCATCATTTTAAACCCCTCTTTTGTGCCTCTTTGATGACATCCCCCTATTAGAGGAAAATATTTCTGTGACTATTCCTTTAGCTTTCTTCATAATTTGACCACACATGCACATCTGACTAAGCTATATATTGTCTAAACGTACATGAATTTGTCCTCTTCGTGGCTGGAGTTGTAACTTCTGTTTTTATTTTCTTTTATAGCTTGATTCTTTTTGTCAACATAAAATTATTTTCTTTCTGCACCACAAGGCATATGGAACTTCACCGACCAGGGATCGAACCCATGCCCTCTAGAGCAGAAGTGCTGAGTCTTAACCACTGCACCACCAGGGAAGTCCAACATTGCATTTTTGAGGTCCAATTATGCAACACTTGCAGCTGTATGGTATGATTCATGCAAGTCAGCAACCTACCTGGTCTTTTTAAAACTGGTATTCAATGTTTAAAAAAAAAATTGGAGTCAGTTTTATGGTGACTGCTGGACCACATGTCTATGAGAAGAGTGTTGAGAAAATGCCCAACGTGTTGGAATAAGCGTGCAATCCACAACGTGGCAGCTGGAAAGGGAGATCACAGACATTTAGATGTAAACAATTTGATGTGTGTGTTTAAAAAAAATCCATCTTATTACTCTCCTGCCACATCTGTAGTTAATAATGCGAGATGATTGATAAAAGGAGAAAGCATCATGTTGACAGTGATCATCCTCAGCTTTTAAGGACACCTGCAGGACATGTGACTGGGTTGAATCGCTTCAGAATATGATTTGCTCAGTGCAGTTGAAAAATGCCTTATACCAAGCATAATGTCCGGAGAAGGCAGTGGCACCCACTCCAGTGCTTTTGCCTGGAAAATCCCATGGGCGGAGGAGCCTCGTGGGCTGCAGTCCATGGGGTCGTTAAGAGTCGGACACGACTGAGCGACTTCACTTTCAGTTTTCACTTTCATGCACTGGAGAAGAAAATGGCAGCCCACTCCAGTGTTCTTGCCTGGAGAATCCCAGGGCCGGGGGAGCCTGGCGGGCTGCCGTCTATGGGGTCGCACAGAGTCAGACACGACTGAAGTGACTTAGCAGCAAGCATAATGTCAGTGTTTGGGGACTGTTCTGCCTTAAGCTTGCTACTACACCAAGGATAACAGATTTGTTTTCTTTGGAGAAGACCTTTCTGTGTCTTCATTTGTTTTTTATGTTGCCTCTGAATACCCTTCCTATTTGGCGGTAATGGTACATGCATGCATACTAAGTCGCTTCAGTCGTGTCCCACTCTTGGCGATCCCAGGGACTATAGCCCGCCAGGCTCCTCTGTCCATGGGATTCTTCAGGGAAGAAGACTGGAGTGGGCTGCCATGCCCTCCTCCAGGGGAATCTTCCTGACTCAGGGATTGAACCTATGTCCCTTATATCTCCTGCACTGGCAGGCGGGTTACCACCAGTGCCACCTGGGAAGCCCAGGAAAGGAGTTACTTGCTCCCCACCATGGGAGACAGAGAGTGACAGCTGGTCCCTCCCGTTGCTGCTGGTAACAAGGGTGTGGAGCCCAGGCTTGGCCAGTTGTGTTCTGGTTCTGGGGCCTGAGATGCACACCCTCCAGGAGTAAAGCAAAGATGCAGTGGAAGACCACCAGGTGAGGCCAGCAGCCCGTGGTGAATGTCCCGCGTGCGGGGCCATATGGCAGTGCCACGTTCCCGGCTGGCCGTCCCTCTCAGCAGAGTCTGGCGGTGTTCCCAGCTGACAGTGCTCTTTTTTTGTTCAAACCCATTTCCCAAGCCTTGCTTCTCAACATTCCCGTCAGTTCTCTGGGTTACTCGTTATCCTTTCAATGCACTGTTTTTCCTTAAGTTTGCCAGAGGTGACTTATTCTTGTCACCGTGAAACTCAGACTGTCCCACTTGTCAATTATGGTTGTTTAGTATAATTTAATTTTTTTTGTTGCGCATCAGGCATTGATCAGGACCCTCATTTCTTGTTAAAACATTGTGTAATGGGGAAATGACATCCACAGCATTTTTTGAAGGATCATAAGCCATCATAAACACAGCCTAGTCCTGAACTGGAAGTTCTCCGCTTTAATGCCTTTTATCAATACAAAGTTCCATTCTGTTACTGTTGCCTTAGTGTCTTTTACACTGAGCTCATTTTGAGATTTATTCTTCAAAAAAAAAAAAAATCTAACTTCCTATCTTAGGCTTTGTGACCCCTTTGTGCCCACTTCCTTGGCTGAGAACCCTGGCGTGTGTTTCCTAATTCTGCTGCCTGGACCCTGGGATGCTGACTGTAGAATTTCTGTTCTTTCTCGCTGTTGGTGATTTCTCTGTACTGATTTCCTCCTACTACCTGTCCCCTATCTCCAAGCCAGGTCCCAGGTCTGACCTATCTGGCATGGACCAGAGTCCCCTGTGGCCAAGTGCTTATGAGTTTATTACCAGCCAAATATAGACACTTTATGAGTGCTTTTTCAGAAAAGGAGTGCGTATCCAAACAATGAGTCATTGTTTTAATTATCAGATTGGCAAAGACAAAAAAGATTGATAACCAACAATGTTGGTGAGAATGTGGGAAATAGACCTTCATGCACTTTTGGAGAGTGTTAGTGAAGTTATCCTGGGGAGGAATTTGGTGATAACCATCAGAAGATTAAGAGTTCATTGCTGGTAGAGTGAAAAAATAGTACAACCATTGTGGAAACTAGGTATGCTCTTATAAAATTAAACATATCTACCCTATGACCCAACTATTCCACTCCTAGGTACCCAAGAGACATGAAAACCCAGGCTCACACAATGCCACGTACCAGAATATTCACAGCAATTAAATTTGTTATAGCTCAAAATTGGAAACAACCCAAGAGTCTGTCAACAGAAAAGCAGGTGCTACTAATGTGTGCAGCAGCATGGGTGGGTCATTCACTGTGCTGTCCTCCTCTACATTCCTTTTAGGGGCCAAGAGGGGGTTTTTTGAATGGGAAAAAATAAAGCCTAAGAGTCAGTTACCTGAGATGTTGCTTGTGAGTAGTAAACAGTCTGAATTTGATGAGAAAAGGACATGGGTTATAGTAGAAGGGTCTGGTACTTTTGGCAGATCATCTGAGCCCAGAATATTACCTATTCTGCCTAAGGCCAGAGAGGAATTTATAATCCTAAATCAGCCTGCAAAAGCAGAGTTAAATCAGTTCAAGTCCAAAAATATTTCCAGTGTGAATTCTTTGCTCAACTCTGGTTCATGTGCCCGGGGGCAGGGGTAGAAGGAGGTGGGTGAGGAGCAAGTGTTATAAGCAAACAGTGATACAGCACTTTTTTGAGGTGCTGAAATACAAATTACGGTAAAAAAATTTTTTTTCTAGAGAATACTTGGAGACAGGTCATAATCAAGCTTGAAATAGGGTGGGGGGAAAAGTTTGAGCACCAAAGGCGGTCGGAAAAGAATGAATTGGGATGAAATCAGGATTTGAGTGAAGGCAGAGCAACAAAAACCAGCCAAATGAGAAGTAACAAATTACAAAAGCCACGCGACAGGCTTGGTTTCGTTTTCCTAAACATCTTTCTTTGAATATTCTCACAGTCCTTAGCAGTATGTCACTTATTTTTAGACGACTTAATCAATATTGATTGTAATGGCAGAAAATGTAATAAAGAACAAAGATGCCATTATTCTTAAGATACTGAACCTCACTTCGTAGTATCACCTGGACAATCGTGACGGAGTGAGCTCCTCAACACCATCTAGGCAGCGGTACTGTGTGAGGTGCTGTTACCTGACAGGGTCGTTTGCCCTCTCTGTCCTGCACATGTGTGCCTGCATCCTCAGTTGTGTCTGGCTCTTTGCAATCCCACGTACCACAGCCCGCCAGGCTCCTCTGTCTATGGGACTTTCCCAACAAGGATACTGGAGTGGGTTGCCATTTCCTTTTCCAGGGGTTCTTCCCAACTCAGGGATCAAACATATGTCTCCTCCTTCTCCTTCATTGCAGGCAGATTCTTTACTACTGAGCCACTAGGGAAGCCCACAGCAAGCCAAACACTGAGATAAGGAAGTTTGCAGCAGAGAAAAGTTTTATGAGTCCGCCAAGCAAGGAGACAGGAGAAGAAATCTCAGAAATACTTCCCAGAAGGGAAGGGGCTCGGAGGTTTTATGGGACAAGGAAGCAGGGCGGTCTGAGGCATGGGGAGCGTGGGGGAAAGTGATTGGAAATAAGAAAAAGGTGAGGTAATCATTCTGTGTAGAATAATCTGTGTAGGCAATCAGGTTTGGCTACACTACAGGCTTCTTCACAGAACGCAGGTTCAGAAAATGGTGGCACTGGGATGGTCTGAGTGAGGAGGTTTTGGTCCTGTGTCATCAAGAGGACACCAAGGGTACACTTGTGCATGACCAGCTGGACAGTCAACGGTCCTAACCTGTCTTAAGTGCCTGTTGGGCAAGTGTCTTATTTAAGCACTGTGCTGCGGGGAGGGCAGGCAAGTTTTTGTCACATCAGTTAAAGAAAACGAGCTTGGTCTGTGAAGGCAGGTTATGGGAGGAATGGATTATTCTGAGGATGATTATCCTCAGTTTCAAAGGCACCACCCAAAGGAGTAAACTTTCCTCCATGGTGCATCACCTTCTTTTACATTTTAAAAGGCTCCTGTAGAAAATCTTCATGGGATTCCAGTTATAAACTTGTAATTTTAACTGTTTCCCATTAGTCTCTATTTTTACTGTATCCAATGCAAAGTTCTGTGCATAACTATTTTTGTTCACGTTACAAATTTGGCTGTAAAGTCAATTTTGGTAAACCAAATCTTTCCTTTTTTTCTTTTTACAAAATTGGAGGAGCATTCCCTTGAAGAACTGCTTTTAATACTTAAATTAGCAAACTTTCTGTTCAGAATGATAAGCCAAAATGAGCATTTGAAAAATAACATTGTAAATCAACTATATATCAATAAAAATATTTTTAAAATTGGCATTTAAGCATTTTATGATTTTTAAACTGATCCATGTAATTGTAGAAGGGTTGAGAAACATAGGAAATTATTTAAAAGAATAGTAAAAAGTTGCACAAATTATGAAAAGGAAAGCAGACATTGTGAAGGACAGCCTCAGCGGTCCAGCGGTCAAGACTTCACCTTCCAAGGTAGAGGGTATGGCTTCTATCCCTGATTGGGAAGCTGAGATCCTACTTGCCTCATGGCCAAAAAATCAAAACATAAAACAGAAGCACTATTGTAACAGATTCAATAAAAGACTTTTTAAATGGTCCGAATTAAAAAAAAGTATACACTGTGAAATTACCCCAGTTAAACTACACTTGACCCTTGAAAAGCATAGCAGTTGGTGGTGCCCACTCCTGTGCAGTGGAAAACCCACATGTGACTTCTGATTCCCTCAAAATCAACTACTAATAGCCTACTATTTATCAGAAGCCTCCCCAGTAACAGAAATAGTTGATTCAGCAGGGAAGTCACTCATGTCACAATAAGTAAATGGAATTCTAGTATCCGTGTTCATTGTTTCACTTTCATCTTATGTCAAAGCACATGAAAATATTAACCAACATTCATGTTAGAATTACACTCATCCATCAATGATGTGAGCAATTCTTTCACTGAATTGAGTAGTAATCAAGCATTTAGCCATAGTCTGACTTTATGACATGGTTGTTGATGATAGAATTACTAAAACTGATGGTGTACTTTGAAGAAACAGCAAGTCATGCTGATACAGAGGTATAAACTGAAAAATAAGCTGTGTGTTTTAGTTTAAAATTTCATTTCTAAAATTATATAAATAAATTACAGAAATTTTTCTGTTAATCTATATCGTGACTTTTACTAAAATAACATAATATTATTTTTCAGATTCTGATCCCTCGAATGCCAAATTGGCAAAGTAACCTTGTGGTGAAGCTGAGAGAGACTTGGGTTTAATGCGTATAACTGGTACCAGAGCGAGTGTGATGGTACACCGCATGTCAGAATTAAGGAAAATAAATTTATCAGAAAAATAGTGGATTGGAATGTAACTCCACTTATCAAAAAATGGTTGGCTTACAACTACAGGTGACTGTGGGTATAAGGATTTGGCAAAAAACAACAAAAATTTTTGTGAGACTCAGGTGGCTATATGAAATATATAATCGAGTATTGTATATGTTAGTATTATTTGTAAACTGGGTGCTACACATCCATTTTATCAGTAAAATTGACAAAACACAGAGACATGTATTTTTTCTCGAGAGCCGGTTGTTAAACGTGGACCAGCACACCTGCTGCTCCTCACTCCCCAGCCCTGTGTTGGCTACTCCTCCACCTGAAAGGTTAACTTTTCTGCATAGAGCCCCTCTCCCCAGTTCTGATCATACCTAACAGGGCAGGCCCCTGCCTTCAGACAGCACTCCAGGGTCAAGGCTGTCGTATTTGGCAGAGGCCATGTGCCTGCAAGACGGGAGACCAGGATTCGATCCCTGGGTCAGGAAGATCCCCTGGAGAAGGAAATGGCAACCCACTCCAGTACTCTTGCCTGGAAAATCCCACAGACAGAGGAGCCTGGTAGGCTCCATGGGGTCCCAGAGAGTCGGACGCAACTGAGCGACTTCACTTTCACTTTCACGTGCCTCTCTTGCTTCTGCACAGCGCTCTTCCTGGGGTTGGACTGGACCCCCGTGTCCTCAGATCTCCAGTTCAATTCCTGTCAGTGCAGAGAACTCTTCCAAGATTCAGTCAGTTCCCCCAAAAGTTGGGATCTGAAATCCTTGATTAAATTTTAAAATAGTTACATGAATGTTATATCACATTTTTCCCCAGAAAGGATTGCCAACTGCAGGTTCTCTAGCCTAAAAAATTCTTACGCTTGATGTTTTAACTTCTTGTTTTCATAGCGTTGCATTCCAAACAGTTTAGATGAAGTCGCTTTACTTGAGTGTTTGTGAAATGAAGCAGGGTCTACTGAGTCCGCCTGTGCATGTATGTGCTGGTGTAAAATGATAAATCATAAGAACATTGCTTTTGCTGAGTCAAACAGGTTTGTTAACTTACTTTATCAGTGAAGACTCACAGGGTTTGGTAAGAGAGAACTTTTCAGGTGACCACAGTTGAGAAACTCTCAATAAATAAGGAAGGCCACTTTTAGCCTTTTCTTTGGTATTAAATTTAGCTAAGATAATTGCCTTGGGTGGCTCAGATGGTATAAGAATCTGCCTGCAATGCAGGCGAGCTGGGTTTGCTCCCCAGGTTGGGAAGATACTCTGGAGGAGGGAATGGCAAGCTTCTCCAGTATTCTTGCCTGGAGAATTCCATGAACAGAGGAGCCTGGTGGGCTACATACAGCCCGTAGGGTCGCAAAGAATCGGACATGACTGAGCCTTCACTTTCTTCACACTTTCAAGATCATTGCCTTAGACAACTGTAAGTTCTTTATTTTATTCTTTTTATTCAGATTTATTTCCAGAATGGTGCGTCCCCAGGGAAGCCCCAGAGAGCTGGTTGTGTTCGTGTTTGTAGAATGAATTTACGGGCCTCCGAGGGCACTCGCACAGTCTCCTTTGCCCAGGTAACACAGAAACCAGCTGAGATTTTGTACCAGAGAGATGCTGTCTGGAGTGTAAAACAAAATGCTTGTGCTGCAAAACCAAACAAGATCTGAACAAAGAGACAATAAAGTGCTGCAAAATAAACAAGGTCTGAACAAAGAGAACAAACCCGTCATTTCACCAAAACACAGCCTGTGGAGGGAGGAGCAGGCGATGGAGCAGTCCGTCTAGTTTCTGGGCCATAAGCGTTTGATATTTGTTTGAAATGGTTATATTATCTCAGAATCACTTAAGTTTTAAAAACAGCATGCATGAACCATCTTAGGCCTCAACTTGGAAACATATTGAAGTATTCTGAGTAAAAGTACACCTCTTAGAGATAGCTGTCAATAAAAATTCAATACCTCTTGCTGCTCAATCTAAAATCTCATAGAGAATTTGAAAGACCAGAAGGAGTATAAAGTGTTGCTAATTTTTTTCTGGTCTCAGTCATGGACTTAGGGTGAACAAAAGCTTGAAATAGATGACAAGCTCTGTAAAGATAAACCACCAGAAGAGTTTCAAAAAGGAAATTCTTGCAGCAGTTCCATTAAGAAAATGAGCCTGGTTGTAAATATTACCTATTGAATCTTTCCATCTGTAACTCTTTGTTAGTTCACACAAAGAGCTGCACATTCATATTCGGAAACCGAAAAGAGAAAACAGCATATGGTTGACAGAAGACATGTACCCAGAGCAAGATTTTTTTCAGAGCGTGTTCCCAGCAAACACAATGTCCTGATAGCAGTTCCAAAAGCCTTAAAATAACAGGTGCTACCAGGGCAGGGCCAAGCTGCAGAGGCAGGGCCTCCACCTGCCCAGGTTCTGGGAGGTGGCTAGGAATAGGGGGTTCTTCTTTGCCACCAGCTCTGAAGTCTCCCTTTTCCCCTCAAGACTCAGTTCTATTCAGGCCCACCTGACTCTAGCCAAATAAGTCTCTGCCTATTGATAAGCAATGGTGACGGAGAACCTTATATGTACTGTTGGTAGGGGAAGTTAGTAAACCAGCAGGTGATGAACCTACTGACTGCGTGCAAAAATGAAGATTTATTATCTTCCCATTTCTTGTCAGGGCTTTCCAGGTGGCTCAGTGATAAAAAATATGCCTGCCAGTGCAGGAGACACAAGAGATGCAAGTTTGATCCCTGCGTCAGGAAGATCCCCTGGAGGAGGACATGACAACCCACTCCAGTATCCTTGCCTGGAGAATCCCGTGGATAGAACCTGGTGGGCTACAGTCCACGGGCTCACAGTTTGGACACAACCCAGCATGCACGCATGCACCATTTCTCATCATGTACTGACACTATGTAAGGGTATGTGAGAGCTTGGACACACAAACATAAAAACAGACACACTTGTGCATGTCTGGAGTCAGCAGATTGGGCTCTTTGCCACTTCTCTGCCTGTTACAAACTATAATCTAGAATACCTCCATCCATTTCAGACCTATGTGTCCTCTTTTGTAAAATGAGGATTAGTGGGATTAGATGATGGCTGGGGACCCACTGGACTCTAACAACTCAAAGACCAGAAGTGCGCATCACACCTTTTAGAGAATTCATTGCAGGTGGGAGGGAGAGGAGCAGTGGAAACAGTCCAAACATACAGCAGGTCTGTACAATGGGGACAATGAGAGAGCTTGTTCCAGAACCCTAACCACCCATTGATCCAGCCTCACCATCCTGACTGGGGCCAGCACACTGCCAGTGCTGGGAAATTTCTCCAGGCATTTTCATGTGGCACCTTCCTTTCCAGAGCACCTTTCTGCCCTCATTCAAATCTTCTGATTACTATCTAAGTTCAATTCAAATAAGGCCACTAGCATATAGTCACTGTAGAAGAAAGGCATGGAGATTTTCCTGGGAGAATTTTTAAGGGATGATTTAAGAGGCTGAAGCTTGTGAAAATTAGAATTCTTACAAGAGGTACCACAGGTACTCAGAGGTACATGATTCCTATAGATGCGAGAAAGAAACTCACCAAGAAAAGAAGCCCAGCAACTTTTCTACTCAAATAAAGAACAACTCTTACAAAAATAGATACATCCCACTGTTCAGTTGTCTATTGCTGCATGAAAAGCTAACCCAAATGTACTAGCTTGAAACAATATTTCCCAAATATGTGTCAGGAATTCGAGCAGGGTGTGGTGGGGTGATTCTTCCATTTTCTGTGTTATCTGCAGAGGTCATTTAGTAATCACTAGAAGAGGTATGGTGGAAATGGGGTTGAAGGGGTCCAAGATGGCTTTTCTTGCACATCTGTTGCCTTGGCAGAGATGGTTGAAAGGCTGGGTTCAGCTGGCACTGTTGAGTGGAGATCCGCAGGAGACTTCTCTCATCATAGGAGTGACCGTGTTACTTGAGCCCGAGCTCTTCTGTTTGCCGCAGAACAGGCCGAGATGTAGGGAGATGAGTTGTAAGAACAAGGAATAATGACTTTAATTGAAAGTCATTTTAGCTTTAGCTAAATTTAGCTTTAGTCATTTAGCTTTAATTAAAAGCTAGCCGACTGGGAAGACGGCAAACTAGCATCTCAGAAAACCACCTACGTTCAGGCCAATTGGGCTCCTTTTATATATGAGAGGAGGGGGCGGGGCCACTCTGGCACCGACCAATGGTGGAGCAGGACCACTAACGGTCGCTGGTTGACAGTTACTCGTTAACGGTCACTTGCTTGGGGGTGGGGCGCACTGTGGCATCGACCAGCGATGGAGCAGGGCCACTACAGCTCGCGTCCACCTCCCTGCCACTGCACCTGGAGCAGAAAGGTGCGACTCCAGAAAGAGGTGGGTCTGAAGAAGTATCCAGCCGCTGTGGCATCCTTGTCCTTCCTCACAGGAGCGAGGTATGCAGGCAGTGGAGATCATGGTAGCCACATAGAAACCGTTGAAAGGTATCCCTGTCAGACGTCACAGGCGCCCTAGGCTCAGCCTGCCACTGGCCCCCCAAGCCAGCCCGTGACTGATGAGGTGGCCTCAGATCTGGCGCCCCCAAGAAAGGAGCTCCTGCCTGCCCGCTTGGACAGCAGGTGGGTGGCAGGGGTGGGCCAGCCTGGTGGACTAGGCATGGCCCTGGGCAGAGAGGTGTGGGGGAGCAGCCACAGGCTTAATGCAGGCTGGCACCACGGAGGGAAGGGCCCATCATGCCTCGGGTTGGGGCTGAGGAGGCCCCCGCTACAGCAGGGTAGTTGGACTTCTCACTCAGCTCCTCAGGGCTCCCACAGAATTCTAAGAGACCTGGTGGAAACTAACGCTGCTCACAATTTAAACTCAGGAAGTTCCAGAACGTCACTTCCACTGCACTCTACTGAGGAAGGAAGACACAAAAAGGCCAACCCAGGTTTAAGGGGTGATGAATTAAATTCCACCCCCTCAGTTGGAGGAGAAGCAAAGGATGTGCAGCCATCTTGAATCTATCACACCTACCCTGCCCCAAAGAATAACAGTTCCCCTAGCAGGTCCAGAGGGTTTTCAGCTGCCTCATAAGATTTAGGTGCTTAATCAGAGTTTACTTGCTTAATCAAGGGCCCAGGACTTTCTCCTTCATGCCCATAGCACCTGACTGAAATGCTAGTGACTTAACTCTAATGGTTAAATCCTGGGGTCTATTTTCTTCTTATCCCTTGACTGTCTGTTCCTCACTCTTTTGCTTTTTGTGCACGTGTGCGTGCGCTGTGTTCAGTCATGTCTGACTCTTTGCGACCAACTGGACTATAGCCCACCAGGCTTCTCTATCTGTGGGATTTTCCAAGCAAGGATACTGCAGTGGGTTTCCATTTCCTTCTCCAGGGGATCTTCCCAACCCAGGGATCGAACCCACTTCTCTTGCATCTCCTGCACTGGCAGGCAGATTCTTTACCACTGCACCATCTGGGAAGCCTCTACTTTTGGTATTGCTAAAAAAAAATAAAAAATATGGTGTTTGTCTTACCATTTGGGCTGCTCTAACAAATATACCAGAGACTGAGTAGCTTAAACGACAAACATTTATTTTCACAGCATGGAGAATGGAAAGTCCAAGATCAACATGCTGGTGGATCTGGTATCTAGTGAGGCTACACGTTCTGGTTTGCAGGAACCTGTCTTCTTTCTATGTCCTCAGGTAATGGAGAGAATTAGATCATTATCCCTCTGGTGTCTCTTCTTATAAGGGCATTCCTCCTATTTATAAGGGCTCCACCTTCATGGCCTAATGATCTGCTAACGGCTCCACCTCCAAAACCATCACATTGGGGGTTAGACTTCAGCATATGAATTTGGGGGGTGGGGCACAACCATTAGGTCTATAGTAGAATTGTTTTTCATCATGAAGTAACACATGCTCATTGTAGAAAATGTATCACCATGCCAGAACCTGGAGAAAACCACAAGTAACATATCTTCCCATTCTTTCTTCTGTGCATACATATTTATATTTGCAGTTTACATTACTGGGATCACATTATATAGAGTTCATATCTTGTCTTTTAAATAAACAATTCATGACCGTTTTCTTAAGTGATCAAACACTTCTTGCATTATTTTTAATGCTCACATGCAGTTCCATCACATGGAGTGTTGTATTTTAACTGTTTCCTCTTATAGTTCATTTAGGTTGTTTTTCCAGTTTTGACTTTGATAAGTAGTACTCTGAACAGCCTCACACATCAAAATATTGTCCATATTTTTAATTATTTTAAGGAAGATTCTGAGAGGTGGAATTTTGGGGTCAAATCTCCTACCTTGAAATTATCCTTCTGTTCCTATCCCTTCTGGGTCACTTTTCTCTTCAGGATCCCATTATGTTAAATAATTGGTCCTTATAATCAGCCTTCATCTTTTCCTCTGCATATGGCTGGTTGTTAAAACCATGAGACCTGGTAAGAAAGGCCTAGGAGACTTTAAAATCCTAGGAAAAGAAATAAAAAGATTATTTCAATTGGCAAAAATGCATTCCTAATATACCCAAAGAAGTCAACACAAACATTAGTAAGGACTGCTTAAAAGTTCATTAATATGTGTGGTTATGAGAGCCATCTCCAAACTTCAATATCAGGTGTAAAAAGAAAATACAATTAAAATAGTCTAATGCTCCTAAAATTAGGGAAAAATATAACATGATCACAAACCATCTAAGCAGTTGGAGCAAAACACCATGTTCTTTCAAGGAGGAGGAAATGTGGTAAAGATACTAATTCTCTCCAGTTGTAAATCAGAGTTTTAACTCTATTCCAATTAAAATTCTAATTGCATATTTTTCAGAACTTCATATAATAAGCGTGAGAGTCATCTGGGAAAATAAAGAGAATGCTTATAAAAGGAACAGTGAGAGAGAACAAATTTTACCTGAACATTGATTTTATTGTAACATGGAAAGAGTCAAAATAGCATCTTGGGGATTTATTCTGAAACATAAACTGAGACCAACAGAACAAAATAGAAATGGAATAGGTTCTGAAAGAAACAAAATCTGGACTATGAAGAAATCAAACAAAACAATGAAGAGATATTCTTAAAATAATGATATCTGTGGGGCTAGAGATCAATAAGTAAAAAAATTAATTCAGCTCACACTTCAAATCAGGGATATTAAAGAACCAAAAATTTTAAATTGTGAAGATTAACAAAAGTAGAATACAGAAAGAGATGATTAAAGAAGTGTATGAGGGACTTCCCTGGTGGTCCAGTGGCTGAGACTCTACACTCGTAACGCAGGGGGCCCCTGTTCAAGCCCTGGTCAGGGAGCTAGATCCCACATGCTGCAATTAAAAAATCCTGTATGCTGCAATGGAGACTGAAGATCCCACATGCTGCAGTTAAGACCTGGTGTAGCCAAATAAATGAATATTAAAAAAAAGAGAAGTATATAAACATTTTTCAGGCTATAGAAGTATTTGCCCTCCTCAATAAAAGACAATTTAAACAAATTCTAGAAAATCAGAGGAGAAACCTAGGGAAGGCTATATGTCACTTTTATTTTTTTTAATGTCACTTTTAAATGAGAGAATTTATTTCATGATCTGAAAAGTTCTAGAAATTATCATACCGCTGGGTCCCTGGAAGCCATGGATCCTTATTTTCAGGAGACTGATATGTATGTGGAAGGGTTAAAACCTGCCTGCAGACCTTCCCCCTGGTAACAGAGAACCTGTCCAACTTCAGATGAAAGTGAAGTCGCTCAGTTGTGTCCGACTCTTTGTGACCCCATGGACTGTAGCCCACCAGGCTCCTCCATCCATGGGATTCTCCAGGCAAGAATATTGGAGTGGGTTGCCATTTCCTTCTCCAGCAGATCTTCCCAACCGAGGAATCGAACCCAGGTCTCCCACATTGAAGGCAGACGCTTTAACCTATGAGCCATCAGGGAAGCCCCCAACTTCAGGTACTGACACAATTCTTGATGGTCAAGTTCATGTCCAGGGCTTTCATTTCCAAGATAAAGTGGCTACTACCCCAGGAAAGTGCAGAGACCAGCACAGAGGTCTATGGGGCCACATTTCTGAGGCAGTCAGGGAGTTAGAGGGCTTCCCAGGTGGCACTAGTGGTGAAGAAATGAAGTTAAAATTGCTCAGTCGTGTCTGACTCTTTGTGACCTTGGGGACTATACAGTCCATGGAGTTCTCCAGGCCAGAATACTGGAGTGAGTAGCCCTTCTCCAGGGGATCTTCCCAACCCAAGGATTGAACCTAGGTCTCCCGCATTGCAAGTGGATTCTTTACCAGCTGAGCCACAAGGGAAGCGCCTGCCTGCCAGTGCAGGAGAGGAAAGAGATGCGAGTTCGATCCCTTAGGGGGAGGATGCCCTGGAGGAGGGCATGGCAACCCACTCCATAATTCTTGCCTGAAGAATCCCCGGGACAGGAGCCTGGCGGGCTACAGTGTATAGGGTGGCAAAGCATAGAACACGATTGAAGCGACATAGCATGCATGTATGCAGGGAGTTAGAGAGCAGTTGAGGACCCTGTCTGTGGATAACAGGGAGGGCCTTGGAGGAGAATTATGCAACCGGGATTCAGGTTCAGATTGTTTCTGTATCATGCCTCTGAGATTCCAGGGGGGACCATGAACCTCAGGGACAGAAGCTTTGATGGGGAGAGGATCTGATCATCGTTAACCAAGACTAGGAAGCCGCATGCTGACCAGGTGCGTATCCTGGAGAACTCAGGGTGGAGGTGTCGGCAGTTTGGGGAACCAGGCTGGATCACACTCCAGGTTGACCCCAGCAGTAGTTCTGTGCCTACCAGAGGGCAGGACATTAACCCTTTATCCATTTCTATTATAGTCTGAAAAGGGGAGAGAAAAGTGGAAAAGATACCCTGTATCATTTCCCATCTCCACCGGCCTGTTTAAAAATGCAACAGCTTTAACTCTAAGAATAGCAAATATTTTAGGAAACCTGTTTGTGTATCAGATATATCAGATACATTCTTAACACTGTGTGTTCTAAATTGGGATTCTATTTTAAATACACACAGTGAGCCAATACTGCTACCCCATGGATAGTAACCCACCAGGCTCCTCTGTCCATGGGATTTTCTAATACTGAAGCAGGTTGCCATTTCCTCCTCCAGGGGATCGTCCTGACCCAGGGGTTGAACCCTTGTCTTCTGTGTCTCCTGCGTTGCAGGAGGGATTTTTACCCACTGAGCTATCAGGAAAGCCCAATATTATGAGACCCCTTTGGTAAAACTGTAAGCAAATAATCACTAAATAAATCTGCCTCTAGATCTGGATTTTCATATTCTAGATTGGAGTTGTCTGAAAGAAATGCTCTCTACAGATTTATCTTCTGTTCAAATTTGAATTCATCTGTATCCATGCAACCTTTAGAATATTACTTCTGTAACAAGTCCCCAAATGCATATGCTATACCAGTCCAACTCCAGGAACAAGTTTAGCTCATTTTTTGTCTTTCATCTATACTTGAGAAACTGTAGCTATCTTACTTTACAGAGGCATGTTCTGTTTCTTCGACAAGGCTTAGGGCTTTACACAAAGGATACACATGGCAATTATCACATGAAAAGAAGCTCAGTCTCACTAGTAATCAGAGAAATGCAAATTAGTATCCCCTGGACACCTGTCTCTTCCCCGTTTATGTTCTGGGCGAGGCAGCTGACAAGATTGTGAAGAGAGACTTCAGGGCACCTCTCTTTAAGCAGAGCTATGCTTATGCACCTTAATGGCAGATTGGGCAAAACCTGTTGAAACAAATGCTCAGTAGTTTTAATTTGTGGAAAGGAAATGTTATTTGGAAAAAATAAAGTTCTTAATGCTCTGCAATCTTTTTATACTGTGGCAGGGCTAGAGTGCTAGAGAAAGCACTCTGAGATCAGAAATCCAGCCACGCTATTAGTAATTCATTTGCTTTAGCACATACGGGAGATAATGCGTTTCTTGGCCTGTGGTCCAGGTGGTCAGCTCTGCCAGCAACAATTTGGAAGCACTTTTGAGCCAAGGGCCACGTGGCTGCCCTTCTGCTGCAGCTGCTAGAGCAGCTGGGTTGGATGCTTCTGCTTTTGTCCTGGTTAAAGCAAATTTCCAAGTTTAGCTGACAATAGTGCACTCTGCAGCCAGACCCATTGCGTGCATATGGGAATGCTCTTGGCCAGCCCTTCTTGGAGCAATGGCCCATTTTCATTTTCTACAGAAGACCTGACTGAACTCCGGTCTCACATTCTCTAAACATCACATGGCATCAGGGCCATAGGGCGGGGTAGGGCACAAGTTCAGTTCAGTTCAGTCGCTCAGTCATGTCCGACTCTTTGCAACCCCATGGACTGCAGCACGCCAGGCTTCCCTGTCCATCACCATCTCCTGGAGCTTGCTTAAACTCATGTTCATCGAGTTGGTGATGCCATCCAAGCATCTCATCCTCTGTTGTCCCCTTCTCCTGCCTTCAATCCTTCCCAGCATCAGGGCACAAGAGCCACATATTAAAAACTAGAGTGGATTCCTTGCCTTTTCAGCATATTCTGTGCCAGGTTATAAACATGAGTCCACTAAAATAGGAGACAATAATGCTTAGTCAATTTACATGAAGCATAAATTTTACTTATTCATCTCAGTTAGGCTAATCATATAATCAATCTGCCAGACATCAATATTTACTCAGTGTATCTTCAGCTGTCCGTGGTAATGGAGGAGAACAAGGATACCCAGCACAGAGATAGCCAACAGATACTTGTCATTGACTGATTAGTATACAAATTAGTTGATCAAAGAAAATATTGGACCCATAGATTTTCAACAAGTACTTTTCACTGATTGAGTGTTATACATATCAGTGGCTGATTTTTTTTTTAAAAAAAGGAGAAGGAAAACACCTACTAGTTCATCTGCAGACTTATTATCTCACGGTTGATGTGCCCGTCTTTTGTTTTGCTCAGGCTGGTGTTGAAATGAGTTTGCGTTTTTCAGTATACACCAATTAATGCTACAGAGAAGCGGCCGGGAAGTGTGCTGTGTAAGAAGAAGAACTGAATTTGGAATTAGCATTGCCAGATGGTTCAGTGGTAAAGAATCCTTCTGCCAATGCAGGAGACACAAGAGATGTGGGTTCAGTCCCTGGGTGGGGAAGATCCCCTGGAGTAGGAAATGGCAACCCATCCAGTACTCTTGCCTGGAGAATCCTGTGGACGGAGGAGTCTGGTGGGCCACAGTCCACGGGGTGGCAAAGAGCTGGACATGACAGAGAGACTGAGCACACACACACACAGTATTTTCCTGGGGAAGGGCAAAGGCAGCTGGTTTTTTCACCAATGCATAAACCTGCTTTGCTCATATGGTCCTAGCATTCTGATGCCAACATGCAAAAAAAAAAAAAGTCCTTCATACAGTCCCTTTTATCACTTCCCCTAACAAGGTAGTGAAAGCTATGATGTCACCATCAAGATGCCCTTGACGTGGTCATCGATTACTCGATCTGTCAGGAACCAGTGCCATTCAAGTGCCCATCAAGTCATCCTTGTTGAAGGGCAGGATTGAAATCATTCTCGTCCAGAGTCTAGCTGGAGGAGAGGAGAGAAGAATCCAGATTCTAGACATGTCAACTCAAGAGTTCGCCAGGATGGTGGTAAGTGCCTGCCCTTCCATGAAGCTTTGCTCAGTCATCTTGCCTCCCCAAAGTCCCTCTTCTGTGATCTCTCTCCGCACCCATTACTTTGCACCCCCTCTTGACGTTTACTGCTGCAGAACATTATTCTGTACTGGTTTCATGAGTATTATCTGCACTTATTCATTCAGTAGTGGGAGAGATTGGATGGTCAGGCGTCGGAAGACATGATGCATACATGTGTGCTAAGTCACTTCAGTCGTGTCTGACTCTGTGTGACCCTGCAGCCCGCCAGGCTCCTCTGTCCATGGGATTCTCCAGGCAAGAATATTGGAGCGGGTTGCCCTGCCCTCCTCCAGGGGATCTTCCTGACCCAGGGATAGAACCCCCGTCTCTTAAGTCTACCTGCATTGGCAGGCAGGCTAACTACTAGCACTACCTGCGAAGCCTGAAAACATGATTCTGGGCTGATATTTCAATGGTGAATGCTGCCAATTGGGTTGCAGACTGAGATTAGCAGACACAGTGTTGATCAGGGTGTGCTCTTGGGATGGACACCCATGGAATGGAATGAAAGGAAGCAGCACTGGGCATGGGAGCAGGGTGGGCTGAGCCAGATGCAGTCCCACTGAAGGCCCCAGTCAACTCCATGGGGGATCCTGGGGCTGAGATGGCCTTTCAGAGCTGCCTTGAGCTGGGGTCAGGGAGGCAGGCCTTTGTCCTCTGCATCCCATCAGTCTTTAAATGTGGGCTGTTCCATAAAGGAAACATGCCCCTGGGAGAGGCAGCTCCCTTTGGCTGAGGCAACTCCCAAAGGGGCTGACAGCTGAGGGCCGTCTGCCGGAAACGCTTTCAGCAGCAGGGGAAAAAGTCCTTCACTTCTGAAGAGGGGTCTCAGCGGTATGAAGCAGCATGCACAAGGATGAAATATAATACACGCAGGGAGCACTCCAGATGTAGGAAACAGCAACAGCCCAAGATGAGAGTTCTCTGGCTGCACGCATGCAGTGGGAAGGAGACATACCAAGGCGGGAGAGAGAATGTGCTGGAAGGCAAAGAGAGGCAGCCTCTGGCCTATGAGTTTCACGTTTGTTCCAGTAGCAATGGGAGCTATTTGAGGGCTGTAAGCAGGAGAGTAACAGGATTTATTTGCTCTTTCAAAGATCACTCTGGCTGCAGCGTGTTAGGTGGGGAAACAGAAAGGCACAATTGTAGCAGGGAGGGGCGGGACCCCAGAACCTTGATTAGGTGTGTGGCGGTGAAGCTGGGAAGAAGCAGTCAAGTTTGGAGTTTAACCTTGGAGGCAGAGCCAGTGGGTCTTGTTGGTCAGTTGGATATAGATCTGAGGTTAACAACAGAACTCAGGATGGCTTCTAGGTTTGTAGGCTGTCCAGTGATGGTTGGAGCTTCAGGTAGGGGAAGACTAAGAAATATTCTGGGTGTGAGAATGTGTGAGTTGAGGACAGAGGGACAAAGGAGAGTTAAGAATCAATCCGATAGAGCCATTTGCAGCAACGTGGATGGACCTGGAGATCACCACACCGAGTGAAGTAAGCCAGACAAAGAAAGACAAATACCATATGAAACCACTTGTATGTGGGATCTAAAAGATGATACAAATTAACTCATTTACAAAACAGAAATAAACTCACAGACACAGAAAACAAACTTACGGTTACCTAAGGGGAAAGGAGAGGGATCAATTAGGAGTTTGGCATTAGCAGACACACACTATTATATCTCTAATAAACAACAAGGACCTACCGTGTGGCACAGGAAACTATATGCAAAGTACTGTAATTACCTGTCAGGGGAAAGAATTGGAAAAACAATATGTATAAGAAGCAACCACTGCTGTGCCCTGAAACTAGCACAGCGTTGTAAATCAGCTCTACTTCGATTAAAAAAGAAAAGAAAAGAATTGTTCTGGACATGGTCAATTTGAGATTCCTGTCTTAGTCTTGCTTCCCCAGAAACAAGCTTTGAGATAGGAGTCTGAATGCAGTAGTTTATTCGGGAGCGAATCCAAGGAAACACAAGTAGGGAGATGGGCAAGTGAGATAAGGAAGAGAAGGCATCCAGTAGGGTGTCCTTTATCAAGCAAGTTACTAATGTATAGACAACCGGAGCTTAACATCCTGGGGGCTCTGGAAGACAGTATGCGTTTTAGATGGGGCCTACCCAAAAGGTAAGGTTGCTAGAATGTTTGTCAGACACTCCAATGAGTGCTCCTGGAACCATTACTTCCTTGGCACTTCCAGCCTGCTGCAAGCTTGAACAGAGCAGGCACTGTTAGCTGGAGAAAGTCCTCCTACAAAGAGGCAGCGGCTGGCAACCAGAAGTCAGGCTGGTAGGCATTGAAATAGTGTGAGCTGAGGGGATACTGGTGGGAAGGAAGAAATTCAGAGTCAAGATCTAGTTAAGACCCCAGATAACATAAGGAGGCCTGGGGGTATTCAAAACAGCCAAGTGCAAGGGCCGAACTCTTAGTTCAGTCTAGGGTCACAAAGAAAAGACCAACGGCTGCATGAGGCAGTGACTGGATCAGAGTGAAGCCCGTGGGCAGCGCTGATTGCCACTGGCACATCTTTTGAAGGCACCAAGTCAATATGAATACTAATTCCCTACGGTTCCAGAATCTCAGTGGATTGATTGGAACTGAATGGATCATCAAAGGATGTCAGAGTTGCTTCTCTGGGGATCTTGCCCGAAGACTGAGTAGGTGACTTTCTCAAGGTCATCCATAGACCTGAGATTCTTTAAGTATCCCTCTTTTACAAATGCAGAAACTGCGATGTGGGAGAAATATTTTTCTTAGACTCTATAAATTATAAAGTTTGCTGGCTCCTCTGCTAGGGAGCATGACACACACGAACCTCATCCAGTAATTTTTTCATGAAGGGGGCTTGAGTATTTTATCAATATTCATGAAATATTAAGATAATAAGCTTGTCAAAACATCTCAAACACAAAAGCCACATTCTTCAGAATTCTTTTCTTCTGCTATCATGCTTTAATTCTGTGTCATGACAGTCCAGATCCAGTTCCCCAGGCAATAGTAATTACTCCATTACTTGAGGTCCTAATCAGTTAGGATCTATTGTCAAATGCAGTCATCTATTTATTTTCAATGGGCCCTCTTTACTGAAGTCACAAGTAGTGAATGTAAATGTTGGGATTTTCCTACAGGAATAGTTCAATTTAACCTCTCACTGTTCTCTCCCAGGCTCGGGATCATTTTGTGTTTTAGAACCAGTAACTGTTTTCAAGGCGTGGGTCTTTCTTAAACCAAAAAAAGCAAAAGCATTGCAATTTAAATATAAACAGTGTCCAACTGAAGAGATACTCCTCAAGCATCTCCATGACACCCTGGGAGAGTTGCTATTTTCCTTTCAGCTTCAACTCCTGATTTTAGCAGTTTCTACTTGGAGCCTTTGTGTTTGGCTTGACTTTGCTCTTGAAAAGTGTTTATAATCCTGGTCAAATAAACACCACCCTGTAGGTTCTCATTAACACCCAGTCAGAGATTCTTAACCTGAAGGCCAAGCATAGCCCTTAGAATGTATCGGGCTAAGAATTTACAGGTTGTTTTCAAGGAGTCCATGGACAGTTTGAAATTACAAAATCTGGTGTGGCTCTACGTTTAGGCTTTTCCAGGGTAGCCTTTCCATAACTTCTTAAAGGCACAGATGACCTAAAACAAAGCGAAATACCATTTTGTTTTTCTTGTGTGTGTGTGTTCAGTTGCATCAGCTGTGTCCCTACTCTTTGTGACCCCCGGACTGTAGCCCACCAGGCTCCTCTGTCCATGGGATTTCCCAGACAAGAATAATGGAATGGGTTGCCTTTTCATTCTCCAGGGGGTCCTCCCAACCCAAGGATCAAATCCACGTCTCTTGTGTCTCTGCACTGGCAGGCAGATTCTTTACCATTATGCCACCTGGGAAGCCCTTTGTTTTTCTTATCCCCATTTAAACAGAGGTTTTGAAACCAACTCCCTCTGAAAAAGCAAGTTCCCTTACCAAGTGCTTGGTTAACCTCTCTATCCAAAACCCCATTCCCTTTCTTTTTTCTCAGACCACAATCCAGTTTAAAATAAACACTGATCAACCAGAGTCAGACAACTAAAGCTGCTGCAGTAATGTAGTAGAATTGCTCTTATCTTAGTAGATGTCGTCATTAATGTGCAAACTCAGGTTGTTTCTCCAGGGCAAGATGAGATCCTGGATCCCTGGAGCCGTGGACTATCTCGTCAGAGTCGTAAACCAGAGACATCCTCACTCCCAAAACTATGATTAAGAAACATGACAAAAATGTCACGAGATGACGATTGACCCCAACCTCTTTGTTCTTTCTCTTTGAAAAACCCTTGGTTCAAAGACCAAGTTGGAATGAATCTGAAGCTTGCCTCCTACTCCCTTGCTTGGCGACCTGCAGTAAATCCCTACTTTACAGCCAACTCCCACTGTCAGAGCCAGGCTTTCTGCGCTGCAGGCACCCAAGTCCTTTGCTCGTTACAGTTTTATACAAATAATTTTCCTTTGTTCAGTATTTTCTCTTTAAAGCAGCTCTTCAGGGCATCAGCCGGCTGCTCTCTTTCATTGAACCATCCCAGACTGGCATCTATAAATCTTCCTTTTGCTTTCATACTAGGTAACTCACATTTAATCCTCCAAACCCATACTGTGAGGTGGAAAATTATTTCTCACCCTCTGATTCTTAAAAATGTTTAATTTTTTTTTCCTGGAATGGATATCCTTAAGGGTTTGTCTTTGTCCTCATTTCCTCAGACAGCATTTCCTTCTGTTATTAACGTAAGCAACAAAATGTAGGAATCTCACTACCTTGTCATCAAGAGAAGTGAGATATTTTCAAATCATGTAACAATTGTTTCGGACATTTTGAAATTAGTTTGTGCACTTGTTACTACTTTTAAAATTAACAGTAATTATTAACTGATAGCTAGATTTTGTTTTTTTTCTTTTTTTTAAGCACACATATAGCTGTCATTCAAGAACAAAATTCAACTGAGTAAAATTTGAAGAGCTGATTGGCGTTGTTGAACCAGCCATGAGTCGGCAGCATCCTGACTAGCAAATACAGGGAGGCTCCAAGGGGTGACAGAGAGGGAACGTTTTTAAAGACAGGACAGGAAGCTGTAAATAGAAAAAAAAAAAAAAGGTTTTATTAGGTCATCTCCCTTTTGGGATAAAAGGGATCTTATAAGATGGGATACCTCATCTTTCTTTGGGGGATGAAGAAGGTCCATATGACCTTACTGTGCTGACCAGAAAATTCCTGACTGATCAGCTAAGACTACATTTCTGGGGGAGACTAACACGTCAATCAAATTAGGCATTAAGTCTTGGTTTGGTGGCATGGCCTAGCATAACTGACTCCATTTCAGGCCTGTGTTTTGTGTTTTTTTTTTTTAATAATATATGACAAATTTATTTCTTGATGTTTTCTTAATTGTATTTCAGCATCAATGTTTTCCTTTGTAATCCTATGTGTTTTATTTTATGTGTTTAAAAATTTTATTGAGAAAAGGAGTTCATAATACGAAAAAGATAATAACCTTTAATTGGAAAAATAGAAGTCCCAGAAAGAAACAAGATAGAAGAGAAATTTAAAGAAATGAAAGAAGAAAAAATTTTTTCCAGAACTGAAGGACATTAATTTTCAGATTGCAAGGGACCTCCATGTATTGAGATAAATGAGAAATTCCACATCAAGATCTAGAATCACAAAGTTGCAAGAACCTATGTGATAAAAATCCCCAAATTCTTCCAAAGAAGAAACAAAATAATATACAAAGAACTGGGAATCAAGAATTCATCAGGTTTCTCATCTGCAACACTGGAAGACAGAAGACAATGGTGCAAAGCCTTCAATATTCTGATGGAAAATTATTCCAAGTCCAGAACTTTACATACAACCAAATCATCCATCTTAAATGATAGTGAGTGCAGAGTGTGAAAATTTTCAGACAATCTAGGAGTTGAGAAATTTGTCTCTTCCAAAAACACTGATGCTTCTGCTCCAGCAAAATGAAGGGGAAAATCACAAAAGCACAAGACATGGGACCCAGGAGGTTGGTGATGCAGCCCAAGGAGAAATGAAGCAAATTCCCCAGATCATAGTGAGATCATGCTTGCTCTGTAACCAGCTAGTTAAACTGCACAGTCTGAGACAACAGCCCCTACAAGCCTCCCCTCCCTTCTGACACCAACTACAAGTTTGGGAGGTGCTCACAAAATCACCCTCAGATTTGATCATTCAGTAGAGGGGCTCACAGAATTCACGGAAGACTGCTAGATTCATGGTTACTATTTATTACAAGGAAAGGATCCAAATTAAAGTCAGTGAAGGGAAGAGGCATGAAGGATAGGGCCCAGGAGGAATCTGAATGCAGAGCTCTGGTCTCCCTGTGGCGTCACGGACACCATGGCCTCCTCCCAGCCACAATGTGCAGCAATTTACAGGGGGACTGCTAAGCAAGGATGCCTGAGCTTTTGGTGTCCAGTGTTTCACGAGGGCTTAAGCATCTCCTGCCCACATGACTGACCTGTAGTCTCCAGCCCTTGTGGAAGTTGGGGTAATGCCTTTAGCCTCTAGTTCATCTCGGATCAGAACTGACAGAGCACATGGCCCAAAGCCTCCATTACGGATCACACCGTTAGACTGTCAGCAGCCAATGAAGACATCCCATTGGGCAGGACGTTCCAGAGGCTGGGAGATCACCCTGGAAGCCAGGGTAAAGGCCAGTCCTCTCTTCTGGTGAAGTGAATTCTTCATTACACACTCCTCAATGCCAATGAGCTTCTCTGTCATTTCCTACCCTCCAGCTGAGCCTTAAGCCATGCTTAGGGGGATACACATTTCTCACACAAAGGGCGCTGCTCTTCTCACCCCACCCATAAGCCCCTTGCGTGTCTTCTCTGTGTTGGTGGTGCGTGGAAGGCAGGGGTGCGGTCATTGAAAGAGTAAATTCCAGGAACACAGTGATTGAGGCCTGGGGAGTTCTAGAGATGCTATGGTTGGAAGACATGTTTTTCTACGTTTAGGCCATAAAATTCGGAATGGGAAATTTAACATGTCCAGAAAACAGATCATTTATGTTTTCCTGCATACTTTAGGCTTCATGAAGATGACCCACAAAGGACAGTGACAACCTTTGATTGGGTCTGCATTCACAGGCTGCTTGATGAACGATGCAGCGTCGTGAGTAAATAGTATTAGAGACGTGCAGAGGCAGGAATATCTGTATTATTCCAGTAAGAACAGGTTCTGAAGAGCCATGGCATTGTAATAGTCTTGTTACCTTTTCTTTCGTGATAAGAGATATAAATTTACCCAAGGATAATGCTTTTGACACTAAAGAACAGGAAGGGACACCCGGGAAGAAATCCCGCGTGTAGTGTTTGAAGAGTCAACACATGGTTAAATAGCTTCTCCATCAGTTCATCTGAGCATTTAGTGATATGTCCTATGTGTGACCTATAATGATAAATTCTATCTGTGCTCATGAATTCTGTGATTCATTTTCTAGTCAAAAATTTTATATAGACAGAGAACATGCAGGAATTGTTTTCTTGGCGTCCCACATACACAGGGGCCACCCTCCTCCTGTCCTGTCTTATATCTAACCTGCTGCTGTTCCTGAAAAATCAGTCTTTTCTCCATGAAGCCTGTCTCATGGTACCTGAGACCAAGATCTAGGTATTGGTTGAGTCTGATGAAATTACAGCCTTGAACTTGGGAGTTATGGTTAACAGTGTCAGTCTTTTATCAGCCTCACCATCTGTAGTGAATAACTGTCCAACCCTCTATACTTTCTATTACTACCTCACCTCTCCTGAGGTCTTTATTGTGTATAGTTGTGGGAGTTGGTGATTATCGCGCTATGGAAATCAAAGGAGCCACATGCCCCTTGTTACCTGAATAGAATCACATGACTTAGCCTCAGCATGCTTTCCCCTGGAAATGTAAATCTGGAGCAATTATCGCAGGCCATTGATAGTTGGAGGTGATCCCAGAGACAGTTGTGTGCCGTGGAATTTCTGCTTGGGTTCCTATTGTCTCACCCTCCTGATTTCCTTTGCTTTTGATTGTTCCCAAGGTAAATTTCATCTTCTCCCTGTTATTTTGTGAGCCTCCAGTATTCGTGTGGTAAATATCTCTTTACAAATTTAATGTAAGATTGCCAGGATTGATTTTGTTTCTTAAGAGAAACAATAATACTGACTGAATCAGAATACTGTTTATTTCTTTTTTCCCTTTAAAAAAAATATTTATTTTTTACTGACTTATTTGGCTGTGTTGGGTCTTAGTTGCGTTGTGTGGACTCTCCTCGTGGTGCATAGGGTCTCCAGTTGCAGCCTGGGGGCTCAGCAGACGTGGCACTCAGGCTTAATTGCTCCTGCGTGTGTAGGATCTTGCTTCTCTGCATTGTAAGACAAATCTTAGCACTGGGCCTCCAGGGAAATCCGGACTACTTTTTATTTCTGAGTTTGTTGTTGTTTTGGTATCAAGAAAAGTTTGTTCAGCTTTTACAAATGATAAAAATTTCACAATTTGTTTGCAATCTCAGGATACACTTATGTAAAGTCTACCAGATGCTTGAGAGTAGAGGCATAGGAAATTGCCACTTCAAAGTCAAAGCTGGTAAAATATATAAGAACAAGTCATAATCCTTTTGGTGACTGTTTAATTTTGAATGTGTTAATAAACAGCTTTCTCAACTACTTATTTTTGCTGTTTGTAGAAAATACTTTCCAAATATAACATTGTAAAACGTTCAGTGATATAAATAAGAAGAAACTCAAAAATCTCAATGCTCATTCCTGACACTTATTTACTCAAAGTTTTAAAACAACTGATAATATTTTAAATTGCATATTAGGGATAAATGTCATTTCATTTTTATTCTTGGTACATTATTACAGATTATTTACACAAGTATATTAATAAAGACACTGAGATCAGCACAAAACAGATTCCTCTTTTGGCACAGTTAACACATTGGCAGTCTCCATTATGTTTAAATTTGTTACTATCACATCAGAGTATATGTGAGTGTGTATTTTTACAGTTCTAAAACAGTTGAGTTTTTTTCTTCCAGTTTTATTGAAATAAATTGACATATAGCACTGTGTAAATTTAAGGTATACAGCATAATGGTTTGACTTACATCATGAAGTAATGATTGCAAAAAGTTTAGTGAACATCCATCATCTTGTAAAGATATAAAATTAAAGAAATAGAAAAAAGTATTTTTTCCCTGTGATGAGAACTCGTCAGATTTACTCTTAACAACTTTCAAATATAACACACAGCTTATCATGTTGTTTATTATATCCCCAGTACTTATTTATCTTATAACTGGAAAGCTGCACCTTTTGACTTTGTTCATTTAATCTCCCCCTCTCCCTTCCCTTGCTTCTGGAAATCACAGATCTGGTCTGCTTTTCTGGGACGTTTTGGTTTACAAAGTAAAGCTGATCTATAAGCAGTATGTTAACTCCTATTATGGCTTCCCTGGTGGCTCAGAGGTTAAAGCGTCTGCCTCCAGTGCAGGAGACCTGGGTTCGATCCCTGAGTCGGGAAGACCCCCTGGAGAAGGAAATTGCAACCCACTCCAATATTCTTGCCTGGAGAATCCCATGGACGGAGGAGCCTGGTAGGCTACAGTCCACAGGGTTGCAAAGAGTCAGACATGACTGAGCGACTTCACCTTCACCGAGCTCCTATTATACAACATTGTGTTTTGCTATTTCTGTACATTTCAAAATGATCACCATGATTAATCTAGTTATGATATGTCACCATACAAAGACATCACATAATTACTGACTATCTCCCCATACTGTATGTTTCATACTCACGACTCATCTGCTTCGCAACCGGAAGTTTGTATCTCTTAATCTCGCTCACCTGTTTCCCTCATCCCCCAATCTCCTTCTTCTCACAACCTCCTGTTCTCCGTATCCATGACTCTGTTTCTGTTCAGTTCTGTTTATTCATTTGTTCTAGGTTCTAGATTCCACATATAAATGAAATCATTCAGTGTCTGTCTTTATCTGGCCTATTTCACTTAGCATAATGCCCTTTAGGTCCGTTCCTATTGTTGCAAATGGCAACAGTTTGTTCTCTTCATAGCTGACATATTCCATTGCATGTGTGTGTATATATATATATATATATATATATACCAATTCTTTATCCATTAGTCTATTGATAGGCACTTAGGTTGCTTTCATATCTCGGCTATTGTATAATTACAATTCTGCAATGAACATTGGGACACATATTTTTCTGTATTTGTGTTTTTGCTTTCTTTGGCTAGATACCCAGGAGTAGAATTTCTTCACTGAACCCTAGTTCCATTTTCAATTTTTTGAGGGACTTACACAGTTTTTCATATTTGTTGCTCTAATTTACATTCCCACTAACAGTGCAGGAAGGTTCCCGTTTCTTCACATCCTCTCGTCAAGTCTTTGTTGTTTTTTTTATAATGGCCATACTAAAGATGTGAAGGGATATCTCATTGTGATTTTGGTTTGTATTTCCCTGATGATTAGTGATGTTGAGCATCTTTTCACGTGCCTGTTGGCCATCTTATGTCTTCTTTGGAAAACTGTCTTTTCAGATCTGCTGCCCATTTGTTAATCAGATTGCTTGTTTTTTGATGTTGAATTATAGTTTTTTTAAAATATATATTTTGGATATTAGCATCTTGTAGGACAGATCTTTTGCAAATATCTTCTCCCATTCAACAGGCTGCCTTTTTAGTTTCTTGATAGTTTTCTTTGCTGTGCAAACACTTTTTAGTTCAATATAATCTCATTTGTTTATTCCTGCTTTTGCTTCCCTTGCCTGAGGAGACATATAAAAAAAAAAAAAATTTACCAAGACTGATATCAAAGAATGTACTGCCTATGTTTTCTTCTAGAAGTTATGGTTTCAGGTCTTTAATCAATTTTGAATTTATTTTTCTATATGATGTGAAAAAGTAGTACAATTTGATTTTTTTGCAGTTAGTTGTCTGGTTTTCCCAATACCATTTGTTTGTTTAAATTTCCTCCAAATGTTTAAAATAAAATTTATTTTATTTATTTATTCATTGACTGCACTGCATGGCACATAGGATCTTAGTTTCCCAACCAGGGATTGAACACATGGCCCCTGCTTTGGAAGGGCAGAGTTTTAACCACTGGACCACTAGGGAAATACACCCACAAACCCCAAAACAAATGCTGACACTCCTTCTTCATATTCTTTTCCATTATGGTTCATCACAGGATATTGAATATAGTTCCCTGTGCTATACAGTAGGACATTGTTGTTTATCCTGATACTATTTGTTTAAGAGGCTGTCTTTTCCTCCATTGTATATTCTGGCCTCTTTTGTCATAGATTAATTGCCCATATGAGTGCAGGTTCACCCTGGCCTCTCTTTTCTGTCCCATTGGTCTATATGTCTGTTTTTGTTCCAGTACCATACTGTTTTGATGACTATAGCTTTGTGGAATAGTTTGAAATCAGGGATCATGATACTCTAGTTTTGTTCTTTTTTCTCAAGACTGTTTTACCTATTTGGGGTCATCTGTGTTCCCATACAAATTCTAGAATTATTTGTTGTAGTTCTGTGAAAAATACCATTGGTATTTTGGTAGAAATTGCGTTGAGTCTATAGACTGCTTTGGGTATTATGGTCATTTTAACAACATTAATTATTCTAAGTCATGAGCATTAGCTATCTTTCCCTCTGCTTGTGTCATTTTCAATTTCTTTCATCAGTGTCCTGTATAGTTTTCCAAGTTTTCTCTTATCGTCCTAGTTAGATATCATCTTCTGTTTAAAATTTTAAATTGTACTTCTCTAGGCTTGGATAAAGTCCTGCTTTCTCCTGATACTTTCCCTGTGTTCCACACAAGGGGAGTCTCTCTTCCATGTGCTTAAAGCAACTATGTCCCTTCCATGATAGAACAAGAGGCAAGATGGGGCTTTCCCTGACTGCTCACCATTTGGACTTGGGTGTTTTTATTTTATTTTATTTTATTTTATTTATTATGTATGTTCTTCTCCCACATGTGTTTTAAGCTCCTTACGGGTCTGAGCTAGTTTGCACAGAAGCTCTGGTTGTCACTTGATCGGTGTCAGACTCCACTTTTGCCCTCAGACACATTTTCGTCCACTTACTGCGGTGTTCCCAATTCTCCTACCCACCACCTCTCCCACTTTGCCTCAACTTCATGCCACACGTACTATTTTCATCAGAGATTTTTCTGCAAACAAAGTCAATTTTTTAAATCTTAATTCATTTATTTTTAAGAGCATTGGAAAGGAAATGCTTTTCTTTCTCACTGTGGGAGTCAGTAGGATTTAAGTTATCCACATCAACCAAGACCAGCTGGTGTCATGGGAGGCTGACACTCCCTGAGTTGAGAAGCACTAATATAGAGTGGGCAGTGAGTTCTTGCTTTGTATGTTCTTGCTTCCCCAACTCACTTGTGTAAACTCTTCTCCACTCTCTCTTTCATTTTATTGTAGACCTACTTCTCATCATTCTCTGGGCCTTACTTTTCTTATCTATAAAACAAGAGAAGTCTAACATTCCTTCTGGTTGCTTCCAGCTCTGACTTTAACCAAAGTCTGTGATCACAAGAGTTCATGCAACCCCAGGCATGCACTCCCTTCTACAATCACCACTCAGTGATGAATTGCTATTTGTCAATTGCCCAGCACAGGCTCACTCATCTTCACCACAAAGGAGGATGATGACCACTATCCTCCCCCTTCTCGAAAGACCCAAATGAAGTAGACAGAGATCCTTTCACTTGCCCAAAGTGTTCAGGGAATATAAGAGGTATGAGCTTGGCTCTACCCCCTAGTTTCCATTGTTTCAATGATTACTGACTTTCTCACATTTTATTTCCATAAAGGGAAGAGAATCCTAGACATGCTAAATATATTTTAGCGTGTAATCCTAGTTTAAGTTAGCTAAAGGGCAACTGAGCTATAAAATCATGCTGAAACCACCCAGAAATCATGTTTGTTTCAAAAACAGAATATGGGGACCTAGTAGGGTTGATGGCAATCAGGATATGTGATTGAAAAACTGGTCCTCCTTTTTCCTGGCATCGTGAACTTCTGGAAGCCCCAGCTTTCTCATCCATTAGATGAGAGATTTACTACCGTGAAGTTGCTCAGTCACATCTGACTCTTTGCAACCCCATGGACCATAGGCTACCAGGCTTCTCTGTCCATGGGATTTTCCAGGCAAGAATACTTGAGTGGGTTGCCATTTCCTTCTCCAGGAGATCTTCCCAACCCAGGGATTGAACCCGGGTCTCCTGCATTGTAAGCAGATGCTTTACCGAGAGATTTGGGTTACACCAAATCATGTTCATTTTCCCTCTACCAATCATCTTAAATATTTACCAAATCTCTTAGTTCTGAAAAAAAAAAGTTCAGGAATCAAATTTTTAATTGGTTCCAAAGCTACAAAACTTGAATAGGAGTTAAGATTTGGAAATTGACCTCATATAGTAGTTTTTTTAAAAAATATCTTGGGTGAAAAAAATAAATGGAAATTCCTTATAAAATGAGAGAAAATATACTTCTCCAACATGGTTCATATTAATATATAAAGTCATCATTTCATATAATGCTATTTCTGAAAAAGTACCTATTTCATTCTGAGCATTATTAATGATGAAACTATGTGCCTGCAAATATATCTGGGAAAACTATCGGCTATCTGCCCTATTGGCAACCCTCAACACTTAAACCTACAAAGCTGTTTGAGAATATGTCATATTTCAACACTAAATACTTGGACCGACTCACCTGTCTAGTCATTTGCTGACAGCAAAGATACGGGGACAACTTGCTATCAGGTTAGCCAGGGTTACACTTAGAATTTAGAGAGCAAACTACTATAGGGGAAGAAAAAAACCTTTTCCTTCTACCCTTCTAGGTTATCACCTGGGGCTCTGTAACAAAAGATGGATTAACAAGAGAAAAGCATACACAATTATTTAATATAGTTTTATGTGACATAGAGTCTTCATAAGGAAATGAAGACCAAAGGAAATGGCTAAACCTGAGTGTCCATATACTAGGTTCTGTGAAAAAGCCGTGGGGAAATGTGATAGACAAATGGGTATGAGTGAAATAAAACTAGAGAAACTTAGCAAGACCTATTCATTTGGATTTTTCTTGGAGTCCCCCTTTATTGGAGATAAAGATGTTCGTTCCCTCTGAGGATAGGGAAGGCAGCTTTACACGGAGGTCTTCAACCTGCTTTAGGGAAAGGTCAGTGAGTCCCTGCTGCACCTACTGTTTCTCAATTTCCTTCAGCTTGAAATACTCAACATGGCACCATATTTGCTCTGAACTCGGTCACTGCAAAGCTAATATGCTCATCATCCTAGGAACACTGGAATGGTTCGGCGAAAAGCAAGCCTCTGGGATTCTTTGGCATAAGTGAGTGATGAAGCTTGAGCCACTTCTATATTATGGAAAATGAGAGTCCAGGGTTTTATTAGTCTCATGTTACAATGACTGCTGGGGAAGGAATGGATAATGAGCAGAGAGTATAATTTTCTCTAAGATCTGTCCCTGTGCAGGAGCAAGTTCAAAACCATCTGCAGCATGAAATGGTCATTCTCTGATTTGTCTTGCAGACCTAGCCTTCCCAATTAACTAGAGTTGAAAAACTGGTTCAAGTTATACATGCTTCTTCTCCACTTTAAGAAAAAACTTACGAAAATATATATAACCTCATTCACTCTGACCAGAGCTGGGTAGACATCTCTTTGACTTATCTATGCAAACAGGTTTTGCTAAGCAACCTAATTAGGTAAAAAGCACAGGGCAATTTGTGTGGAGGAGGAGGGTGGGACTTTTCTTACTAGAGAGAAGTAACTTTTAATCCTGTTTTTTTTTTTGGCCAGACCACACAGCTTCAGTTCAGTTCAGTTCAGTCGCTCAGTCATGTCCGACTCTTTGTGACCCCATGAATTGCAGCACGCCAGGCCTCCCTGTCCATCACCAACTCCCAGAGTTCACTCAGACTTATGTCCATCGAGTCAGTGATGCCATCCAGCCATCTCATCCTCTGTTGTCCCCTTCTCCTCCTGCCCCCAATCCCTCCCAGCATCAGAGTCTTTTCCAATGAGTCAACTCTTCGCATGAGGTGGCCAAAGTACTGGAGTTTCAGCTTTAGCATCATTCCTTCCAAAGAAATCCCAGGGTTGATCTCCTTCAGAATGGACTGGTTGGATCTCCTTGCAGTCCAGGGGACTCTCAAGAGTCTTCTCCAACACCACAGTTCAAAAGCATCAATTTTTCGGCCCTCAGCCTTCTTCATAGTCCAACTCTCACATCCATACATGACCACAGGAAAAACCATAGCCTTGACTAGACGGACCTTAGTTGGCAAAGTAATGTCTCTGCTTTTGAATATACTATCTAGGTTGGTCATAACTTTTCTTCCAAGGAGTAAGTGTCTTTTAATTTCATGGCTGCAGTCACCATCTGTAGTGATTTTGGAGCCCCCCAAAATTAAGTCTGACACTGTTTCCACTGTTTCCTCATCTATTTCCCATGAAGTGATGGGACCAGATGCCATGATCTTCGTTTTCTGAATGTTGAGCTTTAAGCCAACTTTTTTTGCTCTCCACTTTTACTTTCATCAAGAGGCTTTTTAGTTCCTCTTCACTTTCTGCCATAAGGGTGGTGTCATCTGCATATCTGAGGTGATTGATATTTCTCCCGGCAATCTTGATCCCAGCTTGTGTTTCTCCCAGTCCAGCGTTTCTCATGATGTACTCTGCATATAAGTTAAATAAGCAGGGTGACAATATAAAGCCTTGACATACTCCTTTTCCTATTTGAAACCAGTTTGTTGTTTCATGTCCAGTTCTAACTGTTACTTCCTAACCTGCAAACAGATTTCTCAAGAGGCAGGTCAGGTGGTCTGGTATTCCCATCTCTTTCAGAATTTTCCACAGTTTATTGTGATCCAAACAGTCACCAGCTTGTGGGACCTTAATTCCCCCACCAGGGATCGAACCCAGGTCCCCCTGCAATGGAAACTCAGAGTCCTAACCACTGGATCACCAGGGATGTCCTTTAAAGCCCTTTTGAAAAGCATTGATTTCTTTTACAGCCATTGGTGCCCTGATTTGTTGTTGTTGTTGTTCATTAAAGCAGATAAATTTGGGGATTACTATTCTAACTACCGAAGATTCATGCTGAATTCCTAGAAAGATGACATGCGAGTGAAATTAATGTCTGAGATGCTTATGAATGTATGAATCTAGTCTGGGTATTGAATGAAGGGCTTGTGACTTTTTATTTTATTTTATTTTATTTTTTGTCTTTTATTTTTACTTTATTTTACTTTACAATACTGTATGGTTTTGCCATACATTGACATGAATCCCCATGGGTGTACATGCGTTCCCAAACATGAACCCCCCTCCCACCTCCCTCCCCATAACATCTCTCTGGGTCATCACCGTGCACAAGCCCCAAGCATGCTGTATCCTGCGTCGGACATAGACTGGCGATTCGATTCTTACATGATAGTATACATGTTACAATGCCATTCTCCCAAATCATCCCACCCTCTCCCTCTCCCTCTGAGTCCAAAAGTCCGTTATACACATCTGTGTCTTTTTTGCTGTTTTGCATACAGGGTCTTCATTGCCATCTTTCTAAATTCCGTATATATGTGTTAGTATACTGTATTGGTGTTTTTCTTTCTGGCTTACTTCACTCTGTATAATCGGCTCCAGTTTCATCCATCTCATCAGAACTGATTCAAATGTATTCTTCTTAACGGCTGAGTAATACTCCATTGCATATATGTACCACAGCTTTCTTATCCATTCATCTGCTGATGGACATCTAGGTTGTTTCCATGTCCTAGCTATTATAAACAGTGCTGCGATGAACATTGGGGTACACGTGTCTCTTTCAATTCTGGTTTCCTCGGTGTGTATGCCCAGCAGTGGGATTGCTGGGTCATAAGGTAGTTCTATTTGCAATTTTTTAAGGAATCTCCACACTGTTCTCCAAAGTGGCTGTACTAGTTTGCATTCCCACCAACAGTGTAGGAGGGTTCCCTTTTCTCCACACCCTCTCCAGCATTTATTGCTTGCAGATTTTTGGATCGCAGCCATTCTGACTGGTGTGAAGTGGTACCTCATTGTGGTCTTGATTTGCATTTCTCTAATAATGAGTGATGTTGAGCATCTTTTCATGTGTTTGTTAGCCATCTGTATGTCTTCTTTGGAGAAATGTCTATTTAGTTCTTTGGCCCATTTTTTGATTGGGTCGTTTACTTTTCTGGAATTGAGCTGCATAAGTTGCTTGTATATTTTTGAGATTAGTTGTTTGTCAGTTGTTTCATTTGCTATTATTTTCTCCCATTGAGAAGGCTGTCTTTTCACCTTGCTTATATTTTCCTTTGTTGTGCAGAAGCTTTTAATTTTAATTAGATCCCATTTGTTTATTTTTGCTTTTATTTCCAGAATTCTGGGAGGTGGATCATAGAGGATCCTGCTGTGATTTATGTCAGAGAGTGTTTTGCCTATATTTTCCTCTAGGAGTTTTATAGTTTCTGGTCTTACATTTAGATCTTTAATCCATTTTGAGGGCTTGTGCCTTTTAAGTGAGATGGCAAATTGTCCTAGGGGATTATGAAAAAGCTTCCAGAAATGATAAGCTGCCTGGGATTTCCTTCAAAGTAACCTGGGAGAAGGGAGAAGAATGGGAAGACGGATGAAACAAGATTGGCTGAGTGTTGATCGTTGTTGAACCTGGTGATGGCCACGTGAGTCTTCACTATGCTCTGCTCCATACTTGTTCGAATGTGTCCAGGATGAAATATTTAAAAGTCTTTTTTTCTTTAAAGCTCGCAGAGAAAACATGCTCAGGGAATTGAGGAGGATCAGCAAAGACACAGACGACAAGGTGGTTGATGGGAATGTGGGTCTGGAGGGAGAAAGCCCGCCAGCCGGGCAAGTGTGGGCAGAGACTTGCCTGCTGCTGCCACTTGCTTTTTGCCCCTGCTGGGCAGTCAGGAGGGATCCTGAGAGGTGGGCCAGTGCCTGCTCCTGGGTCAGGCTGGGACGACAGCCCGAAACGTCTTCAGTGCCGCTTGAGATGCTCAGCCATGGACTCCCAGCCATTGTTCTGCAGACCCACCTCCTTATCAAGTCCCACTCAGCGAATGTTCTAGCTCAGAATGTTAATGTTTTAAAAAACCAGGAGCGGTGCTTTCCTCATTTGCATGTTTGTTCGTGGCCTTCTCCCCGTGGGCCTGTCTGAACGTGCGTGTGGAGGGGAGGCGGAGGGGGAATTCTAAGCAGTGAAGGGGGTGTTAGAACAGGGTGAAAAGAGAGAGTTCATATTCAGCTTCTGGCATCTGAACATTTTTACCCACTTTGTTGAGAAATAAGATTTACATTTTCTTTTTATCTCTTCTGAGAAAAGAGATTTCAAAAGCCTGGTCCCTGGCCCAAAGAGTTTTGGATTAGAGAGGTCCCAGTGGTACATACAGGGGAGAGGAGAAAACTGGCCTCCCACTCCAGCCCAGAGTGGGGAGAGGGAGACGGGGACAGAGGGGAAGGCAGAGGCTAAGACCCTCACTTCCTCTCCCTGCCCCCTCAAGGATTAGGTTGGAGGGCTTCCCAGGAGGTGCTGGTGCTAAAGAATTCGCCTGCCAGTGCAGGAGATGCCAGAGACAGGGGTCTGATTCCCTGGGTTGGGAAGACCCCCCTGGAGGAGGACATAGCAACCCACTCCAGTATTCTTGCCTGAAGAAGCCCAAGGACAGAGGAGCCTGGTGGGCTACAGTCCCTGGGGATGCAAAGAGGCAGGCATGACTGAGCACACACAACAGCTTTAGGAATATTTAGAAAGGTCTTGGATCTAGATGGCAGCGGGGCGTGGCTCCTGCCCCCACCAGTTTGCAGGCACTTCCTCCAAAGTGAATGCAGTCGCGCACTAGAGTTAAGCAGGGGGAGGATGGAGCTCCATGACACGAATGGAACCTCGAGGGTCCCACCAGTACGTGAGGCTGCGGGGGCGTGCAGGAGACCGCTGGATGAGAGTTCAGGAGCCCCACAAGCTCCCCACGCCTACCTCCAAGCCAAGGCCAGAGGAAGAACACAGCAGAACTCCGCCAGATCCACGGTGAAAGGAAAAGCAGAAGTTAGGCTGGGCTGGAGTGTAAGGAGCAAGCCGCCAACCTGGACCAAGCTAGACCAGCAGCAACCGGGTACCCGGGGATCATCACCACAGCAACCTGACCATCCTTCCCCAGAATCTCGGGGGCTTATAGTCCAAACCCCAAGGTGCCATCTCAGAAGTGGATGGAGGATTTCTGACGTGCTCACTGTTTTTATGTGAAGAAAGCTGTTACCCTTATCACATCATACTTAGATTACCTGATGACAAGGAAAGGTCATTCATTTCTTCATTACCCAGTGAGCGGAGGCTCTTGAAGACCTTACATTTTATCTGAATGTCTCAGTGCAGCATCAGAGACATTGGGATCTTGCATTTTTTTCTGTGAATTTTGTTTCAGTTGCTGCCCTTGTAGAAGTTGTTGTTGTTGTTCAGTTGTTCAGTCCCAGAGCTTCCTCAAACTCATGTCCATTGAGTCGATCTCATCCTTTGTTGTCCCTTGTAGGAGTAGCAAGTTTATGACCGAGGAAGGAGAGGCTGTGGGCACAGGGGCCTAGGCACCTGCTCCTGCCAAGTGCCTTTCCTGGTATGCTGAGTCCTGTGTCGCATACCTAGGGCCTTCCGTGAATAGACTGTCCACCTCAAATGCCACTGATGTGACTTCAGTCCCCACCTTTGTCTGGACCCACCCACTTGTACCTTCATCCTCAGTGGATCTGAATGCTGACCCTTATAAAGACAGTAAGGACCATATTGTACTGACACAAAGTGCCAGGCCCTGGACCAAATGCTTTGCATCATCGTCACTTTTAATCCTCAATGGTCACCTTATGAGATGGGTATCAGTAATATCAACATTTTACAAATGGGAACACAGAAGTTTAAGGAGTATAAATATCTTGATCCCAAATAGTTAGTGGCGGAGCTGGGTTTTGGGCCTTTAGCTCTGAACCACCGCACAGCTTCCACTTAACCTAGGGAACACAAGCGATGAGCTTGCTGCGTTGCGTGCAGTGTCTTCCTGAGCCTGGACCTGGGTGTGCCCCGTTGCACCTCCCAGCTCCTCCCTCCTCCTACCGCCCTGGTTGTTGAGGTCCCTACATGTCTTGCAACCTTTGAGGTGCTCCTCCACCTTCCCCTCACACTCACCACTCAGACGCTAGAGTCACCTCCTGGTTTCTAGAGCCTTTTATGATTCCCTGCGGCATTAGTTGTTCCCTCTTGTGTGTGTCCATAGCATCTGGCATCTGGACAGGATATCTCACACAGAAACAGACTTACATAGCTATAAGACAATCACCAGAGGTGGACTGGAGGGTCCTCGATGACCAGTCCATACCGTATTCATTTCTGAGGCTCCAGCCCAGAGAGGGCATGGCAGAGACTATGGGCTGCCTTGCTTAAGCCTCTTCCAGTCCTCCACCAGAGAGCTGTGCTGCCTTCCAGCACAGCAGAGGCCAGAAAGCAGAAAAATGACATTCAAAGCTAGGTTCCCATGATTAATTTAGGTCTTGCCAATCAAATGCTTTCATGCGGGACTGATTCAAGACTTAGCTATGTTTGGCAAAAGGCAAGGGGCAGGGCACTCATTTTGCTGGAGAGGATTCTGGTTTTTAAATTGTAACAGCAGTTCTTCAAGTCAGACGGATCCATACAGTATGTACTCTGCATGTATTTGTCATGGGGGAAAAAAAGAATAAATTTAACGAAACTGCCCTCTTAAAGGTTGCCAACAACCTTGAAGAATCCATATCAGTCCCTTTTCACCAAATCTGTTAACCATGATTTTCTCAGTTGTCTTTTCAAAGAAAGAGGGCTTTGTGTTATGTTTGATTCAGATCTATTAGAAATTCTGTTAAATTTGCATAGATTTGGGGCTTCCCTGGTAGTCCAGAGGTTGAGAGTGTGCCTTGCAATGCAGGGGACACCGGTTCTGTCCCTGGTCCAGGAAGACCCCACATGCCGGGGCAACAAAGTCTGTGTGCCACAGCTGCTGAGCCCATGCTCTGGAGTCCTGTGCTCTGGAGCTAGACACGCCACTGCAGTGGGGGCCTGAGCACCGCAATGGAGAGCAGCCCCCACCTGCTGCAACCAGAGAAAGCCCTCGCACAGCAGCGAAGACCCAGCACAGCCAAAACTAAAAAAATGAAGTTTAAAAATTTTGCATAGATCCTATGTGATGAGAAGAGAGTTGAAATAGTAACCCAGAAAGACAGGATAATCAAAAGGAAGGGTTATTGCTGGGCAGCAAAGTGGAGACGGGCTGGGACCTGAGACCCTCACTGGCAGTGCTTGCACCTGGACAAGTCTCTTTGAGCAAAAGAAGACAAAGAAACAATAAGGGACTAAAAATAACCGCACACATGTGCAGTCAGGGCAAAGTATGAACAATGAGACACAAAACGGCCAAAGCCCAACTGCCACTTCTGAGGTGCCAGGAGAAAAAGAGGGCACTATGCCTGATCCTTGCTCACAGCACCACTGAGGGGGTGGGCAGACCACCTACGCCACCCTTCCAGCCTGGCCCAGCGATCTGCCCCTACCCTGACCCCATTTAAAGAATCAGCTCACTGCTCCTTGCAACCAGGGAGTGAGCAAGGGAACGTGTTACTTTCTCTCCCTCGTGAGTCCCAACAAAGTCTCCCCTGAATTCTCGTCTAGCTTCTTGCCCATGCTCAGTCGCTCAGCCACGTCTGACTCTTTGTGACCCCACGGACTGTAGCCCTCCAGGCTCCTCTGTCCAGAGAATTTCCCAGGCAAGAATACTAGAGTGGCTTGCCATTTCCTTCTCCCAGGAGATTTTCCCAACCCAGGGATCAAACCCACATCTGCATCACCTGCATTGCAGGCAGATTCTTTACAGCTGAGCCACCATCTGGCCTCTTAAGCAATTTCTATTTAAGAGTCCAAGAATCCAGATTTGTAACAAAGTCAACAGATTCTGTTGAATCCCCCAAATCACTCCAAAGAGGCAGGAATCTCAGCTTCCATGCAGTGCTCACTCTTTACTTTTCTTTGTGTAGGGTAGGTTGTGTTTCTCTCCACCTCTTGGGTTCTGTGCTTCTATGACATCTGTGATGTACAGTAAACTGTAAAGTGCACCAGAGAAGCTCCTGGGGAGAGTGAGGACGGAGTGGAAAGGCCTGGCAGAATTTTACCGGCCAGGCAAAGGAGAAGGAAGCTCAGGCGTTTGCTGAAGATCCCAATGACTTGGTAACCAAACCAGCTCTCTTTCTACCACGCACCTTATAAAGCAGCCATATTTTCAATAAACTTCTTGGTAGGAGTTGAGAATGACCAGAGCAGGCACTCCTAGAATTAAGAAGCCAAGTCTCCTGAAACGCTTCCCGCCTCTGGTGCAGCCAGATGTGAAGCAGACACCGGAGCATCAGCTGAGTCACAGGGATTAGAGGCAGCGAGTCGTTCAGCAACACGGCCTTTGGCACATCCCTGTGGACAATGGCCCCAGGGATGGGTGAATGTTTGTAGGAATCTTCATTTAAGAACCATGCAGGCCAGAGCAGTTAGTCCTTTGCAGCTCTAGAGTAGTAGTTTAGTTGCTAAGTTGTGTCCAACTCTTGAGACCCCATGAGACCCCACCAGGCTCCTCTGGTGCTTGGAATTCTCCAGGCAAGAATATTGCAGTGGGTTGCCCTTCCTTTCTCCAGGGTATCTTCCCAACCCAGGGATTGAACCTGGGTCTCCTGCGTTACAGGCAGTCTCCCGTGTTGCAGACAGCTTCTTTATAAACTGAGTCACCAGGCAAGCCTCAGGGCTCTATACCCAATGCTAAAAATAAAGTCTTGGCTTTGAGGTGCCGCTGACAGTTTTCCGCGTTGGTGTGCAGGGGCCTTCCTGCAGTGTGAATACTTACATCGTGTTTGCAGTACCACTGGCAGTTGGGGCCATAGCAAGCATCCATTTAGTGAGTGCCATTTAGTGAGTGTTTAAAGATAACAATGTACCCACGCTTGGTCCTTCCTTTAGTGCTAATGGATGGGAGCGAGATGTATGGTTTCTTAAATAATACAGCAGCCTCCTGTGATCTCCCCTTTCTCAGGCAGCTCCTGCCACCAACTCAATTATTAACTTAGAGCTACAATGAACATTTCAGATGTTACTCAAGCATTCATCATCCACCCTACCCCCACAATGATATAAAAGGAAAACAATCAAAGACACTTAAATAATCACAATTTTTAAAAAATATATACGTTAGAACAGGTTATTTTAAACTCTAGGTGGAAGTGGATTACTGTTTTCCTTAGAAAGTATTTGAGAATTTTAAATTAATTCAGTACTGAATCCTTGACCCCTGGTACTGAATCCTGAGGTTTTAAACTTTGTCTTCACAGAGTCATGCCTTCTTCAATTGTAGTCACTACCAGGTCTGATCCTGAGTGACTGCTACTGTCTAGATAGACAGGATAGTCCTACCTCAATGTGCTGTTAAAATCTGAGATCAAACCACTCTGTGATCCAGCTTCAGCATGGGCTAATTTCTATGGCCTAGAGATGTTTATTTTTTCATCCACCAAATTTCTAGTGAGCCCTTCTCTGAGGCAAGCACTGTATACATCATGATTGAGATTCAGTCTCCGACCTGGGGTGGGGTGGGGTGGGGTGGGGTTTGTGGTCGCAGACCCAAATGTGCATGTTCACAAAAAAAGATAGTACTTATTGAATTCCTAAAGTTCAAATGCATATGAAACATGAATACAAGATGCCATTGGCCACCCAGAGCATAGAATAGCTGGTTCTGCTGGATAGAGCCTGAAAAGGGTTTACATAGGAGGTGACAATTGAGAGAGGCTTTGGCCAATGAGTTGATTCTTACCAAAATGAGCTGAAGAAGCTCATCCAGAGCCCAGAAGGGTCCGTGGGCCTTAAAGGCAGATCAGAGAGGGGTCGTGCTGGAGAAGGGACTGGCCACAGGATGCAGGGGCAAAAAAGAGAAAGAGTCTCTAGGGTCAGGAAATTCAGGCATTATTTATGTGACCGAGGGAAGCTGGGGCCCAAGGGGATTACAAAGGAGGCAAGCTGCTTACCTGCTCTGTGCAAAGACACATTGTGCCCCAACCCTGCTCAGTCCTCTCAAAGAACATTCTTTTCTTGTCAGGAGGAACAGGGAGAGAGTAAATAGCCCACACAAATCTATGGCTCCTACGGGAAAAATAACTAGATGATATCCTACTGGTGTGAGTCACCAATGTCATCTTCAGACTTACCTGACAAAGCACTGGTATTATCGTTTTTACCTAGCACACTTGAAACCTGAAAGGCCAGAGGTTAACCCCGGCCATTATCCTGCTTGACCAGAGGCTGATCTTGGCGCCAGCCTGGTAATACCTTTTAATACCTCCTCAAGGTTTACGTTCTTCTCTTCCTCGTTTTCAAAATCTGCTGGGTATTTTTTTAAGACAAGCTTTTGTCCCTAGAGCCTGCCTTCCAACCACTATTTGGGGCCAAAATAGTCACAGTAAATGAGCTCTCTTCTGGTAAATTTTCACTGGCTCTTGACTGTTTTAACACTGAGTCAATTATGTGTGTTATGGGAACCTTTGAGACCATTTCTTCTTGGAATGGAGATTGAGTCTATATTTCAGGAATGACAGACCCGTGGAACTCTCCCAGGGTCCTCATCATAGATTCCTGCCAATAGGATTGTGTTTGATGAATAAGAGCCCCAGTACTGGAAATCAGTGCTTCCACTCCCCAGTCTTTCAGGATTCAACACAGGGTGAAAGTGAGACTTGAACAAGATATGTGAGGAGATGAACTGGGTGATGCCAGAGACATCTGTCCTCCAACTCCACCATGCCTCCTACCTTTTGATCCTTTAAAGACGTTGAGCAGAAGTAAAGTTAAGAATTTTTGTGATTTAAGAGAGCTTTTCAAGTGTCCAGAGTTGTGATACATACGGCCAGTTGACTGAGATATGGCCAGTCCAATCTCTGACAAACGAGAGCCCTACTTACTTTAGTCAGTCACCTTTGCAGCTAGAGACAATCATGACACTCCTCTGAGGACCCCCATGATTAAAAAGCAATAGGAAAAAAGTAATGAGAAGGAGGTTCGCTTATCCCTAGTAAATTGGTCACTGGGCTCGGCAGTCATACTGGGACACTGGGACTGTAATGCTTGCTGACTCAGCATCAGAAGGGCTTTGTATTTAGCTGAGTTTTCAGCAAAGATCAGTTCCCAGTGATCCATCAGTCCATCCATATCCCTGTCCTAGGCTCCCATTTCTAGGTGAGCTCAGGACCCAGGACAAACTACGTGGAGAGATCTATATGCACTTTTATGCTGATGAAACCAAGTTGATACAAAGGCTGAGAGACGCAGAAAGGAGAGGAATGCTCCCATATACATTTATTTGGTGATGGAGAAATTTCAAAACAAATGTGTGTCTATGTATATATATAATCCTCAGGTGTTTTTTTAAAAGGTCACCCAAGAGATAACAATGAGCTTTTCTATTTTGAACTACTTTAACAGCTTTGGAATACTTTAGATAATTAATTATTAAACACCTGTACACCTTTAACCCAGCTGTCAGACCTTAACATTTTGCCATATGTAATTTGGATTTCCCTTCTTTTTAATAAGTATAGCAGAAGATTTTTAGAGTAGTGAAACTACTCTGCTGATATTGTGGTGGTAGATATATGCCATTACACATTTGTGTAAGCCCATAGAATGTGCAGGCTTCCCTGATAGCTCAGATGGTAAAAAAAAAAAAAATCCACTTGCAATGCAGGAGACCTGGGTTTGATCTCTGGGTCAGGAAAATCCCCTGGAGAAAGGAATGGCTACCTACTCCAGTATTCTTGCCTGGAGAACTCCATGGACAGAGGAGCTTGGTGGGCCACAGTTAATGGGGCACAGAGTCAAACACGACTGAAGTGACTAAGTACAAACACACAGAATGTGCAACACCAAAAGTTAACCCAAAGATAAACTATGCACTTTGGGTGATCATGAGGTGTCAGTATAGGTTTATTGATTATAACAAATGCAGCACTCTGGTGGGGATGTTGATAATGGAAGTGGCAATGGGAGTGTCTGGGTACACATGAGGGTAGATGGTAAATGGGAAATCTCTATTCCTTCCTCTGTTTTACTATGAACCTAAAATTGCCTAAAGGAAATCAGTCCTGAGTATTCATTGGAAGGACTGATTCGGAAGCTGAAACTTCAATACTTTGGCCACCTCATTCAAAGAACTGACTCACTGGAAAAGACCGTGATGCTGAGAAAGATTGAAGGCAGGAGGAGAAGGGGACGACAGAGGAGGAGATGGTTGGATGGCATCGCCGACTTGATGGACATGAGTTTGAGCAAGCTCTGGGAGTTGGTGATGGACAGGGAAGCTGGGTGTGTTGTAGTCCATGGTGTCGCAAAGAGTTGGATACAACTGAGTGACTGAACTGAACTGAACTGAAAACTGCTACACCAAAGTTTATATATATATATGGCTTGCCAGGTGGTGCTCTGGTAATGAATTAGATGCCAGTATGATCCCTGGGTTGGGAAGACTCCCCTGGAGGAGGAAATGGCAACCCACTCCAGTATTCTTGCCTGGGAAATCCCATGGACAGAAGAGCCTGGTGGGCTACAGTCTATGGGTTCACAGTGAAGCTTGCTTTGATTATTTAAAATTTGAGGTTTACCATGTTGATTCACAAGGCATTCTAGTTCCCAATTATTTGATGTCTGCTTTTGCCCTCTGAAAGTTATAGTGTATCACCTTGTCCCAAGTGGTTTTGCAATTCCTGACAGAGTGCCTTGGTTGTGTATTTATTTTCAGCATTGTCCTGGGTACTTGATGGGTCCTTTCAATCTGGAAATTCATATCCTTCACTTCTGAGAAATTTTCTTTAATTATTTCATAGATGGTATCTTCTCTTTGTTTTTTCTGTTCTCTTTTCCTATGGACATTCTATACCAATTCTCCAATTTTATTATATTTCCTCCTCTTTTCATTTATTTTTGTTCTGCCACCTGAAAAATATTTCCAGCTATATTAATTTTCTAACCCTTTTATTGTTTTTAAATTATGTCTTCATATTTTAAATTTTCAACAAAATATTTGTTCTCTGAATGTTCTCTTTTGATAGCATCATGTTCATGTTTCATTCAGTTCAGTTGCTCAGTCGTGTCCAACTCTTTGTGACCCCATGAATTGTAGCACACCAGGCCTCCCTGTCCATCACCAACTCCCGGAGTCCACCCAAACCCATGTCCATTGAGTCGGTGATGCCATCCAACCATCTCATCCTCTGTTGTCCCCTTCTCCTCCTGCCCTCAATCTTTCCCAGCATCAGGGTCTTTTCTGATGAGTCAGCTCTTCGCATCAGGTGGCCAAAGTATTGGAGTTTCAGCTTCAACATCAGTCCTTCCAATGAACACCCAGGACTGATCTCCTTTAGAATGGACTGGTTGGATCTCCTTGTAGTCCAAGGGACTCTCAAGAGTCTTCTCCAACACCACAGTTCAAAAGCATCAATTCTTCTGGTGCTCAGCCTTCTTTATAGTTCAACTCTCACATCCATACATGATTACTGGAAAAACCATAGCCTTGACTAGACAGACCTTTGTTGGCAAAGTAATGTCTCTGCTTTTTAATATGCTGTCTAGGTTGGCTATAACTTTCCTTCCAAGGAGTAAGTGTCTTTTAATTTCATGGCTGCAATCACCATCTGCAGTGATTTTGGAGCCCAGAAAAATAAAGTCTAACACTGTTTCCACTGTTTCCCCATCTATTTGCCATGAAGTGATGGGACCGGATGCCATGATCTTAGTTTCATGTTTCGTGGTTGCAAGCTTTTCCTTATCTCTTAAGAATATCAATAAACCTTCCCTGGCGGCTCAGAGGGTAAAGCGTCTGCCCGCAACGCAGGAGACCCGGGTTCAACCCCTGGGTGGGGAAGATCCCCTGGAGAAGGAAATGGCAACTGATTCCAGTACTCTTGCCTCAAGAAACCCATGGATGGAGGAGCCTGGTAGGCTACAGTCCACAGGGTCGCAAAGAATCAGACACGACTGAGCGACTTCACAAACCCAGTTTTCTTCTACCTGCACAGTTTGTTTCCTCCAGGCTGCATTTTTCCATTTATCCACTTTGGCCTATCTTGTTTGAGACTCATTGGCAGCCAGTAGCCTTTGGTGGTTGATTCATACATAAGAACTGGAGACTAAAATATTCTTAGAAAGCTCTGGGAATGTGTTTAGGGTTTATCAACTTAGTGACCTGGCTGGACCATTACATTGGGAAACCTAATATTATCTGTGCCTTTAGGTGTTTCTTCTTCATCTGCAGATTCTTTACAGCAGATTCTTGTCTCTGGGGCAGACTCTTCCAGTGTCCTGCCCGGAAGGTGCTGGTCTGGGGCCTGACTGTCTGGTATCTCAGAGGAGGTGAGCAGGGGGTACCGAAGGCTTGCATTTACCTAACGCCCCACCCTTTACAAAATTCATGTTCTTCATCCAGATATCACCTTCAGAGAAAACCTCTGAGTCTTCTGCCAAAGGGAGGGAAAAATGAGGGAAGCTCTGTGGATCTGACTGCTTTTTCAGTACTGGACAAGCCTCCTTAGCAATTGTTCTTTTTTCCCTCAATTTCAAAAGTGCCTGCTGCTGCCAATTTCTGGAGCTCTGAGGCATTCATTCTGTGTTATTAATCAGATTGGGTCTCTATTTTCCTCGCTGCCAGTTTTGAATTCAGCTTTCTTGGCTCTGCCAAGCAAGACCCTTCACCAGCCATTTCTCCAACTTCCAAAATCTGGTTGCTGCTGTCTCCTCTCCCAGGCTCCCCATTCTTCTGGGTTGTGTCTTTTCAAAAACCCCTCCACTGTCATTTGAGTGAGGTTTCAAGAGACACCGGAAGTAAAATGCATATAAGCTCCCCCTCCTTGTAGATGCCAGATGGAAACCAAGCTTCCCCTCTCCTCATCCTGCCCTCAAAGCCAGCTAGTTCTGAAGTTCAGTGCCTTTAATTGCACAAACATTTATTGGGCAGATACTATGGGTCAGCCCTGGACTTGACTCAGACCAGCGCCATCCAAATGGATAGACTCTGAGCAAAGGTTTGCTGAGTTGCAGCGACATGTGTGTCCTGAAGCGGGACTTGGGCTGGCTGCCGGGGTCCTCTGGCCTCTGAGTCTGTCCTGACTCTTCCCCACCCTCCTCAGTGGGCTTACAGTAATTTCCCTGCATACAAACCTTCAAGTGGCAAACTTTCAAAGGTGCAAACATGCATCTGGTTCCAGCAAGGAGCCAGAACCTGTGCCATCGACGTGCGGCCTGAGTTCAGCTGCAGCTCGCCCTCAGCCTGCTGTTGCTGAGGGCCCTTCAGCTCTGTCATCTCCCACCTTCTCTCCCTTCTCCAGTCAGCAACTCTTCCTGCCTACTCACGTGACGCCAGCCCCTGTATGCCAGCTGTCATAGTGAACTACGGTACTTGTAAAAGTACTGTAAGGTTAAAAATGTTTTCTTTGTTTTTCATGTATTGTTTGTGTGAAAAGTATTAAAAACTTCGTGCAATACAGTACCATATAGCCAATTGTGTTAGTTGAGTATGTAGGCTAACTTTGTTGGACTTAAAAGAGTTACTATGCTTTACTTTTCATGAGCAGCAACCTTTCTAAGTTTCCAGGCTCCTCAGGTTCAAACTGATTGGTCTTAAACCTTATTAGCTCTCTGCTCTAACTCAGCATTCAAATGAAAAAGAATAGGCTTTGAATTCTTGCCCCCTAAAAGCACTTTCCACAAACAGCCCACGAAGGAAAAAGCAGAAGCAGCATAGGCTTAATACCAGTCTATTGCGCCACTCTCGTTAGTTACTCCAGTTCCTGCTCATTTCTGACCTTATAGGATTGAACTGCTTTGTTCTTTGCCAAGGTCACTCTGCTGCTGCTGCTGCTAAGCGCTTCAGTTGTGTCCGACTCTGTGCAACCCCATAGACGGCAGCCCTCCAGGCTCCCCTGTCCCTGGGATTCTCCAGGCAAGAATACTGGATTGGGTTGCCATTTCCTTCTCCAATGCATGAAAGTGAAAAGTGAAAGTGAAGTCACTCAGTCATGTCCGACTCTTAGCGACCCCATGGACTGCAGCCTACCAGGCTCCTCTGTCCATGGGATTTTCCAGGCAAGAGTACTGGAGTGGGGTGCCATTGCCTTCTCCGGCCAAGGTCACTCACACAGTACTAAAGATTTATTGTATGTAATTAATATAAAACCCTGATGACTCATTGTTTAAATGACATATTCATTGTGACCTAAAACCCTAATAAGCCTAAACCCAGAGATATTGCTGCATATCTCAGGCCACACTAAAAAGAGATGCTTTTTTTTTTAAATCTGAGATGTATTTTCATACATTTCCCCATATGCCAGGTACTATTCTAAGCACTTTACAAATATTGTATTACCTTATTCAATCCTTACAACAATGATATGACAGAGGTACCCTTGGTACCCTTTTTTTACAGCTGAGGAAACAAGCCCAGAAAGGCTAAGTAACTTGCTCAAGGTCACACAGCTAGTAAGAGAAAGAAAGGATATTCAAAGCTTCGCCATCAAACCGCAGAGTCCATAAGGGTACAGACTGTGACACGCAGTGTTCTAAGCCAGTGCAAATGGAATGTGCTGACATCTTTAGTCATCACCATTCCAGACGGCTGCTGCTAGCATGAAGGGGTCAGAGGCCAGGGATGCTGTTAGATATCCCATATTGCACAGGACAGCCTGCAACAAAGACACATCCAGGCCAAATGTCAGCAGTACTGGGGATGGGAAGCCTGCTGGGGCACATTGGTGTGCTATTCATGGATGCTCTTCACCCAGTTTTGTAACTTCTTTCCCTAGGCATATGATAAAATCTGTATTTCTTTATTGTTTTCTAATTTTATTGAAGTATAGTTGATTTGCAATGTTGTGTTAATTTCTGCTGTACAGCCAAGTGACTCAGTTATACGTATATATGTATTTGTTTTCATATTCTTTTCCATTATGCTTATCTTCCATTGTTTTTTAAAGGATGTTGACTACAGTTGCCTGTGCTATACAGTAGGATCTTGCTATTTATAGAATTTGCATTTCTTTTTTAAAACATAAAATAGCTATTTTTTAAAAATTTTTAGCTTTTCTTCATTTAGTTTTCACTGCACATTTCTTGTCAGGACTTTATACCAGTAGTGTCTTTTTTTCTTTTTTTAAAAAATGTAATTTGTTTTTATTTGGAGGATAATTATTTTACAATATTGTGATGGTTTCTGCCATACAGCAACATGAATCAGCCATGAGTGCACGCTAAGTTGCTTCAGTCATGCCAACTCTGCAACCCCATGGACTGTAGCCCACCAGGCTCCTTTGTCCATGGGGTTCTCCAGGCAAGAATACTGAAGTGGGTTGCTATGTCCTCCTCCAAGGGATCTTCCCAGCCCAAGGATCGAACCCAGGTCTCCTGTGGCTCCTGCACTGCAGGTGGATTCTTTATCGCTGAATCACCGGGGAAGCCTGGAATCATCCATAGATATACCTATGTCCCCCCCACCCCTTAAACTTCCCCCCAGCTCCCTCTGCATCCCAACCCTCTAGGTTGTCACAGGGCACCTGCTTTGGGTTCCCTGCATCATAGCAAATTCCCAGTGGCTATGCATTCTACATATGGTAATGTGTATGTTTCAATACTACTCTCTCGAGTCATCCCACCTTCTCTCTCCCCAACTGTGACCCTGAGTCTGTTCTTTACATCTGCATCTCCTTTAGAATTTGTCTGGCCAATGTAATGCCTCTGGAAGGAATACGGGTCACTTCAAGGCAAATTACAAAGCCAGTGCATAATACCATGTTTTCTTTTTACTACACTGGCCATCTGGGGAATCTTGGAAACACAAAGATGGAGCTGCCCTTGGCCTGTGTCCTCTTTTTTTTAGCATGAGGATAAAGCAGAATAGAGCCCTTCAGTTGACCCACGGCAGATAAACGTTCTGAGTCACCAATAATACCTGGAATTTTAAGTCCCTGCGATTTGGTGTTTACACAGCATAACTAGGTTTCCCCAACTGATGTGTTGCCAACCTAGTGTGGATACAGTTCTTTCTTTATATCCGCAGGAGTTTGGCTCCGGGACCTTTGGAGACACCAAACTCCAAGGATGCTCAAGTTTCTTACATAAAATAACCTGTACAGTTGGCCCTCCTTACCCGTGGGTTTGAATCCAAGGATATGGTCTGTGGATACAAAGAGGCAGGACTGGCTCTCCATATCTCCCAGAAAGAAATGCCAACCTACTCCAGTATTCTTGCCTGGAGAATCCCTTGGGCGGAGGATCCTTTCCATATGGTCATGCAGAGCTGGACGTGACTGAGAGGCTGAGCGTGCGGCATGCACGTGTCGTGTGACCTGACTCAACTCCTTCTACTCCGTTTCCATGTTTCTCCCCAGATGAGTCAGCTCCTAATCTTGTGTCATGGGGCTCGGTCACTCTTCCTATATTAAGAATTTTGCTTTGTGACTGGGCTGAACATATTTAGATTCCATGATGATGGTCCTGTTTCCCTTTTTATGTCATTGCAAACCTCTGACATAAGTTGTATAATATTTGTTGCCATAACAACCATGCAACTCAGATGTTTCCAGTTAACAAACACATTTGCTATTCTCATTCTACCTCAACCGACTCTGGTGAGGTCAGAGTTATTAACATTATAGCACCTAGGATTACGTGAACTTTGTGTGGGCAGCCTCTAGTCATGGTATTCAGCTTTATTCGTGAGTCTCAACGCTTAAGAAATCTGTGTGTTCTGGCTTTGCACTTGTAGACTTTAATTCATAATCAAGTTAATCTACACAGAGATGACCTGGAGTTTCATTGAGTTTGGGTTGGTATGTTATAATTTGGTGTCAGCCTCACAACAGGTTAATAAATAGCCCACATAATAATTAACAAGCATTGTTCCTGCAAATGAAAACTCTGGGTATTCAGTGGACAATATATCTAGATTATAGAGCTAGAACAAAGCACATAAGTATGTGCTGTGAAATCTGGTAGTGAAGAAGCCATAGACATTACCACAACTTTTCCCCAGAAGAGAGCTGACTGGAGCATCTCCTTAAGGTCCTTAAAATTTCAGTCTTGGGGCTTCTCAGTGGTCCAGTGGTTAAGACCCTGTGCTTCCATCGCAGGGGGAACAGGTTGCATCCCCAGTTGGGGAACTCAGATTCCATATGGTGCTGCTGCACAGCAAACAAACAAACAAACAAACAAAAAAACCCATACCACCAGTCTGCTCCTCTTCCCCATACCTCCATAATTTCATCATGCTGCTCTCCAGTTTGAAATGTCTTTCTGTCTCCTTTGTTCTCACCCAAATCCAACAAATGTCTTCCCAATGTCAAATTCAAGTTTCTCTTCTCTGAAGTCTTCCAAGCCAATACTACTGTCTCTCCTCTCCTAGCATTTATAATTGGGGCCACACCTTTTAGTACTGGACTATAAGTCCCTTAAGGGCAAAGATGCCCAACAGATCTTTAATTTCATGCAGCAAAATAACTTATATCCATTTATTTACTCACTCACTCCACAGATTGAGCATCTTATATCCTGAGTTAGATCCAGAATTACAAATCCACTGACCTGGAGGAGCTTAGGCCTGGATTGAGGCTAATGGATACGGACATAGGTAAGGACATTTCAGTGGCTCAGATGGCAAAGCATCTGCCTGCGATGTGGGAGACCGGGTTTGATCCCTGGGTTGGGAAGATCCCCTGGAGAAGGAAATGGAAATCCACTCCAGTACTATTGCTTGGAGAATCCCATGGACAGAGGAGCCTGGTGGGCTACAGTCCATGGGGTCACAGAGAGTCGGACACGACTGAGCAACTTCACTTTACGTGAAATATATGGAGGCTCCGTTCTGTGGTCCGTGTGAAACTTGCCTGTGCTCCAAGAACGACTCAGTTGGATCAAAGTAGAAATAATGTTCAATGTATGGGACATACACAAAAGTCTGCTGGAGTGGTATCAATGTTCCACAGTCAGAAAGCAAGATCTGATGGGTGTTCAATACCAAAAGGCTAGAGGCCATCATCAAAGTGATAGAAATGAAGAAACACACGAGGAAAGGCAGGTCAGGGTAAATGAGGAGCTGATCTGGGAAATTGTCTAAACCTGTCTTATTGCTTTGACTACATAACAAATTAGTGGCTTTAAAGAAAAACAATTTAAATTTTGTTCATGAATCTAAAGTTGGATGTGGCTCAGTGGGAATAGCTTATCTCTGCTCTTCTTGGCCTCACCTGATGGGGCTCAAAGTCTGGGAACTGGAATCATCTGAAGGCCATTCACATGTCTACTGGCTGATGCTGGGAGGACTCAAACGACTGAAGGCTGAAACAGCTGGGCTCCCTGGGGCGCCTCTTCATCTCCATGTGATCTTTCCACATGGCCTCCCCAGCAGGATGACCCATAGGTGCCCAGAAAATTCCCACACACTTGGTGACTTAAACAGCATGTTTTTCTCACACTTTCTTTGAGTCTGCATGGCTTAACTTGGTTCTCTGCTCGGGGTCTCCCAAGGCTGCAGTTAAAATGTTGGCTGGGCTGCACTCCCATCTGGAGACTCAACTGGGGGAAAACATGCTTATAAGCTCATTTGGGAAATTTCCCTGGTGGTCCATAGCTAAGACTCCACACTCCTAATGCAGGGGGCCAGAGTACGATCCCTGGTTAGGGAACTAAATCCCACCAGCCACAACCAAGTGTTCACCTGCCACAGTGAAAGATCCCACAGGCCGCAACAAAGATTGAAGGCTCCCAGTGCAGCCAAATAAATAATAAATATAATAAATATATGTATATATATTAAAGAAAAGCTCGTTCAGATATTTGGCGGAATTCATTTCCTTGAGCTATAAGACTTAGAAGCCTGGCCTCTGCTGGTTGTCAGCTGGAGGGAATCCTGAGCTTCTGTCTAGATTCAGGGGGAAAGAACATAGATCTCACATTTGAATAGAAGGAATATGTGTTACATTTTGAAAAAACACATGGGAATGGGTATCTCTTGGCATGAACATCTTTAGAACTTAGAATCTGCCACTGTTTGCTCTCTGGCCATAATTCACGGACCTTCCATTTACAAAATATACTTATTTCTTCTCTCCTGGTCTTTGACATTCTTACCAAGCTATGGCACAAGCAAGCCCTGTCACATGTTAAGAGTCAAGTGGAAAGAGTCTTCCATTGTCTGGGAGAAAACCTCAGGATTTTAAACCTGAGCTGAATTTTGAAATGGAAATCGGTTAGTGTTATGTAGGAGCTTGTTAAATGAATGATCAGAGATAGGAATACCAGACCACCCTAGCTGTCTCCTGAGAAACTTCTATGCAGGTCAGGGAGCAACAGTTAGAACCGGACATGGAAAAATGGACTGGTTCAAAATTGGGAAAGGAGGATATAATACAAGGCTGTATATTGTCACCTTGCTTTATTTAACTTATATGCAGAGTATGTCATGTGAAATGCTAGGCTGGATGAATCACAAGCTGGAGTCAAGATTGCTGGGAGAAATATTAACAGCCTCAGATGTGTAGATGATACCACTCAAACGGCAGACAGTGAAGAGGAACTAAAGAGCCTCTTGGAGAGGGTGAAAGAGGAGAGTGAAAAAGCTGGCTTAAAACTCGTCATTCAAAAAGTCAGATCATGTCATCCGGTCCCATCACTTCATGGCAAATAGACGGGGAAACAATGGAAACAGTGACAGACTTTATTTTCTTGGGCTCCAAAATTACTGAGCATGGTGACTGCAGCTATGGAATGAAAAGATGCTTGTTTCTTGGAAGGAGAGCTATCAGAAACCTAGACCACATATTAAAAAGCAGAAACATCACTTTGCAAACAAAGGTCCATATAGTCAAAGCTGTGGTTTTCCCAGTAGTCATGTATAGATGTGAGAGTTGGACCATAAAGAAGGCTGAGTGCCAAAGAATTGATGCTTTTGAATTGCGGTGCTGTAGAAGACTCTTGAGAGTCGCTTAAAAAGCAAGGAGATCAAACCAGTCAATCCTAAAGAAAATCAACCCTGAATATTCAGTGAAAGTACTGATGCTGAAGCTCCAATACTTTGACCACCTGATAAAAAGAGCTGACTTATCAGAAAAGACCCTGATACTGGGAAAGATTGAAGGCAAAAGGAGAAAGGGGTGGCAGAGGATGAGGTGGTTAGATAGCATCACCGACTCAATGGACATGAGTTTGAGCAAACTCTGGGAGATAGTGAAAGACAGGGACGCCTGGCATGCTGCAGTCCACGGGGTCGCAAAGTATCTGACACAACTCAAAGACTGAATAACAACAACAGTGTGGAGTCCGACCCTGCTTTCTGCTTTAACTGTGTCTGTTTCATCTGCCCGACAAAACTATAAAGAGCATAGAGACATTGGCTTCGGTGTCTTCCGTGTCTATATTCCCTCAATAATTCAGGTATCAGTGGAGGGACTGGGCTTGTTCCTACTAAATACACAGATTCCTCAGTTCTCCTGGGGCCCTCATGTGTAAATTACTGCCAAATCTTGGAAAAGTCTAATCTGAAAAGATGTTTACATATCACCCTCTCAGAAAGAACTGTGGATTAGGAGATAACAGACAAGCTATGTGGCACTTAAATCTTGGTTTCATCATCTGCAGAATGATGGGATTGATGTTCTAAGTCCATACTAGAGGCTAATAATCCATGTAATAAGTGGAAACAGTTATAAAGTTCTTGAACTTAGTTTTCCCTTCTCATCGGTCTTCCATCTTTATTTGTGATGAAGAAAGTGGGTCCCTGACCGCAGGCTCCTTCTTTAGGAATGGAGCAAGTATAAACTCCTAAAAAACAAAGAAAACAGTCTCTTACATCAAGAAACATTGTGTGATTTTGAGGAGGTGGCTGAAGATCCAATGAAATGTCTTCCTTTTAGGAATCTATCTCAACAAGAAGTAAGAGGAGAAAAGGTGGCCGCGCTCACCTACACGTAGACCTCCCCATGGAAGGTTTAATCTAGAAAATTGTATCAAGGCTCTCCCCCTCTCGACTCACCCACATGTGAAGTAGTTTGTGGTTGGATGAGTTGAGCTGGTGAGGTGGGTTCATGAGCAGGTCCATTTCCTCATTCTATAGAATCATCTTTAAAGGGACGTTTTGATGCTGAGATACTGAAAAAAGATTTTTTTCTAATCAAAGCTAACCCTGAGCAGAGCTTTGAGAAAAGTTTTTTTTTTTTTTTCCCCCAATGCATTTGACCTTTCCGTTTGGGTTATTTTTTCCAAACTTACCTTGCCCCAGAAACATTACAAAATAGCATCCTAAATTTAACCACAGTTCTCTTCCCTTTTCTTCTTAAATAAATACAACATGTAGTAAGGACAGAAATTGAAGTCTATTTACAGAAATGTGTGAATGACTGATAATTGCTCAAAGCTAGACTCTCAAACTTGACAGTGTCTGGGAATCTCCGAGGAAGCTTGGTAAAACCCTGAGTCCCCGCAATGAAAATAAATGCATAAGGACTCTTGTCAGCAGCCTCCCAGTGGGCTTATTCTTGTCTCCACGTCTCAAGTTTGCCTGTGAAACAACACACACAGAGTAGGACTAATTGATGAGGATCTTTCCTGCTTTAACATCTATGATTCTTTTAATTATCTCTGCCCACAATTCCCCAATGTTCATAGCCTCCCTGCAAGATTGGCTTTTTCTCTTGAAACCTACCCAGGCAAGCCACATATGTGTTCTAATTTCATAAGCTCTGTTCCCTTTGGAAATGCTTTTGATTAAACCGAATTCCCAGCTCAAATTAAAATTTAACATTGGGGGTTAAAATACAAACTAAGGAGGATCCCCAATTTGCTACTTTTCCTTCCCTCTTGGAGTCCTTAGCACCATTGTAGCTTTGCTAACAACAGCACCCTTACCTGACTCACTTTGGACCCGGGATCGAGTTCAGGGGCTGAAAATGCCTTCCATCACCCCTCTGGCCAACAGCTTCTGTGCCTTTCTCTGTAGACCTTGGCTACTGCTCATTGACAGTTTGGAACTTAGTGTTTCTGATGCTTTCTCATAGCCCTGTGGTGACTCACTCACTCACTCACTCACTCACTCACTGCACCAACAGTTCAAAGGATGGAGGGAAGGCTAGAACAAAAGGTACTTCCTTGTTCTCCAGGAGTTTGTACTTTCTCCATCCCTAAGGATGGAGGCTATGAGCAGGACCCTCTCTCTTCATCATGGGTAAAGCTGGGGGACCCAAGAGAAGGCAAGACTAGGTCCAAGGATTTTATAACTGCTTCCGTTTATTTTATTGGTCATTAGCACCAAAATGGACTTAGAGCATCAGCCCCCTCACTCTGCAGAAGATGAAACTGAGACTCAGAGAGATGAAGTCACTTGCCCAGGATCACATAGCATGTTATTTTGTCTTCAAATGCACAAATTTTTCCGCTACAGCAACAAGCAAACTGAGAGAAGCCAATACTTAGCTTATATTTTCCAGTCTTTGTCATTAAAATCTTCCTGGTTATTAAAATGGAAAAATAGTTCTCTTTATTAAAAATTTCTAGCACCTTTTTTTTTTTTTTTTTTTTGAGTAAGCAAGCAAGGAAAAAAAGTGCTAATCATCACCAGGGCTTCCCAGGAGGCTCAGTGGTAAAGAATCTGCCTGCCAATGCAGGAGACGCAGGAGAGGCAGATTTGATCCCTGAATTGGGAAGAACCCCTGGAGGAGGAAATGCAACCCACTTCAGCATTCTTGCCTGGAAAGAAAATCCCATGGACAAAGGAGCCTGGCAGGCTGCTGTCCATAGGATCGCAAAGAGTAGGGCACGACTGAGCGACTGAGCACAAGGAATGACATTAAAGTGGAAATGGCTTAAACATACTTTAAAAGAATCTCCCCGAGAAGATGGCCAGTAAACGAATCCCTTAAGCATTATCTCAAGACACAAGAGCCGGCAGCAGATTCAATACCTGATATAAGGTCCCAATTAGTTCAAAATCCATACATGATGAGATAGAAAAAGGCACCACACATGCTGACCGTAAGGAGCCTGGGAGGGCGACCAAGAGCACATAGCCATCTACAACCTTGTTATTCAGTATGATCATGGACCAGCATTGGCACCACCAGGAGCAAGTTCACTAGAAATGCAAATCTCAGGTCCTTGCTGGACCAACTGCTTCAAACCTTCAGTTTCGAAAGATCCCAAGGGAATTGCCTGCAGGTAAAGTCTGAGAAGCATTGTTCTTCCTGCTGTTTGTCCATTAACGAACAGAGCAGAGGGTGGCAGTAAGAGCTGTGCAGTAGATGGGAAGCCTGGCAACCCAGAGATCTACTGTTCCTTGCAGGACTCTTGCAAGGGTAACAAAACTTTTCTGAGGTTCAGCTTCCTCAAGTATAAACTGAGGTTTTGCTTGAAAAGGCTGTTGTAGTGAGCTTCTGGCGGAAAGCTTTTTTCAGTCCAGATTGTGTAGGATGGTTTGTGTGATGAGAGTTGAGTGACATGCGTATCCCACGTTTGGTGTGCGCGATGAATGCTATTAATAAAGATGTGAATCACAAATTTTACTCCCATTTACTTCCTATCACAGGGAAGAAACAGTCGGCATTGCACAACTCACTGAATTGGGCAGCTGAAGTCTGATTTTCCTTGTGGAAAAAAACCCAAGAGTCAGTCCAGTGTTGGCATCAGCAGGAATCCTGATTGAGATTTCCAAAGCAAAAGTGTTGCTGCTAAAAGTCCACATGTGATTTTTTTTTTCTGTTCCCTCATTGCATCTCTTTAGTTCCTCCCTGTCTGAAGCTTCTTTAATCTGCAAGCTTTCAGCTCCACCCTTAAAGTTTTGACTTGCATTATTGATCCCAAAGTAAACAGTGACTAACGTGGTGGCAAAGTCAACATATTCTTTGAAAGGCAATTAATCTGGGTGTCAAATGAAGTCAGATGTCAGCAACCTAGATGTTAGGATTACAAATTCTATTATACAGTAGGGCTTTGAAGAATATCTTTCTCCAGGTAGTAACTACATCAGACCAGTTACTCTGGGTGAGGAATGGAATCTATGTTTGGCAAGGACTGAGGAATAATTCGACTTCATGAATCAATAACTATTCTCAAAGCCTCTATTGACCTCTGATCAGCAAGGAGAGGTTGTGGTAACTATGCCGCTGGTAAAAAGCAAGCCTGTTGGTTAAACATTTGCTGGAAGCCCTGGCCCCTGATAAAAGTGCGCCTCATTTGGCCACGTGTCCTTGCTGTTGTTCTGGGACTTCGGGAGACTTCGTTGTGTGACTCAACACATCCTGGCTGCCGGGGGAAGAGGGTGATCTGGGCCGGAAATGTTGGGCAGAGAGAATTCTGTCTTCAGTTTCTCTTTTCCAGCACTGGGCCCCAGGTAGTGGGATCTGTGTTGGGAGATTTTTCAATAATGACAGTCACCATCCTTAACCTTCCCCAAGAGCCTCAAAAAAATATTCTCAAGCTTGCTCTCACCTCCACACAAAGGATGCCAGACTTATTCCTTACGTGTGCCTGCTAAGTCAGTCAGTCATGTCTCACTCTTTGTGATCCCATGGATTGTAGCCTGCCAGACTCCTCAGTCCATGGGATTTTCCCAGCAAAAATACTGGAGTGGGTTGCTAGTCCCTCCTCCAGGGGATCTTTCCGACTAATGGATTGAACTCGAATCTCTTATGTTTCCTGTATAAGCAGGCAGGTTCTTTACTACTGTGCCATCTGGTAGCTACTTAATAAATATTTTTAAATTTTTAATTAAATTTTTATTTTTAAAAACTTTTATTTTTTAAGCAGTTGTATGTTCACAAGAAAAACTGAGAGGAAGGTACAATATCTGCCTCCCCTCTACCCCGACACACACACAGGGAAGCCTCCCCCATTATAGTCCCCCCAGCAGAGTGGTACATTTGTTACACTCTCTGAACTTACACTGACACATCGTTGGCATCTAAGTCCACAGTTTCTATTAGATTCATCCTTGATGTTCTAGATTCTATGCATTTGAACAAATGTGCTTCCCCAGTGGCTCAGAGGTAAAGAATCTGCCTGCAGAGCAGGAGACGGAAGAGACACAGATTCAGTCCTCGGGTCGGGAAGGTCCCCTGGAGGAGGGCGTGGCAAACCACTCCAGTATTCTTGTCTGGAGAACCTCATGGACAGAGAAGCCTGGCGGGCTACAGTCCATGGGGTCGCAAAGAGTCAGACATGGCTGAATCACTTTGCGAGCACGCATGCATGCATAATGTAATCAGAAGATTATCAGACAGGGCATTTTCACTGCTTTAAAAATATTCTGTTCTGACAATACATCCCTTCCCACCTTCCAACACCCCCTGTTTTTTCCTGTTTCCATGGTTTTGCCTTTCCCAGAATATCATACAGTTCGAATCATATAGTATGTATACTTTTCAGATTACCTTCTTTCACTTGGTAACATGCTTTTAAATTTCTTACATGTTTTTTTCATGGCTGGATAGCTCATTTAATTTTAGTGCTGAATAATATTCCATTGTCTGGGTATAGCACAGTTTATCAGTTTATCCACTGAAAGACATCTTAGTTGTTTCCAAGTTTGGGTAAATGTAAATAAAGCTGCTATAAATATCCATGCGCAAATAAATACTTTAAATAGAATACTTTATAAAGAAATAAATTACTCTGTTGTGCTTCAACTATATATAATCATCTATTTGAGCACTTACCATATTGAATTGCATTATTTATTTATATGTCTATTTCCCTTTCAGAGCTGCATCTTTAAAAAAGAAAAAGTCTCGGTTTTATTCGTCAGTGTTTCTCCATCACTTGGTACCAAATCTATGGTCATAGGTTTCGCTCATAGGTCACAGGTTTCTAGTTTCTGGGAAAGTGGGATGGTGGCTGGAAGTAGGATAAACCCTCTTACAAATACCTTAGTGATGTTAACAAGCTCTTCTTTAAAAATGTAAATACAATAAGACCTCAACTAAAAGAGTAAGTTTAAGGATTTCCCCATAAAAGGAAAATTAGGAGATTAAGTACTCTGAGCTATCTGGTAAAAGAAGAATTGGATTCCAAAGTTTAAAGCAATTCTATGAAAGCCTTTATTAATATTTTCTGTGTTCAGGGAAAGAAAATGAGCAGCCAAGAGCAACCTAAATAGGAAAATACCAGTGATGCATTCATTACACATCTTTAATTAGTACTAATGGGTGCTATGTAATTAATTCAATTCACCCTTCCTTCTTCAGTAGAAACATCTCTCTTCCCTGCAGTTTCCAGGAGATGCTGTAAATTTGTCCTGATTTGCTGCAAATAAGATGCTTTCACCTCCTGACGCTGGTTCTCTGGCATGCAAACGTTTGTTTTCTTCCTGGTTGTATGGATAGGGGCTGACCTCTTGGCTCTTTTACCGGAGAATAGCCCAGATGATGAGAATATTTGACCTAGCTCAGTAGACCTTTCTCAAACCCCTTCCCTAAGATCCAGGACTGTGTAGACTTACTGTTATTCCTGCTAATTCAACTTCAGAGGGACCCACTTCTTACCCAGATCTCAGCCTCTCCCTCCTAATAGACACCAGAGTGGATTCCAGCCCCCTGCTCTACTTTCCTCAGTGTGTTTAGCATCACAGTAACGTGTCTGTTCATTTCCTACCTTTAATTCCTGTTCTGAGGGTTGTAAACTATCTCGACCCTAATAGTCTCTCTTTTATAACATTTCAAGTTGAGCCATTCACCATCATCCCTCATTCTCTGAAACACATGTAATATAATGTGTCAGCTGATGAAATATCAAACTGTTCTTCTGATTATTGACTTCAGATAATATAGAAGGTCATGAACAGTGTTTACCTTTAGGATACGGAAGGTAAAGAAAATAGCTTAGGTGTTTCAGCATGCGGTGGTGGCCACTCTGCAGTACCCATTCCACCAAGATGGAAAAGAAGATGGAATTCCCTTTCTATTCCAAGATGTATTCAGGAGGGCTGAGAAGAGAAAATAAACAGCTATGGAGGAAGACAATAGCGGAACTCTGCATAGGAAAAGTGCAGATCAAGGACAAAGTGGCTTTAATCAACCTCACATGAAACAAATAAATACAGCTATGTGTGTTTCTTAACAGTGTGACCTTTTTGTTGAATATGGAGAAGGAAAGTCTGGAAATCTAAACAGAAATAATGAAAAAACTGATCTGATAACACTTTTTTTCCTGGGAAAAGTCATTTTCAATATTACATGCAAAGAGAGAAACTTAACACCCATCATGCCAGGGCCGGGACTGTTCTTAGCGGTACAGCGTGTCTGTGGAAGGGCTTCCCAGGTGGCACTAAAGAACAAGCTGCCAAAGCAGGAGATTCAAGAGATCCAACCTGGGTTCGGTCCCTGGGTTGGGGAGATCCCCTGGAGGAAGGCATGGTGGCTCACTCTTTAGGATCCCAACTTTAGTTTTATTTAATTAGCTTACTTAAACCAACAGTTCATTTACAATATTGTGTTAGTTTCAGGTGTACAGCTTCAAATTATTTTCCACTATAGGTTATTACAAGTTATTGAATATAGCTCCCTATGCTGTACAGTAAATTCTTGTCATTTATCTATTTTATATATAGTGGTATCTATTAATTCCATACTCTTAATTTATCCTTCCCACTCACTTCTCCCTTCTAGTAATGGTAAGTTTGTTTCTACATCTGTGAGTTTGTTTCTATCTTTCAAATAAGTGGATTTGTATAATTTTTTAGATACATATGAATGATATCACATGATATTTGTCTTTCTCTGTCTGACTTACTTCACCTAGTATGATAATCTCTAGGACTGTCCATGTTGCTGCTAATGGCATTATTTCATTCTTTTTTATGGCTGAGTAATAGGATCCCAACTTTACATGTGAAAAATCTCCTATTAGACTCCTGGGCTTTGACTTTTGTGGATCTTTATCCAAGAGGCCTTGACAGTGGAAGTTCAAGTTCAGAAAACACCCTCAATGAAAAAGCATCCTCAGAGGTCTACTTATTTATCTGGGTTTCTGCTTTTATTTGGATTTTCAGTTCAGTTCAGTTGCTCAGTCGTGTCCAACTCCTTGCAACCCCATGAATTGCAGCACGCCAGGCCTCCCTGTCCATCACCAGCTCCCGGAGTTCACTCAGACTCATGTCCATCGAGTCAGTGATGCCATCCAGCCATCTCATCCTCGGTCGTCCCCTTCTTCTCCTGCCCTCAATCCCTCCCAGCATTTGGATTTTAGCCTAATATTAATAGTTCTTTAATATTATGTGTGCCTGCTAAGTCACCTCAGTCATGTCTGACTCTTTGCAACCCCATGGACCAGAGCCTGCCAGGTTCCTCTGTCCATGGGATTTTCCACGCAAGAATACTGGAGTGGGTCGCCATTTTCCTCCTCCAGGGGATCTTCCCGACCCAGGGATCAAACCTGTGTCTCCTGTGTCTCTTATATTGCTGGCGAATTCTTTACCTGCTGAGCCATCAGGGAAGCCCAGCTCTGGTTAAGCACATTCAAGAGTCCAGTCAGGGCTGAAGATTCTAGCCTTCATACCTCAGTCTCCTTCTCTGTGAAAGAGAGATAATAATAGCAGCTCCTTTGTAGGTTAAATAAAGCACTTAGTATGGAGTCTAGCACTCTGGTAAGAGCTCAGTAAAATGCTAGTTGCAAAAATTTCCACTACCTTTTCTTTCTTGCTTTATCTCTATTTTTTGTTACTCTCATGAAAACAGTCCACTTCAAGAAAGCGCAGGCTGAAAAAAATAGGGTTCAGGGAGCATCTGGAGAGGGGGAGTCTGTCGATGCGTTAGCTTTTCTGCTTTCTGAAAACACGTGTGACACGGTGTTTGGATGAAAAGCAGGAAAGAGCTTTCACCGTGCCTGCGCTGTTATCCTTTCCATTCTCCAGGGTGTTACTTTAGCACTTAACTAGAGAAAACATACACACATTTATAGAAAGAGCTCAGGGCTCCTCACACCCCCATCGGGTTTCACCATTTGATTTACATTCAGTGAGATAAATTATAAACTTTCATGAAAGTCACCGGAGCAAAGTAATGGAGAGTTCTGAGGGACAGAAGGAAAGGAATCGATTTCTTAGGTGGGAAATACCTGCCTCCTGGGCCTGTGAGGAATAAACCACAAGGCACCCCAAGTACAGCTGGAAACGCTGTGGATGTTTTGGGTACCAGCCTTCAGACAGGCCTTATAAACATCCAAATCTAGGTTACAGTTGATTTCCATTTGTGAGGACCTCATTCCTCATCATTTCAAGTGTTGCCATTACTATGTATTACCAGCTCCCATGAGGCTTATACATCCTACTTCCCAGCTCATGGAGTTGTGAAAATGAGTTTGGTCCTCAGGTATATATTGTAGGCCAGCTTTCTTATCTCATGTTCTAAAGCAAAAAAGGAGAAATAATGTTACAAAATGAGTAACACATTATATTGAAGCTAGAGTGTGGTGGTTCTTTGAGCTGAAATAAGTGGCAACAAAGCCAAAAAAAAATTAATGAAAACACGTTTTGTTCCTGCTGGAATAATAGCCCTCTAAGCCCTGTCAGCCTGCAGTGGTAACTGCCAACTTACTGTCAATCACAGCTGAAAGGAGGAGTAGCACCCTGGTGGTTATTTGCATAAGCTTTTAAAAAATGCTCATTTAAATGGAGGTATCATCGTATTCAGACTGAATGAGAATGAACTGTCCTTAAAATTAACTGACAGCCGTGCTTTGAACTGCACAATAGGCTAACCTGGGAGATTTTAAAATGTTCTGACGCCTGGGCCCTACCCTTGACCAAAACAAACCAGTATTCTGGAGACAGGGCCCTGGTGTTGGTACTTATCAAGGCTCCGTGGGTTATTGCAACGGGCTGCCAAGGCCGAGAACAGCTGACCTGGCCTCTTGTTGTTAAGGAGGTTATAGTTACACATCACCATCACCAGACCATCAAGGAACCGAAAAGAAAGTGAGACTCGTATCCTGAGTGCTCAGTTACTTGCTCAGTCATGTCTGACTTTTTGCGACCCCGTGGACTATAGCCCACCGGGCTCCTCTGTCCATGGGATTCTCCAGACAAGAATACTGGCGTGGGTTGCCATTTTATCCTGAGAACACAAACTCAGTCTTGAAGAGCTGGTGACCTCTCAACATGAAGATGCCAGCTGTGGGACTGTACGCATCGTGCTACCCAGCCTCCTGCATGGACTTTTGGAGGGCAGGTGCCGCCCTGGTGCTGGGGTATAAGCTCTGTGAGTTGTGGCGAAGGTGTGTGTCACTGAATGTAGTCACTCCTCTGTGTGGACATGGAGACAGAGACTTTCATGGCATAAACTGCACAGAAGTGGTGTTGAGTCGGACACACCTAGACTCTAATCCTGGCCGTGTGAACTTGAGCTAGCTCTTAATTTCTCAGAGCCTCCACGTCCTTATCTGTAAAATACTATATACCATATAGGATGGTTGCTGCTCCAGTGATTTTTTTTTAGATATACTATTTGATATTAGAATATAATAACGCTACATTAGTTCCAAGTGTGTAACGCAATGATTTGACACTGTATATATTGTGAAACAGAACCAAGTAAGTCTAGTTAACATCCATCACCACAGGTAGTTACAATGCTTTTCCTGTGATGAGAACTTCAAGATCTACTCTTTAAACTTTTAAAAAAATATTTACTTGTTTATTTGGCCGTGTCGAATAATATGTAGTTGTTTACTTGGCTGTGTTGGGTCAGACTCTCTAGTTGGGGCACTTGGGCTTTGGGTTGGTCTGTGGCGTGTGGGATCTCAGTTCTCCAGCCAGGGATTGAATGTACGTCCCCTGCACTGCAAAGTGGATTCCTAACCACTGGAACACCTTGGAAGCCCTGCTTATCAGTTAATTTAATTAACCAGAGTGACAAGGAGTTGGACAGGACTGCTCACTCACACAAATTTTGAAACTGTTGAAGAATTCTTGGTTGCAGATGTGGTCTCATGTCCTAAATTGGTGAAAAAGGGGAGAAAAAGCAAGAAGTATAATCAGAGCAAAGAGTCTGGTCATCTTCTTCAAGGGTCAGGAAACACGTATTGTGTCTTTGTGGCTATCAGGTTGCGTGTGTGTGTGTGCGTGCATGAGTGCATGTGCACGCGTGTGCTTCTTAGAGTAGGATCCTTGAGATGATAAAATCCCTTCAAAATGAACTTCTAGCAGCCAAAATAAAAAATTTTCAAGTCAAAAGCTGAAGGCCATAATTTCCAGGCATAATAGAGGCAGAGTACATTTTGTTTTTATTTTATTTTATAAAACTGATAATGACATCATAAATTTTACAATATTTTACTACCTCAAAACACACTTTATAATCATAAGCTAATCAATTTAAAAACTACCTCTACATGTCATTCTTATTATAATCTGTATTCTGTGCAGAAGAATGGAACGTAGAGTGATTACATGATCCATATATTTAAGTAGGAGCCAGGAGTCTTGGCTCTTAGTCTCCAATTTTTACCTAATCATTGGAACATTATTTGAGCTTAAAAAAAACCAAAAAAAGCCTCTCAAATAACCTTTTTGGACCAATTATTTATTTCAGAACAGTTTGGTCTTAAAAAGAAATCTAGCATTTCCTTCTCTTTATTAAAAACTGTTGTCATGGAAATATTTCAGTTCCCTACGTCCTCTAATAGCCCACATCTGAACAGGTCATAAACAAGAAGGTTGACTGAGGTCCAACAAAGCCTTTTATGATGGAAGTGAGGTTTGCAACAGGCTGCATTACAGAACTTTTCCAAAGTCCATTTCCCAGGATAAGGCAATAATAAAAGAAATACTTAAGGCTTGATTATTATGTATAACCATGGCTTCTTATCCTAGCTGTTTCAGCTCCTCCCTCCTATACCAAATACACTAAATCCATTACTCTTTCCCATGCAGAAGTCTTGTATTCTGTTTTATTTTGATCAGCTAATAAAAATGAAGTTCTGTTTACTAAAAGTCCCATGGTGCCTCTTGGAGACAGTTTACCCTCAACATTGGGAACTGATGATATTTTCCAGGGCGTTTGGGTTTGTTTTTTTTTCTTTTTAATCAAATGATTTCATTAACTGGTACAGTCATTCGTTTCATTCTGGCTGGTGAATCTGATCAGTATACGATTTTATATTAACAACAAAAACACTGCCTCAGTATAGGAGCTAAATATCAGATTCTGTGAACTTGTTTAAACACAGCAGATGCAAGAGTGATCAGGGAATTCAGCTGGGAGCAGGAAGGTTCTACGTCCCAAATGAATGAGACGAGAGAGATTGAAGGGGCCATCTTAATTCGTGCCTGGACCCGTGACACCTGCACCTTGCTTTATTTCATTCTAATAACGAGTTCCTCCTGGATCCTGGGCTAATTTGGCACATATCTTTTTGCAAAACTGGAGAAAATAAGAAAGGAATTTTGTTTTGAGATGTCCACCTGCATCCTGGAACCGGATGACACGGGGCTGGGAGTGCGGTGGGATAAGCATGGAAAGGACGAAATAGGCTTCTGAGACCGTGAAGGTAGGAAGTGCATCCGGGTGCTGCCTATGGCTCCATGCTTATTCATGTGGGAAGGAATGATACTCCTGCCTGCAGGCACCCACAGGTGTGTGCACAGAGCTGGTTCAGAGGCCCTGGGGCAAAATACGAAAAGGAGTGTGTTTATGTTTTAAGAGAGAGACTGAGATGGTTTGTCTAGACTTGCAGCATTCGTAATAACATGATAAATCATTCATAAAATGTCCTTTATAATGCTGGAGCTGAAGGGCAAGAACAAATAGCTTATCACACTGCGTCAGATTGCTGCCAGCCAAGCCCATATCCTGACAGTGGCTTGAAGGGGCTGTGTCACGGGACGCTGAAATTGACCTCCTGGTGTAAAATTCCAAAGGCTGACGGGCCTTAGTGAAGACAGCCCCCTTCCCAGAGGTTGCGGCTTTGCTGTGAGGATGGACGGTACGAGCTCTCCTTGAACCTGTCATCCACTGATTAACCTTGTCTTTAATTCACTGTCCTTCTGAGGCTGTATCACTTCAGGGGCCAAGCTTCACGAGCTTGCTGTTCATGGTGTCAGGTCTAAAACCACCTCTGTTAAATTTCAGAGGGTGTTTTCTTGTCTGGATGTTCCAGAATGTAATGGGCAAACTGGGCCTGCTGGAAAGGATCCAGTGGGTGAAAGAAGGGAGGGTGTGAGGTCCAGGCCCCGTGCATGTGACTGATCCATACAATCAGAGTAGTAGCAGCAGGACGCAGCTGTGGTTGGGGTGATGTTTCTAGGTGTGGTCGCTGGCCACCTTTTGGATGGCTTCTGTTTTCTCCTAGAACCAGGAATCAAAGTCATCCACCGAAAGTGAGGGAGCGGAAGAGGCGTCAGGAATAAGAGGGCACAGCTGAGCTGGGGACGATGAACTCACTCACAGTGGGCAGAGGCTTGTGGGCTCCATTCCTTTCGCCAGTGCTTTTCAGCTGCCCAGGCGCTGGCTGGGCTAAAACAGAAGCCACAGAAGACGGTGGAACACAACTGGGGAGTAAATGCAAGAGCAGGGCTGAAATGAGAGACGGGAATTTTTAAAAAATTTTAAGTGGAGGATAATTACAATACTGTGGTGGTTTTGCCATACATCGTCATGTATGCACAGGTGCACGTGTCCCCCCATCCTGAACCCCCCTCCCACCTCCCTCCACACCCCATCCCCCTGGGTTGTCCCCGAGCACTGGCTTTGAGTGCCCTGCTTCATGCATCGAACTTGCACTGGTCATCTATTTTACATATGGTAATGTACATGTTTCAATGCTATTCTCTCAAATCATTCCACCCTCACCTTCTCCCACAGAGTCCAAAAGTCTGGTCTTTACATCCGTGGAGAGACTGGAATTTAAGTTAGACCAGGAGGGTGGTGCAATGACTCTCAAGAGGTCTCAGAAGACTGCAGAAAGGATAACGGTCTCGACTGTGATGACAAAGGACACGGGAGACTTCCCATGGGGACATGGGGTGTGAGTCTGTGATCGGAGATGGCCTTTAAGCCACCCGTTTTTGAGGTTGGAGCAGTTTGGATGTTGACAAGGTCTAGGAGAGAAGAGGAGAAGGCCGTTAGAAATGAGGAAGTCAAGTGCCTGAGAAGCCAGGCAGTTGGAGGGACATCACTGCATCTGTTTACTGTATCCCAGGCTTCAAGGTGGATGGAATAGTGGTGAACCAGGCACCCAAGTCTTCACTCAGCACAGGCATGTGGAGGGAGGGGTCAGACCCGAGGAGGCAGCAACAGGAAGGAAGGTGGCATGATGCCACAAGCCTCAGAGAAGTGCTTTACAGTATCAAACGGAAACTTTAATGATAAGCTAAAGAATGTAATGTATTCTTAATGTGTTGCTGTTTTAACATAGGGTAGCCAATGCTATAAAATAGTAGAAGATTTCTGATTATTTTATAAAGAACTTGAGTTTACACGATTAGGAGACAGTTCTGTTCTTGTAAGAGCATAGGAGCTGTGTTTGCTTTATATTAAGTGGAGTTGAGGCGTCACGGAGCAGATCCTGGGGATCAGGTAGAGTGAGTGGCCATTAGCTAGCAGGGCTTTCTGGAACTATCTATCAGAAGGTAGCAAGGCCATTTCCCCAGGCTCTGTTTTAGCCACGAAAAGCAGAACATTCCTTCCCTGTGATCTAAAGATATTTGGTTCTAGGAGAAACAAAAAGAGAAGAAGAGAAATTATTTCTGTGACCTTCCATGAGTAGTTAGCAAGAATGATCTCAGAAGTCTTCCTGCTGAGACAGGTGGGGAGGGGTGGTTCAGATAATCTGAGTTTCTTCACCATCACCACCTTCGGATGCCCAGAAAGGTTGCTTTCACTTGGATGCTTTGCTTGTCTCGGTAAATGCTAAGATTGGGCAGGCAGCCAGCGTGTATGAGGCTTGCTGCTTGTCCCCAAGTGCTTCTGAGGTCATTAGCCTCCGTTCAATAAGTAACACGCGCCCTTCCCTCCCAGATTTCCATTATGGCTGGCCCCGGAGAATTCCACAGAGGCATCCACACTCTCTGGGGGCCAAGGGAGAGCTCTCTTGGTGTGAAACATAACACCCAAAGCTGTTTTGTCCTAGCAGAGGCGTGAGTCCTGGTGATTTTATTCCACCTTTACAGTTCAGAATTCACCTTCCAAACTCCTGCTTTGTTGCCAGGTAACAGGCTTCAAACTCCCTGAAAAATCTAGCAGGTGAAGTGGAGAAACCAGAAGCAGACTATGGTGCAATCCAAACAGGAATTCAATACATTGCCCTGCGTTCTTGGATGTGAAGTTTTTAGCAATGCTTTTACAGCTGATGCTCCAGAGAAGAAGGCTTCCAATATCTGCTGTCTTCCATAGTTCGCAGAATTTTGAAATCTGGACATACTTTGAGACTGTCTCTCCCCGTTCTTAAAGATGCGTGGGCATCTCTGTCATTGCATGTTCAGTGACTGCATTTCATTTGGGCTCCTTCTCTGCTCTCATGCCATATGAGACAATGCTGTCAACTACTCCACTCCGTCCTCCCCTCCCCCTTGCACTGGGCTGGGACAGTGACTCAGGCTGGACCTACCTTGGTTTGACAGAACAGCTTGGGCTTCAGGGCTTCTCATTTATTATACAGAAAGAGCCAGGCTGCAGAATGAAGCCAAGTACAGACAAGCAGAGTCAAGTGCCAGAACCCTTATGATATTCTCTGTACTTCTAGAGTCAAACATATTTTCCTATTTGCATCTAAATGGCATCCTAGGATAAACATGGTTCTGCACTGTGCTTTTTCTTTTAATTAAACAATATAACCTTGAGCTACTTCATATCTGTATACAGACAGCATCCTCATTTATTTTTACAACTACCTCATCCTTCATTGTGTGGATCAGTACTTGATTCCACCACTTCTCTATTGACGGACATCTGAGGTTATTTCCAACCTTCTGATATTTCAAATGCATGCCACTTCATATTTTGCCAATGCTGTTTGTCTTAGAAGTAGGCTGGATTAATGTTACCAGTGTAATTTTTGTCAGATACGAACACATTCTTATTGTTTGGCATTCTCACCAGCAACATGGGAAAATTTTGCTTCTCCACAATCCTGCTCACAGAGTATGTGGTCAAACCTTTGGTCTTTTTCTTTTCAGTATTTCAATCCTGTTCTCTCAGGTCTTGCCGTCCATGGCAAGCAAAGCAGCTGCTTACCAGCATCCATCATATCAACTTGATAAGACTGGGAAACAGTCACGTGGATATATTCTAGAGATGCTGGTGAACAGAATCCAGAGTAAGTGGAAGAGTCATCTGTGTTGGGAATTAAATGATGACATAACCAGTGACACTGAAAGAACAGACCACAACGCTGGAAGGAGGTAGAGGTAGAGGTGGGAGAAGGGGTGACTGTGAGCAGTCTGGGGGCTGCATTTGCAGGTGAGAGGTGGGAAAAATGAGAAAACCTAGGATAATTATCCCCTGCTGTTAGCTGTGTGAGTTGGGTTTGGTTTATCTCCATTGCTAACTCATAAAGCGAAGCCACTAGTGATTTAAGAGGACTTCCAGTATGTGAAACCATCTTTCTCTTTTCCAGTCTTTCAGGAATCATCCCAAGCACCCCCCCGCCCTGCCACTCCATCCCTTCTCTAGCACACAGGTGAAAGTTCTCTCAACATTGCTAGGGAGGGACTTCCCTAGTGGTCCAGTGTTTAAGACACTGCCTGCCAATGCCGGGAACGCAGGTTCGATCCTCGGTCCAGGCAGATTCCACACGCCAGGGAGTAACTAAGCCTGTGCACCACAACTGCTGAAGCCCTTGGGCCCTGGAGCCCGCGGCCGAGAGGAGCTCCCCCGCCCCGCAACCAGAGAAAGCCCGAGGGCAGCAAGAAGACCCAGTTCAGCCAAAAATAAAGAGAGAAAAGAAACAAACCCTTGCGAGGCAAAGCTTTACAACTTAGCTGTTTACTGACTGCCCCAATCTTTCCCATTTTTAATACAAATAATGAAAGCAGAGAAAGTCATTTTAGAAGCATATTTAAAAAATTTATCAGTGGGGTAAAGGAGCTCCAAAAAGAAAAGACATATTTCACCCTTTAAGTGGAGAGTTTTTGGGTCACTTGGATTATTATTTATTAAAAAATCAATAAATGTGTCAAAATTGTTAATTAGAGCAGCTGTTTCAGACCTTTTAACACAGAGTCAAAAAGACATAATTTATTGCTTCTGGCAAATGAAAATGCAGTGTGATGAGCGGTAAAAAATAATCACCCCCTTTCTACCAAAAAAATTGGACACAAATAATCGAGCATTCGTGGCATCCAGAAAAAATGCAGACTGAAATTTACTACCATACTTCTTGTGGCTGGCTGAAAAATGGGTTTCAAAAATATCTAGGTCCTAATCCTTGGAACCTGTGATGTTACCTTACTCAGCAACAGAGTGTATGCTGCTGCTGCTAAGTCGCGTCAGTCGTGTCTGACTCTTAGCGACCTCATGGACTGCAGCCTACGAGGCTCCTCCGTCCATGGGATTTCCCAGGCAAGAGTACTGGAGTGGGGTGCCATTGCCTTCTCCGAACAGAGTGTATAGGCATACTTAAAGATTTTGAGATGGGGCTTCCCTGGTGGCTCAGATAGTAAAGAATCAGCCTTCAATATGGGAGACCCCGGTTCCATCCTTGGGTTGGGAAGAGCCCCTGGAGAAAGGAATGGCTACCCACTCCATTACTCTTGCCTGGAGAATTTCATAGACAGAGGAGTCTGGCGGGCTACAGTCCATGGGGTCCCGAAGAGTAGGGCACGACTGAGTAACACTTTTTAACAATTATCCTGGACTATCTGGGTGGGTCCTAAATGAGGTCACTAGTGTTCTCATAAGAAGGGGGCATGGGGTGATTGGATAACAGGAAGAAGGAGGAGGAGGGGGGGAAGGGGAGGGAATGTGAGGGGAGAAGAAGGTGATGTAATGACCTCAAACAAGAGACACACAGATCTGAAGATAGAGGGAAGGGATGTGAGCAGAGAAATGTAAGGAATGTGGCTCTAGAGGCCAACCCATTCCCCACCCTACTGGCCCCCCGCCTCTGGAGAGGGTGCCAACACATTGATTTCAGCCCAGTGATGCTGATTCCAGACGTCTGGCCTCCAGAACTATAAGAGAACACATTTCTATTGTTTTATGCCATCGAAATCCATCATAGTGGCCACAGGAAAGTAATGAACACACTTCCAAACTTCTAGGAAAGAAGAATTTGGTGTTTGATTTTAAAGCTTACTAAGTCAGTGGGAAGGGAATCAGAATGTAAAGGCATTATTTAAAAGAACAAATAGGACTCTGCCTCTTTTAGGTAGAAAAACATAACAGCATTAACTTTCAAGTGCCTGTCTACTTAATAAGGTCATTAGAGAGAGCTTCTACAGCTAGCTTACAGGGTCTAATTACCCTGAAGGGTCTTCCTGCTATAAATTATCTTGGCTTCTAAAATGTATTGTTAGACTTACAGTAAGTAACAAATTAACCGTGGAGGTTCCATATACCAGTCAGCCTTGGCTTTGATAATGATTTGTAGCAAAAATCTCAACACTTCAGTGGCTAAAACAATAAATCTATCTCTAGTTCACCACACTGCACATTGCCAGGTGTAAGCTGAGTGACCCTGCTCCAGGCTGCAGGTCACGTTCAGGTCTGTTTCTTGTGTGTCCTTATGGGACCCAGGCTAGAGGACCGACCCTTGCCTGGAAAGAACTGTTCCCATGGTGTAGCTCAGGAGCACATAAGAAGTGGCAGAATTTGCAAAACCTCTATGGTCTGTTTCGAACTGGTCACAAAGCTACTTTGCTCATATTCTGTTGGAGTAAGTAAGTTACATGGTCAAGTACATTATCACAAGTAAATGCAGGGGCATTTACTCCTCCTGAATATTCCCTGATCAGTAATTCAGTGTTCCATGCCCCTCCACCCTGAAAAAGTTAGCTAAAACCAAAGAATAATGCAGTAAGTAGCAAGTAAATGCTGTTCCATGCTGCAGTTGAGAGGAGACTAATTTGAAGGGCCAGTGGCGAATCTCAGCCTTCTATATGAAACCAAAGCTCTCAAATGGGTCTAGAGTGGTCCCAGGACGGTAGCGTCCCCTTAGCAGAAACAAACACAAAACCACTTTGCATTTCCATAGAAAAAGATTAACCAAATAAAATCACAACCAAATGAATCACCTTAAACACACATAGAATGAAGTCACAGTGAGCAAGAGTCAGGAGAAACCATGGAAGACATATTCCAAACCTTTAGATATTCCTTAGAAAAATATAAGTAGTTATGAGATATTTAGTTTAATGGAATAAAATTTGGAAACTCAAAATAAGAAACTATCAAGAATGAGGAGGGTGATTTGAAAAAAAGACTAAACAGAACTTCTGGACAGGAAAGTTTTGATTGCTGAATAAAAAACTCAACTGATGGGTTCAACAGAAGATTAGACTCAATGAAATAGTTACTTAGCAAAGTGTCAGAGAGAGGGGAAGAAATCAGTCAGAGCGCAACACAGACAGGCAAGGACATGGAGCGTGTTACAGAAGTTAGGAGACTTCAACGACAGAGTGAGAAGGCCTGCATCTGATTGACTGGAGTCCCAGAAGGGCAGACACAGAGGATGCAGAAAGGGCAGTGTTTGAAGAGATGATAACTGAGCATTTTCCAGAAAGGACAGAAGATTTAAACCCACAGTGCAAAGTATAATTAGGCAGGATAAATAGGAATGTCACATAGAGACAAATAATAGAAAATTTAGAATACCAAGAATAAAGAGCAGCTACTGAGTCAAGAAGAGCCCCTAGAGAAGGAAAGGGCAACCCACTCCGGCATTCGTGCCTGGGAAATCCCAGGACAGAGGAGCCTGGCGGACTACAGTCCATGGGGCCACAAAGAGTCAGACATGACTGAGGGACTAAACGACAACAAAAGATAAGGCAGATGACCTGCAAAGGAACAGTAATTACGCTAACAGCTGCCCAATCACCGTTAACAAAGGAAGCCAGAAATCAGAAGAATAGTATCTTCAAAGTGCTGAGAATGAGACTACCATTTTTTCTTGGATAAGCCTACTGAGTGGTTTTTCTTAAGGGTGGTTCCATCTGCCCAATAACCCCCAAATAAATTCATTTACAAACCGACACTTCAGAGTGGTAGGGATGGTAAACTCAGTCACATTAAGAACATTTACCTCCTTCTACATTTCACAGTGGTTTAGAGTCTGCTTCTAATTTATGTTTCACTATCTTGCATGAACGAGGGTAGACATTTTCAGATAAACAGAAACTAAGTTTATCACCGATGAGACTTTTAACTAAAGGAATTTAAAAAGATATCCTTAAAGAAGAAGACAATCTCAGAGGAGTGTCTAAGAAGTGAAAAAAAAAAAAAAAAAACCACAAAATATATTGGTAAAGCTAAAAAAAAATGTATACAAAAATATCTAATGTGGTTTAAAAAATGAACAGAACAAAATTGGACAGTAATACCACGGGAGGAGTTGATGATCAAAAGCAGTGACTTAAACTTTTTGTATTGTTCCGATAGGGGATTAAGATATTAACTTTTGACTTGTCAAGCAAGGTATGTATGTAAGGTGTCCAAGGTAAACAGGAAAAGAACAGAAAGGTAGTGATTAGCATCCCAACTAGGAGAGGGAAACAATACCATAAAAAACAAGTAGCAATAATAGCACAATTCAATAAAGAAGATGCATTAAAATGTAAAAAGAAACAATAAAATGTGGAAACAAATCAAATATTCTAGAAATATTAATCAATGGAAAAAGCAAATAGCTAATATAGCCAGATATAAAGCAGGTATATTGTCAGATTGGAGAAAATTGGAATCATGCTCCTCTATCTCAGAAATTTTATTTTCTTTAGGGTTCAAGAATGAATAACATATAGGTATTCAAAACGTATTTCTTAAAAAGCCTAGCTAATTTGTCGAAAGTTTGAAGCATGGTTTATTATATAATCCTAAACGCCTTAAATCTGTGAGATTCCTCTATACGTCAGTGAACACTGTTAAGTCCCAAGATGACATCGGGTTTTACAGGTACAGGGCCATCTTCAAAATATCTGCTTCATGAGCTTTCTTTTCAAAGAAGACAAAATACCAAAAATTGAAGAGAAAAGAAATCCAGTGTTATTTACATGAAACATGTTGATATGTGACACTATGTGTTATCCAGCTTGGGGAACGTCCCAGACTTGATGGAGATATATATAGCTTGCTAAGTCAACTCAGTAATTTGTAAAGAGGCTTTGCATTAAAATGTTCCCTATTTGTGACTACCCATTGTACCTTGTACTTTAAATTGTTCTTGCTAATTTTTCATTTGTGATGATCCAAGTAAAGAGCATTCACCAAACACCCACAGTATCACATCTAAGATGTTAAAGGCAGCCTCCGAAGGGAACAAAATGGAACAAATCCCAGAGAAGGATCTGCAAGTTTGGTTCTATATAATTGTTGGAAAGTGGAAAATGAAGTCCCTCAGTCGTTTCCGACTCTTTTCAACCCCAAGGACCATAACCTACCACGCTCCTCTGTCCATGGGATTTCTCAGGCAAGAGTACTGGAGTGGGTTGCCATTTCCTTCTCCAGGGGATCTTCCCAACCCAGCGATAGAACCGTAATCTCCCACATTACAGGCAGACGCTTTGCCCTCCTAGCCACCAGGGAAGCCATATAATCTTCGGGTACACGTGAAACCGATTGAAGAAGGCACGACAGTTTCACTTCGGGAGAGACTGTGGACCAATTTCTCTTAAGGTTTGTGCGCTCTGATCTGAACTACCCTCCTGCAAGAAACTGGATGCTAATCTGAGACTTCAGAGAGGTAGGGGGTGGGTAAAACTGCTCCATGATATTAGTCACAAAAAGTACATCTGTTTACATCCACAAAGGATTTAAGTATGTTGTTTTTAAATGTAATTTTCTCTAAACTGAAAAAGAAAAGATCAGGATCATGGAAAACAGGCAAAGAGTATCAGTCTAAGCCAGAGATCTCTGGATGGTGCTATGCCTAAATTAGAATCACCCGGGAGCTTCTAACACTCCTGATGCACAGGTAGTGCCCCTGCATAACTAATCAGAGTGTATAGGGGTGGGAGGTACACACCAGTGGTTTTAGACACGTGCAGCCAAGTTTGGGAATGACTGGCCCGGGCTACCATTCTCAACCTTCAGTTCAGTCGCTCAGTCGTGTCCGACTGTTTTCGACCCCATGGACTGCAGGCCTCCCTGTCCGTCACCAACTCCTGGAGTTTACTCAAACTCATGTCCATTGAGTCAGTGATGCCATCCAACGGTCTCATTCTCAGCCTTACAGGGACATTAGCATCACCTGGAAAGCTCCTGAAACTACCATCGTCTGTGCGCCTACCCTGAACCAGTGAAACTGTAGTCTCTTAGGCCTGCCACTGGGTTCTTGATCATTTTAAAGCTCCTCAGATGATAACAATGTGTATCCAGGGTAGTGAACCACTATATTGGGGGAAAGCTGGTACATAATTACACAGGGGATCGATTTTGTTTTTTTATGGGGTTCTTTTATGACTCAGGGCTTCCCTGATAACGTTGGTAAAGAATCCACCTGCAATCCAGGAGACCCCAGTTCGATTCCTGGGTTGGGAAGATCCGCTGGCAAAGGGAAAGGCGACTCAGTCCAGTATTCTGGCCTGGAGAATTCCACGGACTGTATGGTCCATGGGGTTGCAAAGAGTCGGACGTGACTGAATGACTTTCACTTTATGCCTCAGGGCTATAAAATGAGTCCTAAGTTTCCTGGTAGCCAAAGTGACTAGAAAAACAACACTAGTTGAAATAATTCTTGTCACCATGCGTCCTGCAAAAGCTTACCAGTTCCTTGGAAGAAACCAGGCTTTTCCTCCTAGGTCTGAAATAAATAACTTGTTTGAGTCTTCTTATAGGAAACACTAAATGGTAAAGATCACAATTTTATCAATACCTCTACAGTACATGACGTGAGGCAAGTTTCATATTGTAATTTCTCATAGTATGCCTTAGGGAAAGCCCAGGGCGTGACCCCAGAGTGTAGGCAGGTGCAGACTATTGTGGTGGGGGCGTGGGAGCAGAACCCTGGAGACAGGGCAGGGGGAGGAATCAGGATACACCCCTGGAGTTCCCAGAGGATAGAGCCTCACCTGGAGATAAAGTCCAGAACCATACACTGCCTGCCAGTAAAGAGCCTGCCTACAATTCGGGAGACCTGGGTTCCATACCTGGGTCAGGAAGATCCCCTGGAGAAGGGGATGGCAACCCACTCCAGTATTCTTGTCTGGGAAATCCCATGGACAGAGGAGCCTGATGGGGCACAGTCCACAGGGTTACAAAGCATCGGACACGACCGAGCGACTAACACTACAATACGAGGTGTGGGAAGGGTGTTCCGTGTAATTAGAAATTACAAGTTTCTATTTAAAATTTGAAAAAAGATTACCTTTCCCCTCATATAAAAAACTGTACAAAACTTGACAAAGACCTGGCTAGCGAGGATAAAGGAGCAGTAACTCCTGTAGAAACCACAGGCTTGTTGAAGAGCACATGGGAATTCTTGTGTGGGCCTTTGTGTGTGTGTTTTTGCAAGTCTTTATGAAAAGAAACATAATGTAGATCTGAAAAAGTAAAAAAACTTTGGCCTGGACAGAAGGTACAGAGAATCGTCTTTTTAACTGTTCCTCCATAAATGTGATTTTTTTTTTCTCGGTTGGGCTTCTGTGGCATCTCAGCCCTGTGATTTACTGGCTCACGATGTGGGGAGAAGGCTTCTGAGTAGGGTGTTGACGCCAAGGGGCTTTGTCTGGAAAGAAAATCCAGCGTTCGCACAACTTTAAGCCACAGCCATGTTGTCAGGAGGCAAAGGAAAGCTTCTATTAGGACGGGTGTTTCCCTTCGTTTGAAAGCCAGCTAGATACTTAGAACAGGAGCTGCGGTCGGGCTCGGTTGGGGGGAGGCTTTGGGACCACGTGATTGCTTTCTGAAACAACTGACTTGAATGAAAATCCTAAAGGCACCCTGTGAATACCAAAGAGGGCACTTTGATGTTTTCTTTTCAAAGGCAAATAGCATGTTCTACTTTTGTTTCCTTTCTGAACCCACAACTGTACTTAACAACGAAATGTAAGGACAGGCTTCCTGAAAAAGTCGAGTGACTAATTTCTCTCTTTAATTTAGTCTCTGGCGTTCCTATACATCTGATGGATTAAATGAACTGCTTGCTGGAGAAACAGTAGCCGGGACGTGGGAAGAACCCTACCATGGCTAATACGATGTCTTAATAGCTTGCCTCTGCAGAGGTTAACCTTAAACTTCAGTCTGCGATTTCACGTTGCGGATCACAAAAGAGTGGCCTTTGGCTCAAAAGAGCCACGCTAAAGGTTTTCGAGGGGGTGGGCGTGTACTCAGAGCGGGCGCCGGGTCGGTTTTGTTCCCGGCAAGGTTGACGCAGGCAGTGGCGACTCGCGGCCACGCCGGGGCAGCCTCTCCCCGGCCGCGAGGCCCGGCTCCGGGGCGCCCACAAAGCCGCCAAGTTGGGCTTGCCAGGGTTTGCCAAGAATTTAAAGGTGTCCAGAAACATCCATCTTCTCCCTCCCCCAACCCCCTTTAATAATCACGGCGGGCCCAGGGTTCTTCGTAGAAAGACCTCGGGGAAGAGAAATGGGACTTTCTTGTAGAAAATGTCTCCAGTGCCCCCAAATGCCCAGCACGCCCACTCCCGCAAAGCGGAGAGGAGGGTGGGTCTGCTCCTAGGGCCGAGCGCCCGCGCTCCTCTGAGACCCGCCCCGCGGCCGGGGGCGCCCGTGGCGAGCCGGAGGGGGGCGTGGGGGGGGCGAACCCAGCCAGCCCGGCGGCCCGCCCCCCAGCCCGGCCTGTGATTGGCTTGGGGGGCGCGTGTGCCCGCCCCGGGGAGGCGGGGAGGTCCCCTCCGGGCGCCGGGGCGGGAGGGGGCGGAGGAGAGGGCGGGGAGAGCGGGGACCGGGAGGGACAGGGCGTAGGGGCAGGCGCGCCGGCTTCCCGAGGCTGGAGAGCGGGCTGGGCGAGGGGCGGAGAGCGGCGGGCGCGCGGGAGGAGGGAAGCCCGGGGGCGCCGCGCCGCCGCCGCCGCCCGCTGCACGGCGCGCTCTCGGGAGCGCACGGTCCGCAGCCTTCCGGGAGGAAGCGGCGCAGGCAGCGGCCGAGGCGCGAGCACTCGGGCCCCCTCACCTGCGGCGCCGGGCCGGCCGTCCTCGAAGGCGGCGGCGGAGGAGGGGAGACCCGGCCACCCAGACGCGCCGCAGCCCAGCCGCCCGGGAGCGCCTCTGATCCCGCGCGGGGCGCCGGCTCCATGGCGACCGGGCTCGGGGAGCCGGTCTACGGACTTTCGGAAGAAGAGGTGAGCGGCTCTCCCTTCCCCGCGGGACTCCCCGGGGAGTTCCCTCCCGGCGGCGGCCGGCGGTGGGCACTGGGACGACCCCCTTGGATGCTCATCCCCCCGCCAACCCGCGCGCCTGCAGGGGCACCCCAAAGGCGGGCGCGTCCGGGGGCAGGGGTCCCGGCGGGGTGCTCACAATCTTCCGCCCGGCGTCCCCTCCCCCCGGTGCAGCGCACTGTTGGTAAATAAAGCGGTGCGAGCTGGGGTTCCCTCGGCGCTCCCCGCCTTTGGGTGCGAGGGGGGCGCGTGCGGCTCCGCGCTGCGTCTCCCGGGTCCGTGGGGCAACTTTCCGCCTCTCGCCCCTGCAGCCCTGGAGTCCATGATGGGTGTCGCGTTTGGAGAGACCCGCGCCGCGCGGGGGAGCCCGGGGCCTCGGCGGAAACCTGGATTGTGTCCCCCACTGGAACTTTCTCATGATGGTGTCAGCAAGTGCTCTACTGCGTGTGTGTGTGCTTGTTACGGTGGGAGCGGGTGAAACCTTGTGAGCCGTGCGGGTCCGACCCTCCGTCTTGCACAGTCTGAAGCCGAGAGTGTGCATTTCGGGGTCTTTGGGGTGGGAGGGGGAGATCGCGCATGGTGGCAGGTGCTGCTGGAAACTTGGAGGACGCTTGCAGCCCTGCCATTTCCCGCCGCCCCCCCCCCCCGCCCCCCTCAACCCGAGGATCCAGCCCCTCTGGGGCGGGTGGAAGGAGGAAGCTCCATTGATCTTTTTTATTGATGAAGCCAATTAAGTAAGCCACGCCCCCGAGGCCGTCCGCTTGCCTGCAAAGGGCTTTGTTTTTTACCCTCACTCTCTCCTCGCGAGTTCCCACTCCCCCCTTTTGAGGCGATCCTGCTAACTCACTGCTCAGCCCTCTCGCGACCAGCCAGGCTCGGCCCTTATTGGTGTGTTGCGCTGCCAAAAAGAGGGGTGGGAGGCTGTCGCCGGCGCGGCGTGACGGGCAGGCTGGATGGAGCAGGTAGGAGGGGTTGGCCATCTGGCCGGGTGCGCTCTCAGGTCTGGCTCCCCTTTCGAGAGGTGAATTTACAACCCATGAGGCATTACTCAGCGGGGAGGTATTTCCTATCCTGGTTGTGCATTTCATGAAAAGTTAATGCCTGGAAATTCAAGGATTTCTGGGTTTCTCTTTTTTCCTCTCCTTTCTTTTCTGAGATCCCCTCTTTCTCTGGTGATAGGGGTGGGGTTAATAGAGAGGCTCTTATCCGAGACTCGACAATGTTATGGCTTCTCTCCCGTCAGCTTTCCTATCCTGGTTGTGTGTGTGTGTACGTGTGCGCGCGCGCGCGTTCCGTGTGTAATGGAATAGGTGTCTTAGGGTGGGGAAAGTGTCGGGGGTACGTTTCAACCCCTTACTGCTTTAACGGCGCTTGGTAAAGCTCGCTGTGGTGTTGATTTTATCAAACAGCGATAGCAAAGCAAGTATTGGCATTTCCGATCATTTTGCCATGCTGGACTTTTGTAAAATACCCCCGTTTCCGTGCAGTTAACTGAGGGGAAGGATGAAAAGTACCTTTGTTTCATTTACCCAGGGGGATCTCCTCTCCTCTGGTTTTCTCTTTGAGGAGCTTTCTCTTTCATTCTCTACTTCTCCATTTAATTAGTAGCAATAGAGGGCCGCCAGTGAGCTTTTAGAAAGGTGGAGAGATACACATTCCCAGACAAAGGGGCAGGAAGTATTGTGGGGGATAAAGACCGCTGCCTCTCATCTTAGGTCTTTTTTTTTTTTTTTAATTACATGATTACTCTTAAAATCCTGGAAAAAAAAAATGTTTTCTAAATGAGCATTTTGGGAAATGCAACTGGGTGAGTGAATCACAGGCATGTCGGTGTGGTCTGTGCTTTGTCTGCCTTTCCAGCGAGTGTCAGAATCGACCCAGAGCACATCTTACCACTTTTGTCTAGGTGAGTTAATTCTGGTGACCTTAACTGGTGTCTAGGGTGAAAGTGAAGGACGGAATGTCAACAGAATCGAGGTGTGTGTATGTATGTGTATAGTCTGACTGAGTTCACTCCTTCATGTTGCTGGAGGGGGGTTTGGGGCTGTATGGGGAATAGCAGGAGGTGATGAAGACATTGTATTGATTGATTGAGCGATGGCCAGGTTGCTGGTACTGTTTTGTTCTACACACACTATATTCCAAAAGACAGGTCACAGCCATTTCAGCTTCTCCTACTGGGGGTGGGGAATAAGCGCAAGGTGGTTCTGATGACTTCACGTGTGGGCCGTGTTTGCTTTTTATGGGGGTTTCACGCTGTCATGTCGGCCTTCGGAAGATCGGGTATTGCCTTCGTCGAATATTAACAAGAAATGGTTGAATTTGCACAGCTTGCTTTGTCTTCCTGAATTAGTCTGTGTTAGAAAACAAGGGGAAGATTTGAGCATCTAAGAGCCCAGTGGAACAAACATCTTCCCAAGGCATGCATTTCAGCTCATACCGCGTACAGTGGGTCATCATCACCCAGGAAGATACTTTGATTGCCAGGTGGAAGAGTCACCTGATAAACCTCTTAGTAAAATAGGCATTCGTCCCTAGCAAATTTCATAGACGTATGTTTGTGTGTTTATTGGAGGTTGATGAAAAGCATTATTGTGTGTTTGGCGGGCACTGAGTTGTGCCCTGTCACGGAGAGGCTTTAGCTGTAGGTACCGCTGGTGATGAAACACTGCATTAACCCAGAAAACCGCGGGATGCCAAGACAGAAGGCATTGTTCTAGGTCTGTCCAGCTTGTCGAATGAAAGGGATTAAGTGCGGGCTTTGCTTGTGTGAGCGCATGTGCTGTTTATTTTTTGTTGTGCCTTCCTGGCCAGGGTTCCTCTGGTAAATTATGGTTCATATTCACCAGATCCAAATTAGGTCCACTGAGGTAATCAAATTTGAAATTGCTATCAGACAAAGGACTTTGGTGTCAGAGGGGTTAGCAGATTCACCAAATTTCTGACTCAGGGCCCAGCATCAGATTTGGTTTGGAGTCAGAAGAATCTGGACTAGTTTCTGCATTTGGCTTAGTTCCTTGGTGGTTTTTTGTTTTTGCTTTTTGTTTTTGTTTATTTTTTTGGCAAGCTGCAGCTCATTTTGGCACAGTCTACTTGTGAATATTGCTGTTAACCTTCTGGAATATTTTATTACAACATAAAAATGTATCCTTTATTTATGGGATTTTCTGTTGAGTGAAAGTGTGATAGCTTTTTCCTTAGGTATGGCATTAAATTTTTTTTTTGATGGTTAGAATGAGGCAGACGGCATAGAGATGAAGGCCAGCCTGACATGGGATGGTACATTGCCTTCCCTCTTTGTTTCATACAAACAAGGATAGTCTCTGTGGCACTGTGTTTTAGGCCTTTATATGCTTACTGTCTCATATAGTCCTCATAAAAACCCAGTGAGGTATGCTGTGATTTACAGTTGAGGAGTGGAGGCTCAGAGAGGTGAAGTGACCTGCATAAGGACTCACAGTGAATAAGTTGTAGAGCCAGGATTTGAACCTAGTTTGAGTCTATGAGCCTCATTTTTAACATGCTCCCTCTCCCAAATATCTTGAAAAGTCTTCAGAGCTAAATTATTCAGGATAAAGTAAGATAGACATAAGTGTCAGGGGTTGTAAACTGATGGCTTCCAGGTCAGAACTGTCCAGGGACCCTGCTTAGTGTTGTCTGTGTCGTGTTTTAAAGCCCGGGGATTTTCATGGAAAATGGTGAAACTCTGACTTCACTGGAGCCGCAGCCTCACCTCGCAGCAGTTAGTGGATCTGAGCTGTGGCTCTTGAGATCACGGCAGCCGTAGTGTAGTTGCCACGGTCTCCTCTGCTCCCTGTCGGCTTAGTCATCTTGCTCATTTGTGTATAGTTACCCGCTTCACAACGTATAAGCTTCACCTTTGACATGGATATTGTATTTTCTTTACTCCAAGGTGCTATCAGTTTTAAGACATACCGCTATTTCATGCATCACTACAAAAAGAAAACTGCTTTCAAGCTGTGATATACTGTTGATTTCATGAAGCAACATTATTTTAGAGGTGTTAAATATGAAAACAAGGGTGTTGTAGAGTTCCTGAATTACTCTAGTTGGAAGCCTGAGATAACCCTGAATCATCAATTTCAACATTCACCGCCCCTGCCCTGCCCGCTCCCCCCGATCTGTGAACAATTTTATAAGTCAACTGGTAGTTAAATTTTTGCTCTTCTTTGAGAAAAGGGCTGGACTCAGAGGAAGGCTCTTAAGTGGGCATTAGCAGAGGAGAAACGGGAAGCCTGGGCCACCTGGCTTAGCCAAGTGTGAGTAATTAGGAACTGTTAAAATCGATAGAAGGTGGTCCGTGTGTGTTTTCAAGAGATCGCTAAGACCGAGCAGGCCATCTTTGCAGCTGTGCAAAAATGGGCACAAGATTGCTTTCAGAAGTCAGTTTGGATATACTGTCTGGATCCGAAGGAAGCTGTGAGAGGCTGGGTCCCCGGGAATGTAAGCCTTGCCCTTCATCCCAGCTCCAAGTGCCTGAGGCAGACCTAGCCCTGCTGGTCGACGCGCTCTCTGCCCAGGACGTGGCCTACCCTGTTTACACCCGTGTCCTTACCGCTGGCGTTTGAGAAAGAACCCTTAAAAAAGAATGGGTTTTGTGGTGACATTTGAAAGCAATTTGAAAACATATATATAATTAAATGTAATATTAAATAAATATATATTATTTAATATAATAAATATTATATATATTATATATATACATTTTGTTCAGTATAATGCATTGTTTTAAATTCTCTCTGTAGGAGGTTTTTCTTTGCTTCCAGGAGTCTGTAGAATTTGCAAGCAATTGACATTTTAATGTATATTCTGTTTTAGTTTTATTGAATGTTTATTATGTCATCACTGAAAAGTAGTGTCCTTAAGGAATAAATTTTTTTGGTCAAAAGCATAAAGAGAGGGGTAAATGAGAGTCCTCAGATGATTGCAATTTCTTTTCCATGCAGAATGCAAATTTAATTTTATTTTAAAATTTTACTATGTAGTTTTGGCTTTGCTACATGGCTTGCTGGATCTTAGTTCCCCCACAGTGGGTCGAACCTGTGTCCCCTGCAGTGGAAGCTTGGAATCCTAGCTACTGGACCACCAGGAAATTCCCAGGATGCAACATGGTTGAACGGGGCCTTGGCATCTTTGTTTTCAGTGCAGTGAGTGCCCACATCCCCAGGAAACTTCTTGGAAAGCTGTTTGGGGATTCTGGGAGCATCAATATGTTTGATACACCTCAAGAAAAATATGAAATATCTCAAGAACGAAATCCTTGATGTTAAGAATGGTTTTAGAACTGTATCACAGCAGTACTTTTGAGTTCCTGCTAAACTGCTTCTGCATGCCCCCCAAAGGGAAGAACCTTTTTGTTCATTGCTAATTAATAACCTTTCTGTGTTATGTAGTTATTTACTTCTCAGTAAAAACATTAATACTATGTGACTTATGGAAGAAACAAATTAATTCCTTTGTGATAGATTGAGATCATATTAAATTGCTACTTTTGAGTTAAGACGTTTAAGCCACCTTTACTGTTGCTCTTAAATTTTGGGTCCTAGGCAAGTAGCAGCAATCAAAAGAGACCCTAAGTTGAGTTTTTAAACTTTGTGATGCAGTAGGTCTTTGAATAAGTGATTCTGTCTTACTGATTCATTTGTGATTTGGTAGCAAAGCAGACTACACAGTCTTTTGACAGTCCATGTAAAAGAGGGTTAAAATAATGAATCAATCGTATAGAAATGATAAGTGTTAGGGTTGTAGAATTAGTGCAGGGCATGAGAAGTGTGACAATGTTATGTTCTGTTGTTATATTGTTTCTCTTCCAGGTCACAGTATAAGCAAATATATTTCGTTTTCCAACTATAGGTGGCAATATTTGTACTGTTTCTGTTTAATGATATTACTGTTGGCTTGGGAGTTGTTTGTTGGTGGAACATAGAAATGGGAGGATAATTTAGAGATGAGGATAAAGAACCTAGGTTTAGAAAACAGTGTTTTCCCCAAAAGATCAGTTCTTTACTAAAAACAAAGTGATATTTCTCACTGTGGGCAGTATCAGGAATCATCTGTTTTCTAGACTTTTCAAGGTTCCTCTTACCCAGAACATATTAACATTTGAGGGAAGTGCAGGTGTTTGGATTTGGGGAAAAGCCCCCACAACATACGAATGCACAGGAGTGCACAGCCTCACATCCTTTCTTCTTGGGTGCGTAAGGACTTCTGAATAATTCCATTTGAGTTGCACAGACCGTTCCAGTGGCCCTCACTGACTTTGAGAAGGAATTGATAACCATCACGGCTCCCAAGTATTGAATTGCTGGAGATATTCTTGATTCCTGAGGCAAGAAGGAGGCTCAGGTTCTAACAGAGAGAAAAGCAGTGAGTCAGGATCTGGGACACTTATTTCATAAATATGTAAGATATCGTTATAATCATAAAACTTTGTTCTGAACCCATGTGGCCTGAATGCTAACTTTATTTTTATAGTTTTAGGTGAGAAAAGCCATATTACATAAGCGCGTCCGGGGTAACAAACTTAAATTTGACACTTTAGTCGACTTTTTTGTCCCTAATTTCAGAATCCCATATTGATTCAGAACTGGCCGAGTTTAATGGCGAGGGTATCAGATTCCCTTGCTGTCGTCAGACTCACTGCTTGGTGGCTTCTTGGCAGGCAGGCAAGCATCCAGTGAGAGGCTTCATATTCTTTTTATGCCTCCTGTTCACTAGGAAGAAAGGGCCATTCAAAGGTGACTTCTTTTAGTGTAAAATGCTGCACGTGATGTGAGGTCTGTCCTACGCAGAAGGACCTTGGCCAGGTTTGTAGGGTTGGCGGCCCCAAGAATGAAGTGAACTTGCCCAGGGAACGGTCCTATTGCTGGGTAGGGTCATGGCCCATCTCCTGGGACTCCTCAGGGCTTCTCAGATACACTGTTCTTCCCTTGGAAAAGACCCTGATGCTGGGAAAGGTTGAAGGCTAAAGGAGAAGGGGGCCGCAGAGGATGAGATGCTTGGATGGCATCACCGACTCAGTGAGCAAACTCCAGAGATGCTGAAGGACAGGGGAGCCTGGCATGCTGCAGGCCATGGGGTCGCAAAGAGTCGGACTTAAGCGATTAGACAACCACCGCCAAAGATACCCTGACGTGAACTTTTGATCCTTGAGTTGCTCAGGTCACCTCCGTGGCCACCCCTGTCTTCCAGGGGGAGATGGTGCGTTCCGTCTTCTGTGTGACTTGATCCCTGCGGACCGAGGGAGCGGACTCGGGAGGGATCCTGTGAAACAGCCACAAGGGCCTGCCTCTTGTGAATCTTTTTTTGTGTGTGTGCCTCTGATTCTTGGTCTTGCCTTTGTTCATCCAGTTTCCATAGTTTAATTTTACTTCCCTGTTCAGCCTCATTCGAGGCACGGCTCTTCCTGGCCTCCTCGGGTGCCGTTCTGGGTCGCGCCTTTTGTCTTTTAAAGCATCTCATGAGGCTGGACGTGCCCTTGTGGGTTGATGTGGTGATAAGGTGGCCACAGTGAGAAAGATGGACAGTGTGCTCCCACCTGGCCAGAGGTCACTCGGAGTTGCCCCGCTTGAACGTCCGTTTTAACGTTTTAAGCTTTAGAGTTAAACCGTTTTTTTGTGATCTGTGTTTCCCGTGTACATTTTGGTCACCACATTAGACGTCATCAGTGCAGGGACTCCGGGGCAGATGGGCTGGGGTCCCAGGTAACCTGTGAGTGGGTGAAAGTCGCTCAGTCGTATCCGACCCTTTGTGACCCCTACAGTCCATGGAATTCTCCAGGCCAGAATGCTGGAGTGGGTAGCCTTTCCCTTCTCCAGGGGAGCTTCCCAACCCAGGGATGGAACCCAGATCTCCTGCATTGTGGGTGGATTCTTTACCAGCTGAGACACAAGGGAAGCGCTCCCCCCCCCCCCCCCGCCGCCAGGTAACGTAGCAGAAGGCAAACTGTCTACTAACTTTTTCCTGTTGTTTAGCTGGAGATGTTTGCACAGAAAGTGTTAGTTTTATTTACATGTATTAAGTTTTGTTTCTTTTTAGTGCTGGAAGACACTTTGGTTTTCCCAGAAAAATGAAGGCAAGCCTATACTACGTAGAGACTTCTCGTGCTTTGTGAGCACTCAGTGTTAACATTCATGAGAAAATGTGGGCGTATGTGCGTCCCGCTAAATTCAAAGCTCTGTGTACTTACGACTCTCCCAGCCACCTTCAGCTCCAGAAGAATGGGAATCTGTTAAGAATCGTATGCTTTTTCTAAGCCTCCATTTTTTTCTCCCTCAGTTCATCAGTGGTTTTATCTTCGGGTGTCATCAGAATGCCAGCTTCAACTTAGGCAGTTTGGTTTGGAAATGGGAAGGAGTATGGGTTTCTTTTTTTTTTTTAAGCAAAACTGAGGATCAGTTTGCTTCCTTTTATAGTTTCTTCTCATTCTTTTTGTGCTTTCTATGCTGTGTGCGATCATTGGAGGCGGCTGTGATTACAGTCAGTCAGGTGGTTTTCAAACTTTGAACTGGCTGTGTCTCCTCCTTCGCCTGTTAACTCCTGATGATAAACGAACGTGGTTCTTGGATGGAGCTGTACCCAGAGGGACCTGAACTCTGTGTGTTCTAGAGTATGTTTATGCTGATGATTAAGAAGTTGGTATGGGCTGTGCTGCCTGCCTTTGAAATAGGGGTCTTAATTGTCTGCATGTTATTAGCAAAAGAGAACATTTAAGCTGGAGTTAAAAGCTTTTCCTTCTCTGCTGGGAGAAGTGAGATGGAGAATGTTATTTATTGTGCAGCCACGAGGGTGGCAGAGGGGTGGGGAGAGAGTGAAGGGTGTTTAATAACATGGAGATGTCGGTAATATAAAAAGTGGAAAAAGTAGGTTACAAAACAGTGGGTGTGCTGTCTCTTCACAGCAGTAGAATCCTATTGTGGTTTAAAGTGTTTATGCCGAGGAAACATGACCAGGAACGTAACCAACCCGTGATAGTGATGGCAGTTATCTTTGGGCAGAGGGATTGCCATTCTTTTGGTTTTCTTTCTTTGCTTGCTAAATGTTTTGTGTATTTCTACTACGAACTACCCCCCCCCCCGACCCCCGCCCCTGCCCCTTTAACGTAAGAGTGAGTCTGAAAATGAGGCAGAAAGAAACCTCCCAGATGGTAGATACTTCGAGCTTTGGGCAGCTGGATAGTGTTTGATGCAGATACTTCGAGCTTTGGGCAGCTGGATAGTGTTTGCTGGGTTGGGCGTGCTTTGTCAGCAGCCCCCTTTGTGCTTTGGGTCCGAGGATGTCGAGGTCATTGCGCTGCCAGTGGCGCCTTCTAGGAGCCTCCCACCGTGGGAAGCGGAGGGGAGGGGTAGAAGGTTGGTTATTTTTTCAGAAAAAGTGGATGTTACATCCGATTCTTTTTTTCACCCAGCAACTTGCAAACCAGGTGTTTCAGTTTCTCTGCTATGGACACGTACGGCTTGCATTTTCATCCTTCAGGGTCTTGTGGTTGCACAGACGTTGTCTGAATCTTTATTAGTGTTCTAACTTTCTCCTGTGCGCACTATGAAAAGTGTGGCCTGTGATCAAACTCAAATTTGTTTCTATTTTTTCTTGGGTTTTGAGGGAGAGGTCTTGTCATTACGTAATTGCCTCATTGAGGTGTTATCTAAATTGAGCGTTTAGATATCAAAGTGATAACTACACATAGCCATAGTCTTAGGCAAAAATAATAGAGTGGCCGGAAGCTCTTCATTGTTTTGCCTTCAAGCTGAGTAACGTCCCTCAAGTGTCATTGCTTCCCAGGGTCTGTTTCATGGTGGTTCCTTCCTGAACGGAAGGACAGGGTTGGCCAATGCCATGTAACAGCTAACCTGGGACGTGTCTTTATCCCCCCTCCCCATGCGGCTTTTAGTATTTCTGAAATAAGGATGCATCTTCCAGCTGATAAGTGTATTTCACGTGGTGGTAGGTCCTTCACTCGCTTATCTCCCCTGCATCCCTCATCCTCCCCAAAGTTGAAGTTGGCCAACGTCAACCTTGTGTGTTATGGTAGACTCTTGGTGGTTGTCACAGCAACTGCAGCCTTAATCTCTCTTGTTCAGTTATGATGTGTCTGTTAAGAAGTTCCCACCTGGACCGTAGGACACGTGCCTGCTCAGTGGCCTCATCGGGGAATCGAGTCCGTTTTTCACGACTCTGCTGTCTATAGCCTGGCCCGGTTCAGAGCCTTTGTTGGTCTGAGGTTGGCTGCCAGTGGCAGTTAGAGCTTTGTTCTCCTTTTCTGCTTGCAGAGGGAAGATAATCACCTCCTGTGGCTTTCTGCTTAAGATTAAGAAAATCTCGTTCCCATAATCAGCCAGGAAATCTCCCGTTGTGTCTCCCTGGCCCGCAGAAGCTGAGATCTGCGCATCCCTCAGCCAGCCAGTGGGAAGGCGGGGGTGGGGTTACCTTTATTGCCTTACTGGTCCCGCCCTTGAGCTGGGTGAGCCCCGTGGTGGCCCCACAGTGCACCTGTTGGATAATTCATCCACCTTCAGAAATGTCCATGGTCTCATGGAATCGCACTCTCCCTTTCCCCAGAGAGGCGGCCCAAGTATTTGTTTAAGTGTTGCAGAGATCTCTGGGTGACACCCTGCCACTTCTCCACCTGAAAGGTTTTTTTTTTTTTTTTTTTAATATCTAGTGACTCTGACGTAGTTGGTCACTAGATCCGTCCAGCCTCCGGCAGCGAAGAAGGAACAAGATGTTACAATAAACCTCCCATTTGGAGAGGGAGCAGATAAGGAATCTCAGGGTATGGCTGCTGGTGGAACAGGAGTAGCCAGGAGCTCTCGCTGCTCAGCCAGTCCGGCCGCTTCCGGCTCTGCTGTTGTGTGTCCACTGTGAGGGTCTGCTTTGATCCCTGTCTCCTGCAGCTGCACCTGGATGGATGGGAACCAGCAGAGCCCCCTCCTCGGGGGCCCTGCTTGGGTGAGAGCTTGTGACTTCAGGATGGTATGTCTGGGGGTTCAACAGCTGAAGGCTGGTATCAGTTGAGTGGAATACTTGGCAGTATTGAATCATGAAAACTTAGATTCCAGGTTTTTTTTGTTTGTTTGTTTTGTTTTTTTCCTTCCAGTCAATTCCATGGGCTGGTAAATGACAGCCAGTGATCTTATCCAGATGAACTCTCTGCTTTGGGAATTTCTGTGTCTTAGTGACAGGTCTCTATGCTGTGCGCATCCCATCGCTTCTGCCTCGAGGTGATTTGAAAAATAGTCTCGAATGAAGAGGCACCAAGTTTGGGTAACAGAAAGCAGGGCACTTAAGCTCATTCTGCTCAGCAGAACCTTCTCTGGACTGGGATCGTGGGACTCACAGGACCCTCTACCTGCCCTGGCCCTCTTTGGACATTCCAATTTTGTTTATAGTGTAGTTTGTATCACAGAATCTCTGATAGTTGGGGACGCTTGATTACAAGCAACAGAGACCCACTCTGATGGATTTGAGCAGAACGGGATTTACTGAAGGCATTTTGCATAGCCCAGAAGTACCTGTCAAGCTGGAGAGTCAGGCTTGGCCAGTGGTCAAGGACGAAGAGAAGCTGGACACGCAGGATCGCAGCCAGCGAGCCTGCAGGGAGCATCCGATGGGGCCCCAGGGACCCTGGACACTGCATGCTGCCTCCCACACTGTCCCCGCCCCCTTGGCTGCCATGTGGCGGGGCGCCTCTTGTTGTAACTGCCTCAGCCCTCCTGTTCCCTTCTTGTGGTGGGCATCAACTCAGCCACTGCCAGGCTCAGTGATCCCGTAGGAGGAGTCCTAGGACCTGGAAACGGGTCCACTCACAGTTAGAGCTGGTCACAGCAAAAGGGTAGCAAAGCGGAATCACTAAAGAAATCATGGCGCCCGGAGTGACATCGGAGATCAGCGGGGAGCTTCCGAGAGGCCTCCTCCAGGGGCGTCAGGCAGGGCGGGCTCCGTTCCTCTGACCGCTGCTGGGACCACGTGGAGGAGATGCTGTCTCCCAGGGCGTTCGTCAGAGACCCAGTGCCCAAGCTTTGTGTTGGGAATGGACTGTGTCAGTGCCGCCTGCCTACCGCGTGCTAAAATTCTAGCTCCCAGGAGGAGGGCAGGTGTTGGCACAGTCAGTCTGGGCACCCTTCACCATTGGGGCACGCTTGTGTTAGTGGACGGAGCTGCCAGCCCAGAGCCAGTCCTGCAGGCACACTTGGGAAGGACAGCAGCCTCAGGCCCGCTCCACTGCCTCTTTTCTGCCCACTCTCCGTGTGTCTCTGGTGGGAAAAGTCCAGCAGGAACCTCTGACTGGGCTCACCGCCTCGCTGCTGGGAGGGTCTGTTTGCCCCTCTTCCACTTTTGGTTTCTGTCTTGGGGGATGGCCCCAGCTGGCCCCGGAACTCGGGCTGTGGGAATCCCCAAACACAGGAAGTGGTTTCTGATGCTGGGAAGTGCGGTGTTCCTCCTCCCAGAGTCAGAGCCTTGGTGGGGAGTGAGGCTGAGTGGCGTGAGCCTCTGCCATGTGGCTGTGAGGGAGAAGCTCTGATGCGTTTTTGCAAATTTCACATCCTTGAGGGGGGCAGAGTGCCCCCCCCCCACCCTGTGTCCTGGAGGGGGTCCATGCTGTCCAAGAACCCACAGTACGACGAGTTCAGCGGAGACCTGAGTGAGGGGTTGATGGCTACTCGAGGTTTTGGGACAGAATATTCCAGGCTACGGGGGACAGGGTGGGTGGATAGCAGACACAGAGGCTTGAGGAGCAGAGAGAGAAGCAGGGTGCCTGGGGCGTGTGGGGCAGGGGTGTGGAAAGAGGCCACAGGAGCTGATTTGGGGGGCTGGGTTTTTCTCAGAGTTGCAGAGCCGTTGGAGGGTTTTAAGCAGAGCAGTAGCAGGATCTAATTTGTGAAGCGCCTCTAGGGAGAAAGGATTGTTGTGGGAAGGACATGAAAGAAAGCAGGGAGACCAGTCCGGAATCTCCAGTACTGGTTGGTTGGTCGGGAGGTGATGGTTGGCTGAGGTGTGAGGAAGGGCATGGTGCCATGTGGTGAAGTGGATGGGTCTGGTCTGTATTTTGGAGGAAGTGCCTGGGTCTTGATAGATGTATATGGAGCTACCACCCAGGGTTTTGGTGTGAGCAGTTAGGTGGACTCAGTACACCAGTTACTTACCTAATAGTAAGGGGAAAAGGGGAGATCCAAAGGTGTGTTTTGATTATGTTAAGAGTAACATACCTGCTCGGGCTTCCCTGGTGACTCAGTGGCAAAGAATCTGCCTGCCAGCGTAGGAGAAGCAGGAGGCAAGAGCTCGATCGCTGGGTCAGGAAGATCCCCTGGAGAAAGAAAATGGCAACCTACTCCAGTATTCTTGCTTGGGAAACCCCAAGCTAGAGGAACCTGGGGTGCTGCAGTCCATGGGGTTGCAAAGAGTCAGACATGACTGAGCATGCACACACTCTAAGGGGATAAGACCAAAATGGACTCAGTACGTGCACACTAAGGGGATAAGACCAGAATGGACTCAATACATCAGCAGTATCCTCCTGCCTGGAGAAGGCCAAATCATCGTGTGTCTGGTGATGCGAACAGAAGTTTCTGTCTGCAGTTGAAAGGGTGTTGGAGACGTGAGTTTAGACGTCAAATGCGATGCAGCAGGGCTGCGTGGAACCAGCTTGGTGGCAAGGAGCGCCATCGGATGCAGACCTAGTTTTACGTTTGTGTAAGTGAAATACCAACCGAAGAATCTGAGTTAGCACAGAAAGGGGCTTTGAGAATGTTTTACCTTTTGAACTGAACATCAGGTGTGAGAAGTACTGTTCTGATGAGTTCACAGTTCACGTTTTCAGAGTCTCAGACCTTATTTCTCCACTCAAAGCCCTTGTATAGTCTTAGCTTTTGTATATTGTTCTTTCATAACAAGCACTTGTCTTGTTAGAATGAGGCTGGTCTTAGGACACAAAAAGATTAATAATTGTAGGAAGGGGCAGGAGTGACCGGTAATGGACGATTTGATGAATGGGATGAGGTGGGTTGGTAAGTCCCAACATTGGTAATATCCTGTTGCTCCAGGGAGGAGGGACTTCCCAGGTTCCGAATCTTTTTTTTTGTTCGTTTTTTTAAATAATTAAAAAGAATTGAAGTATAGGAAGTTCTCTGGCGGTCCAGTGGTCAGGATTCCACACTCTCACAGCTGAATGCCTGGGTTTACTCACTGGTCGGGGAACTAAGATCGTATATGCCTCGAGTCTTGTGGTGCAGCCAAAAAAAAAAAAAAAAATTGAAGTATAGTTAATTTACAGTATTGTTAGTTTCAAGTGTACATCAAAGGTGATTTAGTTGTACATGTATATATGTATGTATATATATTCTTTCCGATTTTTTCAATTATAGTTTATTACAAGATATTTAGTATAGTTCCTTATGCTACACAGTAGGTCCTTGTTTATTTTATATCTAGTAATGTGTATATGTTAATCCCAAACTCCTACTTTATTCCGGTTTCCCAGTCTTGTGGTGCTTTTAATACATGGGTAACAAGGACATTGTGCTGCTTTGCCAGGTGACCTTAATTCTGCAAAGTGACGGTTTCAAGCAGATATTCTGGTCTGGGCAATGGCAGTTTCAAGAATTCCTTTGGCCTTTAAGAAATCTGTGGAAAATAAAAACCAGTGTAAAATGATCCAAAGTGCCCTTCTTCTTTGGAATGTCTTCGTATTTTGAGGGGGCTTGGAGAAGCAGGAGGTCTTTTCAGTTGGAATTGTAGGGAAGGAGGACAGTTAAGAAAATCTGAAGTAATGGCCTAGACTAGGAGAAGGGAGGGGAGGTCTGTGTGGCATGAACAAATAAGGGCTTTGTTTTTCGGACTGGCTGATCTGCTGAGATTGTCCAGTCTGGGATTCTGGCTTGCGTGGAGCGGACACGCGTGAGACCTGATGCTGTGCTGGGGACTGAGGTGGTCAGTGACACACAGCCCCTGCTCCGAGGGAGGGTCTGATCTACGTGAGACAGGAACGTGGACAGCAGCCACTTGTGGTCAGTGCGGTAGTAGCGATAACTGTATAGGAGGGCAGCTGAGTCTGGGCCCTGAAGGTGGGTGGCAAAACTGGTGTAGGCTTCGAACAGTGACGTCTGAGCTGAGTTTTGGATTAAAATAAGCCAGTAGTTAAAAGTTGGGAACTTTTCCTCTGCTAGGTGCTAACGCGTATATCTGACAAAAACTAACTTGCAAAATCTTCACAACAGCCCTTGAAGGTGGGTATTTTGTAAATTCTTCTTTTTTTAAATATTTACTTATTTATTTGGCCATGCAGGCTCTTAGTTGTGGCATGTGGGATCTAGTTCCCTGACCAGGGTTTGAACTTGGGCCCCCTGCATTGAAAGTGCAGAATCCTAGCCACTGGACCACCAGGGAAGTCCTGGAGGTGGGTACTTTATCACCATCTCACAGGTGGGCAAACTGAGGCACAAAGAGATTAGCTAACTTGCTCGAGGGTCACAGAGCTAGGAAGCGGCAGAGCCAGGACTGGAACCGAGGCAGTCGGGCTCCAGAGCCTGTGGGTGGGACCAGCACTCGGCGGTGTCTCAGGGCAGGTCTCCAGGGAGCGGAGAGGGGGCACCCGAGAGGCCCGAGTGGCCAGAGTCACAGGAGGAGCTGGTTATCTGTGAACAGCCTTGTGGACCTTGTCAGGGAACTGGGGCTTTATCCTCTGGGGCACTGTGAGAGCTCGTTAGAGCTGTGCTTTCTTCATGTTCACCTTGCAGCTGGCAGAGAACGGACGGGGAGGTGGACCACGGTGGGCGGTCCCATAGCTGCCTGGGCAGAGCTGGTGGCCGTGGCTGTGGGACTGACCACGTAAGGGTGCAGGAGGCAGAGAGTAAATCCCAGAGGCACGTGGAAGGCAGAAGGCATTGTATGTGGCTACTGACCGATTAGACTAGAAAAAGGGAAAATTCTAGAATAACCATCACCCCCCTCCCCCCAGGTTTGTTTCAGGTGATTACTGGATGGGAGGGAGAAACCCTTTCTTAAATTATTTACTAAGTACCAGGTACAGTGGTTTTAAACTGGGTGGTAAGCCCCCCTGACCCCCCAGAACTTTTGGCAGTACCTGGAAAGGCTTTTGGTGGTTAAAACTTGGGAGATGCTCCTGGCATCCGTGGGTAAGGCCAGGGATGATGCTAAGCATCCTACAAAGCACAGGAAGGCCCCCCCAATAAAAGCTTAGCAGGCCCCAAACACCAGTAGTGCAAAGTTGCAGAAACCCTGCTCTAGTGTGTACCAGTTTTACACGATTATCTAGTATCATCCATCCACCAAACACGTGGGGGTTCTTAAATACTCTTTTTCATGTTTTTCAGATGAGAAAAGCAAAGCTTAGCAAGCATAGGTGGCTTGACCAAAGTCCCAGGGCCTAGTGAGGGCCAGAGTCGGAATTTGAACCTGGGTCTTCGGCGTCCTGGATGGAGATGTGCCCTTTTCAGTTCGCCTGCGGTTTTGTTCCTCACAAGGCTGTAGAGGATGAGGCATGTTGAGTTGTGGGGCTCTGTGTTTCTGTCATGCTGGCTCCAGACTGGAGCAGGCAGGAAGGAAGGTGGTTATTTATACTCAGCTCTGCACAGGATCGAATTTCCCAGTCCCGAAGGTCTAGCGGGGAGTTCACAGGAGTTACTGTCTGGATGTTGGCTTTTCTCCTGCAGATATGCACATGCACCATCTTTGCCTGTTAAAAATACTGTTGTTAAATTCAGGTAAAATGGGAAAATGATAACTTCCCATTTATTTATAAATTCCTGTTTCTTCCCTGTGCATATTAACTATTGCAGCTTCCCAGTGATTTAATTATGGAGTATCTCTTGGAGGAGGGGTTGGGAGAGTCATTCATGACCACTCTGGGTTTAGAGGTAGCAGAACTATTAAAAATACCTTGATTTGCTAGAGGTAAAGAGGCCTTCTGAGAATCAGTCAGTTTTAGCGTGGTCTGAATTGACTAGAGGGCTTTCTGTAGTTCAAGAGAGTGTGGCATTTCGATATCTGTCCGCTTTTTAATGGTGGCTCTTTGGTTTCCCGGCAGCCTTCCTTGGTGGCCTGGGATGATAGAGCCCCAGGGACAGAGTTTTCGCAGTCAAACTGTCTAACGCCAGGTCACTGGGCTTTTCAAGGTTGTGCATTTTGAGGTCTTTGGGTGGTGAGCTGAATGAGGCTGCCCTGCTGAGCCCGAGATAGGTGTGTGTGGGCCTGATTTCTCCATGTGGACCCCAATCCTGTTAATATTTGTGTCCGGCCTCATAGCACCCCAGTGCCTGAGCTGCTGGGTCCATCCGGTGAGTGTGCAGTTTCTGTCCTGTATCCCTCGGATCTGTTGTCCTGAAAGATGCTGGGGCTCCCGCATCTGGGCGGTGCTTCTTTGGGCGATACCTGTTGGCTGCACCTTCCACTCTGATGCCAGTGCTGCTGGAAAGTAACCGCTCAGGAGTTCGGTGAGCCAACAGCAGGATCTTTAGCTCTCTGTTAGAAGAGTTCAAGTATACATAGAAAATCAGAAAAAAAAAAAAAATGAGAAAAGGAGGACCTCAAACTTTACAGTGTGCTGGTTGCTGGCCGGGATTTTACTGCATACGACACTGAGCTTGAGTGTGGTGTTGCCTTTTCAGATTCCTTGTGTAGACTCATTCCTATAACACAGAAGAAGTCAAAGGACATTTTGACGGAGAAATGGCAGGGGTAATCAATAAAAAGAGCACTTCTAAATTGAGCTCAGTATTGAAGAATAATGACAAAAATATCATGATATATTCACTAATTCACTGCAGTTCAGTTGCTCAGTAGTGTCTGACTCTTGGAGACCCCGTGGACTGCAGCACGCCAGGTTTCCCTGTCCATCACCAACTCCCAGAGCTTACTCAAACCCATGTCCATCGAGTTGGTGATGCCATCCAACCATCTCATGCTCTGTCATCCCCTTCTCCTCCCACCTTCAATCTTTTCCAGCATCAGAGTCTTTTCCAAGGAGTTAGTTCTTCGCATCAGGTGGCCAAAGTATTGGAATTTCAGCTTTAGCATCAGCCTTTCCAGTGAATATTCAGGACTGATTTCCTTTAGGATGGATTGGTTGGATCTCCTTGCAATCCAAGGGACTCTCTGGAGTCTTCTCCAACACCGCAGTTCAAAAGCATCAATTCTTCAGCACTCAGCTTTCTTTATTGTCCAACTCTCACATCCATACATGACCACTGGAAAAACCATCCATAGCTTTGACTAGATGGACCTTTGTTGGTAAAGTAATGTCTCTGTTTTTTATATGCTGTCTAGGTTGCTCATAGCTTTTCTTCCAAGGAGCAAGTGTCTTTTAATTTCATGGCTGCAGGCACCATCTGCAGTGAGTTTGGAGGCACACCGCGCCCCCCGCCATAGTAAAAGTCTCTCACTGTTTCCATTGTTTCCCCATCTATTTGCCATGAAGTGATGGGACTGGATGCTATGATCTTAGTTTTTTGAATGTTGAGTTTTAAGCCAGCTTTTTCACTCTCCTCTTTCACTTATATTTCACTCTATTAATGTTACTGTTACTCATTGCTTACCTGATTTGGCTTAGGTGTTTTTTTTTTTTTTTCCTGTTTCAAAATTTCCTGATGAGGAATACCTTATTCTAATATTGCTTGCCTTAGGCAGGACAGTTAATCATGGGTTTCCTTTTCTGCAGTGGGAAGACAGCAGGCAAAAATTATATAGTGTTTTTTTTTTTTTTAAAGGCCTGAATAAAGTACACCCTCCTGAGAGAGAACATCAGTAAGGATTTCATGGGTTGACTTAAATTATTTTTATTATAATATTTCTTAAAATATATCCAAACATTAAAGGAGGAATGAACATGTTTATAGTGCATAAATCACTGTAACTATCACAGTAACCAACACACAGGTTCATTACAGATGTGATTCCCGACCTAATTCAATTGAGATTTTTGTTCAGTCACTAAGTCATGTCTGACTTTTTGCAACCCCATGGACTGTAGCATGTGAGGCTCCCCTGTCCTTCACTATCTCCTGGGGTTTGCTCAAATTCATGTCCATTGAGTTGGAGATGCTGTCCAACCATCGCATCCTCTGCTGCCCACTTCTCCTTTTGCCTTCAGTCTTTCCCAACATCAGGGTCTTTTCCAATGAGTTGGTTCTTTGCATCAGGTGGCCAAAGTATTGGGGCTTCAGCATCCATCCTTCCAATGAGTATTCAGGGTTGATTTCCTTTAGAATGGACTAGTTTGCTCTCCTTGCAGTCCAAGGGACTCTCAGGAGTCTTCAAATTAACTTCCTGATTTAAAATATTTTTGGCCATGCCGCATGGCATATGGGATCTTCAGGTCCTCGACCAGGGATGGAAGCCATGCCCCCGCCGGTGGACAGGCAGAGTGGTAGCCACTGGGCTGCCAGGGATGTCCCGACTACATGGTTTTTAAGGTGGCAGGTGTTGCTGACTTACTAAGGCCACAGCGTCGTCTTTGGACATCCTGGCTGCTGGACAGGTTTCTCCTCCCGACCTACCATGTGCCAGGTGTTGGTTGCTCACTCTGCTTTCCTTTGTTCCCATTGTTCAGACTTTTCTTGTACCATGTGCTCTTAGCGCGTTGAGACACCAGTGACCTGAAGTCTTGTTACCTGGAGACATAGAGGCATTACTGACGCCCTCTTGATTGTGAAGACAAGACTGGCTTTAGCCCCAGAAATCGTGGTGAGCCCTCCATTACTTAATGTGGCCGTGTCGATGGTCTCGAATGTATTTGTATTAAAACATTAAGATCGTCATGGCCTGAGGCTTCCTGGACCAGAAGTGGTCCTCACTCTTCACCCTGCAGGGATGGTTACTGTGGTGGGTGGTGGCGCCTCTTTGGACAGCCAGTGTATTTTGTCCATCAGCTCTGCCATCAGACACTGTGACTCATCAGAATACAGATGGTTCACTCCTGGCCCATTGACCACCCGCACTGAGAACGTCGACTGTCCATCGCGTCCGGTGCCACGGTTGCTATTTGCTCTTGTACCCGTCTCGCCTTTAGCTTCATACTGAGCATTTTCCTGCTTAAAGAACACAAGTCAGTCAGGCTCTAATCTTTCCCTTCCTCAGCAACCCTCTTTCCATTGCCACCATCAGACGACCTTGCTGATTTTCCAAGCAATAAATGCTTTTGTTGTCTTGTTTTCAGGGTGAACAAAACTTTTTTGTTGTTTTTTGGCTTTCGAGTCCCTGACAAGGAAGGCAACACCGGGGTGCCCTGCTCAGTGTCGAGTGGGTGCTCAGCGAAACACTGGTAGTTGTACTTCTCTAAAGTTGTACTAATACTTGTTTGAACAGCACTGGACATTGGCTGTCCAAATGAGCATTGCATTTCGAGGTGGTTTCTTGGGAGGCCTTGCCTCTACTCTTCATGAGGTAACCACGGATCAGTGAGATCCTTGCTGATCCTCTGAGTTGTTGTTCAGTCACTCAGTCATGTCCGATTCTTTGTGGCCCTGTGGACTGCAGAACACCAGGCTTTGCTGTCCTTCGCCATCTCCCAGAGTTTGCTCAGAGTTGGTGATGCCATCCAACCATCTTCTCCTCTGTCATCCCTTTCTCCTCCTGCCTTCAATCTTTCCCAGCATCAGGGTCTTTTCTAATGAGTTGGCTCTTTGCATCAGGTGGCCAAAGTATTGGAGCTTCAGCATCAGTCCTTCCAAAGAATATCGAGGGTTGGTTTCCTTTAGGATGCACTGGTTGGACCTCCTTGCAGTCCAGGGGACTCTCAGGAGTCTTCTCCAGCACCACAGTTTGCAAGCACCAGTTCTTTGGCTCTCAGCTTTCTTTATAGTCCGACTCTCTCATCGATACATGACTACTGGAAAAACCATAGCTTTGACTATATGGACCTTTGTCGGCAAAGTAATTTCTCTGCTTTTTCATACGCTATCTAGGTTGGTCACAATCCTTACTCTGTCAAAACTGCCTTCTCAGCCAGGTTACCAGCCATCTCAGCCTCCTTACCTTATAATAGCACCTTATTTAAATGGTCTTAACTGGGTTGAAGACTCATCTTCGTCAGGATGGCTGACTCTGAAGCTGTTTCTAGAAGTTAAGTTTATCCCCCGGGAAGACACGCTTGCCAACCACTCAGGGTGTCGGGTATAATGGGACGTGTGGGCCTCAGTGGCACTCCTCCTGTAGAGAACGTGGGACTCCAGGTGTGGACTGATGACCGACTGTTGAATAGTGCTGTGGGCCCCACGGCGGCTGTGCCGGCGCACCACACTTCTCAGTGTTACAGCCGAAGAGCCCGCCACGTCCTTTCCCTGGTGGCTCAGACAGTAGAGAGGGTCCTCAGTGCGGGAGACCTGGGTTCAGTCCCTGGGAAGTGGCAACTCCAGCGTCCTTGCCTGGAAAAGCCCATGGACGGAGGAGCCTAGCAGGCTACAGTGCACAGGGTTGCACACAGTCAGGCACGACTGAGCGGCTTCACTCGCGTTTATTATCTGTGCCTGTAGAATAAGAATCAGGCGAGGAGCTTGGTAAATCTTGCTCTCCGTTAAGAGAAGTGAAAGAGCAGAAATTCCTGGTCGGTTTTTATGCGGTAGAAATACATACACATGTTCTTAATGTTTTTCCCCTCGTAGTCGCTTCGGTTACTTGTCCCTTTCCTGTTGCATCTGACATTTCTTGAAGCCTTTTGGGAATCCTTTTTCGGAGCCTCCATTTTCATAGAAGTTAGGAGGTTCTGGGTTTTACTTCTGACGGTGATTGCTAGATACTAGGAAATCAGTGGCTCAAAGAGCGTTTTCTCCCCAAATGCTGCAGATTGTTTGGGGGCTGTGTTTATTTTAGGGGGGCGGTTTGTGAACTTAGATCCCCTTTTACACACCCACACCCTTGAAAGTACAGGGTATAAGTCAGAGCCTGTCATCTTTAAATGCTTTTCTAATATGCTTATCAATTTAAACACCTAAGGCCCAGGCTCTGAAGGTGAATGTTCACGTCTAAGTGCGTCTTGGTTTCTGCCAAGAATGAGCAAGTGTAGAGCCAGTGAGGAGTTGGCAGAACACAGCGCGGCTCCGCGGAGGCCGACTGACGGCGGATGCTGCTGCTGGATTGCGGTTCCGATCGAGCAGCGTGGAGGCCTCGTCCAAAGCAAGGCTGGGAAGAAGCCCACATTCACATGTCATACTTGCAAGTGTTGGGAGCAATTCTGGGGAGGCACATATGTATGAGATACCGTGCTGATCTCCGGCTTTGAAGAGTGACAGTAAAAGGGAATGGTGAAGTGTGTGTGCTCGTGTGTCCGTATGAAGATAGTTGCTCCCAAAGAAGGGTTTCGTTTTTGTTGCTGGCCATGTTTTGTATGGGATCTTAGTTCCCCAGCCAGGGATCAAACCTGAGCACCCTGCAGTGGAAGTGTGGAGTCTTAACCTCTGGGCCTCCGCGGAAGTCCCCAGTCTTAATACCACGGCTTAGCCCTGTGATCGCCTATGTGCTGTTTGCATTTGAGGAGTTATCACAGGATGGTTTGACATGCTGTAGTTAAAGCAGTGACATGGGGTGGGGTGGGGTGAACCGCTGCAGGGGTACACCTGGCTTACCTGGCACACCTGGCACACCTGGCTGGGGGAACCTGAAGGTACACCTGGATTCCTTGTCACACCTGTGGTTCTCGTGGACTAGGGTCTTTTAGCTAAGAAAGCAAACTCTAGGCGAAGAAGTGAACCGAGGAGCTCTGCGGGAACCGAGCAAGGCTTCCAGGGCTTCCGAGACTGCCCGCATGTGTCGTGCTTTCTCACGTATCCTTAGTGTCCCAGCAGAGCTGTTTGAGCAGTGGAAGCTGGAGAGGAGATGTCCTGCAGCGTCTGGCAGATGGGAGGCGAGGCGAGGCGAGGCGAGGCGAGGCGACTTGGGAAGCTGGCACTTCTCAGCCTGCCTGGAATGCGAGCATCCCGGATGGCAGCTGGTGGAGGCAGAAGGGGATGCAGGTGGACTGTGTGAGGGTCGGGAGCTGAGCCCAGGGGTGGGATTTCCTGGAGGCAAAAATGGGGCTACACCGTTTGGCAGCAGGGCTGCAGAATTTTAAAACACAAAGGACAAAAGCATCTCACTGTTCTCAATCCCAATTTGTTTCTCGTCTCAGCAGAGAGGAAAATGTCCTAAGTCACTCAGTTGTGTCCGACTCTTTGAGACCCAATGGACTGTAGCCCGCCAGGCTCCTCTGTCCATGGGATTCTCCAGGCGAGAATACTCGAGTGGGTTGCCATTTCCTCCTCCAGGGGATCTTCCCCAGCCAGGGATCGAACCCACAGGTCTCCTACGTCTCCTGCACTGGCTGGTGGGTTCCTTACCGCTGGTGCCACCTGGTAAGAGGGGAAAATGGTTACTTGCAAAGTGAGGGAGCTCAGTGAGGCAAGAGTGAATATGATCCTTGGGCCACTCAGACCCACGTGAGCAGATTCTCTAAATGTTCTTGGGTGGGGTGTTACCTCTTGCCTCAGACTTGCTCTGCAGAAGACTGATGGACCTACCAAGGGAAGATGTCAACATTCTCCACCTACTGTTTCTCTTCGCTTTTCCCATTACTCATGCAACAAAGGGAGGAGCTTGAGGGACGTCCCTGCGGTGTGTGGCCGTGGCCCAGGCTCGGCGCTCGAGTGATGCGGCTGCACGCTGACAGTGGGGACGGATTGGGCCGCGGCAGCTCTGGCTCCTTCAGTTTTCCTTTGGAAAAGGATGCATTCCCCTGGCTTCTTGTTTCATGCTCCTCTCTAGCGTGGCTTCTTAGAAAAGATGACTGTCTCTTTATGCCCTTCCTCAGCAAGTATTAGCAGTGGAGTAAGGACTCTTGTGAAAGCCTTTATTTTCCACAGCTTTTCAAGTAGCTGAGTACCAGCGATGTTAAGGTTGAAAATGAGGCCATCTCACCGGGAACCAACTTTCAGATGTTGAAGTCAATATAGATTTTTAATAACGTGGGAGACTTATTACTAAAAGTACTCCGTATTTGAATCATTCCTCTCTCTTGTTAGCTCAGTTTTAGGAAGCAGTCCTAGGGATTCCCGAGGAAGAAAGTTTGGCTGGATCTGAGGGCCGTGATTGTGAATTTTCTGGATCTTTCTTGGGCATGCTGTTGGAGGAATACCAGTCTCTCAGAATACGACTATGAAGTGTTAACTCTGTATGCTGACTGACACAGGGATCCTGAGTTGAAAATGGTGGTTACCACCACCCTAAAATTACACAGAAACCCAGAAAAGTGAAAAAGTGAAAGTGTTAGTCGCTTAGTTGTGTCTGACTCTTCTGTGACCCCCTGAACTATAGCCCACCAGGAGAAGGAAATGGCAACCCACTCCAGTGTTCTTGCCTGGAGAATCCCAGGGATGGGGGAGCCTGGTGGGCTGCTGTCTGTGGGGTCGCACAGAGTCGGACACGACTGAAGTGACTTAGCAGCAGTAGCAGCAGGCTCCTCAGTCCATGGAATTCTCCAAGTAAGAATACTGGAGTGGGTTACCACTCCCTTCTACAGAGATCTTCCCAACCCAGGATCGAACCCAGGTCTCCCGCACTGCAGACAGCTTCTTTACCATCTGAGTCACCAGGGAAGGGCCTTGGAATTCCACAACTGTAGAGTAAGGACCTCTGAAAGTCTCCTCTGTTAAAGCAGCGAGAACACTGGCAAGACACATCAATATCAACTTTTCCAAAACTTTGGAAATTAAAGACTTGGAACAAAAAGAGTAACATTTGTTCAAGAACAGCTGTGTCAGCGCAGCAGGAGCAGTGGGCTTCCCGTGGTGTTTCAACTTGTGTGGATCCCGTCCGCCTTGCTCCAGCTCCATGGTGGCCATGCAAGCCAGTGGCCTTGCAGCTCTGGCGGCAGTGAAAACCAGCAGTCTCGTAGCCACTGGGTGGGCGAGCACAAAGCTGGAGCTCCTCCAGAGGCCCACTTCTTTCCAAGAAAGTGTCACCTGTCTGACAGCCCGCGTGAACGCTCCATTCTTAGGGCTTGTCTTTATTTGATCTGACTTGGAACACACTTTGTGCAGGGGCCCCACTCCACTGCACGTTGGTTGAGAATGGTCAGTTGCGATTGTTTCATCACGGGTGCCTGAGATGGTGTTGCTATTTGGGGCCAACAATTAACTGATCAAAAAGTACTGAAAGAAAAACCTGGGGATGGAATGTCCAGCGGGAGCCTTATAGAGTTCCAACATATTTCTGGGCATCTACAAGGCTCTGCACATGCCCAGCCAGTACTGGCGAAGGCCCTAAGTTTCCACCTATGACCGGCCTTGAGGTTCTGCACGAGCAGAAAGTGAAGACTAAGATAGGGTTATGGGCCTCCCTGGTGGCTCAGATGGTGAGGAATCTGCCTGCAGTGCCAGAGACCTGGTTGCATCCCTGGGTTGGGCAGATCCCCTGGAGAAGGGAAGGGCAACCCACTCCAGTCTTCTTGCCTGGAGAATTCCGTGGACAGAGGAGCCTGGAGGGCTACAGTCCATGGGGTCGCAAACAGTCGGGCATGACTGGGTGACTAACCAACACGGGTGGAGTTGTGAACTGGCTGGCGGAACACAGAGACTGCCCCCAGCACACTCACAGAAGCCCTTGGTGAGGGCTGTGAGATTCATTAGCTCAAAGCATTTAAGGAAATCTCTGTTCAACTAATACTTAACCACTAAGTCACTAATCAGAGATTTCAGTGGCCACATATGCACCAAAAATACAGACTTGATAAGGCTCAGTCCAAGAAATCACTACACAGCAACAGCAAACAACCCTGGGGTTCATAACAGTAAATCTGGATTCTGCTTCCACACACTGACACATTATATTACTTTAAATGTCTCGTTTTCAACAGCAAAGTGCAAGATACCCAAAAAGGCAGGAAAACACGGCTCAAACGCAGGAAAAAAGCTGTCAACAGAAACTCTCCTTAAGGAAGCTTGGGTATTGGATATACTACACAAAACTTTAAATCTGCTTTGACATTTATGCGGGAAACCACACCTAGAGAGTTAAAAGGAAATATGGAATGCTGCATCACCAAATAGAAAACGTGAATAAAGAAGTGAGATTATTAAAATATAAAGATCATTAAAAAAAATTCTGGAGTTGAAAAGTAGAGGAACTAAAAAGGAGATGTTGAGAACATTATGATAGGTGAAAGAAGCCAGACACAAACAGCCGCACTTTTATTTAAAGTGTTTAAAACAGGCAAATCCACAGATAGAAGGTAGCCTAGTATTTGCTGTAGGCTGGTGGCGGGGAGGAATAGGGTGTGCTATAATGGGTATAAAGTTTCTTTTGGGGTGATAAAAGATTTCTGGCATTATCTAATGGTGATAGATGCACAGCTTTGTGAATATATTAAAAATCAGTGAGTTGTGTATTTGAAAAGGGCAAATTTTATGATATAGGAATTAAACCTCAATGTTGTTCAGTCACTAAGTCATGTCTGACTCTTGTGACCCCATGGACTGCAGCATGCCAGGCCTCCCCTGTTCCCACAATCTCTCGGAGTTTACTCAAACTCACGTCGATTGAGTTGGTGATGGCATCCAACCATCTCATCCCCTGTCACCCCCTTCTCCTCCTGCCCTCCATCTTTCCCAGCATCAGGGTGTTTTCCAATAAGTTGGCTCTTTGCGTCAGGTGGCCAGAGTATTGGAGTTTCAGCTTCAGTATTAGTCCTTCGAATGAATATTCAGGACTGATTTCCTTAAGGATTGACTGGTTTGATCTCCTTGCTGTCCAAGGGACTCCCAAGAATCTCCAACACCACAGTTCGAAGGCATCAATTCTTCTGCACTCAGCCTTCTTTACGGTCCAACTCTCACATCTGTACATGACTACTGGAAAAACTGTATCTTTGACTATATGGACCTTTGTCGGCCAAGTGATGTCTTTACTTTTTAATATGCTGTCCAGGTTTGTCATAGCTTTCCTTCCAAGGAGTAGACATTTTTAAATTTCATGGCTGCAGTCACTGTGCTCAGTGATTTTGGAGACGAAGGAAGGAAAATCTGTCACTGCTTCTACTTTTCCCCCTCCTATTTGCCATGAAGTGATGGGACCAGATGCCATATCATTTTTGAATGTTGAGCTTTAAGCCAACTTTTTTACTCTCCTCTTTCACCCTCATCAACAGGCTGTTTAGTTTCTCATCACTTTCGGCCATTAGAGTGGTATGATCTGCATATCTGAGGCTGTTGATATTTCTCCCAGCAGTCTTGATTCCAGTTTGTGATTCATCCAGCCCAGCATTTCATATGATGTGGGAGAAATATCAATCACCTGAGATATGCACATGACACCACCCTTATGGCAGAAAGTGAAGAGGAGCTAAAAAGCCTCTTGATGAAAGTGAAAGAGGAGTGCGAGAAAGTTGGCTTAAAGCTCAACATTCAGAAAACAAAGATCATGGCATCTGGTCCCATCACTTCATGGGAAGTAGATGCGGAAACAGTAGAAACAGTGACAGACTTTTTTTGGGGCTCCAAGATCACTGCAGATGGTGACTGCAGCCATGAGATTAAAAGACGCTTACTCCTTGGAAGAAAAATTATGACCAACCTAGATAGCATATTCAAAAGCAGAGACATTCCTTTGCCAACAAAGGTCCATCTAGTCAAGGCTATTGTTTTTCCTGTGGTCATGTATGGATGTGAGAGTTGGACTGTGAAGAAGGCTGAGTGCCGAAGAATTGATGCTTTTGAACTGTGGTGTTGGAGAAGACTCTTGAGAGTCCCTTGGACTGCAAGGAGATCTAACCAGTCCATTCTGAAGGAGATCAGCCCTGGGATTTCTTTGGAAGGAATGATGCTAAAGCTGAAACTCCAATACTTTGGCCACCTCATGTGAAGAGTTGACTCATTGGAAAAGACTCTGATGCTGGGAGGGATTGAGGGCAGGAGGAGAAGGGGACGACAGAGGATGAGATGGCTGGATGGCATCACAGACTCGATGGACGTGAGTCTGAGTGAACTCCAGGAGTTGGTGATGGACAGGGAAGCCTGGCGTGCTGCGATTCATGGGATTGCAAAGAGTCGGACACGACTGAGCAACTGAACTTTGTTAAAAATAATATCTAGGTAGAGGCACGTCCAGGTGTATCTAGGGTGTTGAGAAGATTGTATCATGGGCTTCAGCATCTGGCTTGTGCAGACCTTGGGCATTTTGTGCCTTGGGTTGCATTCTTCACTCTGCATCTGATTTTGCTTCTCCGCCCTGCTGCCCCTGGCAGGGTCAGCTTCCGTGGCGCTGGATTGAGGGAGCAGCGTAGCAGCGCCGCTCCATCCTGAGAGGGTGGTGCAGGCTGTTCTGATTCTTGCAGCAGCTTCAGCTTTCTTTGCTGTTGGATGTGTCGGTGTTTCTCCCCATTCTTGCTACTTGCACCTCGTCATTTTCCTCTCACCTTCCTAAGACGGTGCTAAGAAAAAACTAGCACAGTGAAGAGAAATGCCCTGGAGATGCTCCTGACCAGCTTGAGGCTATAAAAAGCATCCTCCTGAAGGGTGGTATGCAATCCCAAAGTTGAACCAGTTGCTTACAAAGTAAGCAAGAATAAAGCTGAAGTCTTGTCTTCTGCTGGTTGACTCGAGGGAAGAAATGGCGCTGCATATTGAGACAAGGAGGCAAAGCCCGAATGATGGACACACAGAAGAGAGGACGCTAAGGCTTCAGCCAGTGTTGGCTGATGTTGCTGCGGATGATTGGCTCAGAGTGAGACGGTGCTGGAAGCTATGAAAGAGATGGGACAGCGGGTGGAAGGACGTCTCCAGAGCTGAAGAGTCGAACGGAGAAGCAGTTGCGTGGACAAAATAAGAACAACGATAACAAAACCTGTGCATATCTGAGATACTTTTTCTGTAATGGATTCATCTCCCCTATCTTCTGAGGAGGAAGGTGTATATTTGCACAGATCCAATTGGTAAAAAGTATTTGGACCAGAGAATATCATAGTCACAAGGATTTCCTGTACTAGAGAGCAAAATGGAAGTAAAAAACAAGAGGCTCCAGGAGACAGTTTGAAGACTTTTTTTTTTTTTCGGTCTGAGGTTGGAGATTACGGATTTCGTTACAGATTTCCCTCTGCTCTGGCCGCACAAAGTAATCATTAGGCTGGCACAAAGTGCCGTGGAAAATAACCATTGCTGACATCAAGAGAAATGATCATGCCGTTTGGTAAACATAGGAAACTGGATTGCTAAGGAGCCTTTCCCTTGATGCCTTGGGCTGTGGCTCAGTGGAAAAGCTACCTGTTGGCTTTTTTGTGGTCAGGACTTTTTGATAAATTGAGAAGCCCACAAATATGTGAGCCTGGAGGTAACTGTATTTTGGGTCAGAGCCAGACTGGCATGGTGCTAGTAAGCCCAGTTTTGTGGGAGGCAGAGCTGGCGGCTAGTGTCACATGAAGAGCAAAGTCTTTACTTCTGTTGTTGTTTTTTTTTAACTTTTATTCTTAATATTTAACAGGACAATCTCCTTTCTGAAATTGGGCACATTCATATGGGCTTCCCTGGTGGCTCAGCTGGTAAAGAATCCGCCTGCAATGTGGGAGACCTGGGCTCCATCCCTGGGTTGGGAAGATGCCCTGGAGAAGGGAAGGGCTGCCCACTCCAGTGTTCTGGCCTGGAGAATTGCATGGGGTGTATAGTCCATGGGGTTGCAAAGAGTTGGACAGGACTGAGCAACTTGGCAACTACTATGAATTAAAGACCTATCGAGAACTGTGCCTCAGGGTTGGGGATTAACACAGGAAAGTAAAATGGATAAAATTAGGCCAAGTGGTCAGTTTTGTTTTATTTTGCTGGAATAACAAGATACAAAGCAAGAAGTAGCGGGCCACAGAGGGAGGAAAGGGCTGGCGGACTGTTCTTGATCCTCTTTGAGGTTTGGCTCCATTTTCTTGAGCTCCTTCAGTAACTTCCGGCTCACTCCATAATAGGTAAAGTGAGACATCACGATAAAGCCGGTGTCCTTCCACCAAGAGAAGAGTTGGACTCCCTCTTATTTCAGTGGTTTTCAAATCCTGATCCTAAGAAGTGTTCCAGTCCCCAACATTTTATTTAAAAAATTTCAAGCCTGTTGTTATTCTTCAGTTCCTGAGTCATGTCCAACTCTTTGAGACCCCATGGACCGCAGCCTGCCAGGCCTCCCTGTCCATCACCAACTCCCGGAGTTCACTCAGGCTCACGTCCATCGAGTCCGTGATGCCATCCAGCCGTCTCAGCCTCTGTCATCCTTCTCCTCCTGCCTTCAGTCTTTCCCAGCATCAGGGTCAAGCCTACAGAGAAGCTGAAAGGACATCCAGTAAATGCATCTACTCACCTCCTGGAGTCTGTAATCACTGTTTTGCTGTATTTGCTTTATCTTGTTTCCTCTTCCCATCTTATTGTTTTCAAAGTACACAACAGACATGAGTACAGTTCAATATTTGCTTATGAATCACTTGCAGGAATTATTTTCAAGGTTGAATTCCCAAGCGCCATCATGGAGCTTTGAAGTAGAAGGGCGGGGGCCAGGCTCAGGAGCCTGGGCATTTTTTTGGCTGTACTGCTGAGCGGCATGTGGGATCTTAATTCCCTAACTAGGGATTGAACCTGCACTCCTTGCGCTGGACACATGGAGCCCTAACCGCTGGACCCCACGGACGTTCCCCTGTGCTTTGAACCGACCCCTCCCCCCTTGACAGGGCTGTTCTTCGCAAGATCTAATTTGACTCCATAGAGAATGGCTTTCCTGGCTCCTACTACTAATAAAATATTTCTAGTATTGCTCTGGCTAATTATTTACATTTTACTGATCTTCGGGAAAACAAGATGTACAAACAGAGGGCTTAAACAAAGGAAGGGAGAGAGCTCTTCTGGATGTGAGAATGGCAGGATCAGCTGGGAGGCACGGCTGGCGCTGGTCCTGCCGAAGAGGATGGAGACGAAGGTGAGAAGGGAGCGTAGGTCAGCCCATTCCTTGTTGGGCTGTTTTCAGCCGTCTGAGACAATATGGTGGGAATAAAAAGACACTGGCTTGGGGGAAACTGGACTTTGTCTCTGGAAGGGTCCGTTCACTTCACCACTTCACATCTGCGGTTGCGCAAAGATAATACCTTATGATGGGTGGTGGATTAAATGAGACCGTGGATGGAAGAGTGTTGATAAAGCCTCCTGTCCCAGATGGTAGGAGCGCTCTGGGGCTGAGTGTGGTGAAGTGCTAAGACTCCTATACCTGTGAGGTGTATGTCAGACATAACCCAGGACAAATACCTGCTGGTAATACTGCACGGAATGCTGATGGATTCGTCACCGTGGGAATCTTGACGCAGCTCTGGGGTTTAATTACAACATTGGGCAAGTTACGGAACGTCTCCCATCCTAATTTCGTTCTTTTTTTAAAATTCATTTTATTTTTTGGCTGCACCGTGTGGCATGTGGGCACTTAGTTCCCTGACCGCGGGTGGGACCCAGGCCCCCTGCAGTGGAAGCGTGGAGCCTCATCCACTGGACTGCCAGGCAAGTCCCTTATTCTCCTTCATTTCTTCATATCTGAAGTGGAGATAACTTGACTGATCTTAAAGGTCCATTCCTTGTTAGCATTTTCTGCTGTTGAATTCTGGAAGAAAGGCTTCTGGGAATGGGATGACAGTAATGAATTGGAAGCATGCTGATAGGTGGGAGTGAGCATACGCTTTCTCATTTACTTAACTCGGAGCAGTCACTGCGTTCCAGGTCCCGTCCTCAGGACGGTAATAATACTCATTTTTTAATTTTCAAAACAGCCTATAAAGGTATAAATAGGCACTATTAACACTGTTATCTCCATGATGTAGAATAGGAAACCAAGGCTCAGAGAAGTTTGTGATTTACTCCTAATCACAGCCGGGAGACCTTGATGGCATGCAGGCAGTCTGCCTCTTGGGATCGTTACCACCTGGCCAGCTCCCCTGAGGGCTTTAGAAGGCTGCAGGGGAGTCCTGGGGGGGCCCCTGGAGTAGGGGAGCACTTGTGAGCTTCAGGGATGAGAGTTGACGGGTATGTGTGTGTGTGTATGTGTAGAATTGAGGAGTTGCTTTGCTCTGGGTTGGGTTATCGGGTTATTCAAGTTATTTTTCTGTTTTAAACTGCTAGGCTTCCCTGGTGGCTCAGTGGTAAGGAGTCTACCTGCAATGTAGGAGCCACAGGAAACACAGGTTTGATCCCTGGGTTGGAAAGATCCCCTGGAGGAGGGCATGGCAACCCACTCCAGTATTTTGCCTGGAGAATCCCATGGACAGAGGCGCTTGGAGGGCTACAGTCCATGGGGTTGCAAAGAGCTGGGCACGACTGAAGTGACTTAGCATGCAGGCACGCAGGGCGTGCAAGTATTTTAATACCGAGAGGATGGGTCGGTGGAGGGGAAGCAGGGGCAGTGTGGTGGTCCCCGGGGAAGGGGCAGGGCTGGGATCCAGTGCTCATGGAGGATTCCCTTTAGACGAGGAGCACCCCCCGGACACCTGGCTCCAGCAGGTGCACGGCTATCTCAAAGCAACCATAGTTGACTCAAGTTTCAGCATTCTGGTAAAAGCTTCCGGTTTGACCTCATAACCCTTGAGGTTTTTGGTTCTCACGACTTCGGAGACACTGAAACAGATATGGATAGTCAAGTAGGATTATTTCTGCCAGCTCGCCATGTTGCCTTAGAGACCTTTCTGGTCTGGAAAGGTGAGAAGCCGTATACTCATTAGTTTGAGCCACCTCATGGGTGACTCGTGGAAGAAATAGCTCTTGTCAGGAAAACATCTGTTGCTCTAGATCACAGAGCCAGGTGGGGGGATGTTCCTTATTCCTGTACCTGCTGCTTGCTTGCAAAGTATCCCCACGCGTTTGTGGGAGAAGACACACTTGGATGCTATAAATACAGAACTTCCTTCACCTGTGTTGGACTTCTGGCCCAGTAAACCTGTTGTAAGTTATATATATTGTAAAGTCGAAAATGCATTTAATATACCTCCCGGACAGCATAGCGTAACCCCATCTACCTTAAACATGCTCAGGACACCTCCGTTGGCCTGCATGTGGGCAGGATCTCCTCTTTTATGATGAAGTGTTCCCTGTCTCACGTGACTTGGTGAAGACAGTACTGAAAGTGAAGAGCAGAGTGGTAGTCTGGATACAAGTAGGTTGAAAGGGTATCAGCTGTTCGTCTTCGTGATGGGGGCCACTGGCTGGGCACATCATGGGAAGAGCGTTCTGCACGTCACTGGGCCAGGGAGAGGTCGAAATTCAGAATCAAGGCTCTGTTCCTCCTGGGTGCCAATGGCTTTGGCACTGTTGTAGAGCCATGAAATTGTAACCTGAATCATTGCACGTCAAGGGGCTCTCTGTAGAGAGGGTTTCTGTTTGTTTATTTAATATATATTTTTTAACCTGTGACTTTAAATTTTTTCCTGCCTTTTCCCCTTATTTTCTGACCTCATCGTGTGGCATGTGGGATCTGAGTTCCCTGACCTGGGATCGAACCCTTGCCCCCTGGCATTGAAAGTGTAGAGTTTTAACCACCGCACCACCTTGGAAGTCCCTCTGTTGTTTAACAATCAAGTATAAGCAAGAAAGAAAAAGAGAAAAACTAAAGTCATTTACTAGCTGACCAGGGAGTCTGGGCCCTGGGGGCCTGCCCCCAGCTGCCTGGCTCCTGTGAGATGAGACCGAAAGTTCCCCGGGTATCTGGAGGGACCTGTCGGTGGAGGCCAAGGACAACTGTTCTTTTCTCTGCCCTTGCCTGACCTCAGCCAGGAAGGGAGAGCAGCAGTTCCCTGGAGCATTCTCTCAAGCTTCTTAGGATGAAAAAGCTGCTTCGGGGCTGGGGAGAGGCAGGGGCGGGCAGGGAGCGGCCCTGGTCTGAGAGGCTCATGCAGCCAGATGCCTCAGCATCAGGACTCCAGGAGTGAAAGCGGTCCCAGCCTTTCAGCTCCCGTCTGATCCATAGTATCACTAGGGCGTTGTCCTCTGCTGCCATCCATGAATATAAAGCTTGTGGTGTTTTAGCTACAGTGCAAGTAAAATCCATGGATGCGGACTCGCTTTGGAAACTCATCTGCGTTGGGGGATATGGATTCCAAATTTCAAATAACTAACTTCCAGATGAAATTTTAAAAGTCAGCCCGTATTTTAAAGCAAGAGACTTATTATTTGTGCAGAAGGACATCTGAAAACATGCAGAATGACCTGAGTCAAAACACAGAAATAAGCCATCATATCTTCCTCTGCCCTGAGGTGAACTACACGCTTTGTTTATTTTCCTGTTCCCACTGTTACTTCTGAACCTCAGAGTACCTGCCTTAATTATTAATATTGGAGAAGTAATTAAGAGTTGGCCGACTCTTCTGAACTTCCTGCTTTTCCCAGGCAATTTCTCGCTAGCAAATGTGTTTTGTACATAATTGAAATTGCCCATTTCCCCAAGGATACCTTCCTTAGACCTGGCAGTAACTACCTAATCTGCAAAGCTCTGCCTGTATTTGACAGGTTATTTATATTTGAGCGTGAAATAATGTGTGTCTTTCACTGGAGAAAGGAATGGTTCAGAAAGGGATTGCAGCCCAGGACTAAACACGCAATACAAAGCCTCAGCTGTTTGTTTATCCGGACTTTGAAAAATGGCTTTAGCTTTCTCCTGGACATGTACTGTGATCCTAATTTGTTGAGTTCCTTATCTGGGTGTCATACATGCTTTTTATTCGCTCTTTTTCCTCTACATTCGGCTTTTCTTACTTTCTGGCCGCGTTTGCTGTTACTTGGTGACATGTTGGGGGCAGAAGACTTTCCCAAGGGTGGGAGTGCAAATCGATCTTTAAATTTTGCAGTTTACACTTAGTGAGGCATCAGGTGCTGTTTTCATGGAGAGGGAGTTTGGAACCTGGATTTTTTTACCTGTTTCTAAGAGCACCTAACATCAGAGCAGCAATAGTCACAGCTATGTGTCACAGAAGAGTAAGTGTTATGATTTTTCAAGATAAAGAATGAGCCCATAATGCATTTATTAAGTGTTTAGATTAAAGTCACATATGAATGTGAGAGTTGGACTATAAAGAAAGCTGAGCGCCGAAGAATAGATGCTTTTGAACTGTGGTGTTGGAGAAGATTCTTGAGAGTCCCTTGGATTGCAAGGAGATCCAACCAGTCCATCCTAAAGGAAATCAGTCCTGAATATTCACTGGAAGGACTAATGCTGAAGCTGAAACTCCAATACTTTGGCCACCTGATGTGAAGTGTGTGGATCACAATAAACTGTGGAAAATTCTGAAAAGATGGGAATACTAGACCACCTGACCTGCCTCTTGAGAAACCTGTATGCAGGTCAGGAAGCTACAGTTAGAACTGGACATGGAACAACAGACTGGTTTCAAATAGGAAAAGGAGTACGTCAAGGCTGTATATTGTCACCCTGCTTATTTAACTTCTATGCAGAGTACATCATGAGAAACGCTGGACTGGAAGAAACATAAGCTGGAATCAAGATTGCCGGGAGAAATATCAATCACCTCAGATATGCAGATGACACCACCCTTATGGCAGAAAGTGAAGAGGAGCTAAAAAGCCTCTTGATGAAAGTGAAAGAGGAGAGTGAAAAAGTTGGCTTAAAGCTCAACATTCAGAAAACAGATCATGGCATCCGGTCCCATCACTTCATGGGAAATAGATGGGGAAACAGTGGAAACAGTGTCAGACTTTCTTTTTGGGGGCTCCAAAATCACTGCAGATGGTGATTGCAGCCATGAAATTAAAAGACACTTACTCCTTGGAAGAAAAGTTATGACCCACCTAGATAGCATATTCAAAAGCAGAGACATTAATTTGCTGACTAAGGTCCATCTAGTCAAGGCTATGGTTTTTCCTGTGGTCATGTATGGATGTGAGAGTTGGACTGTGAAGAAGGCTGAGCGCCGAATTGATGCTTTTGAACTGTGGTGTTGGAGAAGACTCTTGCGAGTCCCTTGGACTGCAAGGAGATCCAACCAGTCCATTCTGAAGGAGATCAGCCCTGGGATTTCTTTGGAAGGAATGATGCTAAAGCTGAAACTCCAATACTTTGGCCACCTCATGTGAAGAGTTGACTCATTGGAAAAGACTCTGATACTGGGAGGGATTGAGGGCAGGAGGAGAAGGGGACGACAGAGGATGAGATGGCTGGATGGCATCACCGACTCAATGGACATGAGTTTGAGTAAACTTTTGGAGTTGGTGATGGATAGGGAGCCTGGCGTGCTGCAGTCCATGGGGTCGCAAAGAGTTGGACATTACTGAGCGACTGAACTGAATAAGTGTCTATTAAGAATATGTAATAATTACTTAATAGTAATTTATACAAAAGCATATATGTTAGTTGCTCAGTCGTGTCTGATTCTTGCCACCCCAGGTAACTCTGTCCATGGAATTTTCCAGGCAAGAACGCTAGAGTGGGTTGCCATTCCTTTTTCCGGGGGATCTTTCTGACCCAGGGATCGAACTCTTTCTCCTGCATTGCAAGCAGATTATTTGCCATCTGAGCCAAGTAGTTTGTGCAAAGTATGTGGGAAATGTAATGATTTAATTTGAGATAATGCCTGCCTTCAGGGAGCATACCATAAGCATTTTTGAATCTTTCTACTGTGAAATACAACACATGGAAAAGTGAACAAACAAAAGTATGCGGTTCTGGTGCAGCACAGTGAGCCCGTGTCCACGGCCCCAGCCCGCTGGTGCTCCTCCCCTTGACCCCTGTGCTCCTAAGCGTTCAGATTCAAGTAGAAACTCCAGTTCTTAAATATGCTAATGTTGTTAAGGGATATGTGTTCATAGGAAAATAAAGATCTCAAGTAACCCAACCAGAGTCAACTGATGTTATTTTTTGATGATTGTAGTAGTTTTGCAACCAATTTAATTTTATGCATTAAGATGGTACCCTTTATGCATTTTACACTGCCTTTTTAACTTATAAACATTTCCTTTTAAAAAAAAGGTTTAGTAAACTTGATTATAAATTATTATAAAGTATTCCATTATGTGAATGTTCCCTTATCACTTATCTGTTACATATTCTTGGACTGTTTCCCTCATGTTTCCCATGTTACAAGTTGCAGTGGTAAGTGTTTTTATTCATCGTGATCTTTCCTTTGATTTACTACTGTTTTCTCTTAATAAGTCAAAGAGTGTTTGCATTTTTAGGAGGAACTTAAATTCTAACTCAAAAGTAAGTAGTGGCATACTCTGGATTAAGGTTTATAAGAGAAGAGACGGTACCTGTTCTGTCAGCTGAGGATATGAGCTCTGCCTTGGTGCCTTCATATAGTAGATGCTCAATGAATGCTTATTGATTGAATGAATGAGCATAGAAAGGCAGTGATCATAAGGGGTTCGGTTAGTCGTATAAACAGGAAGTGCTATACTGGTTCATAGCAATTAAGAAAAAAAGAGAGAGAAGTCCCTCAGTCATGTCCAACTCTTTGCGACCCCATGGACTGTAGCCTGCTAGGCTCTTCTGTCCCTGGAATTCTCCAGGCAAGAGAATTGGAGTGGGTGGCCATTTCCTTCTCTGGGGGATCTTCCCGACCCAGGGATCGAACATGGTCTCTTGCACTGCAGGCAGACTCTTTACCGTCTGAGCCACCATAGTAATTAAGATAATGGGTAATGCTTGTTGTGTTAACAGTTTGACACCAGGACTTCATCCTCTGTGATTTACATGGGGTCTTGGGTTTTGGAGAGGAAGGGAATCCACATCTAATGCTCACATTAGAGTTAAGACTTTAAAATTAGGTGGGTTTAAAAAATTGAAACAGCTCAAATGTCCATCTGCAGATGGATGGGTGAACAAAAACATACATCCCATCATTTAGCAAGGAAAAGGACTAAAGTGCTGACATGCGTCACAGCACAGATGGGCCTTAAAAACACTTGCAGTGAAAGAAGCCAGTCACAAAAGGCCGTGTATTAGTCTCTATATGAGGTGCCTGGAATAGGTGTGTCCGCAGCGATGGAAAGTAGATTAATGGTTGTTTACGGCCAGGGGGTTGGGGGCGGAAAATGGGTATAGTTTTTTTTCTTTTTTTTTCAGGTGGTGACACTGTCCTAAAATTTGATAGTTATCTTGGTTGCATCACTTTGAATATATTAAAATGCATTGAATTTTACAATTCAGCCCATAATGGTTGTTACCAGTTTGAGATGAGGAACCCATGTGTATGGAGACACAGGCATGGGCCACAGAGCTGGCAGATCTTTCTAGAGTCAAAGGATGGACCATGGTGGGAAGTGTGCATACAAGTGTGCGCTGGGCCAGTCACAGAGGGCTGTGTGTGGCGGTCAGCAGTGTGGACTTGGTCTTCCAGGCAGTGCGGGGTCCTTCGGATCAGCTGCTGGTGATGTGGTAGAAGCGTCTTCCAGAAACTTAATCCAGGCTGCTCTGCTGGTGTGCTGAAGAGGCAAGAGGCCAGAAGGAGGGGAGTGAGTGTGCAAGATGGTGCAGCAAATGTGGGGAAAGTATAGCGGCTGGAGGCCCGAGAGGCAGAGTTCAGAACTGAAACGTCGGAATTGACTTCAGAGTTTTGAACCTTGACACTTGTCAATGCAGTAATGTGAACTTGGGAAATTAAGTAAGTGCAAATACAGGGCCCAGTGTCTGTAAGTTCTGAGACATGTTGCTGATACCCTAGTGTGTTGTTTCAGTCAAAGGACTGCCTTCATAGTTTTCTTCCAAGCTGAATCTTTCCAACCAGTCTTTCCCTAGTAAAAAAGAAATCTCTTATTATACACTCATGAACTGTAGATTCTCCTAAGAGGCTCCTAAGGGAGTTTTCAGGAACCTGACTCCAGGGGTGGATGGAGACAAGTGTATTTGTTAATCATTTGCATTAGTTTATATTGTACAGTTTAGCAGAGTTTACAGCTGGTTCCTTGGCAAGGGATGGTTAAGATTCCTACTGACTGCTTGTGATTTTGAGTTATAACCATCACAGCATGAGGGTAGACTCCTTGGTTTTGGAGAATTTTGCTTATAGATATTGAAGTTTGAGCTATTGGATATCATACATTCCTTAGCTTTTAATCCTTTAAAATGTTTGGGTCTAACTTTATTGAGCACCATAGAATATTCATCATCCAGACGGTCAGGAGAAGACTCTTGTCAGAGACCCTGAGTGGACAGCTCTCCAGGTAACTTAAAACTCTCTGAGGTGCAGAGTGCTCTGTAAAATAGACTACCCGCTGGGTCAGGAGGGAGAAGATAAACTGAGATTTTAATATCTGTGTGTATCTGCAAAAAGCACTGTGAAAGGACTGACAAGTGGTGCTTTGTCTGTGGGGTGCTGGGGGAGGGAGTGGGGAGGGGTTGGTGGAGAACGGGGAACCTGGCCGGATGAGGTCAGGGTGAGAGACGGATGCTTTTATATTGTATCAGCTTAAGGTATTTTTTTGAATGACATGAATGTATTATAATCCTACCTTGGTACCCATGGGAAATCAGATACCAAAATCCGTGGATGCTCAAGCCCCTTATATAAAGTGACATGATATTTGCATTTAACTTAACCACATCCTGCTATGTACTCTAAATCATCTCTAGCTTACTTATATTAGCCAGTACAATGTAAGTGCTGTGTAAATAGTTGTAAATACAATGTAAATGCTATGTAAACAGTAAGACTTTTTTGGGAATATTTTTAATCCATGATTAGCTGACTCTGTGGATAAGGAACTGGTGGATACAGAGGGCCTATTTTACTTATTTAGGAAACAATTTCACTTTCTAAGAAAGTTAGGGAATAATTCTTGTCCTTGGTTTTTAGCCTCCCCTCCTTGTTCTGCCATAGATATATTTTAAGTATAACCAGATTTTCTACAAATTGGCTGACTTATTTTTTTTTTTATTAAAAATGAATTTTTAAATCCAAGGGAATTACTCTGTGTTTGGGGGGAAAAGTATATTACTAATTATACTAGTTTTCTACTGCTGAGTAACCTCAAAATTTAATCAGTTATTTTAAATTAAAAATTTTAAAGAATTACTATGTCATAGTCATGAAAGCTAACCTTCATTTTAACTGTGTAAATTTTTCAGCTTCCTGCCAAAAGATTTTTATTCTGTACTGTCTCTGTGCATTTCAATCCAAGCTGTTGATTTTTCTTGCTAGTACACTTCTTTTAAAAATGTTGTGGATGTCCTATGAGTCTTATTGGGGGTTCACTTTATTAGACAAAAGTCACATCCTCTGGTCTCTTTAAGATAAGCAGTTCTCTGCATTGGGCTTTTTCTGAGAGTGCTGAGGGGCCACAGCCTTCCTTCGTAGAAGCCTTCTTGTTGGTCTGCGTGATTCTGAGCAGGAGTTCTGTCTTAATGCAGATTATATCGGTGGCACCTTCAACGCTCTGCCTGGACATTTCCCTAGATCAGGCTGGCAGCAATGCTGCTGACCTTTCTTTCACTACATAATAAGGATTCTTTTCATTACAACTTCTAATAGCATTTCCCTCATGGAACACCGTTTAAGTCCTAGTCCCCTGGAAGATGGTCGGGGTTCTACGAAGCTTTATCAGAATGCTGTAGGCTTGTCCTTTGAGTCCTTCCAACTTCTCCCCGCTGCCAGATTCCAAAACCACTCGCACAGTTTGGGTTTCTCTCACAGCGGCACACCAGTTAGCAAAATCTATGCAAGTTATATATTGCTGCAGTACAAGTGAGTCCAAAACTCAGTGGCTTCAAACAGCAAACATCGTTCTTCAGTTTCTGCAGGTCAGGCGGTCTCAGGGTGGCTCCAGTGGGTGGTGATGGCTCAGGGTGTCTGTTGAGGTTGTCATCTGTACACTGGCCTTGGCTGGAGTCATCTGAAGGCTTGAATGGGGTTGGAGGACCTGCTTCTCAGCTGTCTCACGTATGTGCCTGGTGAATTAGCGCTTGCTGTGTGGAACACGTCCATGGCATGGCAGCCGTCTTTCCTCAGCACTTGGTTCAGAAGAGCGGCGCCAGCCGCCGTGTGTTTCATGGCCTCGTCTCCCCCAGTCACTTCCATGATGTCCTCTCGGTCATATGTCCTTGCTGTTATTGTGGAGGGTGACCACACAAGAGTGTGAATTCAGGAGGCAAATTCACCTCCCCATCAGCATCGCCCCATGATGGGGGTCACCAGGGAGGCTGGCCAACACAGGTTCTGTGGAATTCAGCGAGATAGCTCAGTTGATTATGGTTTGCCAATGAGAATGGTTTGCTTTAAAGACAGACCTTCTAATTCCTATTAATTAGATTGGCTTTTTTTTTTTTTATTACCGTTTGGCCCTTCTTTGCAAAGCTCTTCCTAGAATGGGCCTTACCCGGCTGAAGTTTAATGTTACTTATATGCCCTCTGCTATATTAATAGAGGCCACAAGGGGACTTCATTACTGCATTTTTGCATAAATACAGCTGTGTGTGTTTATTACTCAATATCCATCTTATAACTTCTTAAATGTTTTCCTCCAGAAATCAGTGTAAGCAGAAACTTGGTTTCGGTTGGTTCCTTGGCCAGAGAGAAGCTGAAATTGAAATTTGTTGAAGTATAGCAGTTAGGTTGATCCTGGCTTATTACTACTCTTATTACTTGATACTTTGCTATCAGTTCAGTCACTCAGTCGTGTCCGACTCTTTGCGACCCCATGAATCGCAGCATGCCAGGCCTCCCTGTCCATCGCCATCTCCCGGAGTTCACTCAGACTCACATCCATCGAGTCCGTGATGCCATTCAGCCATCTCATCCTCGGTCGTCCCCTTCTCCTCCTGCCCCCAATCCCTCCCAGCATCTGAGTCTTTTCCAAAGAGTCAACTCTTCGCATGAGGTGGCCAAAGTATTGGAGTTTCAGCTTCAACATCAGTCCTTCCAATGAACACCCAGGACTGATCTCCTTTAGGATGGACTGGTTGGATCTCCTTGCAGCCCAAGGGACTCTCAAGAGTCTTCAACACTACAGTTCAAAAGCATCAGTTCTTTGGCGTTCAGCTTTCTTCACAGTCCAACTCTCACATCCATACATGACCACTGGAAAAACCATAGCCTTGACTAGACGGACCTTAGTCGGCAAAGTAATGTCTCTGCTTTTGAATATACTATCTAGGTTGGTCATAACTTTTCTTCCAAGGAGTAAGCGTCTTTTAATTTCATGGCTGCAGTCACCATCTGCAGTGATTTTGGAGCCCCAAAAAAGAAAGTCTGACACTGTTGCTACTGTTTCCCCATCTATTTCCCATGAAGTGATGGGACCAGATGCCATGATCTTCGTTTTCTGAATGTTGAGCTTTAAGCCAACTTTTTCACTCTCCACTTTCACTTTCATCAAGAGGCTTTTTAGCTCCTCTTCACTTTCTGCCATAAGGGTGGTGTCATCTGCATATCTGAGGTGATTGATATTTCTCCCGGCAATCTTGATTCCAGCTTGTGTTTCTTCCAGTCTAGCGTTTCTCATGATGTACTCTGCATAGAAGTTAAATAAGCAGGGTGACAATATACAGCCTTGACGTACTCCTTTTCCTATTTGAAACCAGTCTGTTGTTCCATGTCCAGTTCTAACTGTAGCTTCCTGACCTGCATACAGATTTCTCAAGAGGCAGGTCAGGTGGTCTGCTATTCCCATCTCTTTCAGAATTTTCCACAGTTTATTGTGATCCACACAGTCAAAGGCTTTGGCATAGTCAATAAAGCAGAAATAGATGTTTTTCTGGAACTCTCTTGCTTTTTCCATGATCCAGCGGATGTTGGCAATTTGATCTCTGGTTCCTCTGCCTTTTCTAAAACCAGCTTGAACATCAGGGAGTTCACGGTTCACGTACTGCTGAAGCCTGGCTTGGAGAATTTTAAGCATTACTTTACTAGCATGTGAGATGTTCCAATTTGTGAGATAAAAGTCAGATCTTCTTGAATCCAACAAATGTTTATTGCACTCCTTGTTTGCTGGACTTTGCTCCGGGTGCTATGGATACAGAAGTGAAACACAGGAAGCCTCACTTTTGTACAGCTCCAGTCTAGTAATAAGAAAATGCATTAGCCTTCGCTCCAGTCTGCAGGATTTGCCCTCAGAGAAAGCCTCATTCACATACATTGCCTCCTCCTCCATTCAGGTTTCATCTCATAATTCTAGTTTGTTCATAGGAAAAAACCTGAAGACAATGTGACTAGTATGGGTTGTTGATTTAGGAGAGAAAGCTTTTAGAAGTGGCTGATGGGCACTGAATAAGATGGTATGATGCTTAAGACCATAAGATTGGAATCTTAGAAGGCCCCAGGTTCAGATGGCTTGAAATGCATCTCAGAAAGGTGATTGGGAGACATTTGCATCCACTGAAAACAGCAGCTCCAAGTAAGAGCTGTCAGCCTTTCGGACAGAACTGTAGAACCTGGGGGTGTTCTTCAGGTCTTGGGCGGAACCCTGGCCATGCCCTCAGCATCACCTTTGATTCCTTCTCTTCCTTTGAGGCTGTGTTTGTACTTAGTGGTCATTGCCCAGAGCTCCCAAGACTGGCTCACAAATGAAACTGTATGTGAACCGTTGAGGGGCCTTGTAAGGAGCTATTACGCTAAGTGTAAATTATGGGAGTGGCGGGCCTGAAAGTCCTCGTCACAGGATCATGAGGGGAGCTCAATACGACAAGCTTCTGAGCTCCTGTGAACTTTTGTGGGTTTCTTCTCTGTTCTTCGGCGAATTGCTCTTTCTCATCTTAGTGGTATTAACCAGAGCATATCTTGTGGGTTTATCTTATTGCCCTTGCAACTTCCTTTCCTTTTTTAAAAAAATACTTATTTTTGACCGTGCTGGATCTTCACTGCCGCACAGGCGCTTCTCTAGTTGCAGAGATTGGGGGCTCCTGTCTAGTTGGCGTGTGTGGGTTCCTTCTCTTGCTAGAGAAGCATGGGCTCTAGGGTACACGGGCTTCAGCACGGGCTGCTGGCCCTGGAGCACAGGCTCGGTAGCTGTGGTGCACGGGCTTAGTTGCTCTGTGGCATGTGTCTCCTGTGGTGGCAGGCAGTCACCAGGGAAGCCCGGCCATTGCAATCTCTGACTTTGCTGCTTGTTCTTTTTGTAGATTTTGTTTGTTTGTTTGTATAGAGGTGTGTTGTTTAAAAAACTTAGAAAACAGCGACCTAAGACTCCATTGACTCATGGACTTAGAGTGTGTATGAGAGCCTGAGTGGAGATGATGTGGCCCAGCATCCAAGCAAGCGAACCTCTCTGTCCAGTGACTGTCTTGCTGATGCTTGTGTGTCCCTGCTGGCTGGGAGTCCGGTTCCTCCTGAAGCCCCTCATTCCAGACTTGGGATAGTAACACAGGAAAGTCTTCCTTCTTCTGAGGGGTGGTCATGGCCTGAATCGTGTCAGCCCACAAATTCTTATGTTGAAGCCTTAATCCTCAGTTCTTGAGAACGTGACTTGGTGGAGATAGGGATGATTAAGCTAAAATGAGGCCTTTAGGGTGGGCCCTTGTCCAGTCTGAGTGGTGTCCTGATAAGAAGGGGTCAGGAGACATCAGGACGATGCAGGAGAGAGGGCCCTGTGAGGACACAGTGACCACGTGGCCGTCTGCCAGCCCAGGAGGGAGACCTCCGGAGAAAGCGGCCATGTGGACACCTTCATTGTGGGCTTCTGACCTCCAGAACCATGAGGAATGAATTCCTGTCGTGTAAGGCACCCCATGTGTGCTGCTTTGTTATGGCGGCCCTGGTAGACTAGCACAGGAGGGATCAGCCTTCTTGTCAGTTCTGCACACTCACCCTTATTCCATCATAGGAGCTGAGAGAGAGCCAGGCTGAGCCCATGTCCACATGACAGCCTTCCCAGGCCCTTCCTGCCCACCTGTGGAACCCTCTCCACCAGAACCAGGCCCTCCACTGACTGGCTGCCAGTTTGCATCTCTCTTCATGTGTGGTGACCAGAATTTGGCACTGTGGAAGGTTCCAGAACCTTCCAGTGCAACAGAGTGGACAGTGCTCAGGCTTTGGAGTCCCTGAGATGTCGCGTTCACGTGCACTTCTCTGTCCTCGGGCAAACTGTTGAACCTTCTGGGACCCCATAAGAGGATCCCTGGGTCCTCATTTATAAAAGGAGAAGTGAGATTGTATGTGTCGCTTGCCCAGCGGGGACTGGGTGTGGTTAGCACCCAGGGAAGGATGATCAGCTGCTGCATCTCCGCTGTTCATTGACACTTCCTCCGTACCAGGCACCGCTGCTCAGGGCTTGACAGGGATGTACATTTAATTTGCAGTTAATCTTCATGTGAGACAGGACTGTACATATTAGCTTTATCCCCATTTTACAGATGAGCCATTGGCATCTCGGAGACGGTTATGTAACTTGTCCATGCTCCTGCAGCCAGGAGGAGGAGGAGGGGCCAGGGTTTCCGTCCTAGCGGAGGCCTCCAGAAGCTGCCTTCTTAGCTGCTGGGCTGTGTTCCGCTAACACATGATGGTGCGAGGTTTTGTCTTCCTGTAAATAGGCCTGTAGGGCTGTTGTGAATGTTGCCCAAGACCGCAGGAGCTCCTGTACGACCACTTAGCACTGTGGGCTCTTAGAAGAGCCAGGCCCTGGGAGAGGGTGTTGGACTGCTCCCCTGCAAGCACCTCCACACTGTTGCCCTTTGGCTCCAGGTGTGGAGTGTCAGGCTCGCTTGTTCAGTGTTATCTCTGGAGCCCGTCATTCTGTCATTCCGCGTACTAAGTGTTCTTCGTAGCTTTGTGTCGGCTCCAAGTGTGGCAAACAAGCCTTCTGAGAACCAAGTTGAAGGTACGGGTGAGAGGTGAGATGAGAGGGGCTGGGGTCAGGGCAGGTGCCATGACTTGCCAGCAGCATCTTCCTCCCTCGTTTGAGATACTTCGACCAGCTGGAGGGTGTTGGCCACACGGGGGGTAAAAATGTGGACACACCAGCTGGAGGTTTTGCACATGAGATAAATGATAGAGTCATGTGACCCAGATGATTCAGATCTGCTGGGAATTCGGAGGTTGGGATGAGGGTGTGGGTTTATGTGTAGAATGCAGGATGGATTGCCGAGCATCTGTTATTTGGAATTGGGAAGCAGAGGCGGGTCTGGCGGGGCACCACGTGCCGAAAGTGAGTGTTGGTCGCTTAGTCGTGTCCAGTTCTTTGGGACCCCACGGGCTGTAGCTCACCCAATTCCTCCGTCCATGGGACTTTCCAGGCCAGAATACTGGAGTGGGTAGCCATTCCCTTCTCCAGGGGATCTTCCCACCCAGGGTTCCAACCCAGGTCTCCTGCATTGCAGGCAGATTTTTTACCATCTGAACAACCAAGGAAACCCTGACTACATGCCAAGGCCTGGTCTTATGAGGGGCATAGCAGAGATCACAGTGCTGAGCAGGACAGGTAGAGAGCAGTAGGCAAGATGATTCTGATGGGACTGATTCAGGGGAAAGGCATGGAGGTACAAAGGTCGTTGAGGAATGCTGCTAGACTGCTTTGAGTAAGTGAAGGTGAGCTGGAATTGCTCTTTCTGGACTGACTCCATCAGCCACTTGGCACAGCGCTATCAAGTGTTATGGAGAGAAGGAGATAAGTGAGAGAGAATTCTTTTTTTTTTTGAGAGATAATTCTTGATACAGAAGAGCTAGCAGTTTGTTTAGCAGCACAAAAGCAATAGCATTTTAGGTAGGTGCAGTGCAAAGCATCACCTTTTGATTTAGGTGGGATTTAAGAAGTCACAGATTTTGGTACCTCCCCTGCTGGCTCAGTCGTAAAGAGTGCCTACAATACAGAAGATGTGCGTTTGATCCCTGGGTCAGGAAGATCCCCTGGAGAAGGGAATGACAACCTACTCCAGTAATGTTGCCTGGAGAATTCCAAGACAGAGGAACCTGTTGAGCTACAGGCCATGGGGTCGCAAAGAGTCAGACACGACTGAGCAGCTAACACTTTCTTTTTCACTTCCCTAGTACCAGAGAGAAAAGATCCCGTGTGTTCCCTGTTTTCAGTGGAGTGTCAGCAACATGTGAACAGATTCTGTTTTAAGATATAGTCAGGGATTCCTGTTGCCTAGATAGGAGGACATTTCCGTGAAGCAGAGATGGTTGTAGGTAGGTTCCTTCATAGGCTGTGAGCTCTCGGCAATGTGCGTTTTGCTGAAGATAGTGATTTTTATTAAATTACACGCTGTCTAGCGCGGTGCTTTTTCACGTAGGAATTTTTCAAGAAGTATCCATTCCACAGTGATCTTGAGTGATAGCCAGCTGTTTGATGAGAAACGCATAAGGCATGGTGGTATGTACTTGTCCTGACTCAGCCTTCCAATCTGTCATAACTGGTGAGTACCAACATTTCATAATCGTCCTTGTTCCTTAGACTAACTGGTATCGCAGCAGGTTTTTCTTGAAAAGCAGGAGTAACAAAATAGTTACCTCCAGGCTGGGTGAAAAAAAAATAAAAACCTACCACCCCACCCCAAACGAAGCTGGATACCGCCAAGGCTCTTGAGCCTGCATGTATTCACTTCCGTGGTGGTCATTTCACTTGAAGAAGCTTTGTCACATTGAAGCATGTGACACAGCCAGGGGCCCGCCCTCCTCTGGCCTACCCTTTCGTATCATCTGCTGATCCATCACAGAGGTCAAGCATCGTATGATGTTCGCTGGGGGAGAATCCTCAGATCTACTCTCCAAACATAACCAGCACTGATGCACTAAGGAAATGGTCTGCGTTTTGTAGACGAGTGAAATAGCAGGTCTGAAGTCGGTTCAGATTGGAGGAATCCTACTAGATGTTGCACGTGGGAGCCAGTCTTTACTGCTTGCTGCCCACCTGGTATGATGTTGGCGGGGGATGTGCAGCCCCACCCCGGGCGCTTCCGGAACAGTGGAGGCAGGTCCGTGGCACGTTTTCTTGAAGCCCGACTCCCCCCTCCCCTCGTCCCTTGGCGCTGTCACTGGGGTGGCTGGTGCCTGTCTCCATGTTGTGCAAAGTAAAGGCCCAGGTCTCTGGTGCAGCTTGCGAAAAGCCCTCCTCAGCTGCAGGGCAGCCTCGCCTGGCCGCCCCGGCCCTCCCGGCCCACCGCTCCCACGTTACCTGGTGCTCCCGTGTGCTCCACGTGCTCTGGCGGCGTGCACCCCGTCGCCCCTTGCTTCTCAGTTGATCACACCTCAGGGCCCAGCTGTCCCTGCTCCACCCCTGCAGAGCTGGCTTTCGTCTCTGCCAGTAGATCATACGGCCCAGGGCCGGCCTGGATGGGCGGTGGGATCCTGGGGGGCTGGGAGACCAGGCAGCTGAGGGTGTGGGGGTGAAGGCAGACCCCGTCCCTGTGGAGCTGCCTCGGGGGCACATGAGAAATGTGTGGGCTCGTAGTGCAGACTGTTGCCTCCACTCTGCCACAAACACCTAGAAAGGAAATCTGAAAGAAGAATTCAAAGAGGATTTCCCTGTTCATGGCCTGAAGTGAAGTGAAGTGAAAGTCTCTGAGTCGTGTCTGACTCTTTGCAAACCTATGGACAGTCCATGGAATTCTCCAGGCCAGAATACTGGAGTGGGGAGCCTTTCTCTTCTCCAGGGGATCTTCCCAGCCCAGGGATCGAACCTAGGTCTCCTGCATTGTGGACAGATTTCTTAACTGGCTGAGCCACAGGGAAGCTCATTCATGGCTTATGAGTTTAAAAACAAAGGCTTGGTGGTGGTTTTAAATTTAGGCAGCGTTGAGGCTCTCCCAACTGCTGGGTTGACCGCTTAGAAGGCTCTAGGTATGCCCTGAAAATTTCAGATTGTCCACTGATTGTAAATATATATAGACTCAGACATCTTTCTAGATGTGTTACAGGTTAAGCTGTGGTTCAAGAGGTTTTTATTCCTCTTTGTTTTTTTTTAAATGGTTTTATGTATATATTTACTTTTGGCTGTGCTGGGTCTTCGTTGCCGCGGGCTTTTCTCCAGTTTCGGTGAGCAGGGTGTGCTCTAGTTGTGGTGTGCAGGCTTCTTATTATGGTGGTTTCTCTTGTTGCACACACGCTTCAGTAGTTGAGGCTCGCGGGCTCAACAGTTGCGGTGCATGGACTCAGCTGCTCCACGGCAAGTGGGATCGTCCCAGACCAGGGATCAAACCCATGTCCCCTGCATTGCAAAGTGGACTCAACCACTGGACCACTGGGGAAGCCCTTATTCCTCATTCTTTTCCTTCCTCCCAACGTGATGTCGTTGATCTGAGTTCTTAGTCCCTGAGGGGCTGGTTGTCTGCTGTTTATTGAGCTGCGCTTGGCTCCCAGGGCCATGGAGCCGGGTGAGGAGGGCCACGGTTATCCAGGGGAGCCTTACTGAGGGACTGGCTGCTCAGTGCTTACTGGTAAAGGGAGCAAAGACTGTATAGTGGCTGGTGCTGCGGAGTGTGCCCTTAGGGGAGAAAACGTGCCCTGCCCCCTCTCCTCCGCTCCCCTTCCCACTCATTCACCCCTCCCCTCTCACACCTGCTCACTCCTGATGCATTTGCTCACTGGTTGCTTCACTCATTGTTGTGCGTCTGTGTTGTCCCAGAGCCTGGGGAAGCCTGGGGCCTGTGCTGTCCAGGAAAGGGGGCGGCTCTATCCCTTCAGATGAGGCTGTGTTGTGAGCTGGCCTTGCAGGGTGGGCAGGCATTTGAAAGATGAAAAAATGAAGGTGAGGTGGGGATGGGAGGGAGTTAATCCCAGGCGGTGGGGGTAGTGTGGACACAGGGGTGAGGCCGGAAAGTACCAGGGTCCCTTCAGAGGATGTGGCATAATTGGATTTGCCCAGGGTGGGGGCAGTGGGGCGAGGTGAGGTCTGGACAGGTGGGTGGGGCTAATTGCAGACCCTCCCCCCCGCCGGCAACCTCCTAGTCTGGCCTGAAGGGTGGAGGGACCGCCTTGGGAGGGCATCTGGCTGGAGGTGCCCACCCCCCAGCATCACATGGAACCCTCACCCACATGGTTCCTGGATGCTGAGACAGTGGGGCTGCAAATCCTCAGTGGAGTTTGAATGTTTCTATGGGTTCCCTGTAATCATTTCCATATTTTCTTCTATTTCTCACTGGGGGCATTTCCTAGTGTTCTTATTTAAGCATAAAATAAGGCACGCCCTGGGACTTCCCTGGCAGTCCCAGTGGTTAATACTCTGGTCAGATGGTAAATAATCTGCCTGTGATGCAAGAGACACGGGTTCAATCCCTGGGCCAGGAAGACTCCCTGGAGGAGAGCATGACAACCCACTCCAGTATTTTTTCCTGGAGAATCCCATGGACAGAGGAGCCTGGCAGACTGCAGTCTGTGGGGTTGCAAAGAGTTGGACACAACTGAGCAACTAACACACACACACACACACACACACTCACACACTCACTCTCCAATGCAGTGGCACGGGTTCAATCACTGGTAGGGAACTAAAATCCTGCATGCCAAGTGAAAAACTGAGAGTGTTTTTGCAGGCAGATTTCTTACCATCTGAACCACCAGGGAAGGAAGCCATGCTGCGTGAGGTCTGACTGAAAAAACAAAGAAGCAAAGAAAACCGCCCAAAACAAAAATAAAAAAACAAGGCATACCAACACACTTTTGATTCTGCTAGAAAGCTTTGTCTCATAGGATCTAGAATTTTAGGCCTTAGGTTTCGGGAATGCCAAGTGTGTACATATTGGGGCTGCTTTTACTGGAATGAGTTGGTCTCTTCCCAATGGGACTCCTTGGTAGAACCTACTGTTAGTGTCTGAGTCTTTTTATTTATGTTGTCTTCATCTCTGAAAGTGAGAAGTGAAAGTGTTAGTTGCTCAGTTGTGTCTGACTCTTTGCAACCTCAGGACTGTAACCTGCCAGGCTCCTCTGTCCATGGAATTCTCCAGGCAAGAAGTCTGGAGTGGGTAGCCATTCTCTTTCCGTTCTCCAAGGGATCTTCCCAACCTAGGGGCTGAACCCAGGTCTCCTGCATTGCAGGCAGATTTATTTACCATCTGAGCCACCATCTCTAGGGGGTACTTTATCACCGATAGCTGTGTGAGGATTATGTTTGAATGCTGAGTTACCTTACAGTGAGGTTTGATGATAAAAGTCATTCTGTGGTTGTCTTTACCTGAAACTCCCCACCCTGGCTTTTGTGTAAAGCTACATTTCGTGTCGTGGTGAGTTTTGTTTAAAACAAGGAGCCTCGGTGCATTCGGAAGCCAGCTCTCCGCTTCTCTGTGCTGTCATGAGTTACTCCTCTCACAGTGGAACCGTCTGATCGTCCGTCCTGACTTCCATCAATCACGGACGGCTGTGTTTGTGTTCAGACATGAACTCTTCTCAGCCTTGCAAAATTGGTATCAGTGCAGAAAATTGGCGTGTGGAAGAGCAGAAGGTGGCGGTTAGAAGCTTGGGGTTTTTCTCCTCTACTGATTTAACATCAGCCATTTAAGATTTTAATCTTCAGAGCACTAAGGTCAGTGCTTCATAAAATTGCAGATCAAACTGTGACATCTCAAGTGGCAAACCATTTAGAAATCTTCCTTAAATTACCAAAAAAAAAAAAAAAGGAGGGAAGAAAAAATAAGGTGAATGCATGATGGCTTGTTTTGTTCCCAAGACATAGGACATAACCCTCCAGCTCTGTGGCTTTTTATTCTGATGGGAGGGAAATGAGACTATTGTAACTTACTGTCAGGGATGGTGCGTTAGCAGTGCCAGCTCTGTGCTAAGTGGTGTTTAGAACACAGAGCTGCTGAATCCTTGGCCAGAATTCATCTGGAGTCTGCAAGCAGGCTGTGAACGCATGGGCCATTCCAAGTGGGAGAAGCCTTCCGTTCTCACGAGGAGTAAAGGGAAAACACACAACTGACCTGCGTGGTTGAACGGATACAGCTCCAGGCCAAGTGCCCTGCTCTTTTATTCGTAAAGGATGTCAGAGACAAAAGTCACAGCCCCGAGTCGCATCCTCAGCACAATAGCAGGAATTCTCGGGTCTTTATCTGGTTGGAGTGAGTCAGGGCATGTGTGACATGCTATCTAAAGTTAGGCTTAGTTGAGCCCAAGGACCTTCTCTTCTGAGCAGCACATACTGGAGTCAGGTCTGCAGATGGTAATCAGAAGAGAGGAGTGGTCTCAGATACAGACCTGGGACAGTGTGCCAGACGAGGGTGACAGGCATTTGGAGGTGTTCATGTTGTTGTTGAGTCCAAGCTTGTATGACAGGCTTGAGTCCTCCCTGCATGACAGGCCAGCATATCAAGAGATGAGTTGCTGGGGCAAGGAACAGTGACTTTATTCAGGAAGCCAGCAGACTGAGGAGATGTTGAACTAGGGTTCCAAAGAACCCCCTTTATCTGAGATAGAATTCAGACTTCGTTCATGTTTAAAGGGAAGTCGGTGCTGTTGGTTGATGTTTAAAGGGAAGGCAGTGTCCTTGGTTGTGACAAACTTCTTACTGTAGGAATCCTTTGTTCTTGCATCTGTCTACCTAGGTTGAGTCATGATGTTCCTGTGATTCTCCAGGATTCATGTTATTCTTTGTTCGGCAACTTCTTATCTCTGTGTGAATGGAAAAGTTCTATCCTGAAACGTTGGCCTGGGCGTTTGAAGTAGACCCAAAGAGGTGTGGCGTAGTCCTTGAGAGTGTTGAGACTGAGGAGTAGTTTGAGCAGCTACATTAGTGTCCATGCACAGAGCAGAAAAGCCCTTCAAGGACACCCAGCCTCATGTCAGAGAGGTGATATCCCGCTTTTGGTTGTTTGGTACGCTACCTGCTATAGAAAATAATGGGACAGCTTACAATAAAAGTGCAGGCCCAATACAATGAGAATGATTAACAGAACCAGGAAGGAAGGGCTAGGAAATGGATTTCAGGTAGTTCTCAGTTTCCTGGCAGCCAGATCAAGGAGAGCAATTGCTGGGGTGAGGCCTGCTCAGTTGAAGGAAGGCAAGCCCCACGTCCTCCTGGGCAGCTGTGTGTTCACCAGAATATATGCTGGAGTGTTTTGCCAGCCTGATGCTGGACTAGGGGGGCAGGGTCTGGTTGGGGAAGCGGGGCCTGGCTGGGGGCGGAGTCGGGTGGGGGCGGAGTCTGGATGGGAGGGGGTCTGGCCGGGGGCGGAGTCCGGGGGCAGAGTCTGGCTGGGAGGAGGTCTGGCTGGGGGCGGAGTCTGGGTGGGAGGGGGTCTGGTTAGGGGCAGAGTCCGGAGGGGGGCGGAGTCCGGATGGGAGGAGGTCTGGCTGGGGGCGGGGTCTGAGTGGGGACGCGGTCTGGCTGGGGGTGAAGTCTAGGAGGGGTTGCGTGGCGAAGGGCACATCCTTGCCTGGCAGAGTCATCCTGGTTGATTCGGAAATTTCTCTTGGAAAGTTGAGGATTATGATGTTAGACGGTGGCTTCGGAAAGCCAGTTCTGGAGGCCAGAGCAGTGTGGTGGGCATTTCCTGCACCTGCTTTTGAGGGTGGTTGGTGGGAAGGGCCTTCCTTTCCCAGGTGACTTCAGTGTACAGACCTGTAAGGACAGGTTCTGTATCCCCTCCACACACAAGCACGTTCCCCTAAACCCGGATTTTGTGCGTGGGTGTGATGCACTCTTTGGGCACCCCTCCCACACTGGAGACGCTGCCCAGGCTAAGATTTGGCTAAAATATTCCTATTTCTCCACTGGGGGACATTTTGACTCTTGTGTAAGCCATATTCTCTGGTGGAAGTAAACCCTGTGGATGGTGGCAAATACCTAAAAAACCTTATTTTTTGGCTTACTTTCTTTCCTCCCAGAACCATCACCCCCCTTTATTTTACTTATTATTGAAGTATAGTTGAATTGTAATGTTGTGTTAATTACTGCTGTACAGCAAAATGACTCAGTTATACGTACATAAACACTTTTAAATATTCTTTTCCATATGGTTTATCATAGGTTTTTGAATATAGTTTCCAGTGCTACACAGTAGGACTTTGTTTATTCATTCTGTACATAACAGTTTGCATGTATTAATCCCAAACTCTCAATCCAAAGGTAATTTGGCTTTTCGGAAAAAACCTAAGAAAAGACCTTCTTACCCACGTCACTGTTAACAAGATTTAATGGAAATGGATGTTAGTGTATGACATTTCTTTTAGGGTGTTTAAAAAAAAAAATTGATTTTAAGTCTAAGAAGTTTCTCTGTAGCTTCAAAAATGCAAGCAGGGAATGCCTGTCTCATTGTTTTAGATGAAATGACAGTTTTCATCGTTATAGAGCCAAGCAGGAAAGGAAACCGATTAAACAGAAAGATAAGTGGAACCAAACACTTCGGTTGTAAAAGAAGCATGGCTTCTGGGGATGTTGAGTGTGGCCCAGCTGTGTTTCTCCCGGGCCGTGTCCTCCTTAGGGCCCATGAATGGCTGAACTCAGAACAAGGCTTTTGCAATCTGCGCCTTCTGAATATGGGTTTTGTCCTGTTGGCTTAATTTGCATTTGGTGTCTGGAGTGCCTGGACACGGAAAGAGCTGATGCTTTGTTTTGGGTAATGAGGGCTGAGCTTTCAAATCAGTGCTTCTAGGTTTACTCAAGTGTCACTTAAGTAACAGGCCACCGTGTTTCCATCGCACTGAGGACCTGTGGGCCTCCGTGTGCAAATCAGATATTTGTGTATCTGCACTTCAGTAGCCCACAGAACGGCATCATGAAAGAGGGAACTGCATTCAAAATTCTGTTTCTATTATATGAATTTTTGTCGGAGGACAGATGCCTGTTTAAACTTCAGATGCTTGGTTCTGCCCTTGTCAATTATTTTGTAGCGAGTGTCAAGAGTAAACCAGGAGAAGGGGCGGAGCCAGTGTAGAAGGCTTTTTCCTGTTTAATTTGATGCTTCTTGGAAAGTGGGTGAATTATTTATGATGAAATGAATGGGGATATTATCTTAAATTAGTTTAGAAGCAAGTAGTTAACCCTCTTACTGAGCTGCCTGTGTCGATCTGCCTGCCAGGGAGCTTAACAACCACGAAGAGTCTGTGTATCGTATTCCTTGATTGGTTGGTTATGTAGTGACTTCATCCCAAGCCCGATTTTATCCTTTTCTCTGTTTTTCTTTTCCTAAACACTTTTTTCCCAAGCTGCCAATAATTCATTTGGAAATAATGTTGGGTGTACAGTTTCCTTTCTCCCCTGGCTCCTCCTTCTCCCCCTCCCAACGCTGCACCAGGATAACATATCCCTTGCGTCAGAGGCGGTACCTAGTGGAGGGTCAAGCACTTGGAGAACTGAGCCCATGTGTCTGTCTACAGAAGCGTGGGTCCTGGGAAGTCTTAAAAAAAAAAACACACACAGACATTTATTGTAGTAGCTCATCACCTGAAACTTGCCATTTTATAACCTGAAAATTTTGGCCTCTGCATATGTGTGACAAAAATTCTGTACAGTGAATAGTATGCATTTTTAGGGAATTTTTGCTCAGGGCCCTCTCGTAGGCCCAACGTTGAGGTCATTTTGTTTTCCCTCTGATGTGTGGTCAAATAAAATAGGTCATATACAAGTGTAATATGGAAACGTTGGACCTCTGGCCGTTGCTTTCCAGCTGCTCAGCCTTTGTTCCTGGGCCCCAAACCAGCCCGTGATCTGGTGTCCGAGGTCACAGGGGACAAGAAAGGTGGAAGATGCTTGTCACGAGGGTCGGGCTGAGCTGGCTTGTGCCCTCTGGGCGCTCAGTGGCTGTGGGTCCAGAACCCACTCAGTGGGACGGAGAGCAGGCCCTGCATTTTGCGTATTGATTTCTCCGGTGGCACCGATTCACTGCACTTCTGCTCATTCTCACACTACTAATGATACACGATCTATGAATTGTGCGTAAATGTGTGTATACAAGTTTACCTTACTATGTTGTTGTTGTTCAGTTGTTAAGTCGTGTCCAACTCTTTTGCAAGCTCATGGACTGTAGCCCACCAGGCTCCTCTGTCTGTGGGATTTTCCAGGCAAGAATACTGGAGTGGGTTGCCATTTCCTTCTCCAGGGGATCTTCTCGACCCACGGATCGAACCCACGTCTCCTGTAGTGGCAGGCAGGTTCTTTACCACTGGGCCTCCTGGGAAAGCCCTTATATTACTGTATGCCCACGTATGTAGACGTTCCTCACTTTGCACAGTTCTGGTGATGCAGCAGGTTGTCACTGTGCATTAACCAGTCCCTTAACACAATTCAAATTTCAGTTATTCCAGTGTGTTAACTGAACTGTGAGTAATTGCATAAAAAACACTCAGTTTAATGCTCATGTTTCAGTTCAGAAATCGCTATATAAATAACAGATGTGCCTTGTGGTCAGTGACCAATCACACCACTTCCTGTAGTCTCTTGGTGATCAGTCATTGCACACGACACTCAGTTCCTGCACAGACAGCAAAGTATGTGTTAGGGTTTCTGCCTTGTCCTCCTGTGATAAACCAGTGTGACATGTTACAAAAACGTCAAAAACTGCGAGGGAATAGGCTAACTTAAGACCAGGGTGCTGCAAAGGAGCTAAACATTGGAAGGGAGATTCAGGGTGGAGTAACTGCTCAATGGGTACAGGGTTTCCTGGAGTGATGAAAATGTTTCAAAACTAGGTAGAGGTTGTGCTTATACAGCCTTGTGAATGTACTAAGTGCCTTGGAGTTGGTTGCTTCAAAACATTTAATGTGAATTCAGTTAAGAAATACAGGTGTCCCCCTATATCTTCTGGGAATTGATTTGTTCCAGGACCCATGAGGATTGCAAAATCCAGGCATGCTCAAGTCTCTTATATAGCATGACATAATATTTGCATATAATCCAGGCATGCTCAAGTCTCTTATATAGAATGACATAATATTTACATATAACCTCCATACATCTACCTATGTACACTTGAAACTATCTGTAGATTACTTATAATACCTAATACAGTGTAAATGCTATGTAAATTGTTGCCGGCACGCTGCAAATTCAAGTTTTGCATTTTGGAACCTTCTGGAATTTTTTTCAACCAAATGTTTTCAGTCTGTGGTTGGCTGAATCCAAGGATATTGAACCCTTGGATGTAGACGCCCGACTGTATAAGAGCTGGCCAAGGTATAGACAAGGTGCTTCCTTGTATTGTCAATTATGCTCTAAGAAGCTGGCATTTTTAAACTATTTATGATATGTTTTTAACAAAGAAAACATTTCAATGCTCAATGTTTCAAATGGTAGGAGTTTTACTGTGTGTAAAGAGTTCCCTATGCACTTACAACCTGGCAAGAGTGTTTAATATTTTAACAAGTTTTTAGAGGTCACGGAACAATTGCGGTTTTTTCCATTGATAAGGTAACTTTGCAAGGTTTTGGTTTGTGTGGTCATTTTCATGGTCTTGTACAGCAGTGCAAATCGAGGGCTCGCTGTGTACATAAGTTACCATATGCATACATGGTAATTGATGTGCCCATCGTTGCTGTAACAACCACTCTGCGTGCGAGCATTCTGAGCTGTGTCCTCTACGGCAGACAGGTGTGCTGAGCTTCTCGGAAAAGCAGAGAAAGCTAGAGGTGGGATAGTAACAGGTAAGTTGGTGGACCCTCATCTCCTTCTAGGAAAGGGAAGGTGAAGATCAGCAGGCAGTGTTGTTTAGTTGCTAAATTGTGTCTTTTGCAACCCCATGAACTGTAAGCCCACTAGGCTCCTCTGTCTGTGGGATTTCTCAGGCAAGAATACTGAGTGGGTTGCCATTTCCATCTCTGGGGATCTTCCTGACCCAGAGATTGAACCCAACCTGCATCTCCTGCGTTGGCAGACAGTTCTTTACCTTTGAGCCACCAGCGACGCCTCCAGCAGGCATTAGGAACTGATGAAAAATCCTGGCTTATGAGGTGTGGATAGACATCAGCTACCTGGGGGTAGAGGGGCGCGGAGGGGGCAGGCTGACAGCTATGTGACTGGCAGCTGAAAGAAGTGGTCGCCCTGTAACGTGTCTTGGCTTCTGGAAATTTGGCAGTGAAGAGACCATAGGGTGAGACGTCTGATGCCCAGGAATGCCACCACGAACCATCATGACACTGTATAGCATCCATTCATTTTGGGGTTGCTGTTGAGGATCCCTCCTCCCTATCTCATGCTTACCCCACATTACGATACAGGCTATGCTTGTGTTACTGTTCAGTTAGCACGTGACCTTCCCCAAGAGACTGAGACTTCTGAGGGTAAGGAAGTGCGTCTTATTCTTTCTTGAGGTTTCTGGACCTGGCAGCGCATAGTAGCAGCTTAATAAATACTTAGATCCCCTGGAGAAGGAAATGGCAGCCCACTCCAGTATTCTTGCTTGGAGAATTCCATGGACAGAGGAGCCTGGTGGGCTACAGTCCATGGGGTCGGAAAGAGTCGGACACGAGTGAATAACTAACACTTTCAAAGAATGGTACAGAAAATCAAGATTTCAGTCTAAAGCTTTTAAATTAACAAAGGAATCTGTTTGTTTTGCTTGGGGATGGTTGGTAGTGTTTTCTAGCCCAAGTTGCCTTTTTTTTTCTGGGCCATGTGTTTATTTTTTCATTCCTGTTTCTTATTTACATTATGAAAATACAGCCCAAACCCTCTCACTACATCTTCGTTTCAGGGAACCAAATTGAATGACTCCCGGGTTTTTGTTGTTGTATTTTCAAATGGTGCTTTTTGAAAGAAAGAAATACAAAAGGTGACCCAGGAGAAATGATCTGGTGAGGGTCGTAGTCTGTGATGTTGACCGACTAGCTTGTCAAGCACGCATTTTGCGTTTTCAAGGGGTCAGCCTTCCAGAGCTATTAGATTTCAAGAACTGTCCTGAGAAAGGGATGTGCGAGAGGAGCCAGTGCTGGCTGCCTGGGCTTGCAGCACAGTGAAGGCCACAGTGCCCAGTAGTAAGAGCCGTCCTCAGGCTGGCTTTGGGTGTGTCCAGTGAGAGGAAAGGCCTGCCTTTTCCTGGAGGCCCGGTCCAGGTGTCGGGGTCACGCATAGGGATGACCTCCTGATGCAGGGGTGTCCCTGCTCCAGGGGTGGCCTTGGGTCCTGAGATGCCATCCAGGTCAGTTTCCTGACGGGGACCTTGTGTCCAGAACTGTGGATGGAGTTTATTCTGGGGTCACGGGGGTTCCTTTATATTTGCTGTTAAGTCTTGCCTCTTTAGCTCTAGCTCAGGGTTTTAATATCTTAGCCAAAGCCTCATTTAGGTATTTAAGATAATTTGGAACCTGCCACTTTGGGGCAGTTACCAAAAATCTCCTGAAAGCTGCCGCTCTTGGAGAGGTCACAGGTGCCCAGTTGTTTAGTCTCCTGAGAACCAGGTGTTGGGGATTCAAGAGTTAGATGCAGACCTCGCCCTCTGGGTGGAGGAATCAGGGGCAGTGGTCACGATCAGGGCCAGGCTGCCTGGTTAAGGGCCCCTTCTACTTCTCACGTGTGAGTTTGGGCAAATCTTCTATAAAGCAGGCTAAGGAAGAACTCATGTCAGGGGTGTTAAGAGGATCAAATAATTTTTCAAAATTGAAATATTGTTGATCTACAGTAATATGTGTTACAGGTGTACAATATAGTGACTCACAACTTTTAAAGGTTATATTCCATTTCTAGTTATGGTATTTGCTATATTGCCAGTGTTGTACAATATATTCTTGGAGCTTATTTTATACCTAATGGTTTATGCCACTTAGTCCCGTACCTCTCGTCTGCCCCTATTCCTCCCCTCTCTCCACTGGTAACCGCTAGTTCTCTATATCTGTGGAGGATTCAATGAATTAATGTATATAAAGTGTCGAGAGTAATGCTGGGCAGATGGTAAGTTTTTTAAAACCATAGTTATTATTATAGAAATAAAGTGCATTAACATTCTCCATCACGTTTAATTCTCAGCAGTCATGCACAGCACGTGGTGTCCTGCCTGTTTTTTGTTGAGAATTTCAACCACTTGCCCCAAGTCACAGGGTTGGAAAGGGGCTGAGACAGGATCTGAGCTTGTCCCCAAACCCTTCGCTCTCTGCGTCTTGGCTGACGTGGCCGGAGAATGATAAGGAAACGTGTTAACGCCTATACAGGCACCTTGCTTGATCCAGCTGATGATGCCAGATGAGCGCCTGCTCTGATGGCTTCATGTGAACATAGTTACCTCTTTAAACACCCTCTGTCTAAATACAGTCTCCTTCTGAGGTTCTGGAAGTTAGGGTCTCAACCTGTGAATTTTCAGAAGAGACAATTCAGTCCATAACAGGAAATGAAAGTGAAAGTTAAGTCGCTTAGTCATGCCCGATTCTTTGCGACCCCATGAACTGTAGCCCACTAGGCTCCTCCATCCATGGGATTCTCCAGGCAAAAGTACTAGAGTGGGTTGCCATTTCCTTCTCCAGAGGATCTTCCTGACCCAGGGATCCAACGTGGGTCTCCCGCATTGTAGGCAGATGCTTTACTGTGTGAGCCACCATGAGTAATCAAGACCAGAGGAACTGAACACCCAGATATCAAAAATTGATATGAAGGCAGAATCAGGGAATGGTGGGCCCAGTGGAGGCAGATTTTTGATACCAGGCATGGTTTTCATAGTAGCCGGTCACGGACGAAGAGGAAGGAGCTCTTGGTGCGATAAGAGGAGCGTTGCTGGGATATAGAGATCTGGGATCAGCAGACCAGCGGTGGGATCAGCAGACACATGACTGATTCAAGCTTGGTGCATTAGAAGGGGTACTGAGGGGACTTCCCTGGTGGTCAGTGGTTAAGACTCCACACTTCCAAGGCAGTGGCTTTGATCTCGTTAGGGAACTAAGATCCCACGTGCTTCGTGGCATCCCCACCCCCACCGACCCCCCCACCCCCTGCCGATAAAAAAGATACTGGGTAGCTGTCTGTGGGTGGTAAACAGCAGCCTGAGACACGGTGTGTTGTTTTGAAAGACATCAGAGTCCATCCTCAAGCAGCTGTCTATGGAAAAGGCAATGTGCTGTGGCAGACTGGGCCATAACTCGGTCTTACCAGAGTGGATTCTGAGTCCCAGTGCCTTTTGACTCCAAAGTTGTTTGAGTTTGTGGCTGCAGAAAAACAGGTGATGTAAATTTTTAAAATTAAAATTCCTAAGTATGCCTTAGTTTTCTTATTAATGTTATTATTTTAATCACCAAATTGTGGTGTAGTGGAGCTTAAATTTGGAGGGAAGACCATCTGGGTTTAAATCTTGGCTTTGTCACTTACTAGCCTTGTCAGATTTATCATATGACACAAATTGGCATAGTTTCAATTTCCTCAGCTGTGAAAAGTGGATAATTATACATATTTCAATGGGTTGGCAGAGTGTGTACATGTAGTAATGTATGTGAAGGTTCTAGTAGTACTGTCTTTCCCATGGGGCAGAGTCTTTATGTTTATCCAAGGAGGTGGAGGGGATTCCCTGGTGGTCCAGTGGTTAGGACTCTGTGCTTCCAAAGAAGCACAGCCTGGGTTCGATCCCTGGCCTGGGAATGAAGATCCTGCAAGCCACATGATATGGCCAAAAGAAAAAAAATTGGAAAGTTGATGGAGGATATAGTTATGCAGATAAATTAGAGGCCTTAAAAAAATTTTTTTTTAACAAGAGAGGAAAAGAAATGTCAGCTTTGGATTAATAGTCTCATTCATTCAATAACAAAAAAAAAGTCTGACATAGAAAAATTACCAGTACCAAAGAGAAAAGGGAGAAGGGATAAATGAGGAGTGTGTGATTAACACATACAAACTATACATAAAATAGGTAAGCAACAAGTATTTATAACAAGGAGAATTTAGTATTTTGCAATAACCTGTAAAGGAAAGTAATCTGGAAATACACACACACACACACACACACATACACACACACACACACACACACGTAACTGAACAAAAGAAAAGGTCTGAGAAACAGTCAGTGATTAGAAAAAGATAAGCCCCTGCCCTCGGCAAGCTTCCAGGCCAGGTGAGGGGGACCAGGAGGGTGTGCTAAGCATTGCCCACCAGGTTTGCTCGTGAGGCTCTGCAGGTATTAAAGAGGGCTGCTCTGAGAAAAAGGAGTTTGGCAGGAAGAGTTTCACAGGGGAGCAAGTACTTGAATTAAAATCTGAATATTGGGGAGAAATCACCCAGAGTGGAAAATTTCTCAGACAGTAGTAATAGCGTGTCTGGAGATACAGGAGGGGGTGCATGGCATGGTTGAAAAGCAGCAGTTTAGGGTGTCCATGTGCCACATGGGGATAGAGGAGAGCAAGACCAGATGTGAAAAGGGGGCAGATCACAGGCAGTGTGAAGCCGCTGAGATATTTTGATTGGGTGGCGATGATAGTAGTGGTTGAGAAAGACTCAACTGACGGTGTCACAGGATGGTTTGGAGCGGAGGCAAGATGCATGCTGATGAGGAGTTTTAGAAAGGCTTTGTGATGATCCAGATGAGACCACGGTCCTAAACTAGGGCTGCAGCTACTGGAGTCTGGAGAAGAGGACCAGTTCCAGAGCTGTTGAGGGGCCTGGTGTTCGGTTGGATGTGACTGGGGTGGAGATGACTCTGGGTTTCTGTTGGTGGCTTGGGTGTCTAGGTGGGTAATGCAGCCATTCATACAGAGGCTGGGGAGGAGAGGAGGGGAGCAGATACTGTGCTGGTCTTTGATTGGATGACTTGGAGGTGCCTGGGGACAGTACAGGTCCTTCTTTCCCACAGGTGGCTGGCCAGTGCCTCCATCTGGAATTGTGTACGTATGGAAAGGACAGTGAATGCAAGTGCCTCTCTCTGGACCGTTGGCCCTGAGGAATAGAGCTTGAGATTTGGTGTCTAGGAGTGTCAACATTGCTCACAAATGTCTAGATCTTTCCTCTTTAGGATCAGTTCAGTTCAGTCACTCAGTTGTGTCTGACTCTTTGCGACCCCATGGACTGCAGCACGCCAGCTTCCCTGTCTGTCACCAACTCCCAAAGCTTGCTCAAACTCAGGTCCATTGAGTCGGTGAAGCCATCCAACCATCTCATCCTCTGCCTTCCCCTCCTGCCTTCAATCTTTCCCAGCATGACGGTCTGTCCCAATGAGTCAGTTCTTCACATCAGGTGGCCAAAGTATTGGAGCTTCAGCTTCAGCATCAGTCCTTCCAATGAATATTCAGGACTGATCTCCTTTACAATTGACTGGTTGGATCTCCTTGCAGTCCACGGGACTCTCAAGGGTCTTCTCCAACACCACAGTTCAGAAACAGCAATTCTGCACTCAGCTTTCATTATAGTCCAACTCTCACATCCATACATGACTACTGGAAAAACCATAGCTTTGACTAGATGGCCCTTTGTTAGCAAAGTAATGTCTTTGCTTTTTATTATGCTGTCTAGGTTGGTCATAGCTTTTCTCCCAAGGAATGAGCATCTTTCAATTTCATGGCTGCAGTCACCATCTGCAGTGATTTTGGAGACCCCCAAAATAAAGTCTTTAACTGTTTCCATTGTTTCCCCATCTATTTGCCGTGAAGTGATGGGACTGGATGCCATGATCTTAGTTTTCTGAATGTTGAGTTTTAAATCAACCTTTTCACTCTTCAGGATAGATGGTGGAATTACATCTCCCTGTCCCACTGAGCCCAGGTGTGGTCACAAGACCACATTTAATTAGAAACAGAACAGATGAGGCTCCAGGTAGTTTTTGTGCCAAGGCAGGACTCACAGGAGTGATCTCTGCTGAGGGGCCTGGGGATGGTCCAGAGGGAAGCCCAGCTGTGCTGTGGGCCTGGGTCCTCAAGTGAGCTCAGTGTCAGCACAGACCAGAGTCTTGTTTAAGTTGTGATGGACCTCCACTCATAGCTAAACCATTGTTTTAGGCTTTTAAGGTGATGTTGAAATGTTAGTGATGGGTTTCTAACATCTCTTGGTCCTTCCTAACTCAGGTTGTTTTATAAGAGGCTGAACCTTACTAGTTTTCCTTTTCTGAACTATAAATCAGTTTTGAACTTACGTTTTGTCATTATATGCTTATGACTATGTGAGTACAGGAACATGCAGGCAAATGTCGCTTTGACCAAGAACATTTCTTTTGTTACTGTTAGCCTTTAACTAGAAATATATTTAATGAACCAAATGTTGGAACGCACTTGCCCTTTTTTAAAAACAGCTTTATGCAGACAAAATTCCCAAAGCATACAGTACATCCATTTAAAGTGTGCAGTTCACTGCCTTTCACTCTGTGTGCAGTTCACAGAATTATACAACTGTCCTCACAATTGTAAGGTATTTTTATTACCCAGAATGAAATCCCCTCTCCAGACCTCTCACACATCCCCTTCCCAGAAAAGAGAGTTTCTAACTCACTTTCTGTTTCTGTGAGTTTGCCTGTTGCAGACATTTCACAGAAGTTGGACCACACACTCTGTGGTCCTTCGTGACTGGCTTCCTATGCTTGGCATGTTCTCAAGGCTCACGCGTGTTGCAGCCTGTGTCAGTACTTCATTTCCTTTTACTGTTGAATAATGTTTCATGGTGTGGAATATAGTCTGTAATATACCTATTACAACCCTGCTGTAAAACTGCTTTGTCGGTTAGACATTTGGGGTGTTCCCACCTTTTTAAACTGTGAAAGCCCATGTATATTCTTGTACGGTCTCGTAGGAGCTATTCTGCAAACGTGTTTGCATTTCTGTCGAGCTTATACCTAGGAGTGGAGTTGCTGGGCCATGTGCTGACTCTGTGTTTCAGTTCAGTCACTCAGTCGTGTCCGACTCTTTGCGACCCCACAGACTGCAGCATGATGAGCCTCCCTGTCCATCACCAACTCCCAGAGTTCACTCAAACTCACATCCATTGAGTCGGTGATGCCATCCAACCATCTCATCCTCTGTCATCCCCTTCTCCTCCCTTCCTCAGTCTTTCCCAGCATCAGGGTCTTTTCAAATGAGTCAGCTCTTCGCATCAGGTGGCCAAAATATTGGAGTTTCAGCTTCAGTATCAGTCCTTCCAGTGAATATTCAGGACTGATTTCCCGTAGGATGGGCTGGTTGGATCTCCTTGCAGTCCAAGGGACTCTCAAGAGTCTTCTCCAACACCACAGTTCAAAGGCATCAATTCTTCGGTGCTCAGCTTTCTTTATAGTCCAACTCTCACATCCATACATGATTACTGGAAAAACCATAGCCTTGACTAGACGGACCTTTGTTTAATCCTTTGAAAAAACTGACAGGTTTTTTCCCAAAGCAGCTGGAACATTCCACATCCCCCTGCCCAGTGGTGTGTGAGTCCTCCACGTCCCTGTCGACACTTGTTATAGTCAGTCTTTGATTAGAGCCGTCCCAGCAGGTGGCACGTGCTGCTTTAAATCATTTAACAGGGAGCTCTGACACCCCGGTTCTCTCTCTGCACATCCTTTCTGTCACTGGCAACTCATGCTTTTACAACTGTGCGGATTTGTCAGGTTTCCAGCGGGTAGGTTTCATAGGAAGTGCTTCCCTCCCAGTACTGGACCCACATTCTCAGTATAAAATGTGATATTTTGCTCAATGTTGGTTTCTTCAGCTTAACCAATTGGCAAGTCCAATGGCTTTTCTTTGAGAAACTTTCCAGTTTAAACAAGTTTAAATTGCAATGAGAATTAACTTGCTTTGCCACAAAAAAATCCCATCCTGTCACTGTACTTAATTGAGAAACTGGTGGGGGTTCCTGTTTGTCTTCATTCTTAAAAAGAATTTTTTTTTTTTTTTTAAATCTTTTGGCCATTCCACAAGGCATGTGGGATCTTAGTTCCCCAACCAGGGATTGAACCTGCGTCCCTTTCATTGAAAGCCTGGAATCTTAACCACTGGACCATCAGGGAAGTCCCTGTCTTCATTCTTTAGCTGACTTCAGTTTGTGATGGGTAAAATTAAATAGGGTTTTCAGTGTATACAGTTGAATATTTATTTTGTAAAACCACATAGTATTTAGAGATAAGAACCTTCTGGAGTTCATGTGTTGAGTGAACCTGCTTTACTGAATGACTAGTCTGCCATGGTGTTGAGATAGGGTTTCTGTCTTCATGGAGTGTATCTTCTGGTTGAGGGCAGATCTTAAGGGAAAAAGGCAGATGGGGTTACAAAATAAAACAGGGCTGTCAAAGCAGATCTCTCTGCAGGAGCATGCTGGGCGCTTGCATGCTGGGTGCTTGCATGCTGGGCTTTGCTTTGTGTTTGGTGGGGGATGTGTTGGGAAGGACCTCTGTGAGGAAGTGACTCTTTAGCTGAGACCCAGAGGCAGGAGAGGGGCTTTCTGAAGCTGGGAGGCTCTGGTGGGTTGGAGGAACTGAAATAGTGTGTGGGGCACTGGGAAGAAAAAAGACCAAAGTGGCGGCCACATTGAGTGGTGCCTTGCGGAGCTGCAAATAATTTGAACTTTATTCAAGATGATGTGAGATAGCACTGAAGGGTTGTAAGCAGGGAAGTGGCATCATCTGACTTAATAGAAAACATCTCAAATGGATTACAGTGGGAGGGGGTCGGGGAGATGGCAAGAATGGGTGCAGGGACAAGTTACAGATTGAGGTAGGAAGGTCAGGGGTCAGATCTACCTGCCGAGGAGCCCACGCCGAGGTGTTCTCGGAGCTGAGCCCCCGGACCTGGGGCTTGAGCACTCTAGCTTTACCCTTCCTTTTCCAAGAAGATATGTATATGTATACTTCTAGACCCGAGGTAGGTCCCATCTCCTTATTTCTGCTGCAGGGAGATACCTCCTTTAACGGGCTTCCCAGGTGTCGCTAGTGGTAAAGAACTCGCTTGCCAATGCAAGAGACGCAAGAGATACAGGTTCGATCCCTGGGTCAGGAAGATCTGGTGGGGGGTGGGGGGGGAGGTGGGGAGAATGGCAACTTTCTCCAGTCTTCTTGCCTGGAGAATTCCATGGACAGAGGAGCCTGGTGGGCTACACTACAGTCCATGGGGTTGCAAAGAGTCAGACATGAGTGAGCGACTGTCCACACACACACCACACACACACACACACACACACACCACACACCACACACACACACACCACACACACCACACACCACACACACCACACATGCACACCACACACGCACACCCCTCCTCGAACATCTGTAGTAACACACACACACCACACACCACACACACACCACACACACACACCCCTCCTCGAACATCTGTAGTAAACACACTGGCAAAGACAAGGCAGACGTGCCGTCTTTGAGCTTTCAGGGGCTTGCTATCTCTTAAGCAAATATTTGAATGACCCTTCCATAATTAAAATTTATCGAGCAAATTAGAAAATGTGTTTTCACAAGCTTCTTACACTTGGGCAAATTTGGTGTTATTTACACGGGGAGCTGAAGTATGGCTCCCAGTGACAGTTTTGCTGTTGGGCAGTGTTTGTAAGGTATAGACATTTTTTTCTTTCCTTGTTGGAATCACTGGGAAGATTTTTCTAAAGGCCTTCATCTTTTTTCTCTTGCTTTTTAAAGTCCGGCATGTCCTTCTGCCTGAGCATGTGTGCTAAGTCACCTTAGTCGTGCCTGACTCTTTGTGACCCTGTGGATTGTAGCCTGCCAGGCTCCTCCTTCCATGGGATTCTCCAGGCAAAAATACTGGAGGGGGTTGCCATGGCCTCCTCCAGGGGATCACCCTCACCCAGGGATCGAACCTGAGTCTCTTAGGTCTCCTGAATTGGCAGGTGCATTCTTAACCATGAGCACCACCTGGGAAGCCCCCATGTCTTTTTGCCTAGCACTCACCATAGACCCGGAGAAGGCAATGGCACCCCACTCCAGTACTCTTGCCTGGAAAATCCCATGGACGGAAGAGCCTGTGGGCTACAGTCCATGGGGTCACGAAGAATCAGACACGGCTGAGCGACTTCACTTTCACTTTTCACTTTCATGCACTGGAGAAGGAAATGGAAACCCACTCCAGTGTTCTTGCCTGGAGAATCCCAAGGATGGGGGAGCCTGGTGGGCTGCCATCTATGGGATCGCACAGAGTCAGACATGCATGACTGACGTGACTTAGCAGCAGCAGCAGCAGCATCATAGACCAGAAAAAGGAGCCATAGACCTTCTGTGGCATTGAAGATGGGTTTTCCATGGTTAGTGTAGAAAATCAACACAAATTTGGTGGTTTCAAACAACACGAACTTCAGATCTTCTAGCCCTGTAGGTTAGCAGTCCCACATGGGTCTCATGGGGCCAAAATCAAGGTGTCGTCAAGGCGGGATCAAACCCGGGGCTCCAGGCCTGAGGCCCTTGCCCTTTCCAGCTTCCGTGGGAGACCTCCATCCATGGGCTCACGGCTTCCCTCTGCTGCGCTGAAAGCCAGCCGTGTGGCCCTGCGGCCAGCCCTCGGTCACAGGCATGCGGGGTCTTGGGTCCATGGTGTGGCCCATTGCACTGCGCTGCAGACTCTAGTTGTGGCGCGTGGCCTCCGTGGTTGAGGCGCTGGCTTAGTTGCTCTGTGGCATGAGGGATCTGAGTTCCCCACCCAGGGATAGAACCTGCGTCCCCTGTACCGCAAGGCGGATTCTTAACCGCTGAAACACCAGGGAAGCCCCTCCCTTTTCCATTCCGAAGATCCCTTGTGATTACATTGTGCTCGTCTGAATAATCCAGGGTGACTCTGTATTTTAAGGTTGATTGGTGGCCCGCCTTAACTCCCCTTCTTTCTCTGACTTGAGGTCGTCGTGAGTCCCTGGGATTAGGACGTGGCCGTCTTTGGGGGCCGTTATTCTGCCTGCCATGGCAGGAGCCTTCGTCTTTCTGACACTAGAAAATTGTTCCAGTGCTTGCTTTTTTGTCTTTTCACTTGATTCCTGTTGGTATCTACCTTATATTCTCCCCTCCCCTCCCCAACCCTGGGGAGGCACTCAGTAGGGGCTTTAAGATCACAGATTGGAAATACCTTCTGGAATGTGTCTGAGCTCACCCTGGAATTCGTCGGTGGCTTGGAGGATGGTGGAGGTTTTTGAAGCTGTGACTAGGAGAGATGGAATCTGCTTAGGTTTGGATTTTTCGTGAAGACTGGTTTGTTGCGGAAGCATGAAGGCTAACCTTGTGTTCTTCTCATGAGTGCAGCATATTAGAGCAGCACTGGAGAGGCCCAGGAGTCCTCCCGAGATTAGTGTAAAGGTTTTTCATGGCTGCAGAAGTTTTTGAAAAATAATCAGACTGTGATTTTCAGTGCTTGGGTTGGGGAGGGTGCTAACACCGTCTTAATGGAGAACCAGGAATTATGATATGATTTTAGGACCTTTGAAAGAATGACCTGGGACTTCCCGGGTGGTCCAGTGGTTAAGACTCCGCACTCCCAATGCAGGGGTTTGATCCCTGCTCAGAGGACCAGGATCCCACATGCCATGTGGTGTGGCCAGAAAACGGAAAAGAATGACTTGTTTTCTTTGTCAGTTCAGTTGAATAGCTCCTTAGCGGAGAAAGCACACGTCCTGGATGGACAGGGCGTACGACAGTGCAGTTGGGACAAAGAGGACTTGAGCCGTGGGTAAAGGAACACACAGCCGGGAATATCGTTCATACCAGGTTAGCAAGTTCTGTTTGAGCGTCACGTTTTGACCCTCAGACCTTGGAACACAATTCTTTTGCTTCTGCTAAGAGACTAGAAAAATCAATGCGCTGTGTCTGTCTGGCAGGCCCGAGACAACACTCTGTCTTTGGAACTTCAGGTTTGGGTTGGAGGTGGGAGGTTATCTGAAGGGAAATGCATTTAGACCGAAAGATTCTTAGATGACTCAGTCATACCCAGGACTGCCAAGTTTTCCCCCAGACTGCCGTGTCCCCTTTCGGCGGTCCCTGCCCTGTGTGAGGGCCTGGCACCGTCCGCGGCACGCCTCCTTGGTCCCTGAGTGACTTAGGCTGGCGTCCAGCTGGGCACAGTGATGAGCTGGCGTGTCTGGTTGTTTCAGCACGCTCAGGATTGCATCGCTCCCTTGTAGTTTTGTCCAGTGAGCATTGTCTGTGGGTCACTAAATCGGCCATAAAATCATTCCACTTCCAGAAATGGAAAATCAGAGTCGTCGTTAACATACTGGGTTTCTTAAGCTCAGAGGTAAAGAGCCATGAACTTTCTCCAAGGCTTTCTCAAGGGTGGTTTTGGTTAAGCTGTGGTTGTCTAGAGGTGCAGTTTTCTGAGAGCTCCCTAGGCTTGCTGCATCAGCATTTATGGGCCTAGGGTCAGGAATTTGCATTTTAAACTGTCCTCTCCAGGTGAGGCTTTGTACTCTAAATTTGGACCCCCCCCCCCCCGCCCCCTGCCAAGCCGTCTGCCCTGAGCAGCAGAAGCTAGCACTCAGGGGTCCAGGAAAAGCACCCCATCAGAGAAGCTGAGGAAGACTGTTGGGGAGGGGCTGGGGACAGAGGACCAGAGCGTCACCTTTACTTGTTCCAAAGCTTGACACAGGAGGACGTGGCTTCTGTGGCTGGGCCTGTGGACTCGGTCACGTGGATCCAGGCAGATGTAACACCCCCACCCGCCCCCGCCCATGCCCACCCCGGTGAGGACCAGCACGGGCCTGGGGCGCCTCACCAGCTAGAGGGTCCCTCCTTGGACAGGTCTCTATCCTGGTGGGAAGGGTGGAACCAGAGGAAGGGGCTTGGCTTGACCCAGCTGGCTTCTTATCCAAACTCGAGTCAGGGTTGATGCTGCTTCTTGCCTTGGGTGGAGGGCGTGGTTTGGCACTCTCTCCTTACCAGCATGGTGCAGTGGTAAAGAATCCACCTACCAATGCTGGAGACCTGGGCTCAATCCCTGGGTTGGGAAGATCTTTTGGAGGAGGGCATGGCAACCCACTCCAGTATTCTTGCCTAGAGAATCCCATGGACAGAGGAACCTGGCGGGCTATGGTCCATGGAGTTGCAAAGAGTTGAGCATGACTGAACCCACACGTGTGCGCTCACACACACACACACACACACACACACACACACACACACACACACACTCACTCTAGAAAGGAATTTGAGGGGTGGGAAAAGAAGCATTGCTCAGCCCCGAATACCTAAGGGGAAATAAGTGCTTAGTAAATATTTGAGGTTTGAAGTAAGAGTTAGAACTGAGATTCCCCTAATCCAGGGTTTGTGACGCAGCCTCTTGCTTCTCTGCTTTGCATTTTTCCAGGTGTCTGTGTAAGGCCATGCTTCCACAAGGCGATTTAAATTGGCACATATATTACTGAAGATGGAGACCCTCTTTGCCTTTGAGCAGGAAAAGCAGCCTCTCCCTATTACTGTCTAGAATAACAGGTTCAAGATAATCTGTAGTCAGTTCATTCTTTATAATGTTCAAGTGTGACTTGAGCACACGTTTGAGTCTGGCTGTTGGCCACGTCGCTCCTGTGTGTTAGTCTTTATTTATGGGGAAGCAGGCAGCCATTTGTCACTCTTTACTGGGGAGCCAGATCCTAGTGGGAATGGTAAAATTAGAAGCTAATGAGGCTGAGTCCCCAGGTATGAAAGATCACGCTTCTGAATGTGTTTCCTTTGAATTGTTTGAAATGGTAGTGAGTGTGGTTTTGGTTACCCTGATGCCTTTGCCTGTGACATACACAGAAAGTTTCCCTTCTTTATTGACACTGTCCTAACCTCTGGTTAATGGCCGCCTCCCCTTTTATTCAGGTGTTTCCTCGCCCTTTAAACAAACAAGAAAAGACCAGCCGCTGCATACTTAGTTACCATGAGTGACAACCCCCCAGGAAGAACGCACTCCATACTTGAGGCTGCATCGCCCACAGTCCTTTGTGTCCTTCCAGCATTAATAACGACTTCACTTTACTTCCTTCTCATTCATGGCATATTCCCCAAAGCTCAAACAAGAATTACCAGAAAGTTCCAATAAATCTAAAACTTGACATGATGCATGGAACACGTCTGCTCTGGTAAACGAGCGCACAGATTGCTTCATGGAACGTACTGTTATCAACACAGACAGACTCTTCTGTGTGCTGTGTGGCTCAGCATTTCCTGCATGTTTGCTTATTTATTGGCCTTGCTGTGTAGCATGTGGGATCTTAGTTCCCAACCAGGGATCGAACCTTTTCCGTGCAGTAGAAGCATGGAGTCTTAACCAGTGGACCACCAGCGAAGGTCTATTTCCTGCATGTTAATCGTTGCTTTTTCAGGGGCCCGTGAGTGTTCACTGTCGAAAACATTTGTGAATAGATCAGAACCGAGTTGGTGAAGGAAACTTGGGGCTTTACATAGCTTTTTTGGTCTCATTTACTTGTAGAACTAACAGTTCTGCTTCATCAATGTGCTAAGTTTGTTAATAGTTAAAAAATCATTTTTTCTTGTTTTGACCAATTTAAATCTTCCCTCCCTCTGATTTAAAAACAAAAAAAAACTCCCAAGTAGCTAGTTCTAAGAACACAGCCACTTTCCAAGCCTGTTCATGACTCTAGGAACTCATATTCCTTCTGTTTGGTTTCCTTGCTGTTTTCTGGCGAGTCATCTTTTGCACCAGATCTTTCAAAGTTTCCCAAGAGAGTGACTGAGCCATAGACCATTAAGGCTGAAGAGAACCCTGTCCGATTTGCTCATTTTCCAACTGAATATTCATTGGAAGGACTGATGCTGAAGCTCTAATACTTTGGCTGACTCATTGGAAAAGACTCTGAAGCTGGGAAAGATTGAGGGCAGGAGGAGCAGGGGACGACAGGGGATGAGATGGTTGGATGGCATCACCGACTCGATGGACATGAGTTTGAGCAAGCTCTGGGAGATGGTGAAGGACAGGGAAGCCTGGCGTGCTGCCGTCCATGAGGTCGCAGAAAGACTGAGGGAGCTGCTGCTCTTTCCCCTACAGTGACTGTGGCCCAGCACCTCGCTCCCTCCCTCCTTCCTGGGAAGACACCTCTTCCAGCTCTGGGGTGCAGATTCCAGATAACCTTTGGCTCCCAGTACAAGCAGGATATCTTACAAATGTCCTGACCTTGTCCCACCGCCTGCTTCCACTCTGCTGAGGTCATACCTCCACATTTCTTGGTTTCTATCCATACCCATGCCCTGTATCATCCTAAGGGTCTTAGATATCCCTGTGGATGGGCTCATCCACTGACCTTGACATTTCTTACTGCAGTAAATTCAATAGTATTTCTCTTTAATTCAGCCATGGCTTCCATTGAAGATGCTTGACCTCTAAGCTCTTAAATTCTGCAGTCTTCTCTCTCTGACATTACTTCTCTGCTTCATTTTTCTCCTGTCCACACCTCCTCCTCCTGTCCTAGGGGTCCCAGTGGTCTCAGAAACACTTGGGAGGACCAGAACAGTGGGGATGTAGGGACACTCAGATACATCCATGTGTTGAGAAGGTATCCAGGCTATTCTGACACCCCTGCCTGCCCCCAGCCTGGTCCCTTCACCTCCCTGGATTCTCCCTGCCTGCCAGCTGTATTCTGGCCTCACCTCTGTATTCAGCATGATCTCCTTTATCAGCTTCAACCACAGTGCCTTTGCACCCACTCCATACCCATTTACCCCTGACCCACTGACATGCCCTGGAAGACCTTGCTGTGGTGTTCTTTCTGTTCCTTGCTGCATAAAATTGCTGGTGAAGGTCACCGAGCTGTGTACCTGTATGACACGTGCATGCTCCTAACTTTGGCTGGACTTCTGAGAGTTTGCAGTCCTGCCTCCATTCCCTTGATCCTGCCCAAGTTCAGTTCTCCTAGCTGTTGGTTTGGCTCAGTGCTTCTCAGTCCTGACCACACCTTAGAATTGCCTGGGGGAAGTTTGAACCTTTTACTGAGGCCCTGTTCATGCCCAGAGACCCCGATTTCACTGGTCCAGGGGCAGGCAGGTCTGGGCACTGGTGTATGTTTTTAAAAACTACACAGGTGAGCCTTCGAAGCAGCTATGTTGAGAATCAAGATCTGTTCTTCTCTGTTCCCCAGTCCTCCCTTAATCACACTCAGTGATTAAGTAATTACAGCAGTAATTACTGCAGTGTTGGCCACTCTATCATCAGACATCTGACAGTCTTCCCTAACCCACCTTGAAGACCTTCCCTCTACCTGCCAATCCTTTGAGGAAGAAACGCTCTTCTTGCCAGGGTCTGACCTGCCTGTCCCTGGATCCTCCCCTCACCTGCTCTCTTTAGGACCCAGGCCCATGAGCCGTCTTTCTGCCTGCACTAATGTCGGCTAAATTGGGCAACCCAAAGAGAAACGTTGGAATCTTGTGAAAGCCAGACAGCAAGGGCAGAGAGGGGCTGAGGATGGAATGGGATTCATATCAGGAGACGTAAAGAGAGAACGCTGTCTGATCCACTTGCCCAGGACTGCGGTTAGAGAAGGTATAGGTTACAGACCTCTGTTTAAATCCTGACTCTGCTGTTTGCTGGCCATTTGTGTTTCCCCTCCCTCTGTAGGGAAATTCTTGATGAAATAGACCTTCCTTGTGCATGGGGGATACCTTCCAAGAACCCTGTAGACACCTGAAACCATGGGTAATATTAAACCCTGTACAGTTGACCCTTGAACTACACAGGGGTTAGGGGTGGCAAGCCTCTGAACAGTCAGAAATCCATAAGTAATTTATAGTTATCCTTCTCTATCCATGGTTCCTCCATATCTCCGGGTTCAGCCAACCACAGATCATGAAGACCTGGCGAAGTGGAGAGCTGATGACTGAATGCTGAATGCTAAAGGTTTAGCAGAGGACGGAGCACAGAGAGAATCCCCGTGTCTTAGGATCTGGGATGAGAGTTGGCTGTTATTTCAATTCTGCCCGTTATTTGACCAAGTTACTTAATCTCCAGGGGCCTTATTTTCCTTTGGAAAAGAATATAGCTTTAGATGTGATATATTTTAGATCCTTGTTGAACACTGCTGTTTCGGAGTCTCTCTGGTTACTTTACTGCTTCCTAAGGTTTTGTTTAATGTGATAAATTTTGTATCTATATATTATATTGTCACAATTTTAATGCATTTTTAAGTTATACAAAGCATGTGTGAATGTACTGTTGAGAAACACGGCGTATGGACGGAAAAGTGAAAATAAGCCCTTTTTGGGTGCACTTCCTTACTTTGCTAGAGGTGAACTACTGTTGACCAGGTTAGTGAAAAGTCTTTGAGACCTTTTTAAAGATTAATTTTTACTGGAGTATGCTTTCCTGGTGGCTCGGACAGTAAAGAATCCACCTGCAATGCGGGAGACCTGGGTTTGATCCCTGGGTTGGGAAGACCCCCTGGAGGAGGACATAGCAACCCGCGGCAGTATTCTTGCCTGGAGAATCCCCATGGACAGAGGAGCCTGGCGGGCTGTAGTCCTTGGAGTGACACAGTCAGAGATGACTGAAGTGACTCAGCCTAGCACGGTTGCCTTGCAGTGTTCTAAGTTTCTACTTGCCAGCAGACGAATCAGCCATACTTATCCATCTGTGCCTCCCCTTTCGGACTTCATTCCCGTCCGGGCCCCACAGTGCATGCAGAGTTCCCTTGCGGTGCAGTTTGTTGTTACTAGTTATTTATGCATAATATCAATAATATGTATGTGCCCGTCCCAGTCTGTCAGTTCCTGCCACCATTCCCTTTCCCTCTTGGTATTCAGTGGACATGAACTTGGGCAAACTCCAGGAGATGGTAGTGAGGGACAGGGAGGCCTGGCGTGCTGCGGTCTGTGGAGTTGCAAGGAGTTGGCCAGGGACCGACAGCAGCAACCATCCATACCTTTGTTCTTTATGTCTGTCTCTCTGTTTTGCAAATAGGGTCATTAAAACCTTTGAGACCTTTTTCTGTGCATATCTGTACCCATGGCCTCTCTGTATTTTTCTAGTATTCCGTCTTCAAGATTGAAGTAACTGAATTATGAACTGGAGAGAAATGTCAATCAGTCTCTGCCGCTGCTGAGAGCTTGATCCAAGTTAGTGCCTGGGAGTTGCTGAAGTCTTGGGGCTGTGTCGCCCTCTAGTGGTGGCTGACTTTGGTGTCCAGCTGCCGGCCTGCTGTCGGGCTGGAGTGGAGGTGATGGTTCTGTTCCAACAAGCTGGTGACAGCTTGGCTATAGTCAGTCACTGACAAGTGTCGGGAACGTACTTTAGCGAACCGTGGGGCTGCCATCGCCTTTATACCTCTAGCCTGCCCTTCGTGAGAGGCTTGAAACGTGTGGTGACTTTGCAAATGGGGCGTGCTGGGGTACTGCTGAGTTAGGAGGCTACCGTATTTTTCGCCACCAGGTGAGCCACCCATTACAAAGTGGGGCCGCCTGCTACAATATATGCATTGGCTACGCCATTCTTTCCCGTGCCCCCCGCATTCTGAAGATGTTCCATCACCTCTTTGCTGTTGTGAAAACCTGGCTGCCTGTTCCTGCATCTTAAGGAGTGGTTTTCCCTTATTGCCGTTTCCAGCTGACCTCCCTTCCCCTCTTTTGAATTTCAGCTCCTGTTGAAACTTGTACCATCAGCTGTAGCTCTGCGTCCTCCCTCATTCTGTCCTGGTCTCCTGATCACCTCCTCCTCTGACGCCTTCCTCCCCAAGCTCGGTCTCCATCCATCATTGTCTGTCCATCCACCCGGCAACCTGGCCTCTCAGTTCTTGACCTCTCAGCCCCGGTGACCTTTCTGCCTCTCTTTGTATTGACCGTCTTTAGAGCTTGTCTCGATTAACCTCTGGAATCATGATTTAAGACATCCTGCTCTCAGATCTCCATGCCCGTCCTTCCCACGTGAGAGTCTCCCTTCAGAATCCAGAGTTTGGTGGCTCTCTGGACCCCCACCTCCTTTTCATTAGTGGTCACCACACCCCTCTTGCCCTGAGATGGCAGCCTAGACTTAGTGGGTGCCTCCTCAGAACACCCAGACCACTTGGATCGTCTTATTCTGTTGGACTTCCTAAGGAGACCCCAAGCAGCCCTGGTTAAGACTGCCCATTCTGGGTCAAACTCATTTTCCCAAGACAGTGTTAGCTGGATCCGTCATGTTTGTGACCTCACACCTCCGAGGGGCATCTCTCAGGCGTCTCACTGCGTTTTTGGGGCCATTTCTCCAGCTGCAGGAAAACTTTCATAACTTCTGATTAGTCGTCAGTTCTTCCACACCCCCTCCTCTTCTTAGCTGAGGACTCGCTTCTTAAGAGTTCGTTGAGAGAAGGGAGCCAGGCCGTCAGACTTCTTACCCCCAGCTGCGTCTTCTTCCTGCTGCCTTGCTCCCCACAGGGGCTGAAGCCCGGCTGGCTCTTGTCTGAGGCCAGCCCTCCCCCAGCAAGGAATCTTCTGTCACCTTCTCAAGGATGCCTCTCCTGAAGCTCGCTCTTTTTACCCCTGGATGAGTCATTTCTTCCTTTCTTCTGGATTCTTCCAAATGGCATATAAATAGGCCTTGTAATGTTTCTTTTTGAAAATCTTCCTTAAAAATTCTGCGTTCCTCTCCAGCCATTGTCCTCTGTGCTTCACTTGATAGCAGGTAATCCCTTCGAGAATAGACTCTGTTCGCTGCTGTCTACTTCTTTTTCTCCAAGCTTGTCAGTGTGTCTGTTCCTCCAGTGACGAGGGGGACGGGCGACTGTGACCTGGGTGGGACGCCAGCCTTTGCTGCCCGCCTGCAGTGTCCAGGTGCCGCCTGTGGTCTCGCCTGTCTTCCTCCTCCTCCGGCTGCATTTGAAACAGCTCTCTCTGCTCCCGGAAGGCCTCCCAGCTCCTCCGCTGGTCTTTTCTTCCTTTGTGTTATGGATCATTCCTTCCCAGCTGCCCTCTGGTTCCTCCTCTCCTTCCAGGCCTCCAGGCGCCCAGGGTCGCCCCCCGCCCGCTTTTTTTCTTCTGTACTCTGTCCCATGGCGTTTCAAAGCTTTAAGCACACATCAACAAGTGAGTTGATGTGTCTTAAACTGAAGGCAACGGCACCCCACTCCAGTACTCTTGCCTGGAAAATTCCATGGACGGAGGAGCCTGGTGGGCTGCAGTCCATGGGGTCACTGAGGGTCGGACAGGACTGAGTGACTTCACTTTCACTTTTCACTTTCATGCATTGGAGAAGGAAATGGCAACCCACCCCAGTATTCTTGCCTGGAGAATCCCAGGGACGGGGGAGCCTGGTGGGCTGCCGTCTATGGGGTTGCACAGAGTCGGACACGACTGAAGTGACTTAGCAGGAGCAAACTGTATTACCAACCTGCACCCTTTGACTCTGAACTCACACTTCGAGAGCCAGTTTCCCATCTGACAGGTCCACTTGATGGTCCATGGGAATCTCAAATGCAGCCTGGCCAAAGCAAGACTATCGGATTGCCAAAAAAATTCGTCTGGATTTTTCCATCATATCTTATGGAAAAACCCAAACGAACTTATTGGCCAACTCAGTACTTCCCTTCCTAGTCTGCCCCCTCCCCACCCAAAGTCTTGCCTCCCATTGCTTACCCAGTTTTTTAGTTAAAAACCCAGTTTACCATCTTCTTTCATATTCCTCATCCAGTGATAGTAATCACAGAACACCATCAAGGGCTTACGATGTGCCATGCACTGTTCTAATCACTGGACAAAGCGTGTCCACTAGTGGAAGGCTGTTAGGATCCCATTTTGCAGATGACAAAGCTCAGACACAGAGATTAAGTAGCTTGTCCTTAGTTACGCATTTTCTTAGTACTGGAATTAAGATTCAAGCCCAAGCACTGTGACTCAAATCCTGGGCTCCTAAGGTCTCTGGCCTCCGGAGGAGGGGTGCCTGCTGAGCCTGTCTCCAGCCCGGCCTCCCCGCCTCCCTCCCCCACCTCTTGTCTGCAGCCATCTCTCCAAAGGAGAAATGAGATTCCCACCCCTTCCTCATCAAAGTTGGATCCAAAAGCCCAGGCCTGGCTCTCAGCCTCCCGTGATCGGCCCCCGAGCCCACCAGCCCCACCTCTCCGCCCTCTGCCCTGCCCTGGTGCTGCCAAGAAAAGACAATGTGAGCCACGAACGCAAGCCGCATATGTACCCTGCCTTTTCTAGTGGTCCCCTGCAAAGTCTTGTAAACAACAGATGACATGAATTTTAATGTTTTCCTTAATCCATTCTATCAAAAATATTTCAGCGTGGACTCAGTACTCACAAAAAAATTGGGATCTTCTATATACTTTTCTTTTCTGCCTGGTGTTTGGGATGTGGCGGGTGTTTCGCAGTTGGAGCGTGTCTCACTTTGGGCTGGTCCCATTTCAGCAGCTGTGTGGGGGCACCCCCTTGCCCAGGCCTTGTCCCTCCTGCCAGCAGGCAGGGTACGTGAGTTCCGGGCTTGGGAACTTGGCATCTGCTGTTCCTTTTGCTTTGCATGCTCTTCCCCTTCATCTTCACTAATTGCCTCCCTTTAGTCTGGGAAGGTCTATTGCTTGGAGAGGCTGTCCCCCAAATTGCGAGTTTTTCCCCTAAAAAGGAGTCATTCCATCCTTTTCAGGCTTCCATGTAGCAGTTACCCAAGCTGATTAGCCCCTCTTAGGAATCTCATCCCCCTGGGGGCACTCGCTCACCCCACCCCAGCCCCTTAGGGGGCTTCCCACCCACCCAGCCTGTCCACCCTCCCTTGCTGTTGACTGTGAGTTTCTGTCTATCTCCCTTCCTGGGGTGGGGTAATTAGGCCTGGTGACTGTTTTTGCTGCTCCCACTTATGACCTTTTTCTCTGCTCGTCTCCTGATGCCGTTGAGCTTTTTCTCTGATAACACTGTGTATTCTGGCATCCTCTGCCGCTTCCTGGGAATGAGCTGTACCTGCCAGTCAGGAAGCACTAGGCATGTGAGGCTAGGTAAGTAAGATAATTAAAACTAAATGAAAGTTAAAACTTGCGTCTTCGGTTGGCGTTTGGCACGTTTCAGATGCTCAGTAGCTGCATGTGGCAGCTACTGTGTAGGACTTGCCCAGCATCAGAGAAGGCTCATCGGGCGGTGCTGCTTTGATTTCAGATAGTCACGTGGCTGCGTGAGATGGGCTTTCCTGGTGGCTCAGATAGTTGTGCGGGAGACCTGGGTTTGACCCCTGGGTTGGGAAGGTCCCCCGGAGAAGGGAATGGCTACCCACTCCAGTATCCTGGCCTGGAGAATCTCATGGACAGAGAGGAGCCTGGCGAGCTACAGTCCATGGGGTCACAAAGAGTCGGACACGACTGAGCAACTAACGCATAGCAATATGGCTGCACAAAAGTGCCAGATTCTTTGTAGCTTTCTCATCATAATTCATTTATTCAACTTCCTTGGTTGTAGTTGGTTGTAAAATTCTTCTTATCCCAGGAAACTTAACTGAGGGATGGGGGTGGAAGAGGGGGGGAAGAACCCGTACTCTAAAATGGTTTCTATGGGATGAATGGGAATTTGTATGTCCAACTGCCTCTGAATACATAATAAGGACGAGGCTCTGGACAACTGGATAGATTCCATTTTGAGTTAAAGAACTGTAGCTTCCATCATACAAACAGAATGCAACCAACGCCTGTTGCCTTTCCCGCTCGCCCTGGGTCGCCTTTGTCCTGTCCTCTGACTACCTGGCGAATCGGTGCCACAGACCCGGCCTGGCCTTTGCGGGTTTGCAGGTTTCCCCTTTCCAGCCGTGTTTGCTGTTATCACTGTGCAATGCTGGGATTCGGTGAACTAAAAACCTTTCCTGCCTAATGTTCTGTGGTTGAACAGCCCACTGAGATGCCTGGATCGTAAAAACGCAGCCTCTCTCACGGCTGTTGCGGGCAGCGATGTTTTTGTTTTCCTGGCCGAGCCTGGCCTTTGGATTACTGGGCGCTGGTTCTCACTGTACACAGTTAATGATTTCCCACCTACAGTAACCCGCTTGGCCGCGAGCACCCGATACAGTGTGGTTAGTTCCAAGCTATGAAGCGCCTGTCATGCGTGCACAAGATTTTTCTTATTAGAAGAGGGGATCTAGCAGGGGGTAAGATTTTCTGGCATGTTTTCAGAATAGTAAAACGAAGAAACAGATGACCCGGGTGAGATTTAACAAATAGCCTTGTGCCTGATGGCCTTATTGAACACGTATATATTCATGCCATTGGCTCAGTCCAGGTTGCTGATGGAGAATGTCCTGAGAAAGCCGTCTGGACAGGTTACGTGTTTTCTTATGTGGAGTCTAACTGAGAAGTTCATGTCCAGCCTGGGCCTCGTGCGTGTTCAGTTATCCACAGTGAGGGCAGCTGATTTCAGCTGATTCAGAGCTTTCCACATCTGGCCTCCACGTGTATGCCTGTCGCCCTGGAATTGGTTATAGCTCTGTGCTCTAAGATCAGATAAAAGAAGGGCAACACCTAATGGATCCAGCTCATCCTTTTGCTTGGTCATCATCTGCCCATTGTTCTAGAAGCTTTTCAGGCCCATCTCAGTTGGAGGCATTGAGTGTCGGAGTCTTAGGCCCCTTCCGGCTGGGGGGAGAGCGGGCTCGCAGATGTCTCATTAGGCCGTGTTTGTACGTGTCCTTCATAGAACTCCTGGGAGATGTGCCGCAGACAAACCCAAATGTGGATCCCGTGACCCTCGCTGAACCGGATTCATCTCACGCACCCGGGCCTCACCGTGACCTGCTTGGCCGACGGTCAGCAGAACTGCTGATGGCGGAGCCGTGGCCTGATGCTTTTCACCAGGTCACACTCTTTGCACTTGTGTTTCGTGTTATTTCATGTACAGTGGCTTCTTGGACTCTTGGACTGAGGAGTTCTTGGATAGTTCTGGGAAGAGCTACTTAGAATTTTGAACCAGTTTCTCAACAAATTTGATTATATTGTTTGAGATTTTTTTTTTGGTTTTTTTTTTTGATGTATATATTTTTAAAGATTCTTTTTTCTGTGAACCATTAAAAAAAAAAAAACAATTGAATTTGCTACAATACTGCTTCCACTGTATGCCTGTTCTACACCTTGGCCTCTTGGCTCTGAGGCAGGTGGGATGTGAGCCCCCCAGCCAGGGATTGAACTCGTATCCCCTGCATTAGAAGGTGAGGTCTTAACCACTGGATTGTCAGGAAGTCCCTGAGACATGTTCTTATATAAATACATATAAAAGCATCCACTTTCTATTCTGAAACAGGCCTCCTTGTTCATCCTGCCAGCAGAACCCTGCATCAGCTCTGCGTCCTTGTCCGGCTCCCTCTCCTCATCTCTGAAACAGAGGAGTGAAGCCAAAAAGACTTTGAAAGCTTAGCTTTAACCAGTTCAGTTCAGTCGCTCAGTCGTGTCCAGCTCTTTGCGACCCCATGAATCGCAGCACGCCCGGCCTCCCTGTCCATCACCAACTCCTGGAGTTCTCCCAAACTCATGTCCATTGAGTCGGTGATGCCATCCAGCCATCTCATCCTCTGTCGTCCCCTTCTGCTCCTGCCCGCAATCCCTCCCAGCATCAGAGTCTTTTCCAGTGAGTCAACTCCTCGCATGAGGTGGCCCAAGTACTGGAGTTTCAGTTTAACCGGAGGAGACGGCAGTTCCTGACCCAGTGCTGGTTGGCCAAGTCTCTTAAGTTCTTCTCTCCTGCTAGGGTTAGGGTTAGGGTTAGGGTTAGCTAGTCCCAGGTGTCCTCAAGCCTTTTAACCTCATCCTGAGTCTTACTGTCTCACCACCTAAAGTGTTGTTCCGCCACTCACTGAAAGGGAGAGAGAGACCTGTGGACCTTCCTTAGAGTGGATTATATGAATTATGTGTGAGACCGCCCCACAGGAATGAGTCCAAGGGATGCCGCATGTAAACGATTAGGTTATTTTGCAGATGGGAGCTAACTCTCGAGTGTAGGCTGCCGTGGAGCCAGCGGTTTCCTGTTTGGTTGCTATATAACAAAGAGCACTTGAATAATTTAGGATCTTTACTTTTGAACCCTCATCAGTCAGATTGGGTAATGGTAAGGTTATGTTGTTGAAAGTGGGGTCTGGTCCCTCAAAAGCCAGTAAAGAGGCATGAAAAGTTTGCTTTTTTTGGATGCTGGTGAGGGTGGGTTTCCTGTCCAAGGCCAACTCCTCCCAGCACCCCTGACAACCACTGGGCCAGAGCTTTTATAGATGGAAGGAGGGGGCTGCACACAGAACCACCGCAGTCAGCTCTGACAGTCCTCTTGAAACTGGTTATCGGGGGTCTGACCAGGGTCATCTTGATTGTCTTCAGTACAGCCACTCTTCATTTGCAGAGCTGGTTTGTTTGCATTCCTTGAAGGCCAGTTCTCGGAATTGTGGCAGCTTATGTTGTGGCTGGGGCTTCCCTCATAGCTCAGTCGCTAAAGAATCTGCCTGCAATGCAGGAGACCTGGGTTTGATCCCTGGGTGGGGAAGATCCTCTGGAGAAGGAAGTGGCCACCCACTCCAGTATTCTCGCCTGGAGAGTCCCACAGAGGAGCCTGGTGGGCTGTAGTCCGTGGGATAGCGAGAGCCGGACACGACTTGGTGGCTAAACCACACGTCCTGGCCACAGTCTGGCCATCGTCTTTCCCCTGGTGGAGGTGTCAGCACCTACAAGACAGCTCGTGTGCTCTGACTCAGAATATTCTCTGTAGCCGCTGAGGAGGAGCTGAAGGTGGAGGGGCCTCTCTTCTCTGCAGATGTCAGTGACCCATGGTGTTCCTCTAGGCCTGCCAGGTAGTAGTCGGGATACACTTGTCAAAGGAAGCGTGGAAGGAGCAGGAGTGACAGTTGAGCACTGGGTATCTTTTCGGATTTGTTTGGGAGATCCTGGGGTTTTGACCCTCATGGAATTCTTAATGGTTTTATACACTGAGATGTTACTTTTTAAAAAAGCTGTTTTGAAGTTTTGAGCAAAAGGGCTAGTTAGGAGAATGAGCTCCTCAAGTTTCTTGCTGAACCGTTTTCACTTCTGTTTGCAGAGCTGCAGGCCTCGCCAAGAGTTTTCCACAGCCCCACCTTGACTCTGGCCCGGGGGGTGGATGTCTCTTCCTTTTATAGATGAGATCAGAGCTCGTGGAATGTAAGGGAACTCGTTCACAGACCATGTGCCAGATCAAGTGGCAGGTCAGGACTTGAACTCAAATCTTGTTACTTTGGATCAGGTGCTCTTAGCATTTACGAGTGTGTGTGTGTGTGTGTGTGTGTGTGTCTGTGTGTGTGTGTGTGTGTCTGTGTGTGTGTGTGTCTCTGTGTGTGTGTGTCTCTGTATGTGTGTGTCTCTGTGTGTGTGTGTCTCTGTGTGTCTCTGTGTGTGTGTCTGTGTGTGTGTGTGTGTGTGTGTCTCTGTGTGTGTGTGTGTGTACCTTTGTGGGAAAAGGTATGTGTATTTAAATAAGCTAAACTCCTAAATTGCAAATTGATTTTTTCCTCAATACACCAATGTTCATAATGGAGCAAAGGTGCCCTTCCCTTCCACCCACACTAAACCACCTTATCTGGGTTTCACACGATGGTGGAGAAGCCAGGGTGTCAGGGGTACGCTCTGTCCTAGTCCACAGTCAGATTGCTTGACGGGAGTTCATTTAACCCTCATAATGAGTCTCGGAGAGAAGTGTTAATTTTTATCCCCTTTGGGGCTGAGGTTGTGAGGTAGGGAGAGTCGAGCTTCATATTCTTGATTCTGCTCTCGTGTGTCACACCACTCAAGCAGAGGAATTCCGCTTCTTAAGTGGAATTTCAGAATTACTCTTTCTCCTTTCGGAACTGGCGTGTCTGTGAGGGGACTGTGCCCTTTGTACCCTCAATTCAAGGGTTTCACGTGTTGCTGGAATTGCCTGCTTCTGCATTTCTGTCTCCTTGAAACAATGACGGGCCATCTTATGCGTCTAATACCTAGGCACGTAGTACCATAGCCTCTGCTATGACGCCCGTCCAGAGTAAAAACCCACTGCAAGGCCGTGAATAAGTGAAAGGAGGCGGAGGCGGAGGTGGATGTGGAGGAAAGGACTGAGGACGTGGTGCATCTTGCTGGCATCGTGAGGTCTGGAGTGATTCTGGCCTCACGCCGTAATGTTTACTGTTGAGTCGCTCAGTCATGTCGGACTCTGCGACCCCATGGACTATAGCCTGCCAGGCTCCTCTGTCTGTGGGATTCTCCAGGCAAGAATCCTGGAGTGGGCTGCCATGATGTTTCTCTTATTGAGGCTGCAGGCTGCCTTGGACATGAGTGTGTGAGCCTCTTCTTAGAGGCAGGGCTGAGCTGTGTCTTTGATGTCTTTTTTGGTTTGCTCTTCTGATTCTAAATTCACTTTGACATGGAGGCCATCTGACCTTGAACTGAGAGAGAAAAATCACCTTTTTTCTTTTTTTTCCCTTGAAGCTCTGTTAGTGCAGATTGTGAAACTCCAAGTTGTGATCTCAAGCATTCTGCAAAAACTAACCTTTGGCATACTTGGCTGCAGCCAGCCTCTTTCTAGTAAATTCCCCAATGGTTCTTGGCTTTTCTGGTGGAATTAACACATTGACAAAGTTTTCTTCATTCGTATTCCTGGTGCGTGGGCTTGAATATCCTTCACCCCTTGCTTTGTGGGATCTTTTTTGTCTGTCTTCGATGAGAGTTTTAATGAGAGAGAAGCCAGAAACCACACCTTGTGTGGGAAGAACAGGAGCATGTCTCCGGCAGAGAGACCCCAGGTTATTCAGAGGGTCATTGCCTAGGGATTCCTGAAGACACTGGATTTACATCACGCTCATTGATGTAAAGGCCCCTGGAGTGATTGGCCAGGAAGCTGAATGCCTGCTCCTCCTGGCGGCTGAACGCTGTAGTCCCCGCATCCGCAGCAGAATCAAAGGAATCCGTGTAAACTCAGTTTGAAATGCTTGTGTCTTGGAGGTAAAGCTAGTAGGTAATGAAGATAACAGCTCACATGCTGAGGGTGTTTCCTGCTTTTGCTGCGGATGTTAGTAACAGTTTCGGCTCTCCGTGGGAAGCGGTTTTCTCACTTAATCAGTTGGCAGAGAAAGTGCTTCAGGGATGACTGTTCTGTGTGAGCAGAGAAAGTGGGGTTCTCCTCCTGACCAGGCTACCGATAAAGGGGTATTAATGACAAATAATAGTTTGCTTTCTCGGGGGCTGGTACAGTTGCTTATTTGTTTCCTAAGTGCCCTCTCCCTTCCCAGGCTCATGCTGGGTTGGGGGTGCGGTAAGGGTTGTTGCAGGAAGGAGGACCCCTTCCAGGGCCCGAAACTGGGCTCTTGTCTAACACTCGGAAATGAATTGTCCGAGGAGACACACGTACTGACAAAGCAAGAGCTTTTATTGGGAAAGGGCACCCGGGTGGAGAGCAGGAGGGGAAGGGAACCCAGGAGAACTGCTCTGCCACATGGCTCACAGTCTTGGGTTTTATGGTGATGGGATTAGTTTCCGGGTTGTCTTTAACCAATCATTCTGACTCAGAGTCCTTCCGGGTGGTGCACGCCTTGTTCAGCCAAGATGGATGCCAGACAGGATTCTGGGAGGTGGTCGGACAGGTGGTGTCTCCTTTTGACCTTTCCTGAACTCATCCGGTTGGTGGTGGCTCATTAGTTCCGTGTTCCTTACCCGGACCTCCTGTCGTGAAACAACTCATGCAATGGTTGCTGTGGTGCCTGGCCAGGGCGGGCGGCTTCAGTCAGCGTGCTTCCCCTAACAGGGTGACCCAGAGAGGTCGAAGCTGGTAAATGGCAAATGAAGGGGCGGCAGTCTGGGAGCTCCTGACCAGGATACAGGGGTCTTCCAGGGATGGAGGCTTCGATACGGTTTGAAATAGTGAGCGGGAAGGGCTATGGAGTAAGAGGGGTTTGAGTAAACTCTTCAGGTTTAAGGTAGCTGGAAAGAGAAGGACCAGGAGCATTCTAGAAGGACCCAGGGAAGCCCAGGGAATCGGGCATTGAGACGTCAGGGATGTGAGGAGAGGCTGTTCCAGACCCAGCACTGCTGTTGTACCTGCGGGTGGTTCTCTGTCTCATCAACTCCCTCGAAATGTACAACCCCAGGTAGCTAAGCTGAGAGTGTTTGCCACTAAAATGGAATCATAACCTGATCTTATTAATTCACAGGGAGGAGATAAAAGTCAAGAAATGGATGATATGTATTTTTTTTAATTTGAAGAATTTCTTCCGTGTTGTTTTTCTTAAATGTTTGCTATCTGCTATTGTGTATTTATGTTGAATTGAAGGTTAGAATGATGTCTGATCTGGCAAGAACAAATGTCAGAAATATTTGTTACTGGATCGATGGAGTCCCCGGAAGACCTCCCGTAAAGCTGATGTGCTGGTACTTACCCTTGCACCTAGAATACTTGGCCCTCGAACAATGCAAATTCTGCTTGTGATTTCTGTTTGAACGGCCAGAGCTTGTGTTTTGCCATCTTTGTATGCCTGCTGCAGGTGTCCTAGGGCTGAGCTGGGAGGAGAGCGTGCAGATTCCTGTTTGCCCCTCTGAGCATGAGACCCTCAGTTACATGCCTCTCAGTACACTTGGCTGTTGATTTGGGGGGAGAGAATCCTTCATGAGCTGAAACTTTGGATGACATAGGGAGGTGGGGCTGGTAGATTCAGTAGATATTCCATTCTATTTATTTCATAATCAGAAAAGTATATTTAAACCCAAGCATATTTGGTTTTTTAAAAAAATCAAATACAGTGAAAAAAGTTTAAAAAAAAGTGAAAGTGAAAAGCCCTCTCCATCTGTGGTTGTTAGGAATAGATTTAGGGGTCAAGGAAGAGTGTCTTTCGTCTTTGTTACTTGGTAATAAGTCAGGTCACTCTGCTTTCTGGTTGCGCCCTGTAGGTCTGGCTGGGTAGGAACAGCTGTGTGGCGAGAACTCAGCTTCAGAACAGCTGTGCTCTTACATCTGCTTCCTTGCTAACCTCCAAAAGGGGGGGACGTCTATGAGGGGTGGTGGGGCTCCCCACCCCACCCCAACCACTTGTGGGGTGAGCGGGAGGAATGGAGAGAGCTGAGTTGGTGAGGTGAAGGTTGGGGCTTTGTGGGTCGTTAGGGCCCCTGGAGTTGGGGGGGGTTTCCAAAGGGTGTTAGCATTACATTTACGTTTTAGTTCCGTCACTCTGGTTCGGGGCTTCCCTGGCGGCTCAGATGGTAAAGAATCTGTGTGCATTACCGGAGACCTGGGTTCAATCCCTGGGTCGGGAAGATCCCCTAGAGAAGGGAATAGCTACCCACTCCAGTATTCATGGGCAGAGGAACCTGGTGGGCTACAGTCCTTGGGGACTCAAAGAGTCGGACACGACTGAGCAAATAAACAATGACAACAGCTCTGGTTCAGCCTTCATTGTACTGGAAGAGGGCCAGGGCCTACAGAGGCAGGGACACAGGAGCTTGTCCAGTCATCGAGGCGAGAGATGCTGGTGGCCTGCACAAGGCTGAAGCATCCAAAAGGTGGATGGGTTGACAAGGTACCCACAGCTGGCCCCAGAGGACTTCTTGTGTTTAAGAACAGAGCCCCCAGCCTGCAGTCCTACAGGGGATTATGTGCATGAAAAGTGAAGGCTAAAAATTAGTTGCACAGACCAAGGAACCCCTCAAGTTGGGGGTGGTGAAATTTTCTTTACTGGATTAGATCATAATTCACAAGGCTTATAAAAGCCCACTGTTTGCCCCACAAAGGACCACGAGCATGAGGGAACACACAGTATGTTCCCGCATCATATTACAAAAATGCAGATCAGTGCCGCGTGCTGTCAAAACTCCAGTCAGATTGGTTCCTTTGTCGAGTAATCAATGGATTCTTTTGTCCATTTCCGAGCACAGGATTCGAGCACACCACACACAGTGGTGTGTTTGAAGTGTTTTTCTCAGAGGAGGAATGCCTGCCTCGTGTAATCCATCCAGTCCGCCTCCCGCTCCCCCTTGTAGCAAAGTTCTGATGAACGGAGCCTTTGTGCAGCCCTCAGTCACCCGCGCGTCTCCCCTGGAGATAAAAACAGGTGCAGTCGCCCTCGCTCGGAGTTGTCAGTTATTTTTCTGAGACTGTTGGAGGCCTTAGAGGCAGTGTTCAGAATTTCGTTATGCTGCAGACAACTGTTGATTGGTGGTCTGTGGTTCCGATGAGAGTGCCGTGTGGAAGAGTGTGGGTTTGGTGGGCAGAGAGCCCTGGGTTTGATGGAGATCTGGCCCCCTCCAGCCTGAGCCCCACCCCTCCCACCTTGGTTTCATCCCGTGTTAGGAGAGAAACAGCCACACTTTCCTGATGGGCTGGTTGCGAAGACGGTCTTGGCCAGGTGTCTCCCCATCTCTGGCCTCTAAGGAAGGGCCGATGCCTTGCTCGGTGCTGACCTGCACGAGGAGGGCTCACCTGCAGATAAAGGGTGATGAGGGCGGTTACCTTACAGGGGACTTCGCAATGTGTCTTCAAAGCACCTTTTATTGTCTCTCAACCGTAAGGCTAGGAGAGAAAGCGACGTGAATTACTGATCAGCGAAAACAGGGACTGTTGCACAGTATTGTCACAGAGAGACAAGACTGATTTGGGCAGAGGGGAGATGACGAAACGAGTAATCTTGAATTAGAGAATAAAATAAAATTCCTCTACAACATCAGGGGTGATGTGCAAATGAGGCGAAAGATTCCTCTTTTGTTGGATAGAGTCCAGCTACAGTCTTTTCTTTTAAAAACCTTTAGGCGCTACGTTGCTTCATTTGGCGATGGTTTAAGCTGGTTTTCTGATTGTGTGCAGAAATAATTGGGATTCATATGAAGAAAATACATTTCTCCCTCTAGATGAGTGTTGTGAATGTATGTCATGTGACTAGTGTTATGAGTAATACATCCTTGTGTTTTATCTGTATATATCACTTAAACTGAGTGTAGCTAATAGGAATATTGGGAAAATTTCCATCTCTTGTCCCCAGTTTCCAAATTAAAAATGTGAAAGGGTCTTCGTACCCATGCCGGTGGTTGGAGAGCATGGCTGGGCCCTTACATGCCAAGCTGCCATCTGATGAAACGGGCTGTGAAGACAGTGCATCCCTGTTTTGTGAAAGCAAGTGCGAGGTTACCTCCTGGCAAATTTCAGATAAATGTCGTACTGGCAGGCGTCTGGTCTGTTGTCTTTTCCGCCTCCCAAAACTTCTAATTGAATTTGAACCACCCATTTAAAAAGTCTGATTTTACTGTAATGTCTGTGATTTTGTTTGGTTTTCAGAAGGAAGAATCTTGCGTCCTCCTGTTGGGGTGTTTAAGGAGCTCATATTGACCGATTCCTCTACTGTGTTACAGTCTCACAAATGGACCCCAATGTTGTAAACCTCAGAGGATGTCTCAATGGCAGAGTTTGAAACTCAAGCCGTCCAAAAGAGAGTTTGGGGAATCTTACCTTGTTCTCTGTTTTGTAGAGACAACTGCATTTAATAACATTTCTCATTACTGGCTCAATGGAGTCTGCATGTTCAGGAAAAGATCTTTCCACTTGCCATTTTAAAATGTCAGATATTTAAGGCATGTTGAGGCCCAGATAATGAGGACTCTTGAAATGAAAATTTAATTTCACATCTCCTTGGACAGGAACTTGAAAGGGGAACTTGAAAATGACAGGCCTCATCTTTCGTTATTTCTCTGGTATTTCTAACTCCATTTAAGAGTGTCCTCTAGCTCAGATGTTTATTGACTATCAAGCCATGAATATGTGGATGCTGGCAGAGTCTTTAGAAATGGAGGTTGGGAGAGGGGAGACCAGACTACACGATTGGGTCAGAAGTGCAAAGTGGGCAGGCACCTGGTTAGCGGTCAGGAGACCTGGCTCCCTGTTCTGAGTTGGAAATGACCGTGTTGATGTCCTCCTGTGTGCTTGGCACTGCCCTAGCTACTGCATGTCTTATCAGCTGCCTAGCAACCCTCCCAGATAGAGGATTCTGTTTGAGGCTTCCTCATGTGTCCGAGGCCATGGAGCCGGAAGTGCCCCTCCTCTCTTGTGATGTCAGGTGGCTCACGCTCATTGGATCCCAGCTGCCCCCTCTCTCCAAAGGGGTATGTCATCAGTAGTATCTCTTGAACCAGAAATTTCTGTACTTTTCATAATTGTTTTGGTTAAAGGGCAGTTTCCTTCCATATTTCTTATCAGCAGTGATGACAGTTGGCATTGGAACAGGTTCTAAGGGTCTCTGAGTTATGGTATTTCACAGACCCAGTGCCAGGGATGATGGGATTCTGTTTGAAGGTCATCCAGTAAAGCTCCTCAGGGTGGAGCAGGGGGGGAGAATGTTAATGCTCTGGGGACCCCCATGGGCCGGGCCGGCCTGTGTCCTGTGTTCATGTCTTCGAAAGCTGTGACGGATGGGGGCATCATCAGGGAGTAGGATCAATCCTTGCTGCCAGTGGTCCTTATAAAGGGGTTGTGGTGGTGGGTGTGTGGCAGGCAAGCCAAGGGATTTCTACAGCTGTCCAAGGACAGGAGGCTCGAGGGCCAGCTTTAGAATTTTGCAGATACCCAGGCCTAGTACCACCATAAGGCTCTGTGTTGTCCCCACTTGGGTACGAAGGGAATTAACTAACATTATCTAGAAATTGGCCTTTTCCCTGTGCTTAGTAGGCACCTAAAACACTGCTTTGATGTTGTTAAGTTGCTAAGTTGTTGTGTCTGACTCTTGGCGATCCCACAGACTATAACACTCCAGGCTTCTCTGTCTTTCACTGTCTCCTAGAGTTTGCTCAAACTCATGTCCATTGAGTCGGTGATGCCATCCAACCATCTCATCCTCTGCTGTCCCCTTCTCCTCCTGCCTTCAGTCTTTCCCAGCATCAGGGTCTTTTCCAATGAGTTGGCTTTTTGCATCAGGTGGGCAAAGTATTGGAGCTTCAACATCCGTCCTTCCAATGAATATTCAGTTGATTTCCTTTAGGATTGACTTGTTTGATCTCCTTGCTGTCCAAGGGACTCTCGCAAGTCTTTTCCAGCACCACAGTTCAAAAAGGCACTTAGCGTTCTTTATGGTCCAGCTCTTTATGGTCCAGCTCTTACATCTGTACATGACTACTGGAAAAACCATAGCTTTGACTGTATGGACCTTTGTGGGCAAAGTGACGTCTCTGCTTTTTACTACATTGTCTAGGTTTGTCATAGCTTTCCTTTAGGTATTGGTAAGTCATGGTTTTCCACCTGGAAATAGACCAAGTGCTTCTGTTGACTTTTTGGTTGTTGGAATTGTATCTGGGATGAATCTCTTTTGATTTTATTTTTTGGGGGGACCAAACCAGAATATTTTGCCTCAAATATTATTTTACAACTATATATTGAGAGCATCTTTTTTATTTTCCAGTTTGTTCTTATCTTACCAATCTCTTGAAGCATTTTGGAGTTCAGAGAAGATGCTACGTTGTCTCAGTTCAGTTGTGTCCAACTCTTTGTGACCCCATGGACTGCAGCACGCCAGGCTTCCCTGTCCATTGCCAACTCGCTTGCTCAAACTCATGTCCATCGAGTCGGTGATGCCATTCAACCATCTCATCCTTTGCCATCCCCTTCTCTTCCTGCCTTCAATCTTTCCCAGCATCAGGTTATCTACTTTATTTTAAAGTTATTTATTGGATGTTCTGATTATAAAAGTATTTGTTCACTGAAAAGAAGTCAGAAATCATAGGATAAAGAAGAAGTAAAAATGACCCACCATCTCACTGGACTGAGGCAGGAGCAGTCGCGATGTTAGCATGTCTGGACCGCGCTCTCTGCACACCACCATCCTGGTTGGGAGGCAGCTGCTCTGAGGGCAGAGCTGAGCCCGTCTTGGTGGTACTGAGTTCCCAGCACCTGGCGGGGGCCCCAGGGCACGGAGCAAGCTCCAAAACGGCGTGTCGGGTCGCACGTGCGGTGCTGCCAGTCAGCATCCAGCAGCGGGGACCTCACCCTGGGAGCTGACCACACAGGGGTGGGAGCTAAAAGAACATATCTGTAGGAAAGAGGCACCACGCTCGGGCCTGGGGCAGCCCAGGGCAGACCTGCAGTGGCCTGAACCCGGGGCCGTGGGCGGCCCAGCCAGGATGGCGCTGACCCTCGCGGAGGGAGTGCTGTCCACTGTGGCAGACGCTGCGGGGGCGGGGCTGGGGCGGGGGGTCGCTGAAGGACCGCAAGAAGCTGCCAGGGCAACACTGACCAAGGCAGGGCGGACGTCTCTCGCCTCTCGGCAGGAAACTGGCCAGAAAGCGGGGCTGGGAAATGCCGTTTGTAGGGTGCTGGTCCCAGCATCCCAGGGCAGAGAAGGGAAAGGGTGGCTTAGGAGTCGAGGAGACAGCAACCAACCAGCCCTGCCTGTCGTTTTAAAGAATTCGGTCTGGAATCCGGTTTTGCTCTATGCTGCTGTTGGCAACCCACTCCAGTGTTCCTGCCTGGAGAATCCCAGGGACGGAGGAGCTTGGTGGGCTGCCGTCTATGGGGTCGCACAGAGTCGGACACGACTGAAGCGACGCAGCAGCAGCAGCAGCTGTGTGTGCTCAGTCATGTCCCACTATTTACGACCCCGTGGACTGCAGCCCACCAGGCTCCCCTGTCCATGGGATTCTCTAGGAAGGAATGCTGGAGTGGGTTGCCATGCCCTCCTCCAGGGGATCTTCCTGATCCCGGGGTCAAACCTGCATCTCTTGTATTTCCTGCTTTGGCAGGAGGGTTCTTTACCACTTAACCCACCCGGGAGGCCCAGTTTTGCTCTGTTCTAATGAAATTTACATTTTTACTGCGAATAATACATCATGGGCATCTTTCTGTATCATTAGACACGGCTCTGCATGCTCTTTCTCTAGGGCCCCGATTCTGGAGTCAGATTCCAGCTGAACTGCTCATTAGCTGTATGACTGGTCAGTTTATTTAATGATTTAGGCAACATTTTCCTCATTTGTAAAATCTAGCGAATTGTGAGGATTTAATGAGATTATGTCTCAAAATCTGATCACTTGACCCAGGTGTGACAGTACACGATGGCGATAATAAAAATAATAATGACAGATCCAATCATTCCCAGATGATGTTTAATGAATTTTTTTTGCCTTGATGAATATTCATGTAACTACATCTTTGCCTATTTGTCTGTGTCTTTCTGCAAAAAGTGGACTGTTGGCATCAAAGTCTTTGCTGCTCGAAGCTGGGCTGGTCATATATCGCTATTTTACCAGACTGCCTTCTAGAACTGTTATATCAATTTTTAATCTGACTTCTAACAGTACCTGTCTCCTCTACACTCACCAGTCTGGATATGGCTATTCTTTCTGCTTTTCGTCAGTCTGTGGGATTTTGCCTGTTTTTGCTTGCAGTGTTTGGATATTAGCAAGCTTGAAATCGTCTTTCCTGGACGCAGGTGGCAACAGCTCTGCTTTGCCATCAAGTACCTGGGGCCTGGACTGCTCGCTGGCAGGTCCACCAAGATCAGTTTTCTCAAACTCACTCAGCATCGCTTTTCTCCCTGGAGAACAGGATTAGAGGAGTCGTGCCCATCTCACAGGGTGACAGCGAGGGCTAAGAACGTACCAAAGTGTCAAATCAGCGCCAGACTTTGGGTAGCTACCTTTCTAGCTAACTTGTTAGCTTCAGCTCTTCTTCCCATTGTTGGTCTGTTGATTTGTGAGTTGGAGAGACCAGCAGCTTGAAGAGGGGGTTTTGAGAGACAGGGCATTTCTGGGTAGGGGTGAAGTCCAGCATGGCAACGGGGAGCCGAGGTGGAATGTGGGTGGAGATCTTGTGGATCTCGTGCCCATTTGTGAACAGAGGCGCCCATGGCTTGGGCCCTGACATCAGGCAGGATCAAGGAGGATCTGAGCCAGGGTGGAAAGTTCCAGAGTCACCTCTGAAGAGGGGAAGGGATGGGGCGTTGGGTGGTTGGCCAGGTGGTCTGCGGATAGAATGGCAGAGTGAGCTGTTTGTGTCGGCAGGGGACCCAGCGGTATGGAGGTGGGAAGCTCCAGTTTTGGCCCACCCTGGGGCCTGTCCTCTGTGCTGAGCTATGCTTCCAGTGTGACACGGATGCGGGGGGAGCATTTGTAAAAGGATGAAGGTGAAGGCGGTGCTGATGGGCTGGCGCAGAGGTGGGGAGGGCCAGGAGTTGGTTGCAGGGCTGCTGTGGCCCCGCGGGCCCCCACACTCCAGACTGGGTGCCAGCCCTGTGCTTGGTTAAATGCCCTTGAAATTTCACAGTCTTGAAAGTTTGGGACAAAGGGCCCATGTTTTCATATTCTCCTGGGCCCTGCAAATTGTGTAAACTTCCAGAAAGGACGTGTGGAGCAGAGGTGGGCAGGCAAGTAGACCCGAGTGGGCGCGGTTGGAAGCAGAGACCCCGGAGGCTCCGTGCTGGAGGCTGAGGTTCGCTGTCTCGGGATCCAGGTGGAGCCCAGTGAGCTTAGGCTGGTGCTGGAGGCCCCAGGACTGGGAGGGTTTTCTTGGTGAAACAGAACACTTTGCAGCGCGGTGGATCCCTTCAGGAATGTGGTCGCGCCGGCTTGGGTTCTGGCGGGGCTTCCCCAGGCTGGCTCCACTGACTGTTGTGTGTGCTTGGTGGGTCAGCTGTGTCCTGTCTCTCTGTGACCCCACGAACTGTAGCCCACCAGGCTCCCTGGCCCATGGGATTTCCCAGGCAAGAATATTGGAGTGGGTTGCCATTTCCTCCCCCAGAGGATCTTCCTGACCCAGGGATTGAACCCACATCTCCTGCATTGCAGGCGGATTCTTTACCCACTGAGCCATCAGGAAGTGTTGGGCTGGGTGATTCTTCATTGTTGGGGGCTGACTTGTGAGACTGGAGTGGGGCCCACCCCTCGTGGCCTCATTTTAACTTAAACACCTCCATCTAGGCCTTATCTCCAAATAGAGTCACATCCTCGGGGCAGGGATTTGGGGCTTCAACATACAGATTTTGGGGTGGGAGTAGAGGAGAGGAGGACCACACAGTGTTCAGCCCACAGCACTGACCTAATTGTATGGTTTTGTGACAGTAGACCAATGAACAGCGGCTTCTTAGATCTTTCTTAGAAGAAAGGTGAATCCGTATTTTGGCTGTTTGAAGATCTCATGATCAGATTGCTGTAAGAAGCTGCTAAGACTTTAAATGTCCCTTGACCTGATGATGCACTGCTCATGGGCTCACATGTACAAGGAGACGAACCTTTGTCCCGAGTGCAGCCACACAGATGCTTTCTGGTAAACCTTCCAGCTGTATCATTACATAAATGGGAAGGGACAGAAAAGGAACACTTGCACAGTGAAAAAAAAAAATGACATTAAAAGTGACATTTAAAGGACTTCCCAGGTGGTCCAGTTGTTAAGACTCCACTTTCCCAGTGACATAGAGTCAAAGCTATGGTTTTTCCAGCTTACAGATGTGTGAGCTGGACCATAAAGAAGGCTGAGTGCAGAAGAATTGATGCTTTCAAACTGTGCTTGGAGAAGTCTCTCAAGAGTCCCTGGGACTGCAAGAAGATCAAATCAGTCACTCCTAAAGGAAATCAGTCCTGAATATTCATTGGAAGGACTGATGTTGAAGCTGAAACTCCAGTACTTTAGTCACCTGATGCAAAGAACTGACTCATTGGAAAAGACCCTGGTGCTGGGAAAGATTGAAGGCAGGAGGAGAAGGGGACAACAGAGGATAAGATGGTTGGATGGCATCACCGACTCAATGGACATGGGTTTGAGTAGGCTCTGAGAGCTAGTGATGGACAGGGAGGCCTGGCGTGCTGTAGTCTATGGGTTCACAAGGAGTCTGACACGATTGAGCAACTGAACTGACTCGAATAGTTTACCAACTTGCCTCTCCTTTGAATCTACCAACACACAGTCTAGGAGACACCCATGCCAACCTCTTCTAAATGAGATCTTGTCTCCTGCAGAGACACATTTTATACCTTTTGCAAGGTATAGGCATATAGTAGGTACTCAAGTGTGTGTGTGTGTGTGTGTGTGTGTGTGTGTCCATCTATAAAGAGCCTGTCCTGCTTATGAAGGTGATTTTAAAGTTCTTAAAATTGTTATCAAATGAGAGGAACCAACCATCCATTCACAGGATGATAAAGCTCATGATACAACTGGTCCACTCAGAGGGACCCTGGAGCCAGACCCCTTCCACAGCCTGGACCGGCTCATTTCTCCTCCCCTCCCTGCAAATCCCTGAGGGTGCAGAAGAGCATCAACCACCTGCCCTTCAAGTGGCTGTTCAGAGCCATGAAATTCATGTATTTCCCACATTGGACTGGTGTGTGGTCCCTGCGAGGTTCTGTGCAGGAAGAGGTGCTGAGAAGCCACAGGGGTGGCATGGAGCATCTTCCTGGAGTACCAGTCCTTCGAAAAGTCTTGATGGACATGGCAGTGGTTCTCAGAGTGTGGACCCCCAACCACCCAGCATCACCTGGCCACTTGGTGGAAATGCCCATTTTCAGGTGCCACTCAAACCCTCCAGAAACAGAATACCTGAGACTGGGATCCAGTGATTTGCACATACAAACTCCCAGGTGATTCTGAAGCTCCATGAAGTTTGAGAAAGAATATTCTATTAAAACAAAGCATCATGCAACCAAATGGGCAGTTTGCATCTGCTTTAAGACCTCCCATTTTCAGGGACAGGCTTAGTCCTCTCTGCCAGGGAAAACTTGGACAGAAAATGTGAGAGGCGCCAATGAAATTTGTAAATGCAAGGGGCCCCGAGATGCATATCTCCGACCCTAACCTCCCTTCCTCCCGAATCCTTGAGTCTCTCTCTGAGCCAGCAATGTGGGAAGAAAGACTGGGATCTGTACTCCAAACTGAACAGATTCTCAGTGTTCATCTCCTTCCCCTGTTCCAACACCTCAAAGCTTCACAATAACTCTTACCAGGCATCACTGGGTGGGAGAAAGTGAAAGAAAAAGAAAGTGAAGTCGCTCAGTCGTGTCCGACTCTTTGTGACCCCATGAGCTGCAGCCTACCAGGGTCCTCTGTCCATGGGATTTTCCAGGCAAGAATACTGGAGTGGGGTGCCATTGCCTTCTCCAGGGTGTCTTCCCAACCCAGGGATTGAGCTCCGGGTCTCCCGCATTGCGGTCAGACACTTTACCATCTGAGCCACCAGAAACCCAAACCCTTCCAACAGTTCCTCCAGCATGGCGAGAGGAGGGGCTCCCTCACTTTGAGTGTAATTCATGTCCACTGTGCCTGAGTAGTTTAGCGTTTTTTAATTTTCCGAAGAGCACTTATTAAACTTTTATAATGAGAAACGTTTTCATGAGGAGGTAGAAGCAGTTTATGCCTCCGTAGATTGTTTGCTTTACATCATCTCATATTTACCCAGTCTTGCTGATTCTATCCCATGGTGTAGATGCTTTGATACTCAACTGCACACATGTATATGTATATATATATATATATATATATATATATATATGAATAATATGTTTGACTCGCCCCCCAGCACTGCGGTATCTCATCTCTTCCTGTGCTGATCCATCAGCCCTCAGACAGCCCTGGTCAGCGTCAGGCCAGGGCTCTCTTGTGATCACGGCCCCCGACTCCACCCGCTGACATACTCCTCTCTTTGGGCTCAGATTCCACAGGCTCATTTCAAAACTCGGTCAACTCCATTACTATTCACACTGTCCCTATGTGTCCAGTATGACTTAAAGTACTAATCACCAAGTCCAGGCCACCCCCACTACCTATACACACACGTGCGCGTGCACACACACACGTCCACTGGTGAGTGCCATCAGCAGAGTACAGTCTTCTCTCTCACACCCATCCCATCAATGACCATGCTACAGTGACCGCTGTGTTTTCACACTGATTCTGGACCTAACACATTTAGTGCCCTTTCTTGGCGCTAGTAGTAAAGAATCTGCAGGAGATGCAAGAGACCCAGGTTTGATCCCTGGGTGGGGAAGATCCCCCGGAGGAGGAAATGGCAACCCATTCCAGTATTCTTGCCTGGAGAATCCCATGGACAGCAGAGCCTGGCAAGCTACAGTTCCACGGGGTCACAAAGAGCTGGACACAGCTGAGCATGCGGGTGCACGCGTGCGTGCGCACACACACGCACACACACTTGAGTACCCACTACGTGCCAGAAATTTACATTCTGAATTACTGCCACTCATCCCGTACCTCCTACAACAAACCATGATGCAGAAAAGCACTGGAATGGATGGAGGAAAAGCTGTGGAGCCTGAACGAACTCTGCGGAGAAAGAGGAAGAGAACAGGTGGGCCAGGTGGACGGGAGCCTGCAGAGCAGTTTTTCAGAGAGCTCCCCCTCCTGTGTTTCCTCTGGGGCAGAAGCAGTTCCTCTCCCACAGCCCCGGTTCCCGCGGTGTGAACAGAAGAACATGATTTTCAGAATCATTTTGGGAGAGCACACGAGGAATGCACATTTGGCAAAGAAAGGACTCCCCAAAGCCAAGGTCATTAGTCACCAGAAAATGACACTCGGGAAAGTTATGAAGTCCCCTGCACAGGTATTTTTAAAAACACAGATGAGATTCTAATCTCTGTGCTGGTTGAGGTGGGGCCTATGCTTTCCAACAGAGTCCAAGTTCAAAGTCGTTGCATTGCTGGAGGAGTCCCTGTTCACACTCATTTACCTGGTGGAGGAGGGGGGAGGGGGCAGGGCAAGAGCCCAGCTGACAGGGAGTCACTCGGACCCCCACCCCACGGAACCATGGCCCCCCCTTGTGAAAACAGTGCCCTTGGCGTTGGCGCCTGCCATCTCTGGGCACCACGCAGTGACGGCAGGCAGGTACAGGCAGGCCAGTTCACAAAATGTCAGTTACCTGAAGGAAGGGATGCAGGGCACCCATCTCAGATAAAGCTGTCTGTGGGCCCCTCCTCTACCCCTCAGTAAGCAAATACTCAGAGCCGTCTAGCCATGTCAGGTCTAAAATGCATCTCATCAGCCGAATAATTGGTGCTCTTAATGTTCTCCTTCTAAAACTAGAATCAAAGGTTTCAAACGAGTAGTTAACATTTATCAGAACGTTAAAGGACAGTGGCACCAGCCAGCAGGGCAAATACCAGGTGAAAGGAGGCACTGACTGCAGAATTAAACGGCACTATCTCTTCACACAGGATGCTCTGCAGTGTGGCTATTTACATAGTAAAAGTGAAAGTGTTAGTCACTCAGTTTTGCCCAACTCTTTTTGACTGTGTGGATCACAATAAACTGGAAAATTCTGAAAGAGATGGGAATACCAGACCACCTGACCTGCCTTTGAGAAATCTATATGCAGGTTAGGAAGCAACAGTTAGAACTGGACATGGAACAACAGACTGGTTCCAAATAGGAAAAGGAGTACGTCAAGGCTGTATATTGTCACCCTGCTTATTTAACTTCTATGCAGAGTACATCATGAGAAACCCTGGGCTGGAAGAAGCACAAGCTGAAATCAAGATTGCCGGGAGAAATATCAATCACCTCAGATATGCAGATGACACCACCCTTATGGCAGAAAGTGAAGAGGAACTAAAAAGCCTCTGATGAAAGTGAAAGAGGAGAGTGAAAAAGTTGGCTTAAAGCTCAACATTCAGAAAACTAAGATCATGGCTTCTGGTCCCATCACTTCATGGCAAATAGATGTGGAAACAGTGTCAGACTTTATTTTTTGGGTCTCCAAAATCACTGCAGATGGTGATTGCAGCCATGAAATTAAAAGACACTTACTCCTTGGAAGGAAAGTTATGACCAACCTAGACAGCATATTCAAAAGCAGAGACATTACTTTGCCAACAAAGGTCCATCTAGTCAAGGCTACGGTTTTTCCAGTAGTCATGTATGGATGTGAAAGTTGGACTGTGAAGAAAGCTGAGAGCCGAAGAATTGATGCTTTTGCACTGTGGTGTTGGAGAAGGCTCTTGAGACTCCCTTGGACTGCAAGGAGATCCAGCCAGTCCATCCTAAAGGAGATTAGTCCTGGGTGTTCTTTGGAAGGACTGATGCTAAAGCTGAAACTCCAGTACTTTGGCCACCTCATGCGAAGAATTGACTCATTGGAAAAGACTTTGATGCTGGGAGGGATTGGGGGCAGGAGGAGAAGGGGACGACAGAGGATGAGATGGCTGGATGGCTTCACCAACTCGATGGACAAGAGTTTGTGTGAACTCCGGGAGTTGGTGATGGACAGGGAGGCTTGGCTTGCTGCAATTCAGGGGGTCACAAAGAGTCGGACACGACTGAGTGACTGAACTGAACTTTTGACCTCATGGATGTTAGCCCTCCAGGCTCCTCTGTCCATGAAATTTTCCAGGCAAGAATACTGGAGTGGGTTCCCATTTCCTCCTCCCCCAGATCTTCGCAACCCAGGGATCCAACCCAGGTTTCCTGCATTGCAGGCGGATGCTTTACAATCTGAGCCACCAGAGAAGCCCTAGGTTTACATTTAAATCCTCACTGACTCCTTTTAACAAGCAAATAATGAAGCATTGTAAAGTCGAAAAGAAAACTCAACTTTCTTGCAAAAAATGATCTAACACTTCTATTCAGTATTTAGCATCAGAAAGAATCTTAAGGCCTAGGGTGGGGAGGGGGTGGAAATGGACTGGAAATTCGGGTTGGTAGATGCGAACTATTACATTTAACAACAAGGTCCTACTGTATAGCACAGGGAATTATATCTAATCTCCTGAGATAAACCATAATGTAAAAGAGTATTTTTTAATGTATATATGAATTTTAATATATATTATGTATATATTAATGTACAATTAATATATACAATTAATTTTTTATTGTATACATGTGTATCACTGAGTCACTCTGTTGTACAACAGAGATTGGCACAGCGCTGTAAATCAACTGCGCTTCAATAAAAGGAAAAAAAAAAAGCTTTACCCTGATAAACTGCATAAATTACCATACCTAGTAAAGTTTCATGTCTCACTATAAAGTTTAAGAGAAACATTTACAGATGCCCATTTCTTTTTCCTTCAAGAAAACAAATTCACAATTTCCACAGTGTTCCTAAATTTTAAATCTGTGCATTTTTCTAAATTTTTTTTCCCCAAACCAACATCTCCGTTTAAGAAAATCTATCAGGCCCATGTAGTGGCTCCTACAGGAAAGTTCACACCCCTGAGGTCTGAACAGAATCCTCCCAGAAAGAAGTGAACTAGGGCACACACATTAGCATTGAAATCCTTGTGGAAGAATCTCAAGGTCCTGTCAAACTGCTGTGACTCCGGATGAATCCACAGATTCAAAAATGCCCCAGAGGATAAAACATCTACCTGCAGTGCAGGAGACTGGGGTTCACTCCCTGGGTTGGGAAGATTCCCTGGAGAAGGAAATGGCAACCTACTCCAGTATTCTTGCCTGGAGAATCCCATGGACAGAGGAGCCTGGTGGGCTACAGTCCGCAGGGTTGCCAAGAGTCGGACACGACTGAGTGACTGACTTCACTTCACAAATGCCCCAGGAAGGTAAAACACCCTCCCCCTGGAGGAAAGTCTTACCAAGAGGCATTAATTCCTTACCTGCAAGCCTTCTTTAATGATTAGGCGAATATACTAAACATTAAGGGTGAGATAAAGGTGGAAACCTCAAGGGCACCGGTGGTTCTGGAGAGCTTGTGGAAGTGCTGGCTGCCCTCGAGGGTAACTTTCCACTGCCTGCTGACTGGGAGGAGGAGAGTGGCTTTAGCTCACTCCCAGCAAAGTGCAGCCCAGGTTGGGCCCCTCGAAGGCGCCCTGGTGCCACCTCCTGTCCCATCACGGCTGCTGTGGAACCTGCCCCCCAGACCCCGCCTTTCAGACTCTCAGAGCCCCACACCTCACCTCTGCAAGGAGCATCATGACTGAGACCCAGAGAACTCCACAGTCAGTGCCCCTCCTGGATAAACGCTTAGAGGGACACTCTGTCTTAAATGCCTCCCCCCTTTTTTAAACATCCCCCCACCCCAGCACATGGTATATCTTAGTTCTCCAACCAGGGATCGAATTCCATGCCCCCTGCACTGGGAGTTGTTCAGTCACTAAAGTCTTGTCTACTGGAAAGACCATAGCTTTGACTAGATGGACCTTTGTCAGCATAGTGATGTCTCTGCTTTTCAATATGCTGTCTAGGTTGCTCATAGCTTTTCTTCCAAGGAGCAAGCATCTTCTAATTTCATGGCTGCAGTCACCATCTGCAGTGACTTTGGAGCCCAAGAAAATAAAGTCTGTCACTGTTTCCATTGTTTCCCCGTCTATTTCCCATAAAGTGATGGGACCGGATGCCATGATCTTTGTTTTTTGAATGCTGAGTTTTAAGCCAGCTTTTTCACTCTCCTCTTTAACTTTCCTCAAGAGGCTCTTTAGTTCCTCTTCACTTTCTGCCATAAGGCTAGTGTCATCTGCATATCTGAGGTTACTGATATTTCTTCCGGCAATCTTGATTCCAGCTTGTGCTTCTTCCAGCCCAGTGTTTCTTGTGATGTACTCTGCATAGAAGTTAAATAAGCAGGGTGACAATATACAGCCTTGACGTACTCCTTTCCCAATTTGGATCCAGTCTGTTGTTCCATGTCCAGTTCTAACTGTTGCTTCCTGACCTGCGTACAGATTTCTCAAGAGGCAGGTCAAGTGGTCTGGTATTCCCATCTCTTTCAGAATTTTCCACAGTTGATTGTGATCCACACAGTCAAAGGCTTTGGCATAGTCAATAAAGCAGAAGTAGATGTTTTTCTGGAACTCTTGCTTTTTTGATGATCCAGCGGATGTTGACAATTTGATCTCTGGTTCCTCTGCCTTTTCTAAATCCAGCTTGTACATCTGGAAGTTCATGGTTTACGTACTGTTGAAGTCTGGCTTGGAGAATTTGGAGCATTACTTTGCTAGCATATGAGATGAGTGCAATTGTGCAGTAGTTTGAGCATTCTTTGGCATTGCCCTTCTTTGGGATTGGAATGAACACTGACCTTTCCCAGTCCTGTGGCCACTGCTGAGTTTTCCAACTTTGCTAGCATATTGAGTGCAGCACTTTCACAGCATCATCTTTTAGGATTTGAAATAGCTCAACTGGAATTCCCTCACCTCCACTAGCTTTGTTCCTAGCGATGCTTCCTCAGGCCTGCTTGACTTTGCATTCCAGGATGTCTGGCTCTAGGTGAGTGATATATTGACTGTCAAACCAAGTGCAAGGTGCTTGGTGTTAAAATTAAATATTAATTTCAAGTATAGAAAGAAATAGCATCAAATAGAAATAGATCGATCAAGTGAATGAAATCTGTGTTGTGTGACGGGCGTGGGGTCAGGGCGGGGTGGGAGGGAGGGGACATAGGTCTACAGATAGCTGATTCACGCTGTTGTAAAGCAGAAACTAACACATTGTAAAGCAACTATCCAATTAAAAATTAAAAAAAAAAAGAAAACTGTTAGAAAGAAATGGACCTGAGATACAGGTCTTAAGAAAGGCTTCAAGTCCAAGAGAAGTTCCCTAAAATGAAAACGTTGTACGCACATGGCCCTCGCCTTACATAACCATTTCCATGGAAACTGAGCTCACTTCTGTGTAGTGAGCCCGGCCTGTTTGTTTGATGGATTCATTAGAACCTTCTGCTGCTCTCAGATAAAACTCTGTTCCTGAGCCCGAGGATTGGGGATGAGGAGGAAAATAGGGGATTGTGTGTTGAAACCACAGGGCCTGAACCAGGTGACGATCACACCTCTTAACTTTTAACACCCGCTGAGTCCCAGCTCTCAGTCGGGAACCAGGAAGCTGCAGTTGGCCAGATGTTCAGAAGCTGCTGCCGGTGTAACAGCCAAATATTATTCACCATACCCAGCTATCCATCAAATATTTATGAGGGGCTGTGTTTCCGATGCTCTTCAGATATACGGAGAGGTGTGAATGTGTACATTTGAAGGTAGAAAAACAAATGAAAGCAAGGTTGAACTTCATACTGAAATTTCTTCCCTCCTATATTATGTGAAATCCACATTAGGACCATTTGAAAGTAATCAAACTTTATAAAATATTACTGTAAAAGGAATAAATATTTTAAAATGTATTTCACATGGTGTTTCAGAGAACCAGCACCCTAACACCATCTAGCCTCCTGCAGCTGTCTGAAAAACAGCTTCCTGAACCTTCTTATTTTCTTTTTCCTTTGAAAGCGCTGTGTTGGAAGTAACATACATTTGTGATTTTCATTCTGGCATTACTTCGCTCTCTCTTTTTTTGAAGCAGCACGGACTCACGTGGTAGTTGAGATTATTTCATAGTTTGAAAAAGCTAGGGAACTTGACTTTGCTATCTTTAAAAAAAATATCAAAGTTACCACTGATTTAAAAATAATCTTATGTATTTTTAGGAGGAAACTGGAAAAAATAATTTAGCACAATTCTGATAAGCTCTGAAATAGCATTTTTCAGAGTCGCTATCTCATTAATGACTTGCTGATATGAGTTATGTCCTTGTAATAAAGTGGCATTGCTGGGTAATGAGGCTCAGCTGAAATGTGAAATCTGATAACACACATTTGCACATTTTAAGGAAGCCCAGCTATTAGAAGCAATGGTTCTGCCTGACGTGAGATCAGTTCAGCCAGCATGCTTGCCTCCTTTTAAAAGTGAAGCTTCAGTGACCCTGAAGGTGTTGTCTCAGGTGTCCTGATTCCTCACAGGTAAATTACAGGTGAGCATCCCTCACGGTGTGGTGCTGGCTTTTAGCCTCAGATGGTGTTAGAAGGGGAGGGATGCAGGAGGTATTGCCTTTGGCCCTGACAGTTACACAAGTGCCATTAACCTTGTACCCCTCCAGGATCCCTTGGTTGATGCCTGCAGCTCTCCAGACTTGGTGGCACCGGGTCCCATGGCTTCTTGGAGAGTTTCAGACGGGACAGCCTAGTTCTACGGGCAGCTTTGCCCTGGGCGAGATCTGCCTTGACGCTCCCTTTGCAGCTGGAGAGTTTTCTCCTCCTCGTTGTTTGAGTTAAGCTTTTCCTGCAGCATCCAAGTTAACGCTGGCTACTCCTTGAATCAGTGACCTCCTGCCCACTTACCTGGCTTTTCCCTTGTGCTACTTCTTGGAATGATTCTGAGACCAGCCTGTTGTAGAAGAAGTGTTGCCATTCTTCATAAAGGGATTTTAAACATCACACATAGAGCCAGTCATAGCCGCCATCAATCCTTTGTGGAGTAAGAACAACAAACAGGACCCACCCCCCCCAAAAAAGATACTGTTTACAAATGCTCTCAGTTCCTTTATTTTTTCTTTAAATTGTGTTTATTAGTTTGGCCCGTCCTGGGTCTTCCTTGCTGCGCTGGGCTCCCTCTAGTTGTGGTGGCGAGTGGGGGCTACTCTCTAGCTGCGGAGCACAGGCTCAGCAGCTGTGGTGCAAGCACTTAGTTGCTCCATGGCCAGTGGGATCTTCCCCAGTCAGGGACCGAACCCGGGTCCCCTGTATTGGAAGGTGATTCTTAGCCACTGGACCACCAGGGAACTCCTCCATTCATTTCTAACGGTTATTTCATTCATGATGTTTTGAGTCTGGCTGAGAGTTAGGACGCATCCAGATGTATCAACACTCTTGTGTTTCCCTGTGAGGTGGACGGGATTGTAATTCTTAGTCCTGGATTTTGTCTTAGAGAAGTTATACATGTACATGCTTCAGGTGGTGTGTGATCTTGCATAAATCTCAGATGAGTTTTTGGGCCCCCCGTATGCCGGTCTCAAATAGCCAAGTCTCAGAGCTGGGAAGGGAAGCTGGGGACCAACCGCTTCCTTTGCTTCCTCCCTGGTGGTCCTTCTGGCAGCGGTCCCGTCTTTGCTGTCTCTCTGGCACTAACTGGCCAGCTCTCAGCCTTGGGAGGCCCCCTGCTCCGTATCTGACTAGGATTAATGGGCAGAAGTTCCTCCCTCATCGAGGCGCATCTGCCTTTCTGTAGCTTTCACTCCTGGGGTCAGGGTTTGTCTTCATAATACAAGGACTTGGTTTCTGCCAACCCTCCGCCTTCCTGAGAAAGAATCTGCTCTTTTTTTTTTTTTTAAGGGGGGGCTGTTAAACATTTGTAAGTCTTCCTATGATGTTCATTTATTAACTATCCTGGGTACTTAAAAACAATTTTTTGAGTTGTTAATATATGTAAGTGGTTTTAAATTAAATGCGTAAAGAAGGCCGTGCAGTAAGATGTGTGTGTGTCTGTCCTGTTTCTCTCCTTATACCCCTGTCCCTAACCATCTAATTTCTGTCCTCAGAGGCAGCCAGTGGTACCATTTTCCGATGTCCTTGCAGAGTTTATGACACACAAACACATCGTTCACGTGTGTCCCCTTTCTCTGTAAAGAATGGCGTCACCCTGTGTGTTCTCCACTTACTCATTTCATGTGAGACCACATCTTGGATTTTCAAATCTATACATAGAGTGTATCCTCATTCTTATGGTTGTTCAGTGCCCTAGCACATAGATTTTGTCCTATTTACTTAAAAAAAGAAACTAAGCAACCACCTTCCTCCCAAGTCATGCCTCTTGGGTTTGCCTGTACCGCTGGCCCCAGGGCACAGGGTGCAGACATTCCCTGCTCAGGACCTGGACTAATGCATGGGTTTACACTGTCACAGAGGTGAGTCATACTGCACCGAACACAAAATAAACCCCCCAGGACCCCCCTGCTGCACTTGTGACGCTCTCCCATCCTGTTTCTTCCATCCTGCGCTCTGCATTGACTTAAGCAGCTAAGCACACACAGCGCTCACCACCATAGAACTCCATCCTTTGAGCTTTGGCCTCGTCACCCATTCTGATGAAATCTTTTGGATTCTGATCCTATCCTCTGACCTTTCATCTGGCTATGTGCATCAGCTGCAAACTGCATTAGCCTGCTGTCAGTAACCTCCTCCAAATTTTCCTGGCTCATGCTGTGGCCCAGAGTGGAGCTAATCGTAAGAGCCCCCTGACATAAGCCCTGGGGGCCCCCTAGACTTTTCCAGTGATTAGGCTCTGGATAGGAGTGAGCAGCAGGATGCAACTCAGACCCGCCCTTACTCTTGCATCAGTTCACCTTCCCGTCATCATCTTGTCTAGAAGAATACAGAGTGTTCTGGTTGAAGGCTGGCCAGGGTCCATGTTCACTAGTATGCAGCGTGCCCTGGAACTTTTTGCTTTCTCAGAAAAGGGAATAAGCGTGCATGTGTCTTATATTCTTAGCAAACCTCCACTGGAGATTGTTCTTTTCTAAATGTCCAGAAAATATTTAGCGATTCACTCTAGAATTTCAGATAAATATCACTGATTCATTCCCTCTGGAAACATCAGGGATGCCCAGCTCTTTGCTAGAGTCTAGGACAGTCCTGAGCAAGCGGAGAGTGTGGCTCATGTCTGTCTGGCCTTGGGTGGCTGCTTGTGGACCATTCTTCTTGTTACTTCCCAAGATCTGTCTAGCCTCTGCTCTGCAAGAGCACCATCCTTGGCCATGATGTTGTTCAGTTGCTCAGCCATATCCGACTCTCTGTGACCTCATGGACTATAGCCCGCCAGGCTCCTCTGTCCTCCACTATCTCCTGGAGTTTGCTCATATTCATGTCCATTGAGTCAGTGATGCCATCTAACCATCTCTCACTGCCCCATTCTCCTCTTGCCTTCAGTCTTTCCTGGCATTGGCCATTAAGCTAAGTTTAAAAAGCCAGCAACAAAAACGGTGAGAGGAGAAAGGTAGGTCCTGTGGGAACTTATTGCAGGGGTGACTTACCGAGTCTTGGAGATCTGGAAGGACGTGTTCAGAAAATGTGATATTTAAGCTGACACCTAAAGACAAGTAAGGAGGAGATCTGAGCAAAAATAGCAGCAAATTGGTGGAGCTGGTGGAGGGAGGTATTGCCATCAGCCCAGTCTGTATAATTTATAATGTGATTCATAACTTCTTTCAACGCTGGGAACTTTGCCCGTCTCTTTCTGAAATGACCAGCAGTTTCTCTCAGTTTCTCATGATGGGATGGGGACTTGGTGGAACCAGGTTTGCAGAGCCTGATGTCCTCGTTGCCACAGCCATGCCTCTGTTTCAGGACTCTGGGTCTCCTAGTTGTTTTCCAACACAGACAGGCTGACTCCATGTAGTCAGGAAGTGTTAGCATAAGAAGGCTTCTAATTGTAGCCCAAGAGTGGACAGTTATTTTTATTAAACTCTTCAGACTTCTCTAGGAATTAGGAATAGTTACCTTGTGAGGATTTTTCTGGTGGCCAATAAAGTTATTGTGGGACCAAACCAAGAAATGATCTGCAAATATGTGGCCAAAGAGATTGGGAACGTCCACAGTTCCAGTGTGATTCGGGTGCTATCTCCGTGAGTCAGAGCTGGAATCTGGTCACCCGCCATGGAGGGGAAACCTTCTGAGTTGTGTGTGGTCAGGGCAGCCTGGGAGGGCAGCCAGGGGATGGGCCATCTGGAGCACAGGAGATCGAAGCCCAGAGGGGTTTCTGTTTGGGGCTGCTCTTTGAAGGTCTGTCCTGGAGCTTGAGTACTTCAGAGGTAGTGGCAGGGTCAGCCTGTTGCAGAGATGAGCACAACCCGTGTTGGGATCTTCAAACTAAGCCCTATTCTGAGGTCACACTCGTTACTGTCTGAGGTCACTTGACTAATTGTAGGCAAGAACTGATGCTTTCAAACTATGGTGCTGGAGAAGAAAGGAGATCAAACCAGTCCATCTTAAAGGAAATCAACTCTAAAGATTCATCGTAAGAACTGATGCTGAAGCTGAAGCTCTGCTGCTTTGGCCACCCGATGCAAAGAGCTGACTCATTGGAGAAGACCCTGATGCTGGGAAAGATTGAAGGCAGGAGGAGAAGTGGGGCAACAGGGGATGAGATGGTTGGATGGCATCACCAACTCAATGGACATGAGTTTGCGCAAACTCCTGGATCTAGTGAAGAACAGGGAAGCCTGGCATGCTGTAGTCCATGGGGTCTCAGAGAGTCGAACATGACTTAACATCTGAACAACAGCAAAGCAAGTTGAACAGATGCAAATTAGAGTCAAAATACCAGCCCTGTGTCTTCAAATCCATGCAACAGGCTCTTTTTTCACAATAAAATCTTAACAGGCAACACTGGATTTTTTAAAATCAGCTTTGCTCCTATGTGCCCTTGTCAAGTTGCTGGGAGCTCTTGGGCTCTCTGACATGAGTCCTGCCTCCCATCGTATTTGGTGAGGGTCTGATATGGGGCCACGGGGTTCACCTGGGGATTGTCTTCTTGGGGACTCTTGGGAGTCTCTGCCTCCTGAAACCCAAACCTTCTGCCAGTTCCTGCTGGCCAAGCTACACACTCCACGCAGAAATCCAGACTTTATTGTGAGAGGTCAGGTATGACTACTGTGAAAAATAGAGAACTTTAGGGAATTCGCTGGTGGTCCACGGGTTAGGACTTTGTGCTCTCACTGCCGAGGTTGCAAGTTCAAGATCTGATTGGGAAGCTAAGATCCTGCAAGCCATGTGGTGCAGCCAGAAAAAGTGTATAGAATTATTTGTAAAATATGTGTATTGTTCAGTTGTTCAGTCATGTTTGACTCTCTGAGACCCCATGGACTGCAGCATGCCAGGCTTCCCTGTCCTTCACCATCTCCTGGAGCTTGCTCAAACTCATGTCCATTGAGTTTGTGATGCCATCCAACCATCTCATCCTTGGTTGTCCCCTTCTGCCTTCAATCTTTTCCAGCAGCAGGGTGTTTTCTAATGAGTCAGTTCTTCGCATCAGGCGGCCAAAGTATTGGAGCTTCAGCATCAGTCCTTCCAGTGAATATTCAGGATTGATTTCCTTTAGGATTGACTGGTTTGATCTCCCTGCAGTCCAGAGGACTCTAACACCATGGTTCAAAAGCATCAATTCTTCGGCACTCAGCCTTCTTCTTTTCTTTTTTTTTTTTGATACAAATATGTATATTTTATATATATATATAAAATTTTAGATTTGGAGCTATGAGTTTTGGCTTTCAACAAAGTGCAATTGTTTATTATCATTTTTAGAACTAGAAACACAAGATAATTCTTCTCTTAGCAATCTGGAAGGAATTTAAAAATGTTTCCTGTCTTATGATTAAGTTTGGAACAAAAAGACCATTGATAACTGGATTCTTTGAAGACCTTTTACATGGAGTTTTACCAAGTCTCTTTGGTGAAAAGAGAATTTTTAATTAGTGGAGGCGAGTGACTGCACCCTTTAAGAGGGACTCTCGCCAGCACCTTCATCCCCTGGATGCTGCTCACGGGCACCTTCCTCGCCTCCCCCTGTCATCACTGAATTGCTGTGGATTCTTGGCATTTGAGGATTTAACATTTCTAACTGAGAGCCAGTGTAAAAACCTATCCACAAGTTTGCATTCTTGCTGAGGCTTGCATTTGAGTCATGCTAGCTAGGAGGCCCATGGAAATGCACATCACTAGGCCTGTCCCTGACCTTGGCTTGCTGCCCACTGCTGCTGACTCCTCAGCCTGGCAGTGACCCCTGAGGCCATCTGCTCCCTCATCTCTTCTTCAGGATGGATTTTCTAGGTGAAACGATGTGCAATAGTGATGACTATAAAGGAACTTGGGGTGACCACTGGAAATGCCAGAAGTCACAGACATCCAGTGCTGTCACTGAATGAAAAAAATGTAATGCCAGCACTTTGAAGGGCATAATAGTCAAAACAGCATTTGGTGAGGGGGATGGAAAGGAGGGTATGAGACAGACCTGCGTTCATCAAGCCATGCAGAACTGGGTGGAGAAGTGACAGAAACCATGTGCGTGCTCGAATGCAGCTCTAGTGCAGTTTGTCTCCTGCGACAGCGTTGCTTTTCTGGAGCAGGTGATGTGGTTGCAGCCAGTCTGCCCAAATGTAACTGTTTCCAGACTTCCCTCCCACGGGCTTGCCATCTCCTTTGCCTGCAGGGCATCCCTGGGACCTGGATGGCTCCCTCTAGGGTGGCCTGCCACCCTGACTCACCCACTGTTTTCAGTCCCAACCAGCCTTTTGTCTGTGTTCCAGGGTGTCCATAATTCCCTTAAAGGGACCGAGAAGCCCTGTTGGAGTTCTACCTTCTTTTCTTGCCTCCCAAATGCATTTTCTGTGACTATTTTGCAAGACTTGCAACCTTGCTATGATTCTGGCCTCATCAGCTAAAACTCCCAGATCTTCAGCACACTGGCTGTGAAATCACCATCGCTGCTATGCCTCTATGTATGTAACGATTTTTTAAATGTCTCAAAGCAGAAAGACCATGCTAATACTCCATAGTATTTGCTTTATTAGTCTTCATGGCTCTTAATTGATAAGCATGTAATTTGCATGCTGGTCTTTCATCTTTCAAAAGAGATCTTGACCCTGGAACGTGTGATGACCACAGTGCCTCTCTCATTTCCGGATAGCTGCGTCCCATAGTTTAACTCTTCTGCTGTGTTCTAAGTTGTAATTTTAAGGTGAAGTCGCAAGTCACTCAGTCGTGTCCGACTCTTTGTGAGCCCATGGACTGTAACCTACTAGGCTTCCCTGTCCATGGGCTTCTCCAGGCAAGAATACTGGTGTGGATTGCCATTTCCTTCTCCAGGGGAATCTTCCTGACCCAGGGATCGAACCCGGCTCTCCCGCATTGGAGGCAGACGCTTTAACCTCTGAGCCACCAGGGAAGCAGTTGTAATTAGGGTAAGAATAGCGGCCCCTTCCTCCTTCCCATCCTCCTTTCCTATCTTCCCTGTCACAGGACATTACTCAGATGCTGCTCCCTTCTTGCCCTGTATTGGTGCTCTTGGAGCAGCACCATCCCGTAGAACTTTCTGTGATTATGGAAACGTTCTCTGTGCTGTCCAGTACAGTAGCCACTAGACATATGGGACTGTCGAGCACTTAAAATGTGGTTAGTGTCGCCAAGAAACTGGATTCTAACTGATTTTAATTACACTTAAAATAGCTTTTTATAGCTAGTGGCAGCCATATTAGACAGTGCAGCCATGAGGTTTGGTTGAGAATATGACTGTCTAACAAGAAAAAAAAAAAAGGCAACAGTGATTTATGACTCATGGCAGTAGCCTTTACTTCTTTCTCTTGTATTGAGACATTGTCCCAATTACTGGAAAATCTCAGTTTAGCAAGGAGGTAAATTAGACAAATTAGATAAATCCCACTGTTGCCTGGGATTCTCCCTGCGTGTTAATTCTCTATTGCTGTGTAACAGATTATCCCCAAATTTAGCATCTTAAAACAATAAGAATTATTAGCTCATAGTTTCTGTGCATCCAGAGATCAAAAATGGCTAAGCTGGGTGCCTCTGACTCATGCCTTGCTGGCATATAAGATCTGTCATGAGGTTGCGGTCATGAAGTCAGCCAGGAGGGCTGTCATCTCAGGGCTTAACTGGGGCTGGAGGACCCCCTTCCAAGAAGGTTCATTCACGTGGCTGTCGGCAAGAGCCCTCCTTTCCTCCCTGCAGGGACCTCTCCTCTCCTCTCAGGCTTCTTGAGGGTCCTCACCGCATGGCAGTGTCTGGTTTCCCCTGAATGAATGATTTCAGAGAGACAGCGAGCCACAGTGCTTTTTATGACACAATCTTCAAAGTTACACACTATTATCTCCCCCATAGTCTTATTAGAAAGACGTGGCTAAGTCCAACCCCTTGCCAGGGAGAGAAATGAAGCCCTCCCTCTTCAAGGAATTTCAAGAGTTTGTGGACCTATTTTAAAGCCATACAACATAATTTCTGAAAGTCAGTCACCTTGTGCGTTCAAACTGCTGCTGCTCTGGAGGGCCATCCTTTTCACTTCTTCCCATTTGTTGGGTAGAAGAATGGCTGTAATCTAGTAAAAGTTAAGAAATTGAGATTGTGCAGTATCCAGTGTTTCTGGAGCTTTTTCCACAACTGATATCCTTGGGACTTCTGCTTGTTCCATATGTTAGTATCGGGGTGACACTGGTGAACAGCTACCGCGGATAGTCTTGTGGGTCAGGGCTGTTTGCTGTCTCTTTATCATGTGAGCTTGAGCTGGACGTGTAGTCTTGGTGCTCAGCTGCTCTTGTTTTCAGTCCTCTATCTTTGTTCTCATCACACATGTCTCTCGCCTCTGCGTCAGCCCTGTATCCTGGGCATATTCAGGTGCATGTGTGTCTAACCCCACAGTTGACTGCTGGGTCCTGAGCAGCAGAGAAGATTGTCTTCTCAGTTTTGTGCGCCTCCTTTCTGCTAGCAAAATGCCTTGGAGATGAATCACTCGGCACATCTCTTTTTTGTTGAGTTTGTCGTTAGGTCAAAGTGGAGAGCACACAGGGAGAGAGAGAGAGAAAAGTTACCAGCGCTGTGAGATCAGGGAACCCCTCAAGAGAGTGAATAGGGGAATAGGTTTAGGGGTCAGGAATTGGGGTAGAAAGGAGGTAGAGAGGACAGGATATAGCAAGAGCTGGCGATGATGAGAATGTGGGGTGATGGGCCCGTGCAGGTTTCCAAAAATATATGGAACAGGATCTTGGCTCCTAGTTGGGGCAAGAGCCAGGTGGAAATGGAGAGATTAATGGTATCTTCCAGGTATCAGGCACTATGTGGACACTTCCCGCATGTTGTCTTATTTTTTAAGGCAACTAAAGTTAGTTGATGTATATATAACTTAGATACTTGAGCAGTACAAAATTATCAATTATCTCTTTTAATCTAGAGTGTTTACTGCAAGTGTTAATAATAACTAGAACTACAAATATACTGTAGAATCTGGAAGGTAAAGACATAAATTAATTCAGGGGAGAACAATCAAGAGGTACGCTGGTGCCAGACTTCCTCGTCCACATGGACAGCCGGTGTGTATGATACGTGGGGTCACAGTGGATCCCTGTGGACTCAGACCGCTATTTCGAAACCCAGATACCACCTTTTTGGGGTGGGAATCATTTGCCATTGTTAAGAATTGGGAATAAAATAGGAAATAAAGTATTAAAGTTCACCTTCTCAAGGCAGATTCATAGGAGAAAAGGTCAATTCTAGTGTCTTGTGTTGAGTCGGACTTGAGATTTATTTTTACCAAAGGAACCACTTTGATAGATGATGTATTTAAGAAGTTTTATGGGTGGGCATGGGAATCTGGTCACCATTTACACATAGTTTATATGAGCAGGCTACTGAGTTGTTCATGGCAAATAGATGGAGAGACGGTGGAAACAGTGGCTGAGTTGTTGTTGTTTTTTGGCTCCAAAATCACTGTAGATGGTGACTGCAGCCATGAAATTAAAAGACACTTACTCCTTGGAAGGAAAGTTATGACCAACCTAGATAGTATATTCAAAAGCAGAGACATTACTTTGCCAACAAAGGTCCTTCTAGTCAAAGCTATGGTTTTTCCAGTAGTCCTGTTTGAATGTGAGAGTTGGACTATAAGGAAAGCTGAGCCCTGAAGAATTGATGCTTTCAAACTGTGGTGTTGGAGAAGACTCTTGTGAGTCCCTTGGACTGCAAGGAGATCCAACCAGTCCATTCTAAAGGAGATCAGTCCTGAGTGTTCATCGGAAGGACTGATGCTGAAGCTGAAACTCTAGTACTTTGGCCACCTGATGCGAATAACTGGCTCATTTGAAAAGACCCTGATGCTGGGAAAGATTGAGGGCAGGAGGAGAAGGGGACGACAGAGGATGAGATGGTTGGATGGCACCACTGACTCAATGGACATAAATTTGGGTAAACTCTGGGAGTTGGAGATGGGCAGGGAGGCCTGGTGTGCTGTGGTTCATGGGGTCGCAAAGAGTTGGACATGACTGAGCGACTGACCTGAACTGAATTGTAAACCACTGACTTACAAAATGAGCATTCAGAATACCATCCATTTTATGGTTTGAGCGCCTTATCTTGTTTAATGTCTTGGTGAAGAATTAGAAAATTAAGTGGGAAGGAGAAATACACGTCAAGTGCAGAGAATCATCCTTGTTACCAAATAACAATGCAGGACAGTTGATTAATAGAATGGGGGGAACCCTCAAAGTCATGGGAGAGTCTGGGTTATCTGGCCTCATGCAATCCATATCCAGGTAGTATTTGCATTGTCATAATCCACCTTAGGTAAATATTTGATTCTGGGGAGTCATAACCAGGGACTAAAATGTCACGCATGGATTTTATGAAAGTAATAAAATGCTTCAGAGAGTGTAGCTGCTTGGCGTGGGGTCCACTGCATCTGATAAATGAGTCATATACCTGGTCATGTGTTTCCTTGCAGAGTGGTGATGGCTGCTTATCTGTGTGCAACCTTGTTATTGAAAGGAAGCAAAGATAAGTTTTTACTGAATGTCTGAAACCTGTGTGTAAAAAACCACTTTTTTTAAGAGTAGGATTTTCTTTCCTGCTTTCCTGCTCTTAACCTTCAGGGCGAAGTGAAATTTCCTGCAACCACAGCTTGTAAATAGGAAGTGCGCAATAAAGGCCCTCTCCCCTTTTATCTCCCAGCTGTTGATTCCATATTACATGAGAACTCTTTTCATTTCCTCCAAATAGACACCTCTATGCCTTTGCAAGTTAGCTAAAATACATGTAGCTGTGTTTTCTTGGAACAAAGATTTCTTCATTTCAGAAATATGGAAACCTGTATTCCTAAGCCTGTGATTTTAAATTTTCTGTTCTTCCCCCTTTTGTATTTTCTGAAGTTTCTATGAAAATGTAGTTTCCAAACAAAAATATTTAATGTTTCAAAAGGGAAAAAATGCAAATAAGCAAAAAGAAGTTATCCATTATCCAGAGATGATCATTCTTATCATCACCCTTTCTAGGGCTTTGCGTGTGCCTGTATATATAGTTGATATTTATTTTAAAATGCAACTGTATTGTGAGGGCAGGCTAACTGCTAAAGCAACCTGCAGCTTTCAGTGAGAATAAGCTATGCAAGACTGTTTGCGCTACACTGCCTGGGAAGGGTCAGTAGGTGAAGGTGGAAGGGGCAGAGTGAGGCAGGAGAGTCGCCCCCTTCTTGGCTTTCAAAATTTTCTGTTGGGCAGCGGAAGGGGGACGAGATTGGAGGTGGGTGAGTGGGAGGGTCTTACCGACCTTGTCTGGAAAATGCAGCAGTCATTTCTGCCCACGTCTCATTGGCCAGAACTTAGTCACATGACTGCACCCAACTGCAAGGTGTGCTGGGAAATGTAGTCTATTTGCCGGTCCTAGTCGAAAGGGGAAGCCGCGTGTTCAAATATGTGCTGGTCTCTAAGTTGTGTAAAACATTTTGTAACTTTCTTAAAAAAAAAAAAAAAAACAGTTTATTTTGAGCATGATTTTGTGGGCAAAGTCTGGTCTCCTCTCCATCTCCACAGTATGTGAAACCCCACTCTCTCTTTCCAGATCTCCTTATAATTGGTCTCCCTGCTCCTGGTCTTGGTCCCCTGAAGTGACTGTCCCCCAGCAACAGAAGGGATCTTTAAAAAACTGAAGCCAAATGTTGTCACTGTCCTGCTTGAAACTTTCCAAAGATGGTTGCAGTTATGCCCCCCACCCCCCACGAGGCTGGCCAGCCACACTCTGACCCCACCGGCCATGCTGCCCCCGCCCCCGCAGCCTCTCCCCTTGGGCTTGTCCTCTGAGGCGATGGGAGCTGCCAGCGCGTCTGCCTGAGTCCCCCACAGCCCACCACCTGCTGTCTTCTTCAGCTTTCAGCTCAGATGGCACCTCTCCAGCTACCAGTCATACATAGATCTCCTCCCTCCCTCCCTCCATGTGGTTGCCTTTTTTTTTTTTTTAACTGTGCTGTTGTAGTCGGAGCAGTCACCACCATCAGAAAACATCTGGCTGTTTGCTTGGATTTGCTTGTACCCCAGCTCTCTGTTCACTAGACTGTGGGTTCCTTTAAGTGGGGGGAGCTTCATTTTGCTCCCATCTCTATCCCGAGGTAATGAGTCTGGCCGCCATAGCTGCTTCATACATACTTGTGGGATGAATGAAGATCCTGACAGAGCGCACACATTTTTAATGACAGTACTATAGCCCACTGCATGGAGTTTCCATGAATATTTAAATGTCTACTTTTGTGTCTTTTACATAAATGCTTTGATGGCTCTTATCCAGTGTTTTTGGGATTTTGGTACACGTATCTGTGTGTATTTTCTTAGGATTGATTCCTAGGTGAGAATTTGTTTACTGAATCAGTGTATGTGCAAAAGTCTAATGTGTTCAGAGCCTCTGGATGTGTTTCTCCACATGGTTGAGCACACTCTCAGCACTGGATTGTGGGCAGGGTAGGGTAGAGGTTCTGTCTGTCTTCATGGCTGAATCCCTAAATCTTAGAACAGTTGTTCATGCTTACTGAATGAATACATCAGTTTTCATAAAAAATTCTAAGTATCCCTTAATTTAAGCTTATTTTAATTCATTTATTTGTAGAAATGTTCTCTGATTTTTAAAATATATGTTTTTGCAGAGCAGGTCTGTCCAATGTAAGAACATCCACCCAATGTTAAACCCAAGGGCACTGCTGTTAGCAGGGCTCATCTTATTCCTTAGAACCCAGTCAAGGTTCCATTGAGCCCCCTATGGAGTTGGTGGAAAGTCCAGGACTCTGTTCAGGATTTTCCAAAACCCCAAAGGATGTGCAACAGGGGATTTCTCACCAGAACCCTTGTCTTCTCCTCTGTGCCTGTGACTGACTGGATCTTGGTTTCCATCACGCTGTCCCTTCTTTATTGCCCCCACATCAGCCACAGATGCATAACTAGGTGAGCTGCTCTGAACTGGTCTTTGGAAGGAGCTACTGCTTTGCAGACCCTTCCCCCTCCGCCCCCCTCTCACAGGTCCTTTCACCCTCCTGCTGCTACATCACACATCTGCTTCAGCCAGCCTGCAGGACCGGCCTGGAGGTGAAGCGCTTTCCTTTAATGGTATCCATCCTCTGGGGGTTCCAGCTGACATCGCCCCTGTGCACAGTGGTGTTGGGGAGAATTGCTGATTTGCAGGATCTGTTATTGGTAGAGGATGGCAGAGTTGAGATGGGGGAGGCAAGGTGATAGATAAAATATGTTCATCTCCTTGTCCTCATTTCTTCTTCTGAATGGTTCCATATTCCCCCAAGTAAAGTCTTAACCTTTTTGCCTGGCAAACAAGGATTTCATTTTAACCTGTGGTTCTCAATTGGTATGCTATGGGTACTTCTGTGTGCATGAGTCATGTCTGACTCTCTGCAACCCCGTGGACTGTAGGGTGCTAGGCTCCTCTGTCCATGGGATTTTCCAGGTAAGAATACTGGCGTGGGTTACCATTTCCTTCTCCAGCGGATCTTCCTGACCCAGGGATCGAACCTACATCTCATGTATTGGCAGGCAGATTCTTTACCACTGAGCCACCTGGGAAGCCCATAGGCATTCATAAGTGGGTCATAAACTCTTCCCAGGTGTACCAGGAACTCTCCACAGGTGTATTGCCAAAGTTTGATCCACGTGTAAAAAATACTTAAACTGTGGCATTACTTGAGCTGAGTAGGCCAAAAAGTGAAGAAAGTTGCTTAGTTGTGTCCAACTTTTTGTAACCCCGTGGACTGTAACTGGCCAGGCCCTTCTGTCCATGGAATTCTCCAGGCAGGAATACTGAGGTGGGTTGCCATGCCCTCCTCTAGGGAATCTTCCAAACCCAGGGATTGAACCCAGGTCTTCCACATTCCAGGCAGATTCTTTATTTACTGTCTGAGCCACCAGGGAAGCCCCAAGAATACTGGAGTGGGTAGCCATTCCCTTCTTCAGCAGCTCTTCCCAAGCCAAGGATCAAACCTGGATCTCTTCACACTGCAGGCAGATTCTTTACCATCTGAGCTGGCCAGAGGACCTGTCAAATGATGGCTACGGGTACAGCTTGCTGTGAGAAATGGAAAGCCTTAGCCTAGAGAACATGCTAAGAAGGAATCCCTGATGATTGGTGGTGAGCTGAGTGTGTAAGAGAAAGGGAAGAATGCTCAGCACCTGCTTCAAGGACCAAGAGAAGGCTGTGTAACCTTGGGAGATTTAGTAGGTCCGGTAATATAGCCCTGTTTTAGTTATCTCTCACCTGGTTGAATCCTTTTGTGAAGGCTGAAGTGAAGTGATGTTGCTCAGTCGTGTCCGACTCTTTACGATCCCATAGACTGTAGCCTATCAGGCTCCTCCGTCCATGGAATTTTCCAGGCAAGAATACTGGAGTGGGTTCCTCCTCCAGGGGATCTTCATGACCCATGGATCGAACCCAGCTCTTCCGCATTACAGGCAGACGCTTTGCCTCTGAACTACCAGGGAAGCCCTTCATGAAGGCTGGAAAACATTAAATCCTGTCAGACCTGAATGCAGGCCTCATTGGAAAGGCAATAAGAGACACACACGTTTGTGTCCCTTGTTGTGTTTGCATGTGAGCAGCCTTCTGCTTGGAGTGGATGGTTGGAGGGGTGAAGAATCCTGGAAAGGAAAGGTTCTCAAACATGTGTGTGATTGCATATATGTGTCCTTGATCTGAGTGGCTAGTGGACGAGGGTTCAGCACCCTTTTCCCATATTTTATTTCACCCTGCCTTCATCTCCTTTGGCATGCCAGAACCTACAGGTCACTCAAGGGTTTCTTTCCCTCACCTATGTCTTCTCTAAACACATTAGGCAGACAAATTTCGTATTACTTTTCTCTAGCCCCTCTGCACGTGGGTCCCCAAGGGCTCCATCCAGAGCTATTTTTCCTTCTCACTCTTCTTGGATAACTTCTCACACATCTTGAGCTCTCCCTGCCAACTCTACACTGAAAACTCCCAAGTATCTAGCCAAGACTAGGTGTCTCTCCTATTTATCTATTTAGTCATCTTCCCCCCACCCCCGCCATCTGGTTGTTTCATATGGCACCTGGAATTCAACTGAATCCTCTATTTCAATTTATGTTAAGACTTAGTGACCGAAACCAGAAACCTGAGGGTTACCCTGGCTTTCGTCTTCCGCTCCCTGTAAGCCATCCCATCTGTCCCAAATGTCTTAGCCGCAGACTCGACCTTCTCCCGTTGTGGCCCCGCCGCATGGCCCTGTGCTGTCTCTGTGCTCACCCCTCTCAGTAGACCACCAGCGTGTTCAAGCCCAGGCTCAGTGCCCACTGCCTTGGAGCTGCTTAGAAAACATTGGAATGAATGGATAAGCAGGTGGATGAATGAATGAATGGCTTCTGAGATGGTTTGGGGTCATTTCCATTTGGGATGATGCTTTTTCTTTCTTTTTACTGGCACGAGACATTATTTTTGCTTGCCAGCGCTGACATTTTGAAACTGTAATTTTGAGAAGAGATTTGTACCATGTGAAATTCCTCTCTCAGCCCTCACACGCATGTATATCCACTTCGAAGGAGGAATTATTTATGAAATTCATGGTATCTCGTTGCACTTGGGCGTTCATCTCAGTGGTTTCATGTGTGCGGCTGTGTTCCTGCTACAGCTGGGAAATATGTCCTATCAATGGTAGAAATAATTGATCTGCATGACCTAGTTTGAATTAAACTTGAGCTTAATTAACTTGGTTGCTGTAAATGTCGAGGGTTGTAGGACATCCACTTGCTTATTCAATCTTTGCAGTATATTCTAAGGGTTGTAGGATTTCAGAGCAGGAATAGTGCCTATGGAATTTAGTCTAAGGAAGGATCGATCACCCATTGCTTTGTTCCAGATCCCACCACTAGACTGAAGAGGAATCATTGACTTTGTGTATTGGGTAAGAAAATGATGGATCAAAAGTCTGTTTTTTAATCTATTTTTTTCCCCCTCTCCAACAGGGAGAGTCCCGTATTCTCAGAGTGAAGGTTGTTTCTGGAATCGATCTTGCCAAGAAGGACATCTTCGGAGCCAGGTATGTCTGCTTTGTTGTTATGTAGGTTTCTGGAGTTTAAGCAAAAACTTTTCAAATTCAGGCATCCTTGGGAATCACCTGGAGGGAGGGGGGCGGCTTCTTAAGGCAGAGATTGCTGCCCCCCTCCACCAGTTTCTGACTGAGTAGGCAATGCAGATACAACTGGTTCAGGGCCCACATGCTTGCAGGGGTATAGACCTTGGTCTCAGCTGGGCTGGCTTGGCCTTCCCATGGGTTTAATGAGGAAATTAGATTCAGATGTTTCTGTTTTCTGCAGCAGAAAAATAAGTTTGCGAATGTGTTTGTGTTCACTTTAGTATATTCCTCTTGGGGGTGTGTGTGTGTGTGCTTTTTCTTCATGAGCTCTAGCTGAGGGAAACAAAGGATCATTTTGTTCCTGGGAGAACTGGGTATTTTTCTGACATGTGTAATTTTGGAATTAAGAGATTGGGTGAGTCCTGTGGCATTTACAGAAGCACTGGCAGCCTGATCATTCGGGGTGTCTCAGCTTTTTAGTTCTGGGTGTTGCACCTGGTATTCCTGTATTTTTCAGTCAGCCCTGTTGACTCTTGACAGTGTGTTGCCATAAGTTGTAAGACCTGGGAGCAGAGTGAGGATTAGAGCTGCTGGGAGCTAGAATTTGAACCAGATTTCAGAGAAGAAAGCCCTTTTGAACTTTTGGCCTAAAGGTTACTGCAGAAGTTGATCTAATTTATCTTCCCTGTCTAATGGAAACAGGAAAGGTCAGTGCTTAAATCCTGAAGGGCTGCCAGTGGCCTACCACGTATGCCAGTGGTGCTGAAATGGATCGCTGGCCCTTCTCAGGACACCCTCTTCATGTTGGGTACCCCATGGGGTTGAACCACGAGGGCCATGCTGGCCGCTAGCGTCCCCTCGTCGAAACCCGGGCTCATCGTCTGTGTCCCCAGGACGGTGGCCCGTGGTGATGCTTGGGCCTCAGGGCCTCAGCCTGACCCTGGAGACGCTGCGTGACGAGGCTCATTCTGTCCAGCTCAGCTCGTCCTCCCACACCTCACTGATGCCCCTGACTGCCATTGGTCAGACCTCTTCTCTGTGCTGTCCTGTTACCAGGCCTGCTTTTTTTCATCCAATACTTACTTGTTTATTAGGCTGCTCTGGGTCTTAATTGCGGAATGCAGGATCTTTTTTCAGTTGCAGCGTGTGGGGCCTTTAGTTGCGGCGTGAGAACTCTTTGAATTGTGGCATGTGGAATCTAGTTCCCTGAACAGGGATTGAACCCGGGGCGCCCGCACTGGGAGCTTGGAGCTTAGCTACTGGATCCCCGGGGAAGTCGCACCGTGCCTGCTTTGAGTTTTATTTAGCAAAGAAATCACTAAGCTACTAATGACTTGCACCTGGTGAAATGACTATCAAGAAATCCAGGTATACCTCACTTTATTGCACTTCCCAGAGTACTGTTTTTTTTTTTTTTTAAACAAATGGAAGGTTTGTGGCAACTGTGTTGTCAGACGATGGTTGACATTACTTTTTAAGCAAGAACGTATTTTTTAATTAAGGTACTTACACTTTAAAAAAAAAAGAGTGCTATTGCACATCCAACAGACTATAAATAACTAATATATGGACTGTTTATAACTATTGCACATCTAAAGACTAAAAGTAACTATGTGATACGTCATGGGAAGCCCGAGTGTGTGTGGCTCAGTGTATGATGATATTTGCTTTATTGTGGGGCCCTGAAACTGATGCTGCAGTATCGCCTATAAATAAATAAAACTGATGCATGTTTAATATCGGGGAAATATTTTTAAAAAATCTCTCATGCTTCAGTGTGCCCAGATGACTGACTGAGGGTTAGCTTTCTGAGTCGTCTCACCAGGAAACAATGTGCTCTGGGGCGCTGCCGCCAGCCTGAGCTCCAGGTGCTGGGCGGGGAGACGGATCTCACCTGCAGTTTTTCTCATTTGACTGCGAAGCCCCCTGAGCGGCTTACCAGGCGCCTGAACCAATGCTCTAACGTTTCACTTTCCTCTTACTAAACGAGACATTTATTGGAGACAGAGGCTTCTTACTTTTTAGCATCTTTCTTCTACTACTTAACAGGCACCAGCACCAAGAGCAGAACTGGGCCGGTTGGTTTTTCACGTTCCACATTTGCACGCTGACTAGTAGATTGTGTTTTATGTAAAAAAAAATAAAAAAATGCCTATCGTTCTCGCTGACTCTGCATCAAATGTTAGGGTTTGGAAGGAAGAGGCTGGATTTGGAAAATTTCAGTCACTTTTCCTTAAATTCATTTGTGTTTTGTTTTATCCAAAACTCTTCATAAAAAAAGAAAATTGAAATGGATTCAGATTATGTTTTTCAGCCTGTTCAGAAGATCTGAGGTTAAAATTGGAGCGGAATTGAGCTCCAAATCTTATAAGAGCCAAGCAGAGCTGAGTCTTAAGTTGTTATCATTTATATGAGAAGAGAAGGGATCATTTCTCGGGGGCAGATTAGAGAGGAGTTACAGATAATGCCTCAGGACGTTCAGTGGAAAGAAGCAGTGTCGCAGCTTCAGGGACTGGGTTCCAGAAAAGGAGTCAGAAGCTCTGAGTCCGGTTCTGCGCTTCGTTGTCTCAGTGCCATGAATTCCGCACACTCCTGCCTGCCCCCCTCCCTCTCTCCTCCTCTCTAAGGTACCACCGGTCTCCAAAGACCCATTTGCCGGTGAGTGGGTGGCCCTGGGAGGGCTAGGGGACCGAGCGGGGCCACTCCACGCTGGCCTCTCCCAGGAGAAGGGCGCCGGCTCGCGCCCTATCATTTGCCTGGTGACCTGAAGGCTCTTCGACGTTATCTGGAGCACCTCCTTTCAAGTCACCTCCGGTACATTAGCAGAAAGCAGGGCAGTTTCCTGGGGTCGGAGAGAACCCCAGGGTGACTCTGGTCCACCGGTAGCAGTCATGTGTCCTAAGGGCGGCAGGGCGTGGCCGATTGTTGCAGTCTTCTGTGCTTCTCACTCCCCAGAGTGAGACCCTTTTCTCCGTGTCATCCTGAACCACAACCCGGCAGGCCCCCTTTTCCCCCAGCCCCTGTCAATGAATGTCCCCTCCACCTCTGCACCTCACAGCAACTGACCCCAACATTTTTGACATCAGGGACCAGTATCATAGAGGTTTTTCCATGGATGAGGGGAGGCCATGAGGGGGATGGTTAGGGGGATGATTCAAGTACATTGCCTTTATTGTTCACTTTATCTCTATTTTTAGTAGCAGTACATACATCAGTCCACCTCAGACTATCAGGCATTACATCTGGGAGGTTGGGGACCTCTTCCTTGTACGACCCCAGTTCTCCCTTCACAGAAGGGGGGCTGGGTAGGGGCTGGGAGCCCTGATGGTTGGAGGAGGAAGGACAGTTTTCATCAGTAGCATTGTTGGAAACTTGGACGTGATAGAAATGATACAGGGTTAGACGTGCTGGAATTTGGATTTATAGTCTGGAGTCGCAGGAGGCTGTCTGGGTCACTTGGCCTGAGGATGGGGGTCATGGTGGGTGGAGGGAGGGGTGGGTGTGTTGGTTGGAGTAGGTGATGCTGTTGGGGGCGACCAGTGCCCTGCCGGGTGGGCTCCCGGCCCCTTGGAGGCTGCTTGAGGCTGCAGCCCTGAGGACCAGTGTCTGGACCTGCCTCCGGGCTTGGGTGGCCGACGCAGCTGCACCTGAAATCCTCCCAATCCAGCGCCAAGGACACAGGGTCACTTTGCAGCTTCCGTCCAGCAAAGTCTCACTTGATTGAAAGGGCCTTTGTTGGAAGATAACTGAGCTCTTGCTCCCCTGGGACTTCTGAGCCGTTGGTCTGTGTGGAGAATGGCTGTAGTAGAGAAAGATGTCTTCTTTTGGGCCCAGCCTTCAGGGGAAGAAGGGCAGACCTCTCATCTGCCATCTCAACAGGGACACCCTTGTGTGGAACAAGTGCTGGATCAAATGGGACGTCAGGACCCGGGGTCCAGATGGAGACAGTGGTCACCCAAGGCAGAGACCCCCCGTCTTTATGGTCCACACTATGACAAACATGCTGTGTGAGCTTTTAGAAAGGCTTTTTTTTTTTTTAAGCGTGAGCAAAAGAAAATCGGACTCTTTCAAAAAGTAGGCCGTGTGTAAAATGCCAGGGACACATGAAAAGGGAAGTAAAGTCATGTTGGAAACACTGCATCCAGAGGGTTCCCGCTTCTCTTTTGGAAATGGGTGGTCTTCGTGGGACCGAGCTCGGTGTTTCCGGGTCAAGGAGACTCCGCCCTCCGGGAGGTTCCCTGGACTCCGTGCCGCTGGGCGGACTATTGCTGCTTGCTTCCTCAGGTGGCTCACTGACCTCCACACCTCTCGCCCTCCAGCTTGCTGCAGAGCGTTTTGAGCTGAGGCGCAGACCTGGACAGGTAACTCTTCCTGTGTGGTTTGATCCGCCTTCACCTGTGGGCTGAAAACCCAGTCTCCTGTTGAGGTGGCGGTTTCGGTCCCTTGGTAAGGTGGTGCACCGAGCCCTCACTGGTCAGCTTGACGCCTGCTCGGGTCCCGCCTGGGCCGCCGCCTGCCTTTCCCTCCAGCTTCTGCGGTCCCCCCAGTCCCCTAGCAGGTCACACCCTTCCATAGGCCCTATGACCTGGAAGGACTGCTGTGTGCATCGTCCCGTCATTTTATAACTGTTTCTTTCTCCCAGACTACATTTTTAACTTCTGACAGCGAGGGTTTATTTTTACTTATTTTTGACTCGCCCTGCCTTACAGGGTACCAGCACATGGTGGATTCTCAAGAAGCAGTGAACAGTGACCTCATCTCTCCCCTCCCCTGCTTTTCCTGCCCCTTCATGGAAAGCCCACAGTCCTCTCAGTGCCTGAAATGTGCTGCGTCTTTTGCCTTGGCGGTGCCTCCCCTCTGCCTGGGGTCTGCTCACATCCTTCCTGGGGCCATTCTCCCATCTCTCTGCCGGGCTCCCCAGCCGAAGAGGAGGAAACGACTCTGGCCCCTGGGCCATCCTGGCTCCGCCAGTTTTCCCCTCCCCCATCCCTCATCGCAGCACAGAGGCTGTAGCTCTTATTCTTGTTAATAAGCCCAGAGATCTTGCACAGGGCAGGTGGCTTGGCTTGACTTCAGTAGTAGAGTCTAATGATGGCAGCAGTGGTGCAGGGTGGCCTGGGGTTCCTCCAGAAAGGGTCCACTTTCTCATTCTCAGAGGTGCTATTAGCTCATCAGGCATCGCCCTCACCCCCCAGTTCTGCCACTCAGGGCAGGTACTTTTTGTAATTTTCACGAAGGGTCTGTGTAGACCAGTGGAGGGAGCCTGCCTGGGACCCTGACGCAAAATGAGTGAGGGGGAGGGAGCACAAAGGCTGGTGTCAGAAGAGCATCTCGGGGTCCTGCAGGGTGGCCAGCAGAGGGTCTCCGTTTGATGTTGATGTTTTGGCAGAATCACCGCTCCCAAGCCCACAGCAGGGAACACTTTCTTGTGGCAGTGGATCTAGAAATTTCTATGTTGTGGGGGAGGGGGGCCATGAGGCTGAGCTGGGGCTGCGATGGAAGGTCAAGACCCTGACCTTGACCCTCAGTATTAGGATCAGGATGGGGCAAAGGGCGTGAGTCATGGGTTGGGGAGCACAAGGCCGTCCGATCAGACAGAAGTGGGACCGGTGAGCTGGGCTCTTCACCAGCAGTGAAGGTGGGACAACTCTGACTTCCTGGAAAGTCTTTTAGGCATTCTCCCATCCAAGTACTAACCAGGCCCCATCCTGCTTAGCTTCTGAGATCAGACGGGATTGGGCGTGTTCAGGGTGGTACTGCCGTAGACTTAGGCGCTTTCTAATGTGGCCGAGTGAGCGAGTCCCGGTGTTTGGCCACAGTGATGTGTGCAGTCAGGGGTCCGTGCTTTCCCACATGGGGCACGAGGAAGGCGGGGGTGAGTCACGATGGCCCGTGTTTGTTGATCGTGTCCTACGTGCCAGGCACGACCTGACCTATTTACACAGTTGGCTGGATTTTCCCTAAAGCCCTTATGCCGCAGGCCCTATTGGTCTTTCCAGTTTGCAGATAAGGAAAATGAGGCAAAAAAGATAAGTTGCAAAGGCTACATACCACCAGTATGTTTGAGAGCTCTGAGCTGAGCAAGTGTCTAGGCCCTAAGCGTACGTTTTCCAGACTGTTTGGAGTGCTCCTGGAGTTGGCTGGTCCAGTGCGTGGAGTGTGATACGAAGTCATTAGAATCTGCCTAAAGTTTACGAAGAGGGGATAATTGTCTCCATCTTTTGGCTGAGGAAATCGGGGTTCAGAAGCATTGTGATCAGCCCAAGATGAAACCACTCTAGTGAGTGGTTGGGACCAAGTTGAGTCCAGATTTATCTGATTTCAGAGTTCTTTCCCATGGTAGGTTAATACTCATCTTGAGTGACTAAGGTTCAGCTTATTAGATGGGCCATTGGATTAGATGACTGTTAGATTTGATGACCAGGCAGTTTTTAAAAAGCATATTTAAAGAACTAGCCAGTTTGTGTGATGGCAGCTAACCAAGTTCCTAGAGTTGTGAGTGAATATCATCAAGTATTAGGGGGCTTCCCGGGTGGCGCAGTGGTAGAGAATCTGTCTGCTGGTACAGGAGACAGGGTTGATTCCTGGGTTGGGAAGATCCAGTATTCTTGGCAAACCACTCCAGTATTCTTGCCTGGAGAATCCCATGGACAGAAGAGTCTGGCGGGTTACAGTCCATGGGGTTGCAAAGAGTCAGACGTGACTGAGCATGCAAGAGGGAGAAAGACCATCCAGTATTAGATTTCAGATAGATGTACTTTGCTAAGTAAGCTCTTTAAAGTTTGTTTTTAGCTTAAAATATCTTTGGGGTTTCAAACTGTATTCTTTCTCAGTCAAGCTTGTATCTTGAGGCATTTAACCTTTAGTCACAGGCTTAAGCGGTGACTGAATTAGGGACATTTAACGTATCCTCCCCCTTTTCCCTCCTTAATTATGATCAGAGTCTTTATTTCAGGTTAGGGTGGGTGAAATGCTTTTGGGATCACAAAGCTGCTCCTCAAATTGAGCAGCTTTGGTGAAGACAAACCAGCTTTCAGTTCAATCGCTCAGTCGTGTCTTGACTCCTTGTGACCCCATGGACCAAAGCCCACCAGGCCTCCCTGTCCGTCACCAACTCCCAAGAGTTTACTCAAACTCATGTCCATTGAGTCGGTGATGCCATCCAACCATCTCATCCTCTGTTGTCCCCTTCTCCTCTCTCCTTCAATGTGTCCCAGCATCAGGGTCTTTTCCAACGAGTTAGCTCTTCGCATCAGGTAGCCAAAGTATTGGGGTTTCAGCTTCAGCATCAGTCCTTCCAATGAATATTCAGGACTGATCTCCTTTAGGATGGACTGGTTGGATTTCCTTGCAGTCCAAGGACTCTCAAGAGTCTTCTCCAACACCACAGTTCAAAAGCATCAATTCCTCGGCGCTCAGCTTTCTTTATAGTCCAACTCTCACATCTGTACATGACTACTGGAAAACCTATAGCTCTGACTGTATGGACCTTTGTTGGCAAAGTAATGTCTCTGCTTTTTAATATGCAGTCTAGGTTGGTCATAACTTTTCTTCCAAGGAGCAAGTGTCTTAATTTCATGGCTGCAGTCACCATCTGCAGTGATTTGGGAGCCCAAAAATATAAAGTCTCTCACTGTTTCCACTGTCTCTCCATCTATTTGCCATGAAGTAATGGGACCGGATTCCATGATCTTAGTTTTCTGAATGTTGAGTTTTAAGCCAACTTTTTCACTCTCCTCTTTCACTCTCGTCAAGAGGCTCTTTAGTTGTTCCTCGCTTTCTCCCATGAGGATGGTGTCATCTGGTATCTGAGGTTATTGAGAGAATTTTATAAAAGTTTTTGTGTGGGAGGCTCCAAGACCCATATTGTAGAGTTGCTTCTTTGGTACAGTTTCTTCTCCATTGTGTGCTGAGCTGGTAGCCTTACACTATACCTGTTTTAGTTGCTGTCATTTTTTTCTTTGGGCAGCTGGTGAAATTTAAAACACGTACGGACTTGGGTATTGGAGGGATGTAGCCACAGTCCTTCCATCTGCTAGCTACTGAGACTAATGGGGACTTAATGCCATGTGACGATAGCTCTGTGGCACCAGCTCACCCCCATCCCCCTGGTCTAGGTTGTTAACACTTTGCCGCATTGGCTGCGTCTGTTGCTTTTTTTCCTGAAGTATTCTAAAGTGAATTGTAGACATCTTGACATTTAGCCCCTGCATACTTCAGCTTGCATCTCTAGGAAAAAAAATAAGGCAAGAACAAAAGCGAAGACCATATTACTTTTAACCACCCTGCGGTTTTCACAAAATTAACAGTAATTGCCTGATGGACTCTCTTACCTAGTCCACGATCTGAATTCCTCCAGATAAAAGGCCCTGAAATGCCTTTTACGATTGGGCTGTTTAACCCAGAATTCTGTTGAGAGTCATGTATTGCAGTTAGCTGTGAGGTCTCTTAAGATCCTGTTAATCTAGAACAGTCTTGTCGCCGCTTTTTGAATGACCTTGAGGGATCAGTACATTGTCTCTCTGACCACATTTGATGGCTTCCCGTGGTATCAAACACTGTGCTCCTCTTTCTCCTGGGTTTCCTGTACATTAGGAGCTGGATCTGAAAGCTTGATCTAATCCAGTTTAGACCTGTAGTTCAGGAAAGGGGGCTGCTGTTTGATCAGGCAGGACCCAGCATCTGGTTGTCCTGTAACTGATGGAGCTAAAATCCATTCCCAGGTTAAAGTCTGTTCCCTCCACTGTCAAATTAAATCTGGCCCCAGGTAGCCAGCAAGAAATGGGCAAGGGAACAGTTTGGCACTAGAGACATGTAAATTGTAACTATTACTTTGCCTTTTCTCCCGAAAGATCAGACGTTGTTTTTTCCTTTGCCCCTTTTGGAAAACAGCAAACAAAAGAACTCTCCTCCTGTAACAGATGGGGAAACCGTGAGGCCATAAGTGCCTTGAGGGTCCCTTTGCTAAACTGCCAGTGCTTCTAGGATGCAGTGAGGCCAGGGTTTGTGTAGAGTCAGGGTTTGTTTAATGGGAGTTCTCTGCTGAATCCAGAAGTGTGTCTGTTTGGTCTGCGGTACGTTAAAGTGAAAAGTGTTAGTCTCTCAGTCGTGTCCAACTCTTTGAGACTCCATGGACTATAGCCTGCCAAGCTCCTCTGTCCATGAAATTCTCCAGGCAAGAATATTGACATGGGTTGCCATGCCCTCCTCCAGAGGATCTTCCTGACCCAGGGATCAAACCCAGGTCTCCTGCATTGCAGGCAGATTCTTTACTGTCTGCGCCACCAGGAGCCATGGTACACTAAAGAAATACAAAACTTTGAGCCAATGGATTTGGAAAATTTCATATTAAAAAAAACAGTTTTCTGGGGAAAAAATATCTCAGCAACCTAGACATCTTGGCTCATGTTCCTGTGAGGTAGAGTGGCTGGAACTGGTGGAGACCCTCTGGGTAGGACCTCACACCATGGACCCCACACCTCCTGTCATCTTTTGAGCAGCTCGCCTTCTCCACTGACGGGGCCCTCAGGCCCCTGGAGGGATGACCTGCGTTTGGTGCTCGCCTCTGCCCTGTGTGGTCTGCAGCGTGTAGAGCTGGCCTGCCTGCAGCGCAGTGCCCGCCTGGGCGCACGCAGGGCCCCTCTGCTCCGCCGAGGCTGTTTGTGGCCTGCCAGCTCCACGCAAACCTGGCCCTCTCTCTGTGCAGGCCTGCCAGAGCAGCCTCAGCTATCTAGGGCATTGCTGAGCATCACAGCATCAACACTAATGGCCTGTGGGCCAAAAGTATTTGTCTGAAAATCTGAGCTCTCACAATTAGTCATGTGGGAGCCCAGAGCACCTCGCTCACAGGCTGTTCATTCTAATTGTACTCCCCTGACCCCCAAACCCTGAAAGGATATTACACCCGTTCCTCCCAAATAAAGACATTTCCACAGCAGCCACACAACTTATTATTTTTATTCTATTCTACTTTATATTATGTTTTCTTTAAGTTTTATATCCCTCGGTAGTGGGAGGGAGGCTCAGGAGGGAGGGGATAGCCATGCATTTCTGACTGGTGCACGTTGTCGCACTGCAGAAACTGTGAGGCAGTTATTCTCCAATTTAAAAAGATAAATAATTGTCTTGATTAGATTTTCACATCAAGAGCTGCATCAGGATGACCTGAGGTATTATAAATGTGTGCTGATCTCCCAGTCTTTGTACATATGAATAGACACAGCATCCTTTTAAAATATGCCAGTCTTCATTTGCTTACCATTCAGGCCACCGGGTTTTCTAGACAGAAATGCGGGACGTGGCAGGTGGGTCAGTGCGCAGGACCAGCATGTGTCTGTCCTGTGTTAGGCCCCAAGGCTTGCTGTCCTAGCCAGTGCGGTAAGAACAGATGTTTGGAATGGTCTGGATTCCCTGAAGAGGCTGTGCTGGAATGGGCACCGATTCAGAATGCCGGGACTATCAGAGCAGTTTAAATATACACTCCTGTAAACTGGCCTTTGTGTCTTTCCGGGTTTGGTAAATGAAGCAGGTAAAGGAGACAGGCCCCCTTTCTGTACCACCCGCTCTGTTACGTTCATGAGAATCCTGCATTCACAGCCCCTCCTTTGCCTGACTCCAGACACATGAACGTGCTGGCATCTGTCATCGAAGGAACTTGGGCTCTGCCACCTGCTTAACAGAGACAGGAGGGAAAATTACCGGATGTCTCACCTTCACCTCCAGCAGCGATGAATGATGCTCTCTGGTCCCCGAGTCTCCAGGGCAGAGAATTGGATGGGTTTTAGGAAGGTGAGGAAGGGCTTCCCAGGTGTCTCGGTGGTGAAGAATCTACCTGCCAATGCAGGAGAAGCACGTTCAATCCCTGATCCAGGAAGACCCCCTGGAGGAGGCAATGGCAGCCCACCCTGCTATTGCCTGGGAAATCCCTTGGACAGAGGAGCCTGGTGGGCTACAGTCCCTGGGGTTGCAAAAGCACTGGACATGACTTACGACAGAAATATGAAGGCACCCCGCACATAGTAGATGCTTAACAAATTTTGTTCATCTGATCAGGGTGGAGCCTGAGAAAATGAAAAAAATTTAAAAGCAGCTGAAGAGCTGTGGGCAGTATTTTAATCCCCTAGTGTAATTATTTACAAAGGGCACCAGTGAGAGCAGAAATCCACGGTGCCTCTGCGGAGTGGCGGTGAAGTTTGGATCCTCTGCCCGACGTTGCTCGTCTTTCCTCCGCCTCACCCCCTCCCTGGCCGCCTCCCGCCCCTCGTTCCTGCCTCTCCTCCTTTGCGCAGCTGCCTGTGTCCCCGACCTGCACCCCAACAACGCTTCTCTTGCTTTATTCTGAAATTTATTCTGTATTTGTCTCCCAGAGGTTTCCCTTTGTGGGGGGAGGTGGGGAAGGGTGTGAGGAACTGAAGTATGACAAGGAAGGGAATGTCGCCAGCTTGAGATGAGTCAGAAGTGAAAGCGTCTCGGAATGTGTAAGACAATGGAGACAATATTTATTTTACAGAAACGGAGCTAACAACCCAGCCTCCAGGAACACAGCCAGCAGGTATTGCAGGGAGGGGGGTCCAGCGTTCAGCTGGCGGAGTACTCACCACTATAGTTTCATCACCAGAGGGATAAAGGAGGCGTCTCTCACTGTGAATGGTTCCCTGGGCGACGGCCTCCCCATCAACCGGTTCTCAGTGAAGCCCCATGTGCCCTCTCAGCTCCCTGTGCAGCTGCCTTGACCTAAATGGCATCATTCAAGGTAGAAAAACGGTTATACCTGAAGGTAATGCTTCTAAAAATGCACAGGCCAGGGACTTCTCTGGTGGCTGAGACTCATGCTTCCCAGGTAAGGGGCCCAAGTTCTATCCCTGGTCAGGAAACTCAATCCCTCATGCAACAACTAAGACCCGGCACAGCCAAGTAAATAAATAAATATTAAAGGGAAAAAAAGCACAATCCAGAATCCGTTTTGGATGCCTCTCTGTGTTCTTTAGTCACTCAGTCGTGTCCAACTCTTTGTGACCCAATGGACTGCATCACGCCAGGCCTCCCTGTCCATCACCAACTATTGGAGCTCACTCAAACACACGTCCATAGAGTCGGTGATGCCATCCAACCATCTCATCCTCTGTCATCCCCTTCTCCTCCCACCTTCAACATTTCTCAGCATCAGGGTCTTTTCAAATGAGTCAGTTTTTCGCATCAGGTGGCCAGAGTATTGGAGTTTGAGCTTCAGCATCAGTCCTTCCAATGAATATTCAGGACTGATCTCCTTTAGGATGGACTGGTTGGATCTCCTTGCAATCCAAGGGACTCTCAAGAGTCTTCTCCAACACCATAGTTCAAAAGCATCAATTCTTCAGGGCTCAGCTTTCTTTATAGTCCAACTCTCACATCCATACATGACTACTGGAAAAACCATAGCTCTGACTGTATGGACCTTTGTTGGCAAAGTAATGTCTCTGCTTTTGAATATGCTGTCTAGGTTGGTCATAGCTTTTCTTCCAATGAGTAAGCATCTTTTAATTTCATGGCTGCAGTCACCATCTGCAGTGATTTTGGAGCCCCCCCAAATAAAAGTCTCTCATTGTTTCCCCATCTGTTTGCCATAAAGTGATGGGACCGGATGACATGATCTTAGTTTTCTGAATGTTGAGTCTTAAGCCAACTTTTTCACTTTCCCCTTTCACTTTCATCAAGAGGCTCTTTACTTCCTCTTCTTCACTTTCTGCCATAAGGGTGGTATCATCTGCATATCTGAGGTTATTGATATTTCTCCTGGAAATCTTTATTCCAGCTTATGCTTCATCCAGTCCAGTATTTCTGATGATGTACTCTGCATATAAGTTAAATAAGAAGGGTGACAATATACAGCCTTGATGAACTCTTTTCCAGATTTGGCACCAGTCTGTTATTCCATATCCAGTTCTAACTATTGCTTTTTGACCTGCATACAGGTCTCTCAAGAGGCAGGTCAGGTGGTCTGGTATTTCCATCTCTTTAAGAATTTTCCACAGTTTGTTGTGATCCACACAGTCAAAGGCTTTGGCATAGTCAGTAAAGCAGAAGTAGATGTTTTTCTGGAACTCTCTTGCTTTTTCCATGATCCAGCGGATGTTGGCAATTTGATCTCTGGTTCCTCTGCATTTTCTATATCCAGTGTGTGGACATGTATCCAGAATTGTGAACATCTGGAAGTTCACAATTCACGTACAGTTGAAGCCTGGCTTGGAGAATTTCGAGCATTACTTTGCTAGCGTTGTGAGATGAGTGCAATTGTGTGGTAGTTTGAGCATTCTTTGGCATTGCCTTTCTTTGGGATTGGAATGAACACTGACCTTTTCCAGTCCTGTGGCCATTGCTGAGTTTTCCAAATTTGCTGGCATATTGAGTGCAGCACTTTCACAGCATCATCTTTTAGGATTTAAAATAGCTCAAGTGGAATTCCATCACCTCCACTAGCTTTGTTCTTAGTGATGCTTCCTAAGGCCTACTTGATTTTGCCTTCCAGGATGTCTGGCTCTAGGTGAGTGATCACACCATCATGATTATCTGGGTCATGAAGATCTTTTTTGTACAGTTCTTCTGTGTATTTTTGCCACTTCTTCTTAATATCTTCTGCTTCTGTTAGGTCCATACCATTTCTGTCCTTTATTGTGCCCATCTTTGCATGAAATATTTGGGGCAGGAGCATGGAAAATAAAGTTTTTAAGACTGCTTAGAAATTTCACCAATCTGGCAGGTTCTTCAGCGATAAATACAAGCTCTAAGTGCTATAGGCAGTCTGAATCAGGGGCCAGCAAACTCCTTTCTGTAAAGGGTCAGAGATTAACTAGTTGAGGCTTTGCAGGGCTTATGGTTTCTCGAGATAGTACAGAAGCAGCCAGGACACTAAATGAACGGGCGTGGCCATGTAGCAGTGGCCTGTGGGCCATAGTTTGCTAGCCCCTGAGAGTATAAGCTATTGATTTTCAACAATATATGTATTTAGAACTGGGAGCGCCCATATTATTTGGTCATGATTTCCAGATTAAACTGTTTCATTGAGCTGCTGGTTGATCAATGACAGACGGGAATTCAGCCAGTATTGACTTTTGGGGCATGAAGGAGTCAGGCCCCTAGAAACAGCAGTAGACTTTTTTTTTCCTTTGCTCTCTAAAGCCAGCATACTTAAAATACAGCTTGTCAAACATTTTAGATAGGCATTGTGGATTTTAAAGTCTACAAATGAGTATAAAATGTTTTTATCTTAGAGAAAATGACTTCTCAGTGCTTTATTAATACATTTATAAGAAATAGTTTTATTTAGAGGGATCCCAGCAGATGCAGAGCATAAAATACTGCTTCTTTTCTCTGCTGAGTATTTCTTAAACTTACGACCTTAGTACAAGTAATGTTTAATGAGGAATTTGCAATGTGTAACTCCTCAGTAAATTATTAAAAGAACTGGCACTCCTACTGTATAATATCAACACAAGTGATGTAAAAGTATGTTGTTGTTGTTCAGTTGCTCAGTCGTGTCCAGCTCTTTGTGACCCCATGGACTCCAGCACACCAGGCTTCCCTGTCCTTCACTATCTCCTGGAGTTTGCTCACAGTCATGTCTATTGAGTCAGTGATTCCATCCAACCATCTTATCCTCTGTCGTCACCTTCTCCTCCTGCCCTCTTTCTTTCCCAGCATCAGGGTCTTTTCCAATGAGTCGGTTCTTCACATTAGGTGGCCAGAGTATTGGAGATTCAGCATCAGCCCTTCCAATGAATATTCAGGGTTGACTGCTTTTAGGATTGACTGGTCAGATTTTTCTGTCCAAGGGGCTCTCAAGAGTCTTCTACAAACAACACCACAGTTCGGAAGCTTCAATTCTTGGGTGTTCAGCCTTGCCTCAGTTAGTATGTGCTAACATTCCTTCGGCATAAATAAGCTGCAAGGTTTGTTTCCACTGTCGGTTTTTGGTTGATTGTTTTGCTTCCTCTTTTGAACAACTGATCATTGTTTTAAAGTCTTTATCATTGTTAGTTGCTGGAAATTAGGCATTCATGGTAGGAAGGTAGAGAAGCATTCAAAAGAAATACTGCATTTCAAGTTTGTGGGCAACTGGTTGAGAAATCAGAATGGATGAATCATAACTTTATCACAGTTTCTTTTTCTTTTTGCTGGTAAGAAAATGACTGTTGCTTATATATTCTCTTTCTCTCTCTCTCTCTCTCTCTCTCTCTCTCGTAAACTCTTGGGAATTCTTTGCAAACAGTGGTTTAATTTTGTTGAAGTGATTTTCTATGTTATCTGCACAGTCTGGACAGTAAAAGAAAAGATAATAAAAGAAAAATGTGCAAATTCCTTTCTTCCAGAATGGGTTACTGGCTCCCTGCAGTGTGATTTCATTTTCCCTCTGTTATTAAGAATGTAGTAGAACCAGCATGTGCTGGAAATGAGATTTGAATGCCCAAGTACCTGAATCAGCCTCTTTTGTTTGCAACAACAACAAACCAGTATCTTGGCCTGAAATGTCAAAATATTTGTTCTTTCTCTGGACTAATGTTTCTCAGCCAACGGCCTCACCGTCTGTGTATCTGGGCCTCCAGGTTAGGCACTGGGGCGTTGTCCTTGGCTGTCCCATCCCTCCAGCTCTTCCTGGTCCCTGTTTGTGCAGAGGGCTTCCTGAGCGGGGTTCACATCTTCAGGTCAGTCCTCTTCCCCTGCCCCTCGGCACATGAAGAGAATTCGAAAGTCACTCGGTCGGGTTCGACTCTTTGTGACCTCATGGACTATACAGCCCACGAGGATCCTCCAGGGCAGAATACTGGAGTGAATAGCCTTTCCCTTCTCCCGGGGATCTTCCCAACCCAGGGATGGAACCCAGGTCTCCTGCATTGCAGGTGGATGCGGATTCTTCACCAGCTGAGCCACCAGGGAAGCCCCATGAAGAGCGTGCTCCCTCTCAAAGAGACCACATTCCGCTGCTGGTGGGCCCTTCAGCCATCGCTCCCACAGTGGATTAAGGTCCTGACTCCGGCGCCCTCTGTCTGCGCCCTCCATTTGGCCTCGGCTCCCTGCCCCCCAGAGCTGTGCTCAGATCCGTGCTTCTGGCGCCCCTGACGGCCACCATCTCCCTCTTGCACAGCCATCTCCTTCACGACGATGCCCAGGGAGACCGCCTGCAGGCGGCTTTCCCCACCTCCGCGCCCACCTGGCCCAGGGGTGGGGCAGCGCGTCGTCCCCCAGCCGGGTGCTGGGCGGTCACGCTGTGCGCATGCGCTTCCCACACATTTCGCCGCCCACCCCATGGTCAGTTTCCTTTTCTTGCTTCGGCCCTCCTTCAGTATATGCTCCAGTTTTCCTTACCTTCTCATCTCATAATTTCTTATTTTACTGGTCTGCATGTAAAGACCCTCATTCTTTACAGTACTTAGGTTATACAGTTTAGTAACATAAAAAAGCCTCTACCAGCACATACCACATTACTTTCAGCTTCTTATGTTGAAGCTACCACAACTGCCTTTAATTTGAAGGAGGGCCTCACCCTTAGCCCCTCTGACTTTGTAGAATTCGCTGGAGGAGAGGCATTGTGAAGCGTCCCTGACCGTGAAGGTTTCTGAATCCTGTGTAGCTACACTCAGCTGTGTGGGGGAATTATAGCTCCCTCTGGTGGCCAGACCATCAGGTGCATTTTCGTTCTGGACTATTAAAATAATTTTCTTATCTAGTAATCCTCGGGAGTTCATTTTAAATTTTAAAAATTCAAATCTTATTTGGCAGGTATTTGAATTATTCTCAATAGTGACATACAGAGGAGTGAAGATTTTACTTTAAGCAGTCCATACTTTTTACACAGTTGGTTTTAAAATAGACAGCACATAGCATTAAGCTTTATTTCCTTCATTTCCTTCTCTTTCTCTGCCAAGTAATTTCCTAGAGTTGTAGATCATCACAATACAAGGCCATGAACTAGAAAGGAATAAATAAATATTGAGAAGAAATGAAATTTTTCAAATGAAGGTCCAGTATGGCCCAAAGACAAAATAAATTTAATGAATTTTCAGTTTCACATTTTTATGGATCAGACCTTTAAAATGCATTTTTCCTTATGAAAGGAATTTCCAGACTGACATTCTTAATATAGAGAGATAGTAATATAAAGAGTTATGTATATCCATGCTCATGTGGGAGACAGGTGTGGATGGTTTGAAAAATATTTGTATTTGGCTTTGGAAATTAAAATATATAGTTTGCATATGCTTCTGTCTGAGGTTGTGGGAGTTTTTAGCACTATGGAGAAGTTAATGAAAGCAATCCATGACATGAAAAACAGACTTAGGAAAGACTAGAGGGTTTTAAAATTTTTCTCTTGTCATCTCTGTAGCTAAGTTTTTAATGATGCGTGTAGATAGCAGTGCTTTTCAGATTGATGACAGTGACCTTCGAAGAACAATAGCAGCAGCAATTAATTTTTTTTTTTAATGAAAGCTTGGCTAATTTTCTCTCAGGTGTGCTTGGGGGGTTTTAAGATAACATTCTGCTGGTGGCTGGGAAGGGTGCTTCTTTGTGGGCAACCTACTTGAGTGGGCAGGTTACAGCCAAGGGCTTATTTCAACAGAACAGGGAGCGGCTCCAACAGCCCAGGAGAGAACAACACGGGCCGTCTCTCGACTCACCTTGCTTGCTCTCTTCTCCCTTCACGTTTTTTCATGTCTGTAAATACCGACAAGACACAATACCACGCGGAACGCCATAAAGGCTTTCAGTGGGACAAAAAAAATTGGGAGGCACTGGGGAGAAAGATTAGGGAGAAAATTGTGCGTCCGTCTGTAATGGCAGTGGATCGTTTACTTTCTTCTCAGCTGAAGATATTCCAGTTTATTACGGCCGTCAGGGGGGCTCTCGTGAGCTAATGTTCTCAGCCCCAACAGGGCTGGGACGAGAGACAAACACAAGGCCTACTGTGTGTTTTCTCTAGACACCCCTTCCCCTGAAAAAGGCCTGCCTCCAAAGCAAAGAGGTGAGTCATCCACAGCAACAGCAAAGCTCTAAAACCGTCTCAGCTGAGAAGATGCTGCCTCAGTGGAATGGGACTTCTTCCGGTGCAGAGGTCTGGGAGACAGGGTGTGAGCTCCACGGACTGCAGACAGGCTCAGCCGTCCAGAGGGTGCTAACCCTTGCTGCAGGAGGTGTGTTTTGTCACCCTAGGTCACAGCCTCACTCAGCGTCCCCTGCCTTTTGCCTCCCTCTGGCTTTATTTTATCCTCTTGAGCATTGTGGTCCGTCTGAGGGCTTCTTTACGGAGCAGACTAAGCAGAGAGTCCCTCATAACAGTGAGGATGGCAGCGGAAACGTCGCCATGCCTGAGAGCCTCTAAGTCCTTTAAGCTGGGCTGAAAATTGGCTTCAAATAGTAAGAACAAACAGGTTTGAAAAAAAATTGGATAGAGGTGGCTCAATTCTGTTCCTTTTTTTTCCCCCAAAAAAGAAACCCCACAGTGCTAATGGGCAGTGGATCATAAATGGTTTTCCAGTTTAATAATGAGGAAGGCAGACCAGTGGGGGGCGGGGGGTTGTTCTTGTTTAATTTCAAATTTGCATATTTAAGTGATATAGAAATTGGTGCCTGCTAATTGTGGAAATCTCAGTAGACATGTAAGAGACAGGAAATAAAAGCCTCTCTCTGTCTCGCTCCCAAGCTTACTGAGATAGATCCTTTGAACATACCCCCACCCCCAGATCCGTATGTGTGTGTGTGCGCGCGCGAGTGCACGAGAGAGATTGGGGGGGGCGGGGGCATGAGAGTCACACCCTACAATCCTGGGAACTCCTCTCGATTCCCCAGTAGCTGTGGCCGTGTTTCTAGTTCGTCCCTCATAAGCATCTGTGTCTTAGCCTTTTCTGTGGCCAAGCAGTGTGTCTGAGAATGCTGCAGAGCCAGTGCATGGAGTGGCCTCTCCTCGGGTCCAGAGAAGCCTGGGCTTGGCTTAGAGATGGCCTTCTTGTTTGGCCAGAAGTAACGGCACAGGCCTTCACTCTTGTTGTAGCCAGACTTTTGCGTTTCGTATCTTGGGTTTTTTTATTTCAGGTATGTTTTTGAGCCCCTACAATGTTCCATGCACCATGGAAGGCACTGGGCGGGAGGGGAACTTCGAGGCCCTGCCCACTCAGAGCTTAAATTCCACACCCCTTTCATCATCGAAGTCTTGGGCCAACTGCAGAGGGAACCACCTTGAAAGATACCTGCCCCCCGCCGCCCCCCACTTTTGGGAGTCCTGGTTGGAGGACTCTTGCTCCTCGGAATCTGGTTGCCACTGGTTATAAACGATGCTCCAGGTGGAGATCACCTGTTGAGCATCCTTCATCCTCAGTGCGAACATTTGCCCATTCAGGTGCGCTCATGTTGGGACTAAGTGAATCCTTAGCTGGCAGTCTGGCAATGCCATCCTCCAGCGAGCTCTCTAGGTTGGATGAACCATCACCTGAGCCACAGCTTCTCAGCCCGCCTGGCCCCCTCCTGGCTGGGAGCTCTTGCTGGAGCGTCTCATCTAGCAGATTGAGTTGAGTATTGCCTGCAAAGCTCCTGACTGCACGCATAGGCTTCATAGCTACAGCTGACTGTTTCTTGCCCTTGTGGGTATCACTTTAGCTTGCTTCTTTGTATGTGAATGACCGAAGTTTTACTCTAAATTTGTGAAAACCTTTTTTGGCCTAAAAAAAAAATTTTTTTTTAAAGAAATTTGCTTCCACCCTCTTCCTTTTTATAGTCTACTTTATTCGTTTCGGTTTCTGATGTCAGAGGAGTTCCATGTTCATTTATAGAAAGAAAAAATCAGTTAGAGAGGAAGCAGCTACTGCAGGGAAGAAGGCCTGTGCCCTGCAGGCTTCGGGGTTGACTGTTGGCAGCAGGGACTTTCGCGGGAGGGTAGGTGTGCCTGGCTTCGGTGCCACCGCCTCTGGGCACCTGTCCTGCTGTGGTGCTGTCTTTTGTGTGAGGGAGGTTCTGGGGTCAGGTGGGGTTCACCCTCTCACAGAGCTTCCTGACTCGTGATTTCCCGCCAGCATCCTCCTGGACGGTTTTGAGTGTGGAGGTGAGGTCTTCCTGGGGATGCTCCCTGGACCATCCCAGAGGCCTTGAGGGGGCGCATGGGACCGTGGCGCACAGGTTTCTAAAGGAGCTGGGTCAATGTTTAAAGATTCTCTCCATGATTAAGCATGGTGTCTTCCCGAAGGCTTTTTCAGAGTCTTGGTTTTTTGAGTCAAAGGCGTCCTTTTTCCAAGCCCCGCTCTCCCATCTCTGGCAACGGGAAACCGCATCCTGTCAGCGTCACTGATGAGTGATGCTAATTAGCGATGGTCCTTGGTTTCCAGGTACTCGCAGCTGGTGCTAGTGGTAAAGAACCCGCCTGCCAGTGCAGGAGATGCAGGAGACCTGGATTTGACCCCTGGGTCGAGAAGATCCCCTGGAGGAGAGCATGGCAACCCACTCCAGCCTTCTTGCCCAGAGAATCCCATGGACAGAGGAGCCTGGCGGCTGCAGTCCACGGGGTTGCAAAGAGTTGGACACGACTGAGCACGCACACCTTGGTCTCGAGGCACTTGTGCTGGAGGGCAGCGCGGAGTGCAGCTCAGTGGGTGCACATGTTCACCGGTGCCAGGGGAGTGATGGGGAGGTCTGCTGTGAAGGGACCCTGGGGTGAGGCTACTGGGTCTGCGGTCTGAATATCACTCACTTCCCTGGGCTTTTCTAATCTGGAGCTTGGAGTCAGCAAGAGTTGTTGGGGCAAGATTTCAAAAGGAAAGATCCCTTTCCCATAACACACAGTTTAAACCTAGCAATATCCACAAATTTTTTTTTTTTGATATCCACAAAGTTGTTTGTTTTCTTTTTTAAAGAGGCTCAAGTTGGTCACCTTAGTGACAACAAACAGTGAGAGAAGTTATGAGTGAGCAGGCCAAATCTGTCTGAAGAGTGTGTATGGCCGAAAAGATGCCAGAAAGTTTAAAAAAGACTGGGGATAATCCTGCCAGTTTCTAAGAACAGAGAAAGAGCGCGTTTTCTTCATAGAAAATGATGGCCTGCAAATCAAGGAAACGACCTATCACCTAACTGGAGAATGATCATCGGAGAGCGCGCACGGAGTTCAGGGAAGAGGGGATGCCAGTGACGACCAAACGCGTTGAGACAGCGACCTGCACCCGCCGTGAGAGAAGGGGCAGTTCAAGCTCTAGCGTAAAACCTTTCTCAGCTCTCGTGTTTTCAGAAAGGAAGAATTTTAATGGCAGTATGTTAATATGAGGGTGACGAAATGGCTCCCCTTTAATCTGTCACCGGAGGGCATTGAAGTGGGTGCAGCCGCTAGCAAATGTTGAGTAAAATGACAGGAGCCAGCCCTCCCAGTTCGGCTATTTTATTCAAAAGATGAGCTTCATGCCTGTGTGAAGTGATGAGGTTACAAGAGTGCACATTCCCTCGTTGGTCTAATCAGAAAAGATTAGAAAGAACCAAGCGTGTCTGTTAAAAAACAGCTGAATCCGGGAACTTCCCCGGTGGTTCAGTGGCTAAGATTCCACCCTTCCGATGCAAGGGGCCCAGGTTCCAGCCCCTGGTCGGGGAAGTGCCATGTGTCATGGGGTGTGGCCATAATTAAATGCATTATTTGTTTTTAAAGGTTAGTGTTTTGTTTTGTTTTTAAACAAAGCAAAAAAAAAAAAAAAAAAAAAAACCAGCTGAATCCCGTGTTCTGACATCAGCATCTGCTCTGCTGGTTCTCCTTTTCTCTGCTGGTTTTATTCTCAACCAGGTTTCTTTTCTCTCTTTAATGGCTGCTCTAGACTCCCATTCATGACAGAGGGTGGCTCTGGCAAAGTTTAGGACTTACCTTCTGTTGGGTCACTCCCCGACCTGTGAGCAGGGCAATGGGGCATTCTTTAAAATGCCCTGTTGTGGAATAAATCACTCCTTTATATTAAGGAAGAAAGTCAACCCGATGACTCACCCCCCTCCTGTCTTCACTTCCTCTTCGCATTCCCAGGAGGGCTTTCTGTCCTTAGATGTCATTTATGGATGAAGCAACAGAGTCCAAGACCTGTATTTTGAAACATTGTGGTTTTATGCATTATAATTAGATCACCATCATGATATCAACCTTAGGAGATAGAAACTAGTCTTTGCAGGTTCCAGTGGAGGAAAGCCCAGGATCAGAAAGGGTAAGCCACTCGCCTGAAGTCTCAGCAGGGAGGCGGCAGAGCCAGCTTGGCCTCCAGGTGGTGTAGGCTCTGTTCTCATCCACGTTGCCTGCGTAGCTCCTGGGGCACCTGGTCCAGCCCCCAGCCGGTCTGATCCAGCTGGCTTGGGGTGAGACCTGGGCATTGGTGTTCACAGGCCCCAGGGGTTTGGAATGGGCCGGGAAGCCACCAGCAAAGGCTGAAGGTCCCTGACGGTCTTAACGTGGCGAAGGGCTCAGACCGCTGGTTCTCTCCTTTCCGGAAGAGAACTCTGGCTCACATGGTCAGGCCTGTCCTTATGTGAGAAAGTCATCTTTGAAGTAAGTAAGAGATGCTTGGAAAGATGTGAAGCGGCAGACAGTGGGCAGGACTGTTGTAGGCAGGAAGCGCTGGGCACAGCGAGGGTTCTAGGAGAAAACTCGCTTTCCTGTCTCTCCGGATGGTAGTCTTTGATGGTCAGCCTTTATCAGCTTCCCATGAGATGACTGCAGGCGGGCCAGGGGAACGCAGAGGAGCATTGTGATGACTTCACGTTTGTCCTCCTCGGGGCACTGCGTTTCTGCACTCATGCCTGGAGACGTTACTCGGCCGCATTGGCAGGTATGGAATGGAGCTGGGGGACAGGAACCCGAGAAGGAGGCGCAGCTTCTGGATGGGAAATTCGATGCACAGGGTGGGGACTGGGGAAGAAAGGTTGTAAAGGGAAAGAAAGTGTTTCCTTAGGGTGGTTGTCACCTGGGACACACGCGCGCACACAGCACGAGAGCTGTGAGCTTTAGTTTTATTGGGGAACTCACTGAGGACGCCGGCCCGGGAAACAAGCTCTGGACTGGTCTGAGCAACAGTTCTGGAGAGGTGAGGGTGGTGGGGGGGGGGGGGGCTATGCCTAACGCTTCTCTTCTGCGTGCATGGGTGCTGAGTCACATCTCAGAGATGAGAGTTTTGGGTGAAGTTAGAAGAGGATAGATTTATTACTTGCCAGGCTAAGGGAGACATAGCTGGTTCTTGCCTCAAAACTATGGATCCCAACTTGGAGAGGATAGTGAGAGGTTTCACGGTGATGGTTCAAAGAGGGTGTGATCAGCTTGCGGACATTCTTCTGATGGGTTGGTGTTGAGGTATGTAGGAGGCACCATCATCGGCCTTCATGCTCCAGCTGGTCTGGGGTCTGCATGCTTGTGGGCAGCATATCGTGTTAATCGTTAACTTCTCCCACCTGGAGAGGTTTCAGTATCTGCAGAATAGCTCAAAGATATTGCTGCGTGTATCCCTTAAGGGGGAAACAGGACCTCGCCCCAAGGGTGCTCTTGACGGTTTCTCGTTGGTCTCCGATCTCCTCCCTTCCCTAATTAATAACCGTTTGGATCTGTCCATTGGAACTTAGGGAAGGTCATGGCAGCTGAATGATGACTTTCCCTGTAATCAGAGAAATGGGGGACGCAGAAAGGCTTTGTGCCCAGGAGCCCCACTGGACCCTGCTTGGTATTGGGGGGTTGTAATTTTGGTAAAGACTGCAAAGAGATCCAACCAGTCCATCCTAAAGGAAATCAACCCTCAGTACTCACTGGGAGGACTGACGCTGGAAACCCCATACTTTGGCCACCTGATATGAAGAGGCAGCTCACTGGAAAAGACCCTGAAGCTGAGAAAGATGGAGGGCAGGAGGAGAAGGGGGCGACAGAGGATAAGATGGTTGGATGGCATCACCGAATTGATGGACATGAGTTCAGCAAACTCCAGGAGGTGGTGGACAGGGAAGGACAGGGAAGCCTGGTGTGCTGCAGTCCATGGGGTCGCAAAGAGCTGGACACGACTTAATGACTGAGTAACAGCAACGTGCAACCAAACACACATCTCGGTAGAAGGCTCCTGCTAAGTCATGAAGAGCAGTGTCTCCATGAGTGATTTTAGTGCTTTTCTGGGCATGAGGAGATGGAAGACATTGGGTTAATAAAATTTTCTCCTGAAGGCCTGTTCTGTTTTTTCAGAGCACAGAGTGCCCCGTCCCTGATCTCCATCCTGAACCCCTGCCAGGGAGTGTGGAAGGCCTGGGACAGCACCAGCCAGTGACTTCATTCCTGTAGGGCCAGAGAGTGACAGTCTCTCAATTGTCCCTGTAAGCCCGGAAAGGAAGAACTGGAAGTTTAGGAAACTGCGCGATTGGGCTGTATGTTCGTTGCACTCTCTTATGCCCAGATGTTGCACTTGGTCCTTGCCATGAGTGATGTTCATAGAGGGTGTGTGAGCCCACATCTGACACACGTCATTTTCGCCTTTCCTCAGACAGGGCTTCACTAAGCTACTGGGGAAGGAGAGATGTAAGGCAGAGCACATGTATAGAACTTCAGAGCTGAGAGACACCCTAGAGCCGGGAGGTCTCACGCCTGGCCCTGCCTTAGGGGAGCCTCGGAAACACGCTGGTGTCGGGACTCCCTTGTGAGATTCGTCTGTTTGTCCTGGAGTCACAGCTAGAGGCAGGGTGAGGCCTTGGGCCCCCTGAGCGTGGCACAGTCTGTGCTCCTGTGACCAGGGCCGGCCCCGGGGCTCTCTCCAGGATCGTGTCCCTCAAGCCCCTCAGTCTCTGCTCTTGACCTTCCCAAGAGCATCCCACTCCTGGGAATGGATGGAAGTTGCGTAAATGCACACTTCCGTGCACGTATCCAACTCTTGGCGACCCCATGGACTGTGGCCCACCAGGCTTCTCTGTCCATGGGATTCTCCAGCCAAGAACACTGGAGTGGGTTGCCATTTCCTCCACCGGGGGATCTTCCTGACGCAGGGATCAAACCCCTATCTCCTGGGATTCCTGCATTGCAGGCAGATTCTTTACTGCTGAGCCACTGGGAAAGCCCTGAACACACAGGCACACCTAAGGAGAAGCTGGTCTCTCTGCACAAGTGATCAGGATGTATAGTCTGGCGAGCAGGTTCATTCATGCATTGTTTTTCTAATGAAAATGGTTGCGCAGCTTAATGTTCTTCCAGTCGGTATGTGTGGCGGGAAAGAAGTGGGGAGCTGGTTCTTCCTCTGCACTGTTCGCCTGCATCAGTCAGGGAGCCCTGACCTTCTCTCCCCGGCCCCTTTGTTATGCAGCAGGGCTGAGAAAGAAAGACTTATCTTTCAGCCATCCAGGGCGCCAGGCAGAGGCCAGGAAGCCAGACTGGGGCTTTGTACTCCCCCACCAGCTCTGAGACTCTTTGTCTTCATCTGGTATTTACTCAACACCTGTCACCTCCTGGGAATCTTTAAAATTCTTCTGGAAAGAAACCATTCTGCCTTAAGTGTCTATTTTTAGACTGTGTATAAAGCCCACATTGGATTTCTGCTGCTGTCTCTCTATTTGGTGTTTGAAAGGCAATGGGATCTTTTGTCTTTAAAAGTTCAGCACCTCTGACTGCTTTCCCACCTGAACCCCAAACCCCTGGGATGCTCTGGGGTTTAGCTCTTCTTCCCTCATTCTGACCAGAACTGAAACCACAGGCGATGACCTTTATATCAGAGCAGATGAAATAATACACGTGGGGGAGTGGAGGGAAGGAAGCTATTTCAGTACATTGAGCCTGGAGTTCGAGTGAGTGTGAATCCGGCTGTCTGGATCTGCTCGGGGCATATTTATCCTGTTCAGCGAGACTGCTTTGAGCTTTGGACTCTGCAGAAGCTGCTCAAGTTCAGGACAGGTCTTTCTGACAGTTCCTAGCCGAAGGAGTTAGCAGTGTGGATAAAGAATGTCACCTGCCACATCCGTAAACAAAGAACCATGTGCCCATCAAGCCATCGGCCACTGCATCCCCCCTCCGCTGTGCACCCTGAAGGCGAGAAAAGCAGGACAGTGGCCCTAAGAGTTAAGCGTTAGTTGCTCAGTCCTGTCCAACTCTGAGACCCCCGTGGACTGGAGCCCATCAGCCTCCTCCATCCTGTCCAACTCTGAGACCCCCGTGGACTGGAGCCCACCAGCCGCCTCCATCCATGGAGGACGATACTGGAGTGGGCTGCCATTCCCTCCTCCTGACCCAGGGCAGATGGTTTACTGCCTGAACCACCAGGGAAGCCGGTGCTTAGGGAAGCACTGAACTCATTGGCTTGATGAGCAGCAATCTTTGTGATGCTGACTGCCTGGTTTCAGTTGCAAACTTCTGTATATCCTGGCCCCTCCCTTCCTTCTTACAGTAGTCTCCTAGAGCTAGCTGAGAGGCTGCCTTGTGGGCTTAGAGTCTTCCCAATGAAACCTAGTTCCCAACTTTCAGGCTGTGCCTTGCTTTTTAGTGGACAGCAGCTATCAAGTTCAGTGGTGAACTGCAACAAAACAGGATCAAGGTGTTGAGGTGGGATTTTGACGGCATCCTGGTTAGCGAGGGGTGATTTGCTCTTCGGCCAGGGGTTTTGGCTTTTTCTGTTGACATGAAAGTCGCTGTGTGGCCTGCAAGGCAGTGGGAATTCAGAGTGAAGCCTGCCACCCACGGGCGGTGGTGGGGGCGGTTTTATATCTTCTCCTCTTTGCCTTTTCTTCTGTTTTGTACCTTTTTCCCCGTCCTTGTCTTCTTCCTCCCTGTCTCCATAGAGAGAGAATTCAGTGTATTCTGTTTCTTTTTTGTTGTTGTAAACATTTTTTTTTTCTTTTTGGCTATGCCAGGTGGCATGTGGAATCCTAGTTCCCTGACCAGGGATCGAACCCATACCCCTTGCATTGGAAGCAGACGGTCTTGCATTGGACCACCAGGGAAGTGTCCCTGTTTTGTATTTATTGAAAAAAATTTTATGAATCACGTTACTGAATTTAAAGTAAGGAAATTTAATATTTTATATGGAGTTCTCTCCAGAAAGATAAAAACCAATAAAACCAAACTCAGTGTTCCTTTAGGCAACACTTTTTTAATATATATGTATAGAAAAGACTAGAAAGAGTGCATAACAAAATCCCAACATCATATCAAGGTGGTAAGACTCTCAGTTATTTTTGCTTTTTTTGCTTTCTAAATTTTCTTCTATAAATATATTATTGTTATCAAACATAGGGAAAGAAACACAGACCTGATGATTAGCTAACATACTTGAATTCTAAGAGAATACTGAAGAAAGTCTTATATCCTTCTATTTCAGAGGAGGTGTGTGTGTATATATATATACCTCCTTATATATCCAGGGGTTGAGTTTTAAGGATGAAGCATTGTTTACCATGAAGAAAGAGTTAAAGCAACCTCAGTTGAGTTCAGTCGTTCAGTTGTGTCCGACTCTTTCGACCCCATGAATCACAGCACGCCAGGCCTCCCTGTCCATCACCGACTCCCGGAGCCCACCCAGACTCAGGTCCATTGAGCCAGTGATGCCATCCAGCCATCTCATCCTCTGTCGTCCCCTTCTCCTGCTGCCCCCAATCCCTCCCAGCATCAGAGTCTTTTCCAATGAGTCAACTCTTCGCATGAGGTGGCCAAAGTATTGGAGTTTCAGCTTTAGCATCAGTCCTTCCAAAGAACACCCAGGACTGATCTCCTTTAGAATGGATTGGTTGGATCTCCTTCCTGTCCAAGGGACTCTCAAGAACTGGACATGGAACAACAGACTCCAGGTTCCAAAACGGAAAAGGAGTATGTCAAGGCTGTATATTGTCACCCTGCTTATTTAACTTCTATGCAGAGTACATCATGAGAAACGCTGGGCTGGAGGAAGCAGAAGCTGGAATCAAGATTGCCAGGAGAAATATCAATAATCTCAGATATGCAGATGACACCACCCTTATGGCAGAAAGTGAAGAGGAACTAAAAAACCTCTTGATGAAAGTGAAAGAGGAGAGTGAAAAAGTTGGCTTACAGCTCAGCATTCAGAAAACGAAGATCATGGCATCTGGTCCCATCACTTCATGGGAAATAGATGGGGAAACAGTGGAAACAGTGTCAGACTTTCTTTTTGGGGGCTCCAAAATCACTGCAGATGGTGACTGCAGCCATGAAATTAAAAGATGCATACTCCTTGGAAGGAAAGTTTTGACCAACCTAGATAGCATATTCAAAAGCAGAGACATTACTTTGCCAACAAAGTTTTGTCTAGTCAAGGCTATGGTTTTTCCAGTGGTCATGTATGGATGTGAGAGTTGGACTGTGAAGAAAGCTGAGCCCTGAAGAATTGATGCTTTTGAACTGTGGTGTTGGAGAAGACTCTTAAAGTAACCTAAATTAGTTTAATTATGGTATATATCGAATAGTATGAAGCCATAAAAAGTGATGTTTCTGGTAAATATTTAGTGATAGGAAAACACTAAGTGAAAAAGTAAGTTACAGATCATTTGTATCATTTGATTCTGTTTCTTTTGTAAGAAATCTACGCATATGTAGAAACATAGAAGACAATCTAAAATAAAAATCTAATTAATGTTCACAGGACAAGATTCCTGGGTCTTTGTCGTCTTCCTTTGCCTGTGTGTATGCGTAATTTTTCTGTTTAAAAGAAAAATCAACTTTGCTATTGTAGGAATTGAAAAGGTTTATTTCGGTTTTAGAAAATTGCATCTGAGTGAGAACCTATTGATGTAAACTTGTAGTTGACCTTTTTCCCCTATAGTTAAACCCATCTTGTACCTTCAAGAGAATTAAAACAGTGAGTTTATATTATTGTCAAGTAGATTTCTGACGACTGGATTATTGACAATTATAATGGCTGAGATTTTTCATTGCCCTTGGTATCAGTGAATAGTGTTTTTTTCTGGTGTATTTGGGTTTTTCTAGGAGAGGCAACATTGCTGCTTCTCACACTTTGCTGAGGTTAGAAGCCTCATTTTTCTAATGGGAAGGTAAATAATGAAGCTTTTCCAGAATGATGTTACAAGTGACGCTCTGAGCCCGTGGGCCTGTCGATTTCAAAATTCAAACGCTGTTTCCATGTGTAGTGAGGTTTTGCAGCTAAGTTCTCTGGGCCAAGGCTGTCTCCAAGAAGGCTGGCTCCAAGATAATTGGTAAATTACTAAAGAAGACATTGGCCTTGCTGTGCAGCAGCTTAAAATTGTGCTGGTGCAATAAGCTCATTACAAAGCAGTTACATTAGGCTAGAAGTCAGTGCATAAACCAGTGGTAAATGGTATGCACAGGTGACGTTTTTTATTTCAGAAAAATAAGTCCTGAAAAGGCAGTGAGAGGTGGTCTCCGACAGGCCCTTCTACCCCAGAAACCCCAGGGCCAGCATGGTACTCAGCACAGGGCTCGAGCTTAAAACACAGTTGCTGAATAAGCTGCTGACTGGGCTTTTCCAGCCTTCGCTCCTACGTACACAAACCTGGGATCAGGTCACTCACTGCAAGATGAGAAGCTGTACCTTACAGATAGGCATTTCAAGAGGAAAATTAAGTGAACAGTCCAGGATCACAGATGATTTCCGAGTCTCAACACCGCTGACTGCGAGCCAGGTGCACCATTGATTGGGTACCAAGAGGAGACAGTGGCAGGCACGGCCCTTGATGACTTTCCTGTGAGAGGCTTGCTGGTTTGGGAAAGGTTAAGACACTCAGCTGCCTTCCGTCAAGTGGAGACGGTCCTCAGTGGCTTCACTCGGACTGGTTTTGGGTCTTCTGACTCATGGCTTTTCCAGTTTAATTGAGTGCTTTCTAGCAGTCCTTTGCACCCCACTCCAGTACTCTTGCCTGGAAAATCCCATGGACAGAGGAGCCTGGTGGGCTGCAGTCCATGGGGTCTCGAAGAGTCGGACACGACTGAGTGACTTCACTTTCACTTTTCACTTTCATGCATTGGAGAAGGAAATGGCAACCCACTCCAGTGTTCTTGCCTGGTGAATCCCAGGGACGGAGGAGCCTGGTGGGCTGCCATCAATGGGGTCGCAGAGTCGGACACGACTGAAGCGACTTAGCAGCAGCAGCAGTCCTTTGACAGCTGACCGCCCACTGTACTGTCTTTTTGCTAGGCCACCTTGAAGAGCTTTGAAGTGTCCACTGGGTCATTTGGCCCCTGCCCAGCCCAGCACAAACTTCAGTGCTTATGCTGGGTTGCTTCTCATGGATATAGCCCGCAGGTGCTTATAGCTGACTTTCCCTGGAGTTCCACCAGCGTCTCTTCATGCTGAAAGGTGCTGTGCTGGGAGCCAGGAGAACACAGACCTGGGCCTGCAGGAACTTATCATCAGTTACTAATTTGAGCGCAGCCTGGCCCTTGAACATGGCCCTTGGATTTCTAGATTGGAACAACAGGCGGGGGTGGAGCGGGGGAGATCCCTTAGTGTATAGAGAGTTGTGTTTCAGCCTGCTGGCCTAGTTTCTGGTGGTTTCAAAGAAGCTTTAACAAGTCAGATATTCTTGTGTTCTGGCACGACACAGCAGCCTGTGTGACTGTGGTCAGCTTGAGTTGGTTGCAGAGGTTTTTAAAGTAAAAGAGGTTTTTAAAGTCCAAGGAGAGAGCAAGGCCGGTATATGTGGGTCGGGGGAGGACCTGTATGGCCTGTATTTTTTTTTGACACAAGCTATTTTATATATGAGCCACTTCTAAAAATGTATACATCTGATGGAAAGACAGGACTGGGAGAGAGGTCCAAGGGGGAGGGCTTATAGGTATACATCGCGCAGACTGACTTTGTTGTACAGCGAAACCAACACAACGTTGTAAACCAGTTATACTCCAATTTAAAGAAAAAGAAAAATGAGATCCCAAAAATTTTTAAAGGACCGAACTCATTAAAAATACAATTTTTTTTGACTAATGTAAAATTAAGCTAGAAACAAATGGGACAAATAGTCAAATCAATTACAAGGAGGTAAATTTTCATGCAATAAAATGCACTTATTTTAAGAGTTAAAAAAAGAAAACCTCTTTGAAAAATAAAATGTACCTCTTGAATGAATCTAATTCTAATGAGTAAAACTGAACTAAATTGCAATCAGATAATTTTATAGTTGTTGCAAATAATACCTTAGGGCAACCTGGGTGGAAAAGGCAGGGCGTTTTAAGTAGCATAAAGTCCTGAGAGTTCTTCTGTTCTCCTGTGAGTCAAAGAGGCATCATCTTCTCTTCTGTTCGAAGCAGATGCTGCTAGTACTTGGAGAGAACTTTGCCAGCTAAGGCACAGCTGGTCACCCAGGCCTTTTCATACAACCCCCGTGTGTTGTCTTCCCCCTCAGTTCTTGCTTAGAAATCGCTAGCAGCCTTTTAGAGTGTATTCCAGTGACACCACTAAACTGTTTTCTCGTTTCTTCTTTCTCCGTGGCCCTCAGCTTCCTCCAGCAAATTTCTTCCCAAGGTTGGTTTCTGCTCTTGGGGACCTGCTGGACTTAGATGTATTTAGCCAAGACTGATGAAGGTTTTGGAGGAGGGAAGTAGTTAAGAGTGATTTCTGGAAGTGCCACCTGCTTGGTAGCCCTTTGTTTGTGACTGGATTTCCAGCACATTCTCTCCTCTGGGATCCCACCCACGGCCGGCTGGCTGACTGGTCAGGGCTGTCTCTTCTTTGATACATCCTGGATCTTCAGCTGGCCTCTTCCTTCGGTTGCAGAAGTCCTGCCTCCTAACTTTTTCATCAGGATTGGCTCTTGCCGCTGTTAGGTTTTGGGGGGCCACCCTGGCTCTTTGCTTCTTTTTTTTCCTGTCGGTCTCGGGAATTTCATTCTTGGTAACTTAATCACTGGGTGTTGGATGCGGGAATGAGGTGGTAGCAAGTGAGGGAGGTTGGGAAGATGAATTGGGTTGGGGAGAGCCAAGGTTGTCCTGAAGCCATCAAAGCAGCAGGGATTAAGATGGCCTGCCTCCTGGAGACTGGACCAGGGGGTGGTACCAGGCTCACAACTGCAGTGTGCACAAGCCACCACCAGATGGCGATGGCACCTTCTTGGCCCAGCAGAGCTCTGCTTGCCCCCACTCCCGCCAGGGTCTCTGAAAGCATAGCCTTGAACAGGGTACTCAAGCTATTGTCTTCTGCTCAGATTAAAGAGTGGTCTTACAAGGAACCTGTGAGTCCCATTTTGAGAAATAACTGCCTTTTAAAGGGGAACATTAAAGGAAAAAGACCTTCTGGCTCAATTAAGAGCCTCTTCTTTTCCTGAATACTCCTTGCTCTCAAACATGGGTGTGCTCTTGAATTGGGAAGTTAGAGGGAATTAGGGGCAGAAACCTGCTGTAACTTGGGCTGCAACTTGGTGTCCCTGGCAAGATTGGGGCTGAAAGGCCATGTGCTCTTTGACCATTGTGTGCAAAAACAATTTTTAATTGGATTCCCCGAGCCCACCCCCCAACCCCGGGAAACTTACTGGAGACGTTGGTTTCAACTAGGAGAGGAGGAGCCCACCCCCCAACCCCAGGAAACTTACTGGAGACGCTGGTTTCAACTAGGAGAGGATGATCCTTTGCTGTTGGACGCGGAGCCAGATTTTAGCCGAGGGAGCTGGCAGGGTGGCTGTGGCTGACTTTGGCGTTACTTTTAGGTCTTCTGTTGCTGAAGGTTGTCTGTCTCTCCACCTGGGATGCCTCATAACAGTCCCTGAAGGAGGTTTCAAGGCTCCATTTCCATAGATGAGGAAGTGGGAGGCACTTTGACCAAGAACTTTGCCTGATGACCCCCAGCTGTTTAAGGTGGTGGAGATGGAATCCAAAGTTAATGTTGTCTGGAAATACATGCTCATTCCGAGTATGTAATGACAATTGAGCAATCGCTTAAACAGCAGTATCTAGAGGGCTTTCTTCTTTCCTGGAACACCCTTCCTCTCAAAGCATCTAGAGGGGGAAAATAGCATTCATTTTCCAAACAAGACATTCTGCGTGCCTAAAGGCCCCAGAGTCACCTGGGGAGGAGGGGGGGCAGGTATGCACCCTTCTTTCTGTGAGTTGGCTGTTAACTTCCCTGCTTTGCTGGGTCGGGGGGTGGGGGTATGTTGTAAGACGTGGTAGTCTCTGCCCTCTCCGAAGGAAGAGCCATTTCCTTCTTCCCCACATCAGAATCCGCTCCAGATCTGAGGGAGGCAGGCTTCGGGAGCTGCTCCCAGCCCAGAGAGGCTGCAGCTAGGGCCCCTCCCCCCCCCATCTGCCTGCTGGGGTGTCGGGGGCGGGCGGCTCCCGCGGGGCCCCACCTGGGCGGCGGCGGCGCCACGCCCTCCCCGGCCCCGCCCTCGGACGTGGCACGTCCCGCTCCAGGCTGCTGATCACCTGTCGGGGACACCAGGCAGAGCCGGGGATTTCTGCTCGCTGCCGCCGCTGTTCAGGGAAACCGACAGCTTCTGCATCTCCCGGCCTCGCTCTAGCCCCTTTAATGTGAGGTCTTCCTGCCTGGCGTCGGGTAAGTGCCACAAAGGATTCTGTCTTCCTTGCTTAACATCAACATCAGGGAAGTGTTCTCTTATGATAGATCCTTCAGCTTTAATCTGAATGTGCCAGGATTGGGGACTTGTTTGATCCTTCTTTCCTCTTGTCTCTTTCTCTCCTTCTCCCTTCCCTCTCTTTCCTGCCTCTTTCTTTCTGTTCCTTTTTCTTTCTCTTCTTCCTCTCCCCCCACCTCTTTCATGTTCATAACATTTTTTTTTCTTTTTTGCATGCTTCAGTAATCAAAACATAGACAGTGAAAAATTGCGTTTCCCCCGTCTCACCTTGTTGGAAACCTCTGTGCACTGAAAAATTATAATACAGCTGCTGCTCCAGTGCCTCCCTCCCTCAGCGGCCCCTTTGTGAATAAATTACTGCATTTGTCATCCCTGTGTGCCTGAAATGTCGAAAACAGACACAGTGGAAGGGATCTGTCATGCAGAGTTTGGAAATTTGGTACAAAACCCCAGGGGAAATGAGGACAGATCTATTAATTTTTTTTTAAACCTCATTGTGCATGAAGTTCAGTTTAAATCATAGCTGATGCTACTAGCAAGGTCGTGGTGGGACAGGTGTCCACCTCTTTATTGTTTCAGATTTACCTCCTGAGATATAAATGTCTTCCCAGTTTGTTTTATAACCTTCGCAGGAAGTGCTGGAGGATGAATCACATGACTCCTAACTTTAGTTTTTCACTTGTGTTGAGAGATTACACGGTTTTGCTCTTATATGGATGTATAATCACTTACGAACTTTTGAAAATTGTAAATGAGGTGCCGGATGATTAGATCATTGTTCGTTGTCTTCTCCCCACGTTGCTCAGCCTCCAGACATAGAAACTTGTATTCCCTTTGAGAGAGAAGAAAGCCGGCACTTACATTTTCTAGACTGTTCGAGCTCTCCCGTGACACCTCGTTACAAACCCAGAAATTAATCTCCGAGAACGCATTGTCTTCCCAGGTGAGGTTAATCTCACTAGCAGGAATTAATGTGGTTTGCCATTTTGACACTTTAGTCACAAATAATGGCTCTGTGGCAAATATAGAATGGAGTTGGGTGATCCCGGGATGGAGAGCTAGGGCAGTGCTTACTCTTTGGGGGTGAGTCCGTCCATAAACGCCAAGAAACTCAGGCTGCCCGAGACAAAGGGTGAGAGGGGGGCTGGCCCTGATTTTTATGAGTCCTGAAGGGAAGAAGCTGGAGTGCGTGCAGCCGCTTGAGGCATGTCAGAAAGAACACTTGTCAGGAATCTTTACAACCCTGGCTCCCTGTTAGGCGAGAACTCGAACTTCTGACCCTGTGGGCTTGATGGCGACCTCTTGTCCCTGAGAGCCGAGTGGTGTTGGGTCCCCGGAGGTGGGAGAAACAGCACTGCAGCAGATCTGATGAAGACGGACCTGCCACCCTCTTGGTGTGGGACTTGCAACTGTAGAGTCGAAACAGTCACCTTTAAAGGAGACATTTCCTCGGAGAAAACGAGAAATCGCAGACACAGGACCCCCCAACCCCCAGATTTTACCTGTTTATACTTCCTTCCTGCCCTCTCCCTTGCATGCTAAGGGACAGTTACACCTCCTAAGGGAGAGGGAAGGACAGGAAATAAACCCTAGAGACTTAGCAGCAGCCCTGGGTGAACAGCAGCAGTGGAAGGCAGGCCGGACCTGCCCCTTCCTCCCAGGACGCCCCTGTGTGGGCGCCCCAGGGCCACTGCAGTGCCCTTCTCCCGAAATGACCCAAACCGAGTGTTTGGCAACAAAAGGCTGCAGCTTTATCTAAATGCGTTTTTGCAGCTTGTGAACTCTCATCCCTGGGCGCCTGGTTAATGATCTTTGATGTAAGTGAGTCTGTGCCGTGATTAGCATCTAGCTTGGTGAGTGCCCCACGGGCTGACCTCTGTGGTTCTCTCTGCCCTCTGTCTGCCCACCTGTAGGAGCTGGGCACGGCTGGTTTTCTCTTGAAGTGCGTGCTTTCCCTTGGGCGGGGGGAGGTGGTGGAGGGGTTGGCAGAGCCAGAAGAGGTGGAACCAAAGATATTCATCGGCAGAGCGGCCTGTGTGATGGAGCACTCCTGGGTGGCTTTGAGGCCCTGAGATCTGGGGCTGACCTGGTAAGCCCTTCCTCTGAGCCTGCTTTGGGGACCTCTGTCCAGGTGAGGGTGATGTTGGGTGATGGGCATCACCCAGCCACAGGTGTTGACTGCCTGGGTCTCTTTCAAGTCACCTTGGCAACCATCTGTGTTTCCCAGCTTCTTTCTGCTAAGACACCTGTTGGCATGCTTCCATGAAGGAAAGAGGCATTCGGGTGGAGCTTACAGGGTGGATAGGGTTAGCCCCTTTCTTCTGACCTAAGTAGGTTGCGGAGATGAATTCTACATGGTCACACTGACAGCTAAAATGAGCTAAAATGGTTGAAATCAGCTTTCAACCTTTCCTCACAAAAAGGAGAAATGACCTTTATAACGATAAGCAGCAACATTTAAAACCAGGTTTTGCAAATCCAGTGGCAGCAACCCACAGTCTCTCAGGTTTCCCCTAAGAACTTACTCATCCTGTTTTGCTGTTTATAAAATAGTCCTCTCCACCCCACCCCTAGATTAAGCAGTGACATATCAAGAAACCTCAACACTCTCGCTGAAAGCATTTGTAAGAGAAGCGCCTCCTCCCATGTGATCTCCCCCGGCGTCATTGTCTTCTGGGGAATGGGGTCTGTTTTAATCGCTGGTGGCAGAATGACCCCTGGGCAGCACGCCCTGCGGTCCTCAGAGGCGACATGTGGGTGGGTTGGGTAGCACCCAGTGGTCATGAGCTATCCATCTTGGCCTCATTCCCAGACCAGCTTCTGCCTTGTGCTAGTGTGGTTTGGCTGCGGGCTGTAGAGTCTGACGTTTGCTGTGGAGTCCTGGGATGGAGAGGGTGAAGGCTGGCTTCTGACCTTTGTTTCTAGGAAATCATCACGCCTATATATTTTTAATTTTTATGTTATATTTTTACTGTCTATTATATATTAAAAGTACTAACGCGTAACAGTTGAGGGGGAAAACATGATTTTGCTTCTTTGGGCACCCACAGTGATGATACTTTCTGAGACAAATACTCGTCTGTAGGGTCTAATAAAATATTTTTTTAAGAAGTCATGTAATCCGTGTTGAGATCATGCATTGCTATTGGGATCATATTATATTTATTTACATGCATCATGAATTGCTCCAAGGGCTTCTCAGCCATGATTGATTTAGCCTCCTCTCCACCCCGGGGACATTTAGCAACGTTTGGGGACACATTTGATTGTCCTTCAGTGGGCACAGGCCAGCGGTGCTGCTCAACTTTTTGCAGTGAACAGGACAGCCCTCCAGCACAAAGAAATGTGCCCCCCGCCAGCCACAGTAGTGCCAAAGCTGCCAGACCTTGCTTTAAGGAATGTGCGGAATTAGAAATGCCATGGAAAATCTGAACGCTCTGAGTTTATCTATCCATAAAGAGTAAAAGTTGGATTTTTGCAGAAGTGTTCCATTGGGCCAGGTTGAGTTACTCATAACAAGTTAGTGGAGCATGTGAGTTATATAAGACAGCGGCCATACAAAGCATTTCTTTGCAGTTCACATTAGTGGCCGAGTGCCTTATTATAACATTATTTAGTAGTTATAAACCTGAACAGAGGATTTGCCTCTGTGGTTAGGCAGGAAAAGCACTGTCCATTTGTGGAGGAAATCGTTCCACGGCCACTGGTGGGGAGAAGGGTCCTAGCGGTCGTGTTGTCTGAGTCCCTCTGTGGCTGGGGACAGAACAGGGGTGTCTCTGCCGTCAGCCTCGCTGCAGAGACTGTAATCAGAGAGGACTGTGGAATTTTAGATACAGAAGGAGACCTTAAGAGCCAGTTTAGCCTAACACTTTCTCTTTCAAGGTAAACTCTGGCCCAGAAAAATGAGCTTCCCTTCTCTGGTCATTCTCATGGGGTTCCTCCCTCAATTTAGTTCTTGGGGAACTTTTTACCCTTTTATTGAATTTACTTTCCGTGAGTCATGTGTTCATTTTCAACACCTTTTGTCGTCACTCTGCCTTGCTCTTTGAAAACTTCGAGGTTAATAACTTTTTATGTGTTGACTTCTTGACGCCTTAATTAGACGAAACTAAACCTGGAATGGGACAGTGGCTTACACACCCAGACAGGTGTTCTGTGAGCTTCAGCCCCAGAGAGGCTATTTGTTGACCTAATTTAAATGATGCTCAGCTTAGCATGAGTGTACCACTTCTGGTACCTAGAACTGACTTCCAGGTTGGTGTTTTTCATGCACCAACTCAGTCTTCATACATGGAAGTTCATTATATACTTGATAAATGTAGGTTCTCATAAGATGGTGTTTGGTGGTGGTAAGTTGAGTTGCTGGGTCATGTCCGACTCTTGTGACCCCGTGGGCTGTAGCCTGCCCGGCTCCTCTGTCCACAGGTTTTCCCAGGCAAGAGTACTGGAATGGGTTACCATTTCCTTCTCCAGGGGATCTTTCTGACCCAGGGATGGAACGCCCGACTCCTGCATTGCAGGGGGATTCTTTATGGCTGAGCCACCAGGGAAGCCCTGAGATGTTACTGTAGCTATTGATTAGGGTTGGTCTTTTGAAGAGCTGAGTCTTGGTGGTGATTTCACGGATTTTGCATTTTTTCTTGGGTTTCGCGTGCCTTGAGAAACATCATTTTAGTCTTTTATGCTTGTACTTATTATATTTGCTTAAATAGCCTTCCTGTGGTTGAATTTAAAATCCAAAGAAAACAAAGATTGCTTACTGGAACAGGAAAAGACAGTAGGAAAAAAAAGGATATAATGTAATAAAGTATAGACTTTACTTAATGATGATATATTAACCTTGATTCATTAATTATAACAAATGTACCAGGCTAATGTAACTTGTTAATGATAGGAGAAACCAGATACAGAATACACGGTAACTCTGTGTACTATTTTTGCAATAATTCTCTAAGTCTGTTCTAAGGTTAAACCTTTATCTTTAAAGACTTGCTGTCATTTTGTTAAAGGATACAGTAGTAAGTGTTGTTGTTCTGTTTCTCTTTGGGGTAGGCTGCTGCTACAAAGTTGAATTCCTTGTTTGCCTCTTAGCTTTTTTCTTAGGATAGTCAGAAGTGCCCCTTTCCAAAATACACCCGAATCGGTAGGAACAATTTTTCAAGCCGTATCGGGTGATTTTAATTTGCCTGCTATTGCAATGACTCAATTCTCAGTGATAATATTGAAAAGACTAGACAGAATTTTCAGGTTAAAAAGTTACACCCACAGAAAGTGTATTTGTAGGTACCAGTTGAAACGCTGTAGGCGGGGAAGGCCCCCAGCAGTGTGCTCGCTGGACGATGGGCCGTGGCCCCTTTCTTGTGTTGGGCCTCCAGAGGCATCTGGGTGACAGATGTCCCTGACTCACTGCAGCCTCACAAAGCTCAGTGCCTCTAACCCTGGAGTAAGGAGCCACAGGATGCACACGCGGGTCTGCTGTACTGCGTATTTCATGTCCCTAAACACGTTATTTTCCTGTTAAAACCGACATGGGTGTATTGTGGGGTAGATGAAAACTGGCATGAATTTTTAAAGTTTTGCTTGAAATCGGTGGCAGAGCTCTTAGGCACAGAGCTGCCGCCCCAGGGCTCTGTCGTGTGGATCCCGAGGGGCTGTCCAAAAAGCACTGGGCGTGGAAATAGACGAACTTGACGTTGGATCCGTTTGAGGCAGTTGCCTCAGCTATAAATGGGCATAATTGTCATCCTGCAATTTTGTTGTGAAAACGGAATGAGATAATATGAGATGTATTTGAATAATGTCAGATCTGTTCAGATGCAGAATACGTTACTTGATAGTAGGAGGCAGCCTCCCTTTCCACTGGCAGTTATATTAAGAACATAGACTTTCACCTTGGTGGACAAAAGTTGGCTTTGGTGTCAACCTGTGAATGTGTGTTAATGTTGAATAAAAAAAAAGGTTGCTTAGAAAGTTGATTTTAAAAAATTATTCAGATATACACAATAACAGGGAAAATTGCATGATGGCAAACAGCATAATAAAACTCCATCACCCAACTTTAACAATTATTAATACTTTTCCATTTTATTGCTTTTGAATGTAGTTTAATATTTCTTTGCAATTCTTTCAATATTAGCATTCTATCCCATTAGGGATGTAAGATTAAAAATACATTTTAGGGCTTCCCCACTCGCTCAGGGGTAAGGAATCCACCTGCAGTGCAGGAGACGTGGTTTGATCCCTGGGTCAGGAAGATCCCCTGGAGAAGGAAATGGCTACACACTCGAGTATTCTTGCCGGGATAATCCCACGGAGACAGGAGCCTGGTGGCTACAGCTCATGGGGTCACAAACAGTCAGACACAACTGAAGCGACTGAGCACACATTTATACTGTACTTTACTACCTCTAAATTGCCAAGATTGACTCAAAAAGTTAAAAAAAAAACTAAAAAAAAAAGTACATTTCAAAGGCAAGTAAAAAAATATTTCTCTGTATGATTGCACCACTAGCTTGATAGATTATTTTTTGTTCCACTTTGGTTTTTTTTTTTTCCTAAATTTAATTTTCTTTTTTAGTTGACCAAGTGATAACTAAAGGATTATTGTATAAAGGCAACCTTCCATCTCTGTCTCCCGACAGGTAACCACTGTTAGTTAGATTTGAGGTTCTCCCTCCACTGGCCTTTTTGGAAATGTAGATTCAATATACACATACATTTTGTATTCCTTCTTACTTATAAAGGAGCAGAACATATATCCTGTTCTGAACCCTGATTGTTTATTTCTTCACCTAGGACTATGTCCTAGGGCTCACTCGGTATCATTATATAAGAAGTGTCTTTTCCAGCTGTGTTAGTAGGACCTCGTATGGAGGTCCCAGTGTATTCAGCCAGTCCTCTGCCGGTGGGCATGCAGGTCGTTCCCAGACTTGTCCATTGTTTGGCAGTAAATAGCCTTGCGTGCAGGTCATTTTGTATTTTTATCTACACGTTCCAGCAGGGATAAGGGGACAAGACGAAAGAGGCAAGTCCACGAGTCCCTCCTCTGTTGTCTTCTGGAAGCTTAGCTCCTCGGTAGCCCTTCCATCCCTCCCGAGCTGGCCTCCCCTTTGACTCCAGGTTGAAGAGGTGAAGCTCTTTAGGCTATAAACTCCCTCCCTGCTCTGCGTTTTTAAAGCTAGACAGAGACTTGAGAGGTGGACCCATCTTCCTCCTCTTTCAGACGAAGAACCGGAGACCCAGAAAGTGAGGGGAGGACCATGAGCCCAGCGCTTCTGCGCCCCACCCAGCAGGTGAATGTCTTGGTTAAACTTCCTCCTCCCTGCTCCCCAGGTGTCCTCCAGGGTTAGTCCGGGTGTGGTCCACGGACCAGCGAGCATCACACCCGTGTCCCCTGGGTTGGCAGGCGGACTCTCCACCACTGGACCGGCAGGGAAGCCCTCGGAGTCTCCTTTTAATTGGATTCCCAGATGACTCATGCACAGTCAGGTTTGAGAGTGGCTCCATCAGACACAGCTGTAGTTTATCCACGAGGGTGGTGCAGGTCCCTTCCGACAGGTGGACGCGCACCCTGCTCCCGACCCACCCCTCCCGTCTGCCCGTCCCCGCCGCGATCTGCCCCCACCCCCGCCCATGAGGGCTTCAACACTGACCTCTGCAGGGGCAGAGTCTCTTCGAGTCCAGCCTCCATCCGCAGCCTTCATCCTCTGTCCTGTCACGCTTCTCATGGCAGGCCAATGCTCTTTTCTTTCACGACTTTTCCTACATCTTCGCATCATTGATGCTTGCGGTTGTGTAAGAGTTCCCTCATTTTTATTGTTGTTACTATTATTAGTTCCCTTTTTCTACACTACTGCTGTGTAGGGTATCTATGCTGCTGCTGCTGCTGCTGCTAAGTCGATTCAGTCGTGTCCGACTCTGTGCGACCCCACAGATGGCAGCCCACCAGGCTCCGCCATCCCTGGGATTCTCCAGGCAAGAACACTGGAGTGGGTTGTCAATTCCTTCTCCAATGTATGAAAGTGAAAAGTGAAAGTGAAGTCGCTCAGTCGTGCCGACTTCTAGCGACCCCATGGATTGCAGCCTACCAGGCTCCTCCATCCATGGGATTTTCCAGGCAAGAGTACTGGAGTGGGGTGCCATTGCCTTCTCCAGTAGGGTATCTATATCCACACCTATTACGAGAACTGATATTTGGCCTCAATGTATACTTTTAACTTAATTGGAAATTACTCCCTAAATTGTCCACAAGCTGAATTGGCAGCTGAAATGACTACAAGTGGTGAAACCATTGTCTTAATAAAAGCAAGATCCTTCTACTGTTGGATTCAGTATTTCTAGTCTCTCTTACATTTCAGTTTTGGAAGGTCATTTTTTGAAAAGCAGAAGTAATAATTTATCTAGATTCATTGCTGAAGTTTAGTACACTGGAGGGAAGATTTTAGTATAATAATATGCAGTGTTGGTAAATGTACAAGAATAAGAGGTTATTTTTTAAAGGCAGGCAGCTTTTTATGCTAAAAAACAGACGATCTTTTTTTTTTTTTTTTTTCCTAAATGATGTTAGCGGCACTCAAATTAGTAAATGTTAAAATAACTGTGACTGGTAAGACATTTTTCAAATCCTTTTTGCTTTTTATATAATTAAATGAAATTCTCTGGTAGTTGATCTCTCAGATAAATTAAGTCTTGCCAGACTGTCTGAGGAGATAGTGAATCAGACCCTAAAAACTTGGAGCATTTGAAAAATAACAACTATGTGCTGCAATTATAGGGGCCTAATTAATTAAAGAACAAGTTTCGGTATTTTCAAACTTGTACTAGTAAATTTTATCCTGGTTTAGTTGAATCCACTTGAAGTCAACTGCTATGGGGGAAGAAAGCCTCAGACAATAATCAGTTCCAAGGAATGACTTCTAATTAAAAAAAAAAAAATTCAACCTTTTTTGAATTTGGAGGCCTAACTGACCTTCCTAACGTCTGCACTCCACTTTTTAGGTACTAATACCTTCATAAAATATTCAGTAGTTCAAGGTGATTCTTTTTTTTTTTTTTTGCTTTTTTTGTGTACATGTGACAGGTGATGACAGTCTGGAATACAAAGAGGATTAAGTCCTTTGACTTCTAAATACTTAGACTAATAGAAACCTTAAAATCTTCACTGGGCAGAGTATCTCAGTATCACTCCAACCAAGTAAATGAATAGGCCTCTAAACAGATGAAAGCTACTCTTGTTACAGATATTTGACTTTATGTTGATTGACAGGTCATGCTATTTGGGAATTGCGCGTGTTTTTGAGCTTTAGCTAGTGGTTTGAAAATTAGGTTAAGAATTCCCATGATGTTGATAGCATTAAACATTGATCACATAAAAGGTTTCCTGAGTATTATGTATCTTTGGGAGAGTCAGTCATGTGAAAGTTGAAGAAAGGAAGGTATTGAAACACTAGAAAGATCAATTTCAAACAGTCTGCAGATGACATGAAACTCTCCAACTGTAAAATCTGGCAGAAGACAATGGAGAAAGGACAGAAAAAATAGGTTAAAGAATAAAAAGGAAAGATAAACTCAGTGTAATTATCAAGGAGAATGTGTATCAGATGCAAATATCCAGTAGCCCATGAGCTCTTTGATACAAGATATTTGGGTTGACAGTGAAACTATTTGAATAAATATTATAAGTAATCACGAGATATTCTAAGATGTCTAAGATCAAGTATAGTACGCATGTAGATAAGGATACCTACTAGATCTGGTAGGTATCCTTATTCACTGTGGCCCGTTTGTGCTTCTTGCTAGTTAGATCATTATTTCTCTTAATTAATTGCCAATGAACTAAGGCTGTTTAGTGGTCACCAGCATCTAGCTAGTACTTAAAAACACTGAGGTACTTAACCCTTCTAGTAATCTGTTGTGTTCACAAAGGGCCAGAGGAATGACAGAGATTAAAGAAAGATAAATATAGTCACCTGGCAAAAATATTTGGCCTTTCTCAAAACGATGGGAGTTATATTTAGGAGAAGTGTTTTGGGTAAAAATATTTGAAAGTTTGTTTTATCATCAGAAGTAGTTTGGATTGTTTTGCCTAGAAGGAGGGGTGTGTGTGAGGGAGGGAAGTGGGCGGGGGTGGGGGGGGGAGAGAAGCGACTCATACAGGCTCCATGGAGTTTGAAAATTGGGAGAAGGAAATGAGATGATTAAGTTAATTGGTGTCGAATAAGAATAGAAAACACGTGGGAAGTAGACTCTTGAAATTTCAGGGCTTTCCATTAGTCATTAGTTGAAGACTTAGGAGAAAATGATGGAAACCACCAGCAATTAAGAAAAGAAAGGAAACGGGTGCGAGAAAAGGTCTCCTGCCCTCTTCCTGCTGCTCAGGTAGGGTTTAGTTCTGCATGCGTGCCTGCTTAGTCACTCAGCCAGCTCTTTTCGACCTTTTGGACTGGAACCCGCCAGGCTCCTCTGTCCTTGAATATGTTCTGGTCGAGCCCAATTCCCCTCTCACTTCCCTTTCCACTCGCTCTGTTCCTGGCCAGTTGAACAGCCTGTGTTCCCTGTGTATGTCCCAAGTTTCTTTCCCAACGTGCAATTCTTGGGCCTATGCCCCAGGTCCTCCCGTCTCCTGTGTGTCTGAGCCCTGATCGCCTGATGAGCCCTTGTTCCCATACCAGCCTCTGCATGCAGGCCTCCTGAGTTCTCTTCATCCCTCCTAATTGAAGTCGGGGCATCCTCAGAGGAATCCATGATGCTCCCCTGTGCGCTAGGATTCGTTGAAACTTGCTGCAGAAGTGTGGTTAGCTGAGTTTGGTGAACTCATTTTAAAGGTTACATCAAGTTTTCCACTTGGACCAAACCTCCTCCTGTTCCCAGACTTCAGTTCTTGGAGGAGGGGATGAATCCGTCTCTGTCTAACACAGTAATTAGAGAGTAGAGAACTGGTGTTACGGTCTCAGATTTATGGCAGCAGTAATACAAGAAAGCGGAGAGAGGGCAGTGGGAATGGAGGGGAGGGAACAGGCTATATCACTGTACCACTGGAGTGACACAGAGTTGCTGGCTGGTCTGGAGGCATTACAGGTGCTTAGGTTTGGGTAGGGGGCCGGGGTCCATCTCTCCTTGACCTCTTTAGGCATATTCAGCAGCACTAACAAGCTGGCTGGAGCAATCCCATTCCCATACGGGTACCTTGTACATCGTCACTGTGGTACTCACTGTGATAGGAAGGTGGCGTGACCTTTGGGTGTGATCCTCCCGCCCCTCCCTGCACTTGAACAAGCCCCTCCGAGTGCCCTTCTTCCCTCTTGCCCTTTGCACTGTGAAAATACACTCCAGGTCTGCCATCTCCTCTCTTCATTTTTAGCTTTAGCGTGTAATTGTTTGCTAAGAATAGAAACTGAAGTATTTCCACCAGAAAGTGAAATTTTCAGTACTTCAAAGGATAATAGGAGAATACCTGGAAATTCCAACCAGCTCAACCAGATTACTCCTTGACCATGGCCAGCAGCTGATTGACACTGAACTTTAGCAAACACAGGTGTCTCCCTTTCATCTTGACAGATGAAAACCAGAGTGACGTGCAGAAAAAAAAAGCCAGCCAACCAAAGACCTCACTTTAAAGATTGTCTTGCTGGAGAGCTGAAAACAATTGCTTGTTTATAGCTGATACTGGGCCTTGGATATGAACCAGTGACTCATAGTTCTGGAGTAGCATCAGCCCGTGAAGACTGGGTTGAGGCAGGCAGGATTATGTGCAGGCAGGTGTATTGACTTGACAGCCTAGGGCCCCCCAAGCCCTGCTGTACCTTTCTAACGCCTCTTAGACTTGGAAGCAGTGGCCCCCATGCCATGTCCTCGGGTCCAGGCACAGCCTGACCTCGCCTCTGTGCTCACAGAAGCCCTGCTGTCAGGCATCTGACTGTTGATCAGGATGCGCAGATCACCTAGACAGGGTGTGGGACGCGGTGAAGTTGCGGTCTTTCTCCCAGAAACAGCACGTATCGTCTAGAGGGAACTTCAGTTCAGTTGGTCAGTCGTGTCCGACTCTTTGCGACCCCATGGACTGCGGCACACCAGGCCACCCTGTCCATCACCATCTCCCGGAGCCTACTCAAACTCATGCCCATCGAGTCGGATTTCCTCACTAGTTTCGGAGACCCTTGAGAACATTGTGTCCTATTACCGAAGAGTTCCTATTATAAGGAGGCTTTAATAGTAATGTTTTATTTACTGGGATTCACTGGGGAAAACATTCAGGAACAGAGTGAGAAAAGGATTAAACATAGAACATGTTAAAAAAAAAAAACACCTCCTTCTGGTTTCAGTTCTTACCAGGACTTAGGGTGGCAACCCAAATAGAAGTGTGTGCTTTTAACCAACAGATAAATTATTAGCACATTGGTTGTTTACACATGAGTCAGAGCTTCTAAAATTTGTTCCCATAAGTAGAGTTAGCCTCGTTCTCCGCCTGTTGTCCTAGGGTCTAAAAATGGAAACGTGAGTCCGAACTCTTTCCAGATCATAAAAATAATTCTGAATTAGTAGAGTGTAAATGAAAGTGGTTTTCTTGGAGCATTATCTTCAAGTTCCCCAGGCCAGATTGGGCCCTTGTAAGTCTTCTAAAGTTCCCTGTAGTGAGGATTAGGAAATAGTAGCAGCTTTGCTTCTGGCCTCAGACACTTGTCGAATTAGGTCAGAGCCACTCACCCTGGAATCAGCAGACACTCTCTCTGTCCCTTCGGCATCGTTTTTTAAGAGTTGCTGTCTGAAGCAATCACACAGGAAAGGTTGCTTCTTACATTGCTGAACCTGGGCACAGAGTGGGTTCTGAATGATCACCTGAGAGTTTTGTATCAACTCGCCCTGAAGACGCAGCTCAAATGTGACAGGCCGCATTCCTGCATTAAGTTCATGATCATGACAAATTTTTGTCCGATGACCTAGATTTAGAACATTGTTCTGACTACAGATAGACGTTTTAATATTAGGCAACATCTATTCTGGTGATAGTTAAAAAGAAAAACCTATCTATGAATTAAATCACTTTTCCCAAAATGTGAAATGCAGGGTGAAAACCTGCCAGTAAGGGAGATGATAGAATTTTGTTTGAACTTGGCCTGTGTTAAGGGAATGGTGATGACTTTTCCTTTCTTCCATTGGTTTATCCATCCTCTGCTCATCAGATGTCAACTAGTGGACTAATTCCACTGCCTACTTGTATTGTGGCTCTTAAAATCGTCATCTTAGGTATTTTTCTTGTTTTTCACGAACGTTCTAAACATTGAAGAACATATCACCTTCTGGGTAACTACCTTCATTATTTAAGATGAAAAATACGAGAATTGAATATACATTGTAAGACATTTGGAAAAAAAAAAAACCCCAACTAAATAAAAAAGAAAACTAGGAAAAGGAACTAAGAGATGACATGAAGAGAAAAGTTAGAATTAACAAAACAGAAGATAACATTTTAAAGGATAAGTAAATCCAGTAGCTGCTTATATGAAGGGACCAATAAACTACTCCCATCATCCTAACTGAAGTAAAGAGAAAGCAGAACTAGAGAATGCGGATGAGAAGGGAGACGCCAGGGGGATCACCTGACCTTATGGGGAAGTGCTACATGCAGCCCTCTGGAAGCACATCTGAAAATGTAACGTTGATTCCGTAATAAAATACAAATTACCAGAATGGATTCAAGAAGCTTAGAAAACGTGAAAGACCAGTTAGTCTAGAAGCGGTAGGAAAAGTGGTGAAAGATGACTGTTGAAACAGGAACCAGGATTTCATGGGTTTCCAGCCGAGTTTTATCTAAGCTTTAAACTCAGAAAATATTATAGAACAGTGTCTATCAAAGCAAATGCAGAAATTCAAAATAACTTACTAACAGATCAACTCCTGAGTGGGTCAGAGGCACCATGATTGATAGTTTATTCCAGTAATGCTTTGGTGATGGTGTTAGGGACACTGACCATCACACACGTTTGTACCCCAGCGTACTAAAGGAGCAGAGCTTGTGCCCAGATCAGAGGAGAGGAGCCATTTGATCCTGTAAGCAGCCATCCCTAACATATTATTGGGTCGGTCAAGAAGTTCGTTTAGGTTTTTCCATAAGGTGGTACGGAAGAACCTGAATGGACTCTTTGGCCAACCCAGTATAATCTGAAAAACCAATAAGGATAAAAGGATATTACTTAAAGGCTATTTATTACTCTCCAAAACCAACTAACAGCAGATATTCCCCTAAAAGGCAAAACGCTGTTTCTGTTGAAATTAGGAATTGTAAAAAGATGTCTGCTTTTACAGTTTGATGTTGTCTTAGAGGTTATAATAAATGTCACTAGTGAAATGTTTGCATGTCTAGAAAACACAAGAGCTTATGTTGGGAAAAAGAATCTAAAATCAGTTGGAAAAATGATCATGATGCCTGGATAAAGTAAGTCTTTACCAGTGATCACTTCTCTGTTTTGGAAATGAGCGCCTGGGAATGGAGGTTACGCATCTCTTTTCTCAGCAGCAGCGAATAACCTAGGAAGAAACTGACCAAGAACGGCACCTCTGCTCTTTGTAGTGAAGTCTGTAAAACAAAAGCATGTACCATACACGCATCAGTTATCCCCAGATTAATACATTAATTGCTGTTGCCTTTAGAATTTCTAAGGCAGTCGGTTTCCCCTGTTTTCCTTGTTTTAAACTAAATGAAATATTTCTAAAGTTTATATAGAAAAATAAATGCATAATACCTGTGAAGAGCACGTCTAAATATGGAGAGTAAAACCTGTGGACGGAGGGGACAAACTTAGCTGACAAGTGATCACAGTAGTGATCTTATTACTATGTTAATAAGAACGTCTTTGCGGTCAAATCGGTGTGGTGTCGATACAGGATTACATAAATGGTTCAGTGGAACAGAATAGAGCACCCAGGACTCTGTATCCTGAAGCACGAGAAATTAACACATCATGAGAGGAACAGCTCAATTCTGTTGAGAAAAGAATACCTCATATATTGGGTGGTTCATCTATTTGACGGTATTGGCACAACCATCTCTTTAGGAAGGAGGTGTGGGGGAGATGGACCTCTCTCTTCCATTATAATCAGAAATAAATTCCAGAATCTTCAGAAACTTAAATGTGAACAAGCAGTTCAAATGTGCAAGGAAATATAAGACGATCCTTGCATAATCTTGGAGTGAAGGAGAACGTTTAAAGCAAGATTCAGTACCTGCAAGCTAGGCGGTTGGGGAGGGGAGCGTATAACACGTATGACAGTCAGGGGGTTACTGTCTGTAACTTGTGAATTGACAAGACAAACACAGCTTGGGGAGAACGGACGAAAAATATAAACATACAATTCCCAGAGAGTAAATGCAGATAAGCCAGGAAACCTTTCAAAAAGCAGTCGATATTTGCTAGGGAATTGCAGACTAAAACAGCAGTGAGACATTACTTTAAATTCATCAGACTGACTTTAAAAAGGAAAAAAAAGGAGAATAGCACTTCTTGCTAGCATGGATGTAATAGAAGTGTTATTTTCATAATACTGATGGAAATGTGAATCACCATGCTTTATTTGGAAAGCAGATTGGCAGTGCACATTAAAGTGAAACATTAATATTCCTTTCTCCTAAGCAGCCTTACCTGTCTATCTTCTAAACATGAAAGTGTCTGTACACAGAGGCATGTGTAAAAGGAGGTTTATTGTGAGATTTTAGTGGCAAGATCCTGAAAATACCAATGCCTGTTAGTTGAAAAATGGACTGTCTGTACCTGGTGGCTCAGACGGTAAAGCGTCTGTCTACAATGTTGGAGACCCAGGTTCGAGCCCTGGGTTGGGAAGATCCCCTGGAGAAGGAAATGGCAATTCACTCCAGTACTATTGCCTGGAGAATCCCATGGACAGAGGAGCCTGGTAGGCTACAGTCTGTGGGGTCGCAAAGAGTGGGACACGACTGAGTGACTTCAGTCAGTCAGTCAGTCGTATTATGCAACCGTGGAACAGGAAGGGTTAGCCCTGCATTAGCATCGGCTTCGAGGGGGTTTCTCTGAGAAACAGTGCAGGATAAGCAAGAAGTGGAAACGCCCAGAACACCCAAGCGTGAAGCAGACTCCGCTTCTCAGCGTTTGCCCGTGAATGTGGAGGAGGTGACGAGAGCACGCGGTCTCCAGGTCAGGAGGGGCGGAGTGGAGGCTGGTGTGGATGATGGTAGGTCAGGGGGAAGCCAGGGGGAAGACCCACCCCTGGTAAGGGTTAACCCCACGGCATGCGTGCGGAGCCAGCTGAACCGCTCTGCGGCCTGAAGTTAAAAACCCTGGCTCCTCCTCTCAGACCTCTAATTCTGTGTCTTTCTGTTTCCAGCCTGTGCTTGTGTTGATGTCTGGAAACCCTGTCAGATTTTGTCAGGATATGGATTATGCATCTTTGCAATTCTTTTTCCAAGTCTGATTGCGCGCTCCCTTTCTAAGCTCGTGACCTGATGTTACATGGCCTGGCTTTTTCACGGCCTGCTTTTTTCACACGTTTGACGATTCTTGGTTGTCTGCGGATCTTGGCGTCTGTGACCTTGGCGTCTGTGACTCCTGTGGGCTCCGTTTGTACCCACACTGGTGAGCGTCAGGTTGAGGCCCTGCGGGGCTTGGTGGGAGGGGCCCGGGGGTAGCCTTCCACCTGTGGCTGCTGCGGGTCCCTCCTGGCCATCTTTAGCTCCTTGCGCTTCCAGACTTAGGACCGCCCTCCTGCTTTCACCTGCATGAAGAAGGCAGTGACCGGAGAAGCTAGAGGAAGCAGAGTTTCACAGCTACTCACCCTGACAGTTGCCCCAGGGTCTCTCCAGTCCCTTGCATCAACTGACTGCTGAATTTCTGGCGCCCAGAGAATATGTCCACCCGTGCAGCTCTCTCCTGTGCTCTTGGAGGCTCTGGTTTTGTTTCTGCGTCCACCCAACTCGTCCTGTTTCTGTTCGACTGATAATAGTGTTTCGGGGGGACTGTCCTGGCAGCCCAGTGGTTAGGATATAGTATGATGTTTATAGACACTGGGGAATTGCCCTCTCAAGTTTTACACTAGTTTCTCTGACTCCAGTAGTTGGTGAGAGTACCAGTTTTTCCATCCTCAACATTACTCCATGTTATCAATCTTTTAATCTTTGCCATTGTGGAAGGTGAAATATTTTGTATCTTCGGTCAGTGAAGTCGAATAGCTCTTCATGTGTTTGCATTTCCTCTTTATGTGGTGCCCATTTACCTTTTCTATTTTTCCTTATGGTTGTTAAATTTTCATTGATTTGTAAGAAATCTGTAGAATAGGAGGTTTGGGTCCTTGTCTGTGATATGTTTCCCCTGTTTTTCTCATTTGAATTATTGCATATCGTATCGAGAAGCTTTTCATTTTAACATGGTGCTTTTAAACATGCCTGCTTTGTGGTTCTTTGAAAAGCTAACAACTGTTTAGGTAGCATTCTTTCTTTATGTTAAAAGTGAGGAGTATTCTCCCTGTCATTGTGAAAGTTACACGTAACGTTAGAAGGAAAAGGAAATTAGAGGGAAGAAAATCCATCAACAGCAGAAGGGACATCGCTCAGTATTTTGACATTTTCCTTTTCGTAGGGAATGTGTATTTTTACATATGTTGTGTTCAGTCACTCAGTCATGTCAGACTCCTTGTGACCACATGGACTGCGGCACACCAGGCTTGCATAATTAACCTCAGAACGTCAGTAGACTTTCATAGCCTGTTTTTTTGGTCACTTAAAATTCCCACATGTGATATTCAGCATTCCGTTTTTCTCAGAGTACATTGTCTTAATCATTTCAGTCCTGTTCTCATATAAGAAAGAAAAGGATGCAGTGAATATCTCTGCAAGAAATTTTAAGTTGTATTAAGCTCTGTGCCTCCCTGGAAATGGAAGTACTGAGTTAAAAAAATATCAGGATTTAAATCCTTTGGAACATGTTACCAGTTTGCTTTCCCAAATTGTGGTGCCAGTTGACGCTCCCTTCAGCATAAAAGCTCTGAGCTCAATCAGTAGACAAGAGCCCGCCCCACGATCTGGGGGAGAGCATTCAGAAGGAGGTACAGCCAGTGGGTGCGAGAGCTCATGCAGACCTGAGTGTTTTCCGAGATCGATGGAGATGAATATGGCCAGTGGGGCTTCGGAAAGGAGTAAGCAGACAGGAGTCGCGGCTCTTGAGGGCTGTGCGGGCCACCGTGAAGAATTCGCATTTTATGCCTAAGATTGCGGAAAGCTGGCAGAGAGAGCTGCCAGCCAGCCAGGGCAGTGGCCTGGTGTGACCACCGTTGCAGGTGAGAGTGGCCCTCCCTCAAGGCCAGTTTGGAGGGTGTGGCAGTAGCCTGTGTTTTGAAAGAGGAGGCTTGAACACCTGGGTGGTAACTAACATCAGGATGGAGAGAAGGGGATGGCTGGTTTGGTTTGGTTTCGGTCACTGAGTCCGTAGGGCCTCCTGATGGACTGGAGTGTGAGGGATACAGAGAAGAACAGAGTCCAGGAAGTTCCAGCCTGAGGAACTGGCCAGCTGGCGACCACTGAGATGTGAGGGTTAGCTGGGAACAGATGTAGAGGCAAGATCAGCAGCTCATGGGTCTCTTCGGCTTCCACGTGGACACTTGAAGGAGGTGATGGTAAACGAGAGTGGAGCTCAAGAGAGAGAGCAGGGTTGGATAGGCCTTTGGGGGAATCATTTGCACTGAGATGGTCTTTACATCAGAGGACTGTATTGCCAAGAACAAGGTATTTCTTCCATGTGAAAATGGGTTCGGGTTCTTTGAGTAGCTGCCCTGTTCCTTGAGGGAACACAGGAGCTTCATAAATTGGGCAGCCATGTCTGTGAGCTTGTCAGGTTATAAATGCTTGGAGGATACCAACCACTGGGTCTTGGCCAATGCCTTGAGCAGCGTAAATGCAGGATATGATGTTTACTGAGTGATGATTAAACGATTCAAGAGACCATTTTCCCCTGCTTGATGAGACAGTTTTCTTTTTAGATGTTTCGATACAGTCACTGGTGACTTGATTGCATTAACTACTGTGAAACGTGGAACTCCCACCTCATCCTATTTTGTAAGGCTTTTTTGGAAGAAGAGGCTAACCCAAGTTAAGAGGATTCAGTTTAAGACCTTGTGAGGAAGTCCACGACTGTGTTGCAGTCACCAAACCTTGCCTGTGTTATATAAAGGTTTCTGCCTGTGTCATGCCATCCTTGTTTGGTTCAATTTATTCCTCCCCCTCCAAGTGTCCCAGTTTCTCTTCTAACTGTGGCTGGATTTGAACAGAACAGACACTTGGTATTTTTTTTTCTTCTCCCCCAGCCTGTGGATTCTTCATTTGGTTACTCATTCTTTATAAATAAGTGATAGTATATTCTTAGCAATTTTTAAATAATTCTTTTCTTCCTAAGTATAAAGGAAGTAGACATTGGAAAAGATTAGTATAAAGCAAAATTGACCTGTAATCTGAACAGCCAGAGAGAGGTTGTTGGTTACAATTTTATTTCCTTCTTTTCCTTTGCTCTATTTTTTACGTGTATATGGAAGCAGTTTATATATTTGCAATAATGCTATAATGTTGTTTAGAATCAAGCTTTTAACAAATATTTTATGATAAACATTTTTAATGTATTCATTTTTTATTGGAGGATAGCTGCCTTACAGTGGTAAACATTTGATGAAAACGTGTTCTATTATTTTTAGAAGTGTATTTTTAAAGACTGCAGAGTATGGGTGTAGTTAAGGGGGAAAAAAAACTCTCGATTATCTCGGTGACTGACAGATCTTGCTGAGATTAAAACCAAAAGCAGGTGAAATAGAAACACCGAAAAGTCTTTGGAGTGCTACTCTGAAGTTCCAATTTTCTGTTCTTAGTAAGATTTTGTTTTGAAGGAAGTCAGCCTCCATACTTTTGCAAAATTCCTTTTGCTCATACGAACTTAAAATTTAGTTACTTTTAACGTATGAAGTGGCATTGCTCAGTCATGTCTGACTCTTTGCGACCCCATGGACTGTAGCCTGCCAGGCTCCTCTGTCCATTGGATTTTCCAGGCAAGAGTACTGGAGTGGGGTGCTGTTTCAAGTTCATCCACGTTTTCCCATACAGAGTATATATCCACAGAGTATTACTAGGAGCCATATGAAGGCTGTGCATTCAACTGTGTGAATAGTAGAGAATTAAAGAATTGCCATGAAGTTTTTAATATACTTCAAATTTAAATATAGAGGAATAAACCCCAAGGACAGAAGCATTTCCTCTTGGCAGACTTCTGGTCGACCCACACCTGCTCATTCACAGGTGTGCCTCCTGCGGCCTCCTCGAACCAGTGAGGACTCTGGGGAATTCCAAGGAAGGCTACTGTTTCTTCCACCCTCTTTGCTAACTCCATGCTGCCAACACTGTGAAACTCACGTATCCGTCTTGAGACTGGTACCAGCACCTTCCTCTTCACCCAGTCCAGGGAGGCCTGAGTGCTCAGCACACTCCTTTTCCACTGTTACGTAGCCCTTGACTCTGCTGCCGCTGGGCTCTGGAGCCCCTCCTTTCCGCTCTGATCAGTCCTTCTGTTGTGCTGGCCTCTCCAGGACAGTCACCTCTTTCCTTATGATTTTTTTTTTTAACCTTGGAAATCTCATAATGACTGCTATTCCCTTGGTAGAGACTGACTTGGGTGCTTTAAAAGTGTATACCTGTAAATATGTACAATTTCTAAATTGGGCCATGTCATGTATAGTTTTATAGCTTACATTTTTAAACATGATACTGTGAGTGTTTTCCCATGTTTTAAAATATTCCTTGAGAACATGAGCCTATAGATTGCTGTGATTTATTTTCTCTATGATTGGACATTAAGTTTTCTCAGTTTTTTGTTTATTTTTGTAATGAACTTCTTGATGCTCAACTTACACATCTGATTGTTTCCTTGGAAAAGATTCCTTGGACTGGAATCAAGTCAGAGGGTATGAGTATTCAGCCCTCTGGATTGTCAACAGGCTCTTTCTTTCCTTCTCAGGGATATCTCCTTCTTTAGTCTTTCTTCGTCCTTTATTTATTTTATTGCAACAGATTCTAGCGTGTTTCCTTGTTTTCAGCATCAGTGACTAGGCTGATCTGTGCTACTGCTGACCCCAATGACCTTAGAAGCTACAGCACGCTTTGGTGCTGTGCCTGAAGCCTTGAGGAGCTCCAGTTACATTCACCCAACCAGCCTCCCCACCCCCTTCCTGGATCCTCCGACTTGCAGGAGGAACCTGCAAGTTTTGTGCCTGCTGGGGCCGCTCTGTTTACGGTCTTATCTTTCTTGAGACGTCTTTGACTCATTTCTGCTCAATTTCTGCTCTCCTGTGGCCCCAGACTTGGATATTCCTGACTCCCTGTCTGATCTCTTCACCCTATGACCCTCTTCACCCTATGACCCTATGACCTACTTCTTTGGGAAATAACAAAACAGACCCTCAGTTGGGGAAATTGCTACACACTGCCTTCCCTCTGCCTTGATCCTGGTTCATCTCCCACAGCATCAGTCCTTTTTTCTTCTGTATCCCCTCAGAAGCTACTTCCCCCTGCTTCTCCAGTGCCACCAACTTCTTTGCTCTGCATGGAATTCTGTCCTTTGGTTTATTTAAAAAAATATTTTGGCTGCACCGCTTGGCACGTGGAATCTTAGTTCCTCAACCACGGATAGCCCCTTGCATTGGACGCATAGCATCCTGACCACTGGACCTCCAAGGAAGTCTTGGTTCTGTCTTTTTAAGCCAGCAGTTCTCAACTAGGGATGTTTTTGCCTCCCAGGGGACACTTGGCCACATCTGGAGCTGTTTTTGGTTCTCACACCTGAGGAGAACTTTTGTCTAGTGGTAGAGGGCAAGGATGCTGTTAAACATCCTACAGTGCACAGAGCCGCTTTCCACGACGGAGAATGACCTGACCCCAAATGGTGGTGGAGCCCAGGTTAAGAAAGCCTGTAGACTTAGTCCCTGACGTCAGCCATTCTCCACCCGCCATCCAGTGTCTGTATCTTCGTCTCTTTACTGCAGCTGCTCCATGGAGCAGCAGTTTTCCTTTGTGAGATTAGAGAGATTTGATCATTTCAGGCCATCATTTAATCGTGTAGCAGGAGCAGGGCTGGTAACTACTGGATTAGGACTGTGTGTCGGAGTAGCATTTATTTCTGAGATCCTGGTGCTCTTCTGCTCGGGTCCTAATTTCCTTCTCTAGACAGAGGGGCTTGAACTAAGAAGCCCTGTGGCATTTCCTCCATTGTTACCAGCTCTTAATTGAGTGCTGAGACTGCCATTTATTAGGCTTGGGTGCTCTTTTAGTGGAGGTTGGGCAGAAGCTGATTTTCAGTTGAGGGGTAAGATGTGGATCGAGACCCCTTGGTCAGTGAACCTGACTGTAAGTGGAGGTAGCAGAAGTGGACTTGGAGGGGTTTGTAGGCATTTCACCCTCTTCTCCCAGGATAAGCTTTTCCTCATGCTTTTTTTTTTTTCAAGGCAAAACCTCAATGGACAAGAAGGGAGTAAACACTCAAAGGAAGTATTTGGGAGAGAATGGCTGTTAATCAGAAGTCTGAATTCTGTCTTCATTTTCTGGTATTAATACTTGGAGTGAAATCATCGTTTACCTAGAATATTAGTTTGCTCAAGCTGCCATGAGAAAGTGCCACAGACTGAGTGGCTTAAACAACAGAAATTCCTTGTCTCACCATCCTAGCGGCTTAAAGCCCGAGCTCAGAGTGTCGGCAGGTTAGTTTCCCCTGAGGTCTCTCCCCTTGGCCTGCTGACGGCCACCTGTCTCCTCCCTGCCCTTCACATTGTCTTCCCGCTGTGCCTGTCCGTCCAGATTTCCTCTTAGAAAGGCACCAGTCACGCTGGGTCAGCAACTTCTTGCTAGCTCCGTTGTCTTTTCACAGGCTCTGTCCCCAAACAGTCAGTTTCGGGGGAACTGGGGTTAGGGCTTTAACATTAGCATTTGGGGAGGGAATGCGACTCAGCCCATAACAGTTGGATAATATTTCATCCAAGGGAGTTTAGGTGCCTTTTATCTTTAAGGCATCAGGCAAATAGTTACTCAACTTGTTTCGGTATAATTTCGTATCGTATATTGTGGTTTTTTGTTTTTTAACCTTCCAGTCATTGTGTGAATGTGAAACAGCTTTATTTTTTTGAACTTTTTATTTTGTGCTGGGGTATAGCTGATTAACCATGGTCTAAGAGTTTCAGGTGAACAGTGAAGGGACTCAGCCACACATACACGTGTATCCATTCTTTCACAAGCCCCTCTCTCATCCTCTGCCACGTAACATCCAGCAGGGTTCCATGCACTATACAGTAGGTCCTTGTTGGTTATCCATTTTAAATAGAGCAGCGTGTCCTTGTCCATCCCAAACTCCCTAACTATCCCTTACCCACCAGCCACCGTGAGTTTGTTCTCTAAATCTGTGTCTCTTTCTGTAAAACAGCTTAATTTTATCATTGCAGATACCGTTAAGAAGATGGAATTCCTGCTCTTAGAGTATGCTGTTTAGCATTTGTGTGTCCTCACATGCTCAGTACTAAACATCTGGAAGCTATTTCTCTTCTTGTTTAGAAAGTAGAAGGTGCTACCTGTCAGCCTGCCTCTCTGGGGGTGTGTTTGGGGCCAGGGTTTCTGGTAGTAACCCAGTGCAGACTTCCTCCAGCAAGCCTTCAGCCATCCTCCCTGCCACTAGAGGGCACTGGCTCCCCTGGTGATCGGTTTTGTTGTCCCAGCACCTGTGGGAAACATGAAGGTCTAGGTTAGTTTCTCAGCTGACATACCAGGAACATTTGAGTTCACATGGAAAGCTAGCTTTTTGCTACAAGTGGGGGCACTTCCTGTCGTAGCCGCCCCCCTGCTGGGGTTGTTGATGTGCTTCAAGCAAGAGCAAAGCGGTGTAACTGGGTGCCAGTCACAAGCCAAGGTAGGAAATGGCCACCCCTCCAGTATCCTTGCCTGGAAAATTCCAAGGGCAGACAAGCCCGGTGGGCTCTGCAGTCCATGGGGCCACAGAGCGAGGCGTGCCTGAGCGTACAAGCCAGGGGAAGAGCGTGTGTCTTCCTTGCCGTGGGAGCTCCGTGGAGGGCGGGCAGGTGGGTGAACCGTGCCTGCTGCTTGCACAGCACGCAGTGCTGGACAGCACCCAGCTGGGCTCTGCCGGCCCCACTCACTGCCCTTGACCTATTTCGAGGGGCGCCCCGTGGGTCCCCCAAAATGGGCTTGCACACCAGAGGTGGTGAGCTTGAAGAGCGGGAGTCTGTCTCATGTGACCCCAGGCCCCCCCTGCCCCCACCCAGCCCGCCAGTCCTGTGTGGTGTTGTAGTTCGTATCACACGTGTGTCAGCTGCTCAGTCATATCCAACTCTTCACGACGCCACGAACTGTAGCCTGCCAGGCTCCTCTGTCCATGGAATTCTCCAGGCAAGAAGACTGGAGTGGGCTGCCATTTCCTTCTCCGGGGGATCTTCCTGACCCAGGAATTGAACCCTGGCCTCCTGCATTGCAGGGAGATTCTTTACCCTCTGAGCCACCAGGGAAGCTCTGTAGTTTGTATCATAGTTATGTTTACTCTGGCCTTTTCACCGCGTCAAGACCTAGTTAAGCTCTCTGGGGGAGATCCACAGACTGTGCTGTCAGCCTGCCTCATATCATGGGGCTTCCCACTCAGAAACTGAGTGGAAGCAAAGTTCACTGTAAAAAGGTGAAGGACAGGACTTCCCTGGTAGCACAGTGGCTAAGACTCCATGCCTCCAGTGCAGGCAGTGTGGGTTCAGTCCCTGGTCAGGGAACTGAGATCCCCCATGCTGTGCAGCGTGGCAGAAAGACAAAAATAAAATTTAAAAAAGAAAATGTTTAAAAAAACAATGGTGAGGGACAGACCTGTGTGCCTGTCTGCTCAGAAAACTTGGATACGGCTTTAAAGGAGCAGGCAGCCCAGCCCCGGTTACAGTTATTCATAGAACCGTGTGTTCGCTGTCTGTCAGCCGTCCTGTTGGGTGAGCCCTGCGTTGTCTCCCTACCCGCTGAGAACTGCCAGTGGGAGCAGCGATGCTGCTGGTAGCTTCACGTCCTGGAACCAAGTGGCTGCTTAAGCTGATTGCTGAGCTGGGTGGAGTTACTTAATCCTTACGGTAGGGGTGGAGTTGACTCAACTCCTTTTCTACCAACAAGCATTTCTGTCTAGCTGTCATTGACGTGAATCATCGGTATAAGTAGCCGGCTCGGGGCATTCTTCCTCAGTTGTGTTAAAAACTTGCCTGTGGTCCCCAAGGATCAGCAGAGGTGTGAGGACAAGGGAAGCTGACGCTGGGAGCCCAGGGGTCGTTGAGGCGGACTCCCACCTGGGTGACTGCAGCACTAGCCCCACCAGACGCTTCCCGGGAGCAGAGATGACTTGTTTCTCGTGAACCTTGAGGACAATTATAGGTAAGAACAAAGACACCACTGTCTGCTTTTATTATGTGAATGCGTAGCATCCACTGTTGGCACGGAGTTTGCCTTTGGTATAGTACTTTTTACAACAGTAGCAGTATTCTAGCATCAAGATTCCCCTTTGTAAATTACTCGTGTGTGCTCTTCAGAGTTCCTTGTAGTTGATCAGTTTTGTTCTATGTCTGCATAGACAGCATGACGGCAAAAAGCGAAACTTGACTTGTGGGCTGAATATTCCTGATTCTCTGCTCTTGGCTTTCTTGTCTCTGTTTTGGCTGTTTAGAAAACGGTACATTTTTTATTCCGAAGATGAGGACACAGTGGATACTCGTATTTTTATTTCCTTGGGAAATAATGGAAAGCGTTGATCATTGGAGTTCTGTGAATGTTGTTCTCTGATTTAGAAATCATTGGTTGGGGAGGAAGCAGTTATGTTTTCCTTCCTGCTGTGTTTTGGATCTGTGTTTTCTCTGAGTATTTCTGGCTTAGGAAACTCACTGAGAAGAGGGAGCCCCTGCACTTGGCCTCAGATGAAATAACATCTCAGGTTGTAAAACGGCTTGCTTAGGAAATGATTTATGGTTTATACCTGAAGTTTTGGTTGGTAATGATAGAAATCTTTCTTCTCACTAGTATTTACCTTACATGACTTATCTTAAATGCATTTATTATTATTATTCTTGTTATTATTGGTTGGAGAGAGCAAATGGTTAAGCCTGAACATACTCAGCTAGTTTTTCCTTGAGGTTTTGTTAGCATTTTCCCACCACTACTGCTCATACGCACGGATATGTATTACGATTAACACGTGAGTTTTGTTTCTTTACTGTCTCATTTGATGATGATTCATAAACTGTTAGCCAGCTCGTGTATGTCGGTATGTTGCTAAAACGAATTGGAGTGCAGGTTGCACCTTTTTATTAACAAGCCAGGTTACTTTCAAAAAAGTGTACCGAATATTAAATGTTGTTTAAGACGATTAAAAAAAAAAAGGTATCAGCAAATGAAATAGCCAAGCCAATAGCCAAAGTTGAGTTATTGTTTCGTTCCCCTTGTGAAGCATGATGTTTACTTATGTTTGAGTTAGGTGGTGCCCATCCAAAAAAAAAAAAAAGCAAACCACTGAAACTGTGAGAGGGAATTTAAAGAGCCTGTGTAGTGGTGCCTCTCCCGCCCGCTTTACATACTTGTGAGGAGGAAAAGGGGAACTGCCATTCCCATGGGGATTTGAGAAAGACGATGGTGAAAGTAAGAGAGGAAAAAGAAATGCCTTCTCTTTGGACCAGAGAAAAGCAGTGGGAATGATTCTCACGTACAGTGTATTTTTGTGTTTTGTTTTAAAGGTTTTGTTTTATATTTTTTGGAGTCTTGTACTGCAACTAAATGTTGAGTTTTTTTCTTTTCTATTTTTGTTTTATTTTTTAATTGAAAGAATTTTGTGGTTTTCTGTCAAACCTCACATGAATCAGCCATAGGTATACATATATACCTATGTTAAAAAAACACTGTTAGGACATTCTTTTATTACCCTGGAGAATAATGAAAAGATATCAAACGAAGGCAGGAGCAGAATGGTAGGGCTTTGCTACTTGAGGAATATAAGAACTTTATTCTAAAGTGGTTTGTTTGGTGGGTGTGGGGAGCCCTCTGTCCTTACTGACAGTATCTTAGAGGCGGTTGGTAAGACTTTGGGGTTATGGCGGTTGCCCTGGGGTGGGAGGGATGTTTTGTGTTTCTGAATTTTTTTCCAGACACTGTTTGTACCTCTGAGGGCTTCAAATCGATTTTTAGGTGGTCACTCCCCTCGCTTGGGCGGAAGCCTGTTCCTCCCTGTGGTTGCTTCCCTCGTGGGTGTTGAGTTAGCGGTGATTTCACGCGCTGCCCGTGTCAAGGACTTCTGGTTCTCCAGGTGGACTGGTCTCTCCCCTCAGATCCCAGGGGCTCCTGAGGTCATTCACCTCCGCAGTGATGCCCGAAGCCCAGCTTCTCAGGTGTTTTCAGCGGCTCCGAATTCCACAGAGGGTCCCTTGACACACCTGCGGCCCGTGTCTGTGTGCCCTCCAGCGCGGCCTGGCTTTCTCAGTGTCCAGTGTGGGCGTGGGTCGCAGGCGCCGTCACACCCGCCGGCCGGGACTCGGGGCTCAGGCCTGCCGGACCGAGCCCCCCAGCTGCCCGCCTGGAGTCAAAGACAGCTTCGTTTCTGAGGCCCGAGGTCTAGATCTTAGGGAAACTCCTTCCTGCTTCGGTGTTGTCCCCAAAACCACATCAGCCAAAACAGGTAAACCACCAGCTGGACTCTCAGCTGAGACCGATGTGAGCCGCTTACTCATCTTAGAAGCAGTTACTGGGGAAAAGGGAGAATTCCAGCTCCCCACCGACATCAGCCCAGAAGACAACTCCTGGAAAACAGAGGCGTCCGTGGAAATGTTTGGAACGGCACGTGGACGTGTGACAGGTCATGTCCTCCCAGAGGCAGTTAGCGGTCGTCGCTCCAGACTAAGTGGCAGCTCAGAGATGATGGATTCTAGTAGGGTAACTGGGGTTGAATAGAAACACATTTAAAAATCACCACTTGCAGTGATGTAAACTGTCCTGCTTGCTTCACTATTACTCATCCGCCCGCTGCGGGTGACGGGATCACATGTGATTATAAAGCACCTCTGACTCAGGTCAATGACTGGAAACCTCGTCACGTTACAGAGGGCATCTGGTCACAGATTCCGGAGCAGAGGTCAGCGACGGCCCTGGGGCTGGGACCTTTGGGAACGTTTTCCAGGGCAGGGATTTGATTTGAACCTGCAGCTCAATTAACAGGCTTGGCGAGTTGATTTTTGGCCAAGATCTGCCATACTGTGTAGACAAGCTTGAGACTCAAGGAAGTCTCCAGCCTTGTTAGAGGAAAGAGTGTGGTGGGCTTTAAGAATTTTAATGTCTCCCACTTTTTCTTTCTTGCCCTGTTGTGTTGAGGTTTTCAAGGGTGTGATTGCATGTGAGGTTCGTGAGTGGTGTGTCTGAAGGACACTGACCTGTCTGGTAATACATTTGTGTGGCTATCTTAACTCATCGACAAGGCTATTGAGTATCCTTGTTCATTCCTTTAGAATAATTTGTCTTCTTATTTGAGTCTGTCCCTGACCAAATATTAAGTATCTTTATGCTGGCGACCTCTTTTTCGCTTACAATTTGCAGTTTTTGTGGAGCTCAGATTCTTTTTAAAAGGCTGACTGTTTCTCCCCCTTCTCATTCTTGTTTTCACTGGGTTGATTTTCTTTTTAAATACATACTTTAGCCGCCCTTAAGCATGGAGCTGAGTGGGGATGGCCATCAAAGACAATTAACATTTAATTGATTGGTGAGATTAAGCAGACTGGGAAAAGTATGTTTCCCAATTTCATTAGCCAGTTAAAAAATTTTTTTTTCAATTCTTTGTTCATTCACAGGGAGTCCACACTGTGATTTTTCCCTGTGTATGCGTGCACTTGCATGCCAGAGGAGCCCTGTTTCTGAAGGAAATAAAGAATTTAACAGCTAGGACGATTACGTCAGCTAAAAAGTATGCCTGTCAGAGAGAGTATGAGAGTGAGAAGACCGAAACGGGGCTCAGTCACTTCCGGGGACCTGCAAACCCCAGGAGATGGGGCATCACCCACTGCAGGGATGTTACGGGGAAAATTAGATTTGGAGCATGACACAGCACAGAAAGCTTTGATGACAAATCCAGCATCTTAGTTAGGCAATAAGCCGCTTAAGGCTGAGACCCGCAGACAGTGAGACTCAGAGGCGTGCTGGCAGGTGGGGCACGGTCTGCCCCTCCCCGGCCCAGAGCTGCAGGCCTCCTGCGCTTGCCCAGCCTAGGTGTCACCTGCGTCATCCTGAAGTCGCCCTTTTGCTGTGCTCTGTATCTGGCTTGGTTGCTGCTTTTTTAGGGGAGGGGAGACGTGTGGGCAGAGAAGGAAAGAAAAAGCAGTTGGTGAGTTCCGGGTGAAGAGTGCATCAGTAAGTCTCTAAGTGGCTTCCCAGTCTTGTGGTGAGGCTCAGTTATTTATTCAACACGTGTGCACGGAGCCCCTGGGGGGGCCCACTCGGGAGCCGGGTGCTGGGGAGGCCCGGGGCAGCAGGAGGGGCCGGGTGTACGCTGGTGCCCGGGCCGTGGGCCACACGGCATCTGAAGGGAGCTGCAGCCGACAGTCACCAAGGGAACAACAACGGCATGGGCGGACAAGCCTTTCCTTTTTTCCTCAGTCGCTGGCTCACGAGGCAGCTTCTAACGTTCTCCAGTACGACTGTCTTTTGGTTCATTTGGAAGTTGTGGCCGACACTGGGATAGTGGTCAGAAAACCTGCTTTAAAAAGGCTCTGCCAACTCCTCCCCGTAGAAGGTTACAGGTTATTGTGTTCAGAAGGGACAGTGCTGCCATTTATCTTCTAGACCAGAATGCAAAGGTGTTTTCCTGGAAAAAAATATTTCCACTCACCTACCATGCTTATCTTTTCTTGCCAATGTTAGAAGCCAGGGACAGGCACATCATTGGAGTAGTCCAGGAGGGGCGAGTTATTCCACCCTCTCAGACGTGTGGCAGCCTGGATACAGAGGCAAAGGGTCGGTCCTGTGGCCACACCACTGGTGTGACACAAGTTTTGTTCTTTGCCACATGGGGCCCTGTCGAGTTAAGTGAGGTCCAATACTGAACTCTCATTTTTAAGTCAGAATTTATTTTAGCATTTTATAGAACCAAGCCTTGTAAATTACTGCTATCTTGAAAGTATAGGATTGGAAAGCCCCCCTTACCATTTGGTGAGATTCAATTCAGTTCAGTTGCTCAGTCGTGTCCGACTCTTTGCGACCCCATGAATCGCAGCACGCCAGGCCTCCCTGTCCATCACCAGCTCCCGGAGTTTACTCAAATTCATGTCCATCAAGTCAGTAATGCCATCCAGCCATCTCATCCTCTGTCGCCCCCTTCTCCTCCCACCTTCAATTTTTCCCAGCATCAGGGTCTTTTCAAATGAGTCAGCTCTTCGCATCAGGTGGCCAAAGTATTGGAGTTTCAGCTTCAACATCAGTCCTTCCAATAAACACGTAGGACTAATCTCCTTTAGGATGGACTGGTTGGATCTCCTTGCAGTCCAAGGGACTCTCAAGAGTCTTCTCCAACACCACAATTCAAAAGCATCAATTCTTTGGCGCTCAGCTTTCTTTATAGTCCCAACTCTCACATCCATACATGACCACTGGAAAAACCGTAGCTTTGACTAGATGGACCTTTGTTGGCAAAGTAATGTCTCTGCTTTTGAATATGCTGTCTAGGTTGGTCATAGCTTTCCTTCCAAGGAGCAAGCATCTTTTAATTTCATGGCTGCAATCACCATCTGCAGTGATTTTGGAGCCCAGAAAAATAAAGTCAGTCACTGTTTCCCATCTATTTGCCATGAAGTGATGGGACCGGATGCCATGATCTTTGTTTTCTGAATGTTGAGCTTTCAGCCAGATTTTTCGCTCTCCTCTTGGTGAGCTCAATGGGCAGCAATCGTGGCATCTGGTTATTTCCCGGTGTGGGTGGCAGCTCCAGGAAACAAACCTGGTGCCTTACTCCAGGGCACCTGCCCGCAGTGATGTTGCTGCTGCCGCTGCTTAGTCATTGCAGTTGTGTCCGACTCTGTGCAACCCTATGAACAGCAGCCCACCAGGCTCCTCTGTCCATGGGATTCTCTAGGCAAGAAGACTGGAGTGGGTTGTGATGCCCTGCTCCAGGGATCAAACCTGAGCCTCCTGCATTGTAGACAGAGTCTTTACCCCTGAGCCACTAGGGAAGCCCCCAATTATGTTTCTATGTTGCCTTAAATCAACTAAACCAGGACAGCCATTAAAGGAGGAGGAAAAAAAACCCCTATCTTTGTCAAATGTGCAATTGTTAAATTTTTGTGAGGGTCTCCCACTTAATAATTTGTCATTTCCTTCAAGTTATTAAAAAATCACCCTTTCAGACAGCTTCCAGGACCATCCAATTGAACAACAATCAGTGCCTGCCTCCACCTCCCAATGTCAGTCCTCTTTGCCTGCTGTGTGTCATTTTAAAAAGGTATTCATTTATTTGGCTGTGCCCAGTCTTAGTTGTAGCACGTGGGATCTTGGATCTTTAGTTGCGGCATTTGAGCTGTTAGTTGTGTGATGCAAAATCTAGCTCCCTGGCTAGGAACCCCCCTGCATTGGGAGCACAGAGTCTTAGCCCCTGGACCACCAGGGAAGTCACTGCGTTTCTTATCTCTTTAGTGTTTGTAGTCTGCTTACCACCTGTCTCCCCTTGCTGGAGGGTGAGGTTCACAAAGAAAACAAATCCTTTCTTCCCCAGTGAATCGCAGGTGCCTAGACCAATGCCCGAGGCATAGTAGGTGCTCAGTGAATGGGCTGAGCAAAGGAGCAGAGAGGAAACCAGACGCTCACGCCTTTGGATGGTCTGTGGAGGGAGCCTCTGGGTGTCCTTGGGGTCCTGACTTAGTCATCTGGGGGCTGTGATTTCTTCTGAGTCGTCAGTCCCTAGAGGGGAGTTGTCTGGAGCTCGCCTTGCACCATCTTGAGGCATTAGCAGAATGGACTTGGCTGGGTGGCTCTCGTGACTCTGGAGGTCTCATCACCAGCCTTTCCCACAGGCTTTTCCCACGGATCAGGGTCGAGCCCCCTGCTTCTGTTACACGGAGATCTCTGGTCCCCCGAGGACTAGCTCCATGGAGCTCCTTACAAGCTGTTCACCGACGTGAAGAGTGTTTTACCTCCTGTGGGTTTTCCCTGCCTAATTGCCACTCTGGTTTTCAGCCTTCAGCACGCTGCGGTCGCATGTTCCACTGTGGTTTTACTTAACCTGAATCCTTTATTAATTGCCTCCTGTTCAAACCCCCTCAGAGCAGGTATCCTTTACTTTCAGCTTCTGCTCCATTACTATTGGATTTCTTTGTTTCAGTCATGGCATGAGGAAAAAAAGAAAACAGAGAGATTGTGAGCGAGGCTGTTCTATTTCCATCCGAAGTACCCCAGTTTGGGCAGTATCATACTTTCATAGAGATGGCCGTCGCCCAGCACGTGAATTCTCCGTGCTCCGTGTACATTCTCCGTGCTCGGTACGCACGGTGACACTTTACAGTCTCTGCTGACGACAGAGCTCACAGTTGCCCGCCCTCTCACCTCACCCTCCATGCCTAATCTGCCTTTGGGTCGTCACTGAACCCTCTAAGGCAGACCTCCTGTGCGACAGGAATGTCGTATATGCGAGTGACCAAGACATGGCCCCATTTGCAAGTCTCTCCTAGACCCGTCCCAGTAACAGTCACGCAGGTAAGCCACGGCGGTACTGGTTGTCTTCTGCCAGCGGGCGTGGGCTTGGCATTAAAAAACCTTCTCAAAGACAGCTGAGCTAGTCTTTCAGGTTGAGTGAGGATAGGTGCAGGCATGGTGGGATCAGGACATTTCCAGGAGAGGAGGAAAAGCATAGTGTTTGCTAAATGTGCAAGGCACACGGAAGATGACCTCCGAGGGGCAGGCAGAGGCCAGAGCCGGGCAGACTGTGGGTGCCACGGTCGTCTGGACTTTATCTCTGAGGTTACCAAGAACCACGTTCCCATGGGTGTGGCTTGGGCGATCGGGTTGTCATTCGACTACATAAAGAAGATGTGGACTGGAAGAGATGAGGCTTGTGGCAGATTTCCTCCATGAGGCACGTCACCACTGGCTTGGGATGGCCAGAAGGTTCCTTTGTTTTCTTTGGTGCTCAAGCTCTAGGGACCAGCTGCAGGCGAGTTGTTCACCCCTTCGCTGTTACCAGTCTTGGAGAAGAAGGGGGTGTGAGCCCACCCAGCGAGCGCTGTAGAGTGAAAAGAGGTCGAAGATGAATGGGGGGGACACAGCATATAACATGTGTTTCTCCGGCCTGAGTGTCCTGGTCTCAGGTCTTTATATGAGACGCATGTGCTTGTCCACACCTGCGGTTCACTTCTGAGTGCTGTGTTCTAATCGCCCTTAGAGCCTTGCTACACCCACCAGCAGTATCGCCTGGGAGCTTGTTAGAAATGCAGATCACCAGGGCTCACCTCACACTTCCTTAAGCACAAAGCATTGACGCAGAGTCCTCATTAAGCACAAAGCATTGACACAGAGTCCTCAGGTGATTGCTTTGCCTGGCAGAGTGCTCGGAGCCCTTTTGTAGAACTTCTTTGCCAATCACGTAAAAGCAGAGGGTTTGTTTCTTCTTCCGTGTTCTCTATAGGACCTCATTGCTTTTCAAGTTTTCTCAAAATTGCAGACTGTAGAATATACGGAGTGTAAATCTAATCAACAGCTAATATGTGGCACTTGGCTAGGATGAAGAGCTGTTTCTCGAGTTCAGATCGCAGTCTGGGTAGGGCTTGATGGTTGTTTATAAGGAGGAGCGTGCTACCTACATGCTCACCTTGCTTGGGGTCATCTAACCCCTTTCCCCCCAGTGACCCAGTGAAGAGAGAGGGCGCATCTCGCTTTCGTGGTGACTCCAGCTGCATCCACAAGTGGCTGATATTTGATGCGACTGTGATCATGGTTGGATGATACCATCCGTGTCAGCTGCACGGAAATTATATTCAATATCTGGTAATAACCTATAATGGAAAAGCATCTGCAAAAGAACACACACAGCCAAAATGTTGGTTCAAGTTTTTCTGTAACACCTTATGAAGCAAACTTTTTGGCCAACCCAACACGTTATGTAACTGCATCGCTTTGTTCTACACCTGAAACTAATCCAATGTCATAAATCAGCTATACTACAATAAAAAATTTTGAGGCTAATTACAATGAATGTTTTCTCAATTATGTGCTTTTATTAAAAACTGTTTAAGAGTTTGGGGTGTGAAAATTCACATCCACGTTGAGATTTACGCGTCTTTATTTTGAAAGGAAACCTTTTCAGGCTTGGGGAAAAGATCAGCGGCAGATAACAAAAGCATGGAAAAAAAATACTGAGAACTTGTACAGTTGGAATAAAAATTTCATAATGGTGCATAATGAGCTAGTGATACATGTTAAAAATATGAACTCTCCAGTTTATAAGTGCTTATCAACAGTGTAATCAGGGTGTTTGGAATTAACTGTTATCATCTCCCTAAGTTAGTCCCCAGCCATTAACATTTTTTGTGTCCTTTAGATTTCAATATTTAACTTTCTCATACAAGAGTGTGTCAGTTGCATAATTCATTTGTTAAAAGGCTTTGGTTTTGTTAATCAAAGGTGATTCATACTGTTAGTTTGGCATTCGTGAACTCGCTCAATCCAACTCTTTGTGACACCCCCCCGCCCCCGGCCACCCAGTAGCCCTCCAGGCTCCTCCGTCCATGGAATTCTCCAGGCAAGAATTCTGGAGTGGGTTGCCATTTCCTTCTCCAGGAGCTCTTCCCCACCCAGGGATCGAACCCAGGTCTCCTGCACTACAGGCAGACTCTTAACCCTCTGAACCACCAGGGAAGCCACACTACTGTTAGTTTGGGGTATTAGGTAGTTTTATTGCTGAAAATGAGGTTCACTGTGAGAGTTTTTTATTTTGTTTTGTTTTCTTATGTCTTTGAGTTTGAGCTTATAACTCAGGACAATGTAGGAAAGGACCCTGTGGCTCCCACATTGTGGAAAAGTGAAGAGAATAAAGGAAGTTTAATTAAAGGAGACTTTGCATGGAAAACACATTATGTGTCTAGTTGATCAGTATCAGGTATGTGATGAGAATTCCATGTTTTGGCAGCTGAGGCAAGAAAACCTTTCCAAACGTGTGACCCTGGGGAGAAGTTACCCTGTCATATGATGAGTAGGAGGTCAAGGAAGGAAGGAATACTTACTGAGGGTGCGTTCTCTGCAAGGTCCTATGGAAAATGCAGTCTAGCCTAAGAAGTAGATATGGGCTGTAAGAGAGGTGCACCTAATTTAAGAGTGTCAAGATTTACACACTCGAAAAAGGACGATCAATACAGAAAGGCACATAAGTCACCGCAGAGGAGTGGCCTCCGCAGCCACAACTGTCGGAATGCGGAGCACAGAGAGGCTGGTTATCACAGGGCGTTGTTCTAGGAAGATGAGGAGGGGGTACTGGCTGCCTGGAGCCTGGAAGGATCAAGCATTTCCACAGGAGGAAGGGGAGAAAAGAGAAAGGATCTCCCATAAGCGAGTAGGCACCAGGCAAGAGTGGGCTAACAACTTTGAAGGTGGTAGATTGGTGTATCTGGGGAATCAAACACATGTGGCTGTTATTGACAAGGTAGTTTAATTGGATTCTGTACTTATTGCCTAATAGAAATTCTTAACTCATTACTGACGGGTCCTGTTTTGCAGAAGCTAGTGCTTATGGCCAGCCATTTGTTATGGAGGTGAGTACTGAAACGTCTCTGGTCAATAACGTTCAGGTAACAAAAGATGTATTAAGACGTCTCTCATCACTGATGGATTAAGCATGGGGCAAAAGTGAAACAAGTTTCAGTATACCAGAGATCTGACCTCCATAATTATTCTGGGAAAGTCGCATTTTATTCTATATAGATTGTCTTAATCTGTCTTTGGTGCCCTTAGCCCATGATGATTTGGTACTTTCTCCTTTAGGGTCACAGGGACAGGGAGAAACATATATCCATAGAGCAAAGTCTCCTTGTAGCATAAGCTATAACACCCTGACAAGGTGGGCGTGGTGTGGGTACGAAACACAGCTTCTCTAATTCTAGAACCTACCCCAGGCTCTCTTTAGAGATCCTTTGGTATCCAGTCTCATCCAACATGGTGCCTGAAGGGAGGATTTTAAAATACCTGAATGCAGAGAAAAATCTCCTTGTTCATCCTGCTTTGAAAATGTGCTGTTCATGCTGGTGAGATCAGTCAAGATTTTTCCTGCTGATGAAGACTTCATTTCTTCTGTAAATTCTCTTCTTGACAACACATGGGCCCTGGGGGCCCGAATGCGAGGACCTGCCCTGTATCTGCCTGGGTAACTGGGAAAACGCGCTGCACGCCTTCCTGCCGTGGGGGCAGGGCTTTGTCATAAGCCAGCCCTCCTCCAGTTGACTGTAGCTTTTCCTTCCGGTCACAAGGCTGTGAAGCTCTTCTGAAATTCTGTTCTAAAAAGCCTTATGGTGATGTTGTGCAGGACTCACCATCATGGAAAGGTCAAGTCTCTGGTGGTTGTTTGTGTGTTTAATAGCCTTGAAGACAGAACTTTAAATATTTGGCCAATTTATTTGAGAGTTGGGAAGTGTTTTTTTGTTTGCCTGAGCGATTCTAGGATTTCGCAGGCATTCTTTGTGCTTTAGAGGGCAGTCTGTGGTAGGCAAGGTAGCATCAACATGTTTTAAGTATTGCTCTACAGGTTAGTATGCATGCTCAGTCACTCAATCGTATCTGACTCCTTGAGACCCCATGGAATGTAGCCCACCGGGCTCCTCGGCCCATGGAATTTTCCAGGCAAGAATGCTGGAATGGGTTGGCATGCTCTCCTCCAGGGGATAGTCCCGACCTAGGAATCGAACTTAGTACAGGTCCATAATCCCACGCAGTTCAAAGATCCAAAAAGCCCTGGAAAGAAAACGTCGTTGTAGGTTTGTAGGAAACTCATTTGGTGGCAAACCCGGACCTCAGTGGACTTGAGAGTTCCTGGTTTTATGTAAAACACATAATACAAGTATTTATACATATTTGGCTGTGGGTCCTGTCCCCAGACCCCCATTGGGGTTGTTATACAGTAACTTGAATAGTCAGGACCATCTAAAATAAGAAAGAAGGTCAGAGTTCTGGAACATAGTTGGCCTCTGGGGTTTCCAGTAAAGGATGCCTTGTTCCTAAAGCTGCCAGAGTGAAGTGCCACAAACGGGGTGGCTTACAACAGAACTGTGTTGTCTCAGTTCTGGAGGCCGCAGATCCGAAATCAGAGCCATGCTGTCCCCAGGGTCAGGGAGAACTTCCTCGAGTTTCTCTCCTCTGGTGTTGGAAGCGGTCCTTGTTAGCACCCTTCTGCTTACGTGGCCATCGCCTCCCTTGTGTCTTCAGGCCGGTGTGCGCGTCTGCCCGGGTTTTCCCCGCTGCTGAGAGTACAGTCAGACTGGCTTAGAGTCCGACCCGAAGGGCTCCTCTTCACTTGAGTATCTCTGTGAAGACCCTTTTTTCTCATAAGGTCACATTCTGAGGCTCTGGGATTAGGCTCTCACACCATTTTGAGGGGACCCAGTGGAGCCTGTAACTCGGGGAACGGTTTCACTGGTCCCTTCTTGCTGTGTTCAGGCCGGTGCCAGTTTCAGGACCTTGGCCTCCTGGCTCTCCGGTGGCCCGGCAGCTGCTTTGCTGAGCAGCTGGCACCTGGGGGCCGCCTCTTGAGACTTGAGACAGTGCCAAGTCTTGTGTTAGCCCCCTCTGAAAGCTTGCCCGGAAGAAGAAAGACAGTGTCTTCTAGTGAAAACTGAACTGGACTCAGGGTCCGCCCCCAAGGTACCTCTGGTACCACTATCACTCCCATCCCTGAGAAGTCTAGAATGTTCCTAGCTACGTTAAAGGAAGGACCGTACGGAAAGTCTAGGACAGCGCTTGGCATGTAGTGAATGCTTGGGTGAGAGCTCAACACTTCTGTGTGCAGGAGCTGGTGAGCTGTCCTTGGACTCCTTCTTCTCACACCGCGTGCCCTGCCCACCCAGGAAGGTTGGCCCCTGTTGGCACACTTGTTCACTCATCTGCATGGCAGCTCCTTCTTGGAGACCTTTGTGGCTGAGACACCCCCCCAGCACCGGGGGTCTCAGCAGTGTCTGTCTCGGATGTCCAGGGGTCCCGAGAGCTTCCCGGCACCCAGTTCAGTTCAGTTTAGTCACTTAGTCGTGTCTGACTCTTTGCGACCCCATGAATTACCGCACGCCAGGCCTCCCTGTCCATCACCAACTCCCGGAGTTCACTCAGACTCACGTCCATCGAGTCAGTGATACCATCCAGCCATCTCATCCTCTGTCGTCCCCTTCTCCTCCTGCCCCCAATCCCTCCCAGCATCAGAGTCTTTTCCAATGAGTCAACTCTTCGTATGAGGTGGCCAAAGTACTGGAGCTTCAGCTTTAGCATCATTCCTTCCAAAGAAATCCCAGGGCTGATCTCCTTTAGAATGGACTGGTTGGATCTCCTTGCAGTCCAAGGGACTCTCAAGAGTCTTCTCCAGCACCACAGTTCAAAAGCATCAATTCTTCAGCATCCAGAGCAGACGTCAAACACAGTCTGTGCTCTGAGAACCCAGGGCTCTTCCACAGTTAATTAAAAGTATCTTTTTCTCCCTGTGTAGTTAATAAAGGCTGAATTCCCTGAGTAGTCATCTGCCTTAGAATTCGCCCTCTTTTCTAGTTCCATGCAGCTCAGTGTTGGGTCCACTTTGGCATCGAGTTCAAAGTCCTTCTGCTGGAACAGCGTTGCGTCTTTGCATCCTGAGGGCACAGGTGAAGTGAACCGAGGGATGGACTCCGGAGCCACAGTGGTGACTTGGAGAGTCCTTGGTGACTTAATGTGATTCGGTGTCTGCTTACCTGTTGTTTTAGGCTGCTGACTTCATAAATTGGGAGAGTGGAGGGAGATAGTGTTTTTTTTTTTTTTAAAGAAATATAATTAAGAGCAATTATGAATGTATCTTTGTGTGTGTGTGTCGTGCTGCACATGGGGTCTAGTTCCCTGACCAGGGATCCGAGCTGAGCCCTCTGTGTTGGAAGCTCAGTCTTCACCACTGGACCGCCAGGAACATCTGACGAATGAATCTTTGCAAGAAGTTTGAGTTGGTTTGACTTTTAAATGAGTGGGTATCACTGTCCACCAGACTCAGAACAAACTGATGAGGGGTCGCGCCTCAGAATTTGTCCCCTTGCCTCATTTCCTTTATTTTTAAAAAGCATGTATTTATGTCCTGTTAGCTGTGCTGGGTCTCCGATGCTGCACGCGGGCTTTCTCTGCTTGTGGTGAGTGGGGGCCGCTCTCTACTTGCAGGGCACAGGCTTCAGGGTGAAGTTACGGCTGGAAGGCTCTTAGGGAGGGCTCGGCAGTTGTGGCGTTCGGGCTTAGTTGTCCCGAGGCATGTGGGATCCTCCCGGAGCAGGAATCAAACCCATGTCCCCTGCACCAGCAGGCAGATTCCCAGCCACTGGATTGCAAGGGAGGTCCGCCCTGTTTCCTTTGGAGCGGAGTTCCTGATGAGCTGTTATAATTACGGGGTACTTGCTACAAGGTGGTGGTTCTTAAAAATGGGCAAGAACTGACTTGCCTTTACTCAGCTCCCACCGCCCCCCCCCCCCCACGTCGAACAGAACAAAACAACGCAGCGCCAACAGTAAATTGTAATTACAGATCGGCCTTGTAAGTTGCCCTTCCTGTGACTCCAGGAAGTGTGGGCAGTGGCCAGTGGCCAGGGGATGCCCAGCAGGACAGGCAGAGCCCTCAATGCCCAGCTGAGAGGAGGCTGTCTGTCTGCTCCGCCCATCCTCTTTGGAGTGAAGGCTTGGAGACAGACAGGCACTGAGTTCAATGGGCTCCTTGCGTTGGGTCCTGGAGAAGGAAGGAAGACAAGGCAGAACCTTCGTGCTTCCTAAACTGGGGTGCCAGGTGAGCAGGTTGTTAGAAGCGCAGGTTATCAGGTCGAGCCTCAGATCCGCATCAGAAACTCGGGGCTTGGGCCCAGCCCGCCACGCGGCCCTGACGTGCGCACGTGGTGAGAACCTCTTCGCAAGAATTCCTCGCATCGGCAGTCCTTCTACAGGCAGCCCGGCTGCTGCGGTGACGCTGGGCGCTGGCAGCCACACGTCTGCATCGTAGTGGAGGCCTTGTCTGAGTGCACGTATGACAGGGAGGGTATGCGGAGGTGTTCCAGATTGTTCTAGTTAATCATTACTGTGAGCAAACACCACCAGAGCGTAGGTCCTGCCAAATGAGCATAAGCCTTCCACAGGTCCCTGGCAAAAGGTGGGCAGGAGACTGTTCTAAGAAGGGGGAAGAGGCACTTATGGGGAGTATTTGAATGTTTCAATGATACAGATCTGTGATTACCGAAGGGTGGGTTGTGGAGGGATGGATTGGGAGTTGGGGATTAACAGAGGCGAACTGTTGTATGTTTTATAACTGAATCCCTCTGCCATAACACCAGAAATTAACACAACATTATAAGGCAGCTCTCGTTGTTGTTTAGCTGCTAAGTCCTGTCTGAGTCTTTGCGACCCCGTGGACTGTAATCCACCAGGCTCCTCTGTCCATGGGATCTTTCAGGCAAGAAGACTGGCGTGGGTTTGTCATTTCCTCCTCCAGGGCATGTTCCCGACCCAGGGACGGAACCCGCATCTCCTGCATTAGCAGGCGGCTTCTTTACTTGTGAGCCACCAGGAAAGCCCCAAAACTATACTGAATTTAAAGAAATGTTTCCATGATAAATCTCAGCAACCTCCTCATCTGTCCTAGGACTCACATTCTTTGCGACGCAAGACGTCTTATGTGGTGGTTCTCCCTGTGCCCCGTGTGGACTGCCTTCTCTGGCCTGGACAGTCCCCAGGTTGAGCACATTTCCTCTCTCTCTCTGCTACAGTATAGAGCACATGTTGCTTACTGTGCTCAGATGCTCAGTCGTGTCCGACTGTGTGTGACCCCATGGACTGCAGCCCGCCAGGCTCCTCTGTCCATGGGATTCTCCAGGCAAGAACACTGGAGTGGGTTGCCATGCCCTCCTCCAGGAGATCGTCCCAACCCAGGGATCAAACCCGAGTCTCTTGGGTTTCCTGCATTGGCAGGCGGGTTCTTTACCATTGGCGCCACCTGGGAAGCCCAACATACTGCTTAAATAGTAAGATCGGACTCTGGTTTTCAAAGATCTTCTTTGGGGAAGATTGAGCATTTAGGTCCCACAGTTCTTTAGGACCCATAGAACCCCTTAGACTCAAGCCTGCTGTCAACCAGCCCGGGATTCTCTTGCCGGCAGGGGATGGTGACATGGGAGAGTCCTGCATAGTGAACTCTCCCTTGAGACTCCTCTATGCTTCTCTTATTAACATGCTTGCCCTACCTGCAGAGTTCCTGCCTGAACAACCTCTTGGAATTCCTGCCCCCTTCACTTCTGCTACAAATCTATCACTCTTGGTGCTAAACACTTCACATGAGTATTTTCCAGCTGGTAACACTTCTCTAGGCAGGAATTAATTCTGTGGAGCATTTGGTAAGGGAATTTACGACTATATTAGGCATAACTTGGTCTTTGAAAACTTACAGCTTTAGGGTTATGTTAATTATTCCAGTTACATAAGTAAGTAGGATACCTACATAAATATTTAACATCAGTGAAAGTGGAAGATGAAACATGAATTTAGTTGAATGGTAAATTTGAAAGCAGGCATATATTATGCTGATTCTGTATTGTCCTGTGAGTATATTTATTTCCCATTGGACATTTTTCTGGGACCTTTTTTTAATGAATTAAACACACACAAATAATTTATTGACAAAGACCAAATGCTCTTTTAAGTAACAAGAGTATGACTTCTTTTATTGTATGTGTTTAAAATCACTTTTTTTTTTTTTTTTTTTTTACAAATATCTGTTCATGAAACAGTGTCTGTGGAGTTGTGATAAGAGATAACGAGGAAATGATTCATATATAGATTTTTGTTCAGCCGGAGCGTTTAAGGACTATTTGAAGTTTATATAAGGTGAACTTGAGCTCTCTATATTTTTGGTCTGAATACAAGTACCTACTCCTTTGATTATAGTTTTGTACACATTCCTATGGTTATGGCTTCCCCAGTCCTTGAGGTAAGGGTCTTAGGGTTCAGGTTATTACCCACCACTTTATGCTGGACTAGTCGTGGGAAGGTAACAAACATGACTATTCATATAAAAGTTGAAGAAAGTGATTAAAAGTACCTCTGAGCTGTCTTATGGGAGTTTGAACTTATGGCATGTGTGATCGTAGTATTTGAAATAGTGATCTCATTTGGCCAAAGATTTCCAGATGTCTGTAATGTTTATTGCATATTAAGAGACGGGACTACTATATGCTGAGAAAATGATCCAAAGTGGCTTTAGCTTTCTTGTACTGTTTCCAATTTGAGAAATCCACATTTAAAACACCGCTTTGTGGATCACAACTTTTGGCCATTCACTCATAGGAGGCAGTGAAACCCTCCACACTCTGTGAGCACTCGGGTGGCTGAAAAGTTGCTGTTTATGTGCTTGGGATTTGAGGATGCGAATGTGCTGTGACGTATTTTTAAGATATGCTTTCGTGCAGTCTCTTCTAACCAGTTTGGAAAATGGGTCATTTTTCTTATAAATGCTTGATTTGAATTGCCCCCCCCCCCCAATGTTCATGGGGGAGAACACTTTGGGGCCTTTGGCAGAGTGGATTTTTAAAAGCCCCTAAAGGGATGATAAAGGAGATGCTCAGTGTGGACATGGTAACTAAACATCCCTTCAGTGGCCCCACAAATAGACCCTGTTGCAGTGGCGATGAAGCGTGTTTCACCCACAGGATGCGTCACAGGGATGCTAAGGAAGGGCGTTTGTTTTCACTCCACTTGGTGTTTATATACCTTTCTTTAAAGGCTCTTTGAGATGTCTTTACTCTGTTACTTGGAAAGGAAGGCGATTGCTCTCTTAGAGGCTGATGTTAAGGTTGGAAGTGCTTTCCACCCCTCCCTGCTATATTGACGCAAGCATGATAGCTGTCACTTGAGCCTTCTGGTGGCTGCCATTTTTTGGGGGACCACTTGCAGTGTGAGTTCACTGTGGGGGAGAGGTGGGAGAGGCTGGCCATAGGGACTAGCTGTATCACCTCGCTGCCTCAGCATTCCAGCCTAAATAGTGACCATCCCCATCATTTGCAGTATAGAGAGAGATGAAAAAGAAATCACTCATGGTCTTGTAAATGCAGTAATAAACACTATTTTATAGTTTGATATGTTTATAATGCAATAAGTGTGTTTGCTTTTATGGTTTAATTTTATTTGCTAATATAGGTTGACTATATTTTTAAAATTTTCTTTGTAAACAGAGTGCAGGCAACTACATCAAGTACTTCAGCAATCCCGTTGTAACAGCTCCATGGCATTTCACGTGTGCACATATGTATGAGGACATCATCTTTTCTTCCTCCGTGAAATGGGGATTACTAACATCCTGCTTTGTTGCCATTGTTCAGTCGCTAAGTTGTGTCTGACTCTTTGAGACGCCATGGACTGCAGCACACCAGGCTCCCCTGTCCTTCACTGTCTCCCACAGTTTGCTCAGATTCATGTCCATTGAGTCAGGGATGCTATCTGATCATCTCTTCCTCTACTGCCCACTTCCTTTGCCTTCAATCCTTCGCAGCATCAGGGTCTTTTCCAATGAGTCAGCTCTTTGCATCAGGTGGCCAGCATATTGGAGCTTCCACATCAATCCTTCCAATGAATATTCAGGTTTGATTTCCTTTAGGATTGACTAGTTTGATCTCCTTGCAGTCCAAGAGACTCTCAAGAGTCTGCTCCAACACCACAGTTCGAAAGCATCAATTCTTTGTTGCTCAGCCTTCATTGTGGTCCAACTCTCAAATGTGTATACGACTCCTGGAAAAACCATAGCTTTGACTAGACGGACCTTTGTCGGCAAAGTGATGCTTCTGCATTTTAACACACTGTCTAGGTTTGTCATAGGTTTCCTTCCAAGGAGCAAGCATCCTTTAATTTCATGGCTGCTTATTACCAGGTCATTCTGAGGACTCAAGATGATGTATACATAAGGCACCAAGCACAATGCTCTGCAGTCAGAAAGCACTTAATAAATAACATTGCAAGTTGCTGTTTGTATTCATAAGCTTGTCCCTGCATTTCGGATCATCTGAGAATAATCATTAAAATTTATGACTGTTTTGAATTCTTAATATGTATGCCTAGCCAACTTTCATAAAGGTGACCTCTGCGTTACATGCATTTGCTCTTGTCTGACTTTGGTTTCCCTGGAGCAGGGGTAGACAGCCTCCTTGAGGGCAGATTCTATATCTGTTTACCTCGCCCCCACCCCCATTTCTTTGACCTTCCCCCTTGGTGCCCACCACAGTCCTTTGTAATGAGGGACACTCTATTTGAGGGATTAGTTACTGAACAATTTCTAATAAGGGAGCAGTTTCTGGGTGCCCTGTTCCCTTAGGACTTTGTGAGTTGCTATCTCTGTTGGCTCTATTAAGCTATTACTAGCATAAAAGAAAAGTGTTTTCTTAATCTCTTGTGATTGCACATACATGGGAAAAACACGTAAGAGAAACTGCTGGAGATAAAGGCACATCCCAACTGTCAACCTCCTTCGGCGGCTGTCTGGACATGAATGAATGATATTTATACTGCTGCATGATAGTGACACTACCAGAAGATAAGGAGACATTGGTTTTAATTAAAGTTGCTTAAAAAGGCAAACTCTTTTAGCTTAAATATTTTCATGAGCTGGTGCATATCTGCATAGACATAAACAGAGCTGTGAATATCTGTGTCAGAGATAAACAGTTCCCTCACAGTGCTGCTGTCTCCCCACCCCGCCCTGCTCCCCGTGGGTCCCGGGGATCCAGGGTTGGGACCACCGAGTGGCCTTGTTTTAGATGGCAAGGGATGAGGAGAGGGTTCATCCTGACCAGCCATTTCCAGCCTTGGGTGACGGGGAAGGCGCTGCTCCGGACAACAGAATCATTCCTGAGATATCCAAAAGTGTGTTTTTCAGCAGCTTCGCAGAACTGTTAAGTCGTTTTGTTAAAATATAGTTGCTGTACAATGTTATGTTAGCTTCTGGTGTAAGGTGATTCAGTTACACGCGTGCATACATTCTTTTTCATATTCTTCCGCATTGTGGTTCATCGCAGAATGCTGAATGCAGTTCACTGGGCTGTGCAGTGGTGGTGGTGGTGGTTTTGTCAGTAAGTCATGTCCGACTCTTGCCACCCCGTGGACTGGGACCTGCCAGGCTCCTCTGTCCATGGGCTTTCCCAGACAAGAATACTGGAATGGGTTGCCATTTCCTTCTCCAGGGGGATCTTCCCGACCCGGGGAGCCAACCCGCATCTCCGGCATTACAAACAGCCACAGGGAAGCCGTGCTGTGCAGCAGGCCCTTGGTGTCCGTTCTGTATGGAGTGGTCTGCGTCTGCTCGTTTGCCCCCCGCTGCCCCTTCCCCCCTTGCTAACCATGCTTGTCTTCACGTCTGTGCGTCTGTTTCTGTTCTGTTAGTACGCTCCCTTGTGTCATGCTTAGATTCCACGTGTAAGTGATGCCATATGGCATCTGTCTCCTCTGCCTTCACTGAGCATGCTAACCTCTAAGCTCATCCATGTTGCTGCATGTGGCATTAGTCCAGTCTTTTGTCTGAGCGGGATTCCCTTGAGTGCATGCAGTACGTCCTCTGTATCCGTTCATCTGTTGCTGGACGATTACATTGTCTCTGTAACTTGGCTATTGTAAACAGTGCTGCTGTGAACAGAGATCTTTTCAAATTATAGTTTTCTCTTTAGTATATTCCCAAGAGTAGGGCTGCAGGATCAATATGGCAACTCTACTTTTAGCTTTTTAAAATTGGCTCCACAGTGGCCACACCAATTTACATTCCCACCAACAGAGTGGGAGGGTTCCCTTGTCTCCATACCCTCTCCAGCTTTTAATGACGGCCATTCTGACGGGTGTGAGGTAACATCTCACTGTAGTTTCGATTTGCATTTCTCTAATGATCAGTGATGCTGTGCATCTTTTCACATGCCTGTTGGTCATCTGTATGTCTTCTTTGGAGAAATGTCTGTTTAGATCTTCTGCTCATTTTTTGTTATTGTGTTTTTTTTTTTTTTAATTATTGAGTTGTATGAGCTGTTTGTATATTTTGGGAATTAAGCCCTTGTCAGTCGCATCATTTGCAAAGATTTTGTCCCAGTCCGTAGGTTGTTGTTTTGTTTACGGTTTCCTTTGCTGTGCAAAAGTGTGTAAGTTTGATTAGGTCCCATGTGTTTGTTTTTGTTTTTATTTCTATTGCATTAGGAGACTGACCCAAGAAGGCATTGCTATGACTGATGTCAGAGAATGTTTTGCCTATGTGCTCTTCTAGGAGTTTTATGATGTCACGTCTTTAAGTCTTTAAGCCATTTTGAGTTTATTTTTGTGTGTAGTGTGAGGGTGAGTTCTAACTTCATTAATTTACATGCACCCATCCAGCTTTCCCAGTACTGCTTGCAAAGAGACTGTCTTTTCCCCATCATATATTCTTTCGTCCTTTGGTGAAGATTGGTTGCCCAAAGGTGTGTGGGTTTATTTCTGGGCTGTCTGTTCTATCCCAGTGATCCACATGTCTGTTTTTGTGCCAGTACCATGCTGTTTTGATTACTGTGGCTTTCAAGTCTGGGAGGATTATGCCTCCACCTAAGCTATAATATAAAGTTCTAATGCCTCTTGAGCTCCCTTGGACAAAACTAAAAATGCATTTGTCTGTAGTAGACCCATTCCTTTCTGGCATTTGTTGAAAGGTCATACATATTTAAGAGCAACTAACTGTCGGTGTTGGTGACAAGTGACGTATTTCAGAGTGTAATTCATGCCTTTCAGTAAATGTCAAGGGTTGGAAGGTATGTGCATATTTCTTTCAAAAATCTTCAGTAGTCACCCATTTAAGGCAATTTTCTGGGTAGGAAAAAACTTCTGAAGCTCTTTGGGGTTTTTTATTAAGGTGTAGGTTAACCTTGAAATTACAAGGTTTTGTGCCTTGCTGAAGAGTATATTATAGTTGAAGCACATATGTAACTATTATTGTTATTTTCATAATTTTTGTACTTAGCAAAGTAGTACTTGCTCACAGTAGAAAATCTAGAAAAAATAAAAACCACAAAGAGGAAAATAAACATAATTCATAAAGTTGTCATCTAGAGAGAACGACTAACTTTAGCTCCATTTTCTCAATTACTTTTGCATATATATAGAATTAGTCACAGTTTTAGACCGTGCTTATCCCTTAATGTTATACTATGATTATTTTTTCCCAATGAAAAATATTCTTTGAAATGACGATTTTCTGGTTTATAATATTCTAGCAGATGATTACACCATAATTTATTTAATCACTTCTTTCTTGGACTGGAAAGTTGCTTCTAATTTTTTCTTATATATGATGCTGTAATGAGTATCTTTTGCAGATAAATATTTGCCTACATCTCTGATTATTTCTTTGGGATTAATCCTTAGAAGTAGATTTGTTGAATCAAAGGCACCAATTCTTTGAATGTTTGATACCTCCTGCCATATTGCTTTCTAGAAAAACTTGTGATAATTTTTTTTGCAGTAGTAGAGTATTAAAATGTCTGCCTCTTTTTAGAAAGTGTTAGCTTTTTTGAATCCGTGACCCCTTGTTAGATGAAAGCTTCCGTTTTGATATTATCACCTATATTCATGTGATTTATTATCTCACAGTGTCTAGCTAACATTTTTCCTTATTGGTTTGTGAGTGTCTTGCATTATTTCTTTATTACAGATACTAGTAACTTATGGAACACTGACTGTGATAGTAAAAGTGGAAAGGTATGCAGAAACCTTCAGCAAAACAGGTTTTCCACTGAAATTTTCTCTGGGTTCGCTAAGTCTTAGTGTATCTATCATACGTCAGGTGTGTGTTGTGCGTTAGTCGCTCAGTCATGTCCGACTCTTTGCGACCCCACGGACTGTAGCCCACCAGGCTTCTCTGTCCATCATACGTCAGGTAGTCAAAATAAATTTGACCTACAGTGTTATGTAATGTGCTACGTTAGGCTCGGCTCTGCTCACAGGGAACAAAGACGGGATGTTTTCACAGACTGTCCCGGCAGCATATTAAGCAACTTCATTTTATGGGAAAGAATGATTGCTTCCTTCAGGTGATGCTGGAGTGCTCCTGCAGGAGGCATGGTTGAAAAACGAAGACTGTTCTCACTGTTCTCGTAATAGCCCAGCCTCTTGGAAGGAGACGTTTCTAGCTGGCGGACACGGCAGTGCCGGTCCGGCCTGGTGGCGCAGCCTGAACCTAACCCCCAGAGCACTTGGCCAGTGGAGGCAGCCCCGCCCTCGTCTCTGCTTCCCCACGCCCCCCACTCCCCTGCCTCCTTGAAGAGTACCTCAGTCTCATCAGAGACCCGTCTGCGAAAAGTGAGCGAGTAATCGGTGCAGCAGCACTCGCCTTTCCACTCTGCGGCTTATCCTAGAGCACTTGGGTGACTCAGATGGAGGGGGTCACCGCTTAGTGACACATCTGGCCTAACGGTCCTTGTTGAGTGTGTCCTGGGAGGCTGAGCAACGGGGAAACCCAGCAAGTCTTATTTCCACCTCTCCCTGAGAAATGACCTCATCTGTGCTGTTTTTGCTTAGTGGCGACGAAGGCAGAATGAGACCCGCCTCTGAATTCTTGGAGCCTGGTTAAGATCAGAGCAGGCCTGTAGCCCTGCAGTCTTTATATTGAAGTGTTGAGTGCCAGAGTGCTTGGCACAGTGTCCCAGCCACTGCTTCTGTGCCCCATTCAGATGGGCCAGTGTCTTCTATTTGTGATTCCTGTGTCCTTGTCTGGAATACAGCAAGTACTCCAAGTACTCAGTTACTTTATTGTTGTTGTTTATTCGATAAGACGTCCGACTCTGTTGCAACCCCATGGACTGTAGCCTACCAGTCTCCTCTCTTCAGGGGATTTGCCAGGCGGGAATACTGGAGTGGGTTGCATTTCCTTCTCCAGGGAGTCTTCATGCTCCAGGGATTGAACCAGCATCTCCTGCATTGCAGGCAGATTCTTTACTGCTGAGCCACCAGGGAAGCCCTACTCAGTTAATACTAGGATGCTGTTTGAATCCTAATATCAATTTGTCTCCTTGGAAGGACTGGAAAAGAAAGAATGTAATACCTCAATAGCTTCAGTTCGCAGCAGAGAAAACAAAAAGTTTGACAAAAAAAAGGTCTTCTCTAATCCACAAAGCGTTGAGCTTCTTAGAGAGGAATGTTAATGCCAGCCCCGAGTTGTACGCACACCAGCCACTAGGGTAGTAACTGGTTGTCAAGAGTAAATTGCAGTGAGCTTTGTTGTAAATAAGGTGACCAGTCTGCTCATCTCCACCAGATCCCCTTAGGGCTTCCACAAGCGTGAATCACGAGGAAGCACGGAATACTTAAGGTGCTATGCTCGCCTGGCACCCATTTATGCTACGAGGCGATCAGTGTCAGGCCAGATCCGCCATCACCTCAGGAGCAGGGGGCTTGGAAGGAGCAACCGAGAACCTCAAAAGTCTTGAAAGAGGGAAAAACAGAATCACAGCTACAGCTGTCATTTATGGGGCACTTATACTGCGTGTTTGGTGCTGAAATGGGCACTAATATTAATACATAATATCCTCTGATCCTTACAGTGATACTCTGAGTTAGGAATTGTCGTTCCCATTTCACTGACAAACCACCTGAAGTTAAGAGTGGTTAAGTGACTGTCTGAAGGTCACTTAGAGAGTTGGTGAAGTTGAGGCTGGAGACTCCAGTGGAGATGGTCACAGGCACCGGTGGAGGAGACCTGCCAACTTCCCTCCATGCCCTTCCAGATTTTTTTTTTTTTTACTAATTATAAAAGTATTATGTATTAATGGTTAATAACAGCAACAAAAATCTTCAGTATATAGGAAGTAACATGAAAAAACCAGAACCATCTACCTTTACAGCTATACCCTATATCTACTCCCCGTAAGAGAAGGTGCGGACCCGATTCCTTATTGTCTTTCCTAGACTTTCTGGTGTTTTCGGCGAGGCAGGGGGAAGCCTCAAGCATAACCTGCTATCAACCTTGGGATTTGGCTGACCTTTTGTAGTAAAGGTGTGGAGAGATTGAGGGTCTGATAAGTACCCTTCAGAGGGCAGAAGGTTCTTCCGGAACTGCCACCTTTATCGGCGGGCCTCTGTGGATCAGTGTGAAAAAGTCTCTGGGAGCTGCAGTCTTCTCCCCGCCCCCACAGAGCGTCACCTTCAGATGAAGCTCATCGGAGGTGAAGACAGTGAACAAGCATTGGAAAAGAAGCTGGTGATGCGGCTTACTGATCCTCAGCCTGGCCCCAGGCTCACCCACACCTTGTGCCTTTAGTTTTGGCTGTTGCTTAGGTGATGTGTTCTTGATACCTAGTATGTAAGTTGGTTAGAAGTGGGTAACATGTATAAAATATCACCCCAGTGATGACCAACCCAGACAGCGTATTAAAAAGCAGAGACATTACTTTGCCAACAAAGGTCCGTCTAGTCAGAGCTATGGCTTTTCCAATGGTCATGTATGGATGTGAGAGTTGGACTATAACGAAAGCTGAGCACCGAAGAACTGATGCTTTTAAACTGTGGTGTTGGAGAAGACTCTTGAGAGTCACTTGGACTGCAAGGAGATCCAACTGGTCAATCCTACAGGAAATCAGTCCTGAATGTTCATTGGAAAGACTGATGCTGAAGCTGAAACTCCAATACTTTGGCCACCTGATGCGAAGAACTGACTCATTTGAAAAGACCCTGATGCTGGGAAAGATTGAAGGTGGGGGGAGGAGGGGGCGACAGAGGATGAGATGGTTGGATGGCATTACCGACTTGATGGACATGAGTTTGAGTAAACTCTGGGAGTTGGTGATGGACAGGGAGGCCTTGCGAACTATAGCCCATGGGGTTGCAAAGAAACAAACACGACTGAGTGACTGAACTGAACTGAAGTGATGATCAGGAGTGGTTTCTTAATACTCACTGCTGTGTACTTCGGCTTTCATGCCCTGATGGAGAGAGTAGAGTTTTATTCTCTCTTCCTATTTTATCTTCAGGAAGTCAGTCCATATTTTCTTAAAATGGACTAGGCTATTGTTACTATGAAAGAAGAGAAGTAAGTTCGAATTGTTCTGAAATTCAGAATATTCTAACCAATCCAGTGGCTTTAATTTTTTAAGTATAGAACCCCAGCCAAAAAAAATTCTAACATGAAAAACCAATGTATAAGACAGATTAAGGTGCAAATTCTAACCTGTAGTTATCCTGAAATAGTTGCACAGAACTAGGGCTCTGCTTCGTCTGTAGTGTGAAAACCACTGATTTAGTCCAAGCCTCTTGATTTGGGAGATAGGAGAATCGAAGTTCAGAGCACTCAAGTGACTTGTTCAAGGTCACACAGCTGGTTATTTGGAGTGTTGAGAAGGAGATAACATCTCAAAAGTGTGATCTTCCTTAAAGGTAAAGACACAGGCCAAGTCTGGTTGTTCCCCCAACCAGAGTTAGACAAAAAAATAAGATAAGCTAGCTAAAACAGCCCCCCTCGGGCTTCCCTGGTGGTCCAGTGGCTAAGACTGAGCTCCCAATGCAGGGGGCTTGGGGTTGATCCCTGGTCAGGGAAATGGATTCCATGTGCCCCAACCATGAGTTCGAATGCTGCTACTAAAGATCCGGCATGCTGCAACTCAGAGCTGGTGCAGCCAAGTGAATAAATAAATAAGATACAGATTAGGTCATAATGGCAGTTATAGCACATGATGATTTCCAACTCAGCAGAATTTTGAGAACTCCTGCCCCTTGACATTCTACGGGCAGCTCTGTTGGTGGTCAGCATAGCATACTGTGGGCAGGCTGGATCCATGCACTCAGAGGGTTGGATTCTGGAGCAAAGATGCCTGTGTTCCTTCCCATCTCCTCCCTTCCTTTTTAACCATGGACAAGCTGCTTGATTTTTCTCAATTTCTCATCTGAAACATGTGCCAGCTTCAGAAGCGTGTGTGAGAGTGGAGTGGGATGCTGCCTCCGAGCACTGGCCAGGTGCAGATGGATGCCTGATGGCGGCTGGGTGCCAGGCTGGTGGTAGCGGTGGTGGGGGTGCTGGTTCCAGCTGTGCCCGTAGTTGAGGCAGAGGGGATGGCTGCGCTGGCATCTCCCCGCTCACTCTCTGATGCTTGATGCCCTGTCCGTATCGTACCTTTCTGCTCCAGCCTTCCCCTTGGTGAAATGGGAAAGTGGTATCCCCACTCAGCTGAGCTAAGGGCCATTCATGAATGTCTTTTTTTTTTAATCATCTTTTTAAAAAGTTTTTAATTTTTTAATTGAAGTAGTATTCTTGCCTGGAGAATCCCGTGGACAGAGGAGCCTGGCATGGGGTCGCAAGAGTAGGACACGACTTAGCAACTAAACCACCACCGCCATAGTTGGTTTATAATGTGTTAAGTGACTCAATTATACGTGTGTGTGTGTTGCTGCTCAGTCACTCAGTCATGTCCGACTCTTTGTGACCCCCTAGACTGCAGCACACCAGGTGTCCCTGTCCTCCACTATTTCCTAGAGTTTGCCCAAGTTCATGTCCATTTAATCAGTGATGCCATCCAACCCGGAGAAGGCAATGGCACCCCACTCCAGTACTCTTGCCTGGAAAATCCCATGGACGGAGGAGCCTGGTGGGCTGCAGTCCATGGGATTAGGAAGAGTCAGACACGACTGAAGTGACTTAGCAGCAGCAGTAGCAGCAGCAGCCATCCAACCATCTCATCCTCTGTTGCCCGCTTCTCCTTCAGCCTTCAATCTTTCCCAGCATCACGGTCTTTTTCCAATGAGTCAGCTGTTTGTATCAGGGAGCCAAAGTATTTGAGCTTCAGCTTCAGCATCAGTCCTTCCGATAAATATTCAGGGTTGATCTCCTTTAGGATAGACAGGTTTGATCTCCTTCCTGTCCAAGGAACTCTGAAAGAGTCTTCTCCAGCATCACAGTTCAAAAGCATCAGTTCTTCAGTGTTTTGCCTTCTTTATGGTCCCACTCTCACATCCATACATGACAACCGGAATAGATACATACATATCTTCTTTGTCGTATTCCCCTTCCTGGTTTATCGCAGAATGTTGACTATAGTTCCTGGTGCTACGCAGTGGGACCTTGTTTGTCCATCCTGTATGCGCCACTTTGCAGCTGCTAATCCCAAGCTCCCAGTCCACCCCTCGCCACCCCCACCCCTTGGCAGCCACTGGTCTATTCTCTATGTCGCTGACTCTGTTTCATAGCTTAGATTCCACATATGTGTGGTAGCATATGGCATTTGTCCTTCTTTTTTTGACTTCATTTATTATGCTGGTCTCTAGCTGCATCCAGGCTGGCTGCAAATGGCATCATCTCATTCTTTTTTTTTTATGGCCGAGCAGTATTCCTCTGTGACTATGTACCATATCTTCTTTATGCATGAATGTCCATGTTGACCTTTGATGATTCAGTCCTCGCTGTTGCCCACTGGTTCCCCCAGCTCACTAGCACTAGCATGCTGGCAGTGTGGTCTCTCTGTAGACATTTGTTGATGGTGGTGGTGCTGCTGTGCCAGCAGAAAGGGAGAGCCCCCGGGCAGGGCTCCCCTCACTCCCTGCCCCCAGCGCTCTTGAACCCCCCTTTCACCAGCCTACCGAAGCCCTGTGCTCCCTCCCCTTGAACGTGCACCCTACTCTCCTTTCTCCAGCCCCTACACCTTGGACTTTGGTTCTCTGTTCACCCTGAATTCTCTTCCAGGAAGTTTCCTGGTCAGACCGTCAGGTAGTCAGTCACCCAGTACCTACCTCTACCTGGATGCACACTCAAGACAGACACAGGCAAGCCTTCCTCATTGCAGCTGGGGGACACTGTCCCGGACTCAGAGAACACACCCTCAGCCGCATGTGCCACTCACTGTGAACTCTTCAAGGGGGCATAACCTGAGGCCAGGAGGGGATTGGAGGAAGAACGTGGATGCCCCATCAAAGTGCGCGGCTGGCTCTTTATAGCAGTTGTGTAACAGGCAGCAATCATGAAAGCCAAGGGGCATGGAGAGAAGAGACAGCAGTCAGCAGAGGTCGTTGTCTTCTCCATAACATGGGATTTTGTGTGTGTGTGTATGAGCGTGTGTGCACCTCTGTGGCAGACTGGGAGCTGTTCTTCAGATAACAGAGACAGCAGGCCGTGAGCTCTTTTTAGCAATAACTTAGTGGCTGGAAATAGAAAATTGGTGTCTGTAGCTGGAAAATACTCTTTTCAGATACCATGTGGAGCAGTAGTTCTCAGAGTGTGATTCCTGAATCCCTAGCAGCAGCATCACTGGGTGTTTGTTTGACATGCAGGTTCTTTGATCCCACCCCAGACCTACTAGACCTCTGTGGGCGTCTTTGGGGTTGGAGGCCAAGAAATCTATGTTTTAACTATATCCCCTTTCCCCACCAATTCTGATATGCTAAAGCCAGAGAAACACTGACCCTAGAAATTATCTCCTGATCCATCACCCAGACCATCGCTTTGATTAGGAAGGTGGTCTCGGATTTTTTAAACCTAGATTACATCCTGGCTCTTGATTCGTCTTTATTCTGAGGCTGAGTGTGTCCAGATCAGAAGGAGTAGGTGTGTCTGGTCAGATGTCCTTTGGTGAAAAAGTATCCATGGTTTATGGATAAGTGACAGAGGGTTAACTAATACCTTTTTCTAAATGTATTTCTAACATTTTAACCAGAATGTTAAAAAATATATATGTATTATCTACTCAGAATATAACAGAGCAAATTCTGTTGTTGGTTTTTCTGTGTTTAAGGAGATGTGTTGTAGCTTCCACTAAGATGCATTTTATGAGTAATAAATACTACAGGTGTACACCAACAGTATTTTTCACTGACTCTCGATTTCTGTCTTTCGGATATCAAATACAGTTCTGTTAGTACTAAACTTTGCATTTTGTCACTTTCTCTTTCCTTACGGGAAATCACGGCCTATAGCTATCGAATAAAAACCAATGTTTAAGCATTTTATGATGCTCCATATAATCTTTAGAGATACCTTGGATGCTGCAAAATAAGAGTTAATAGTCACAGTGTATAACTACTAAAGGATAATTCTCAAATTGGAAGAAAATAAATTATCGGCTATAGACAATTAGATGAGTGAAAATTTGGGGACTGAATACATGAAGGCCCTTTCTATGATTTTGAGGATTCCAAGTGTGAAACAGAAGACCCTGGACTCCAGATTCTTTTAGCTTAACTAGATTTGAGCTATCCTAGTATGAGCAACTCTAGAACATGCGATGAGTGGATTTACCAACTTCTTAGTAGATAATCCACATTAAATATTCTTTCAGTATACTTTCTGGCTGAATGTTTATAGTTTCCCAAGGAAATGATTAGAACTCTGGAACTTGTAGTCAGGAAACCTGAAATTTAATCAAGACTATACTGGAATCTGTAACTTTGGGCAACTCTCTTATTGACTAACTGGGCTTTAAGTTTTTATATATGTGTCTTTCTTTTACTCTATAAGATGAAAAATGTTGGTTTAGATAAACAATGCCTGTTTTACCTCCACTGAAAGAAAAATAATTTTTACCAACATAATGGAAATCAGACAGAGAAGGCAATGGCACCCCACTCCAGTACTCTTGCCTGGAAAATCCCATGGACGGAGGAGCCTGGTAGGCTGCAGTCCATGGGGTCACTGAGTCAGACATGACTGAGCGACTTCCCTTTCACTTTCACTTTCATGCACTGGAGAAGGAAATGGCAACCCACTCCAGTGTTCTTGCCTGGAGAATCCCAGGGATGGGGGAGCCTGGTGGGCTGCCGTCTATGGGGTCGCACAGAGTCAGACACAACTGAAGCGACTTAGCAGCAGCAGCAGCAATGGAAATCAGAATAAAAATAAGATGCAAACTAAATTTTCAAGCTAGATTTTGCTAATCTGAACAAATTTCATATGCCTTTTAATAATTTTTATTATAATCTTTCCAGAATCTGAATGTGCTTAGGAAAAAAGAAACTACGGCAAATTAATTCTTTTGAATTAATAATAGAGAAGGTGATCTTTAAAGTTAAGAGGACGAGTTTCATGTTAGTTTTGGTTTTAAATAAACATCCTTGATCAGGAACTTTTCTCAGTCTATTTCCCCCGTAAGCATGCTGACAACGTTACTGCTTAGATTGTAACATTTACATAAACTGGGTCATTAACTGATATTTTTGCATTTTCAGTTAGGTTATGGCTACTTTCTTTTTTGTATTCTTAAAATGAAAAGTATAATCCTGTTTTTTCTTACAGTGATCCGTATGTGAAACTTTCATTGTACGTAGCAGATGAGAATAGGGAACTTGCTTTGGTACAAACAAAAACAATTAAAAAGGTAAGTGGTCCATCCTTAATTAAACATCATTTAAGTCATAATTTAATCTGATTTAATTATGTCTTTGGGCTTTGTAGATGTTTTTGTTTTAAGCTGGCAGTATTTTTATTTTAAACCTCTCTTAGTATGAAATCTATAAATTCAGCAGAGATCAAACTTTTCAATATTAATCTAAGACACTGATTTTGGCTTTTAGTTAAGTGCATACATGCTCAGTCGTGTCTGATTCTTTGCGACCCCATGGACTCGGTAGCCCGCCAAGCTTCTCTGTCCATGGAGATTCTCCAGGCAAGAATACTGGAGTGGGTTGCCATTTCCTCCTCCCGGGGATCTTCCCAACCTAGGGATCTCACCCAGGTCTCCTATATCTCCTGGATTGGCAGATGGATTTTTTTACTATAAAAGCAGTATTCAAAGAAGCATTGTTACCAGTAGCAGTTTTTTTCCCTGCAAAGAATAAAGCAAAACATGGATTTGTTCTTGTTGACTTGTTAGTTTATGAAAAGAAATTTAAAGCCATTTAAAATATATTTAATGAAATGGAGTGGCTTATGGATTTGGTAGGAACACAGGGAATGGTTTAACTTGAAATAGGTATTACCAAAGGAAGCAAAATACTTGCTTAGCTACATGAAAACAAATAAAAAATATTAACAATAAAACTATATGTGTATGTGTGTGTGTGTGCTTCCCTTTTCTAAATTTTGCACGCATGATCTCATTAGATTTGTTTCCATAATTATGCCTTAAGTCATATTTCTGTGTTTTTATATGCATCTATAAAATACATTAGAACATAGATTTATATCTATACTTATATCTTAATTCATCTACTCCATGTTTTTGTGTGTGTCTGTTAAATCATATATTTACCGCATATTCGGGGCGTTTATTGACGACGCATGTTTTCTACCAAAAGTACTGGTCTTATCTGTGCTGCAGTAGTATTTATGGATCCCCGTTATTTTTCCTTCCCCATCTTTGTGGGGTAAACGGTCTAATACACCCAGTGATAAGCAATTCCTGGAGTGTGCGAGGGCTTTTAAAAAATGGTAAGTCTTCCTGCTATTGTGTAGACGCCCGGGGTCTGTTGCCAGGTCATTTTGTGAAAGGAAGAGACAGCAGTCTAGCGTGTCTCCCACCTGGCATTCCGACTGGGCACTGAAAATCTGGAGAGTTTGGAGAGCAGGGGCCGGTATTTTGATGGGTGGGGAGGATTCCTGCGAAGGACGGAGGCCATTGTTCCCTGTTGGGCGCTGTCGCCGGGCGGGGGAGGCAGCCGGGGACCTGGTTGTCGGCGGGACGCAGAAGGAGCAGAGAACCGGAGCCGCGATCAGGGGGTACTGAACCGCGTTTCCTCCCCAGGGGAGGGCCCCCTCCTCCGCCCCACGGGAGAGGGCTGCGCTGTGTGCCCGGCTCGGTTAGTATTTCTCTGTGGCGCGGGGTGTTGAAGAACCGTTTGCATCATCCTCTGCTCCTCGTGGGCGGGTGCCCGGCGCTGCACGCGTTCTGTGGCCTCACCTGTCTGCTCCCAACCCCACCTGTCCTCTGCCTCTCCCCCCTCCGCGTCTCCCCGGAGCGGGGCTCCTGGCCCCCTGCAGCCCCCGCAGCCCCGGGCTTGCAAGCACCTCTCTCCTTCCTCCTGCTCGCTTTCACTCATTTCCATCCCAGGCTCCATCCGGAACTAGAAGCGTGAGCCCCTTTTATTTAGGGTTAGATTTCCCCCTTGAGCTGTGGGTGGGGAAATTGCTGACTCTTTTTCTTTAATGCCATTTCAGTGTTGTACGCATCCTATGCTTATTTTTTATGATGCTTTGAGTTGTTATTATTTTGCTGTTTCTTGCACTAGTTTTTACAGAAAGATAGATGGATAAAGGCAAATATCATTCTAACTTAAAAATCTCTGTAGTCCTTGGTGAGGGGGTGATTTTTCAGTCTCATTTTTACATACAGTTTTTGAGAGATGTGTTCCTTTCAGAGCATAATGTTTGTCCAAATGCACAAACACATGTGTATATGTAGTCTTCCAGAGTATGTTTCATCTTAGTTTCAAAGGCTGTTTGGCAGTCTTATCTTTTATCAAAGCTTAGGACAAAAGTGTACTCTCCATGACCTTGTGAGATGTATGCTTATGTGGATTGCTATGCAGATGGATGGATGGATGGATAGGTGAATGGGTGGATGGGTGTGGATGGACAGAAAAGAGGATTGAAGTACACGGGTGGGTGAATATTTGTAAACCTAGTTATTTAGGGAGAAAGAGTTCACTTTTGGTTTATAACTGGCAGGATTTTTGCATGTTATGTAATCTGATCATCAATATTGTTCTTTATAAAATAGTCCTTAGATTTCAGTATTTGTGTAAATAGTGACTACTGTCACCCTTCTGCCACCTGCTTCATGATTCTCCAAAACAGATTTGTAGCAGGTTAAGGGAAGTGAAAAACGTCCATTTCTTCTTGATTACAGAATTATATCAATGTTAATTCCTTGAAGAACACCTTAATGTCCACGGTGATGGCTCTTTGTAGGCCTCTGACATTGTTCTTTCTGGTTGATGGCATGAAATTTATGGTTTCTTATCCGTTTCATATATACATCCCCTCTCCATCTAGTTTGGTATATAGAATAGTCTCGGATAACTTAAATGCTTCTTTAATGGCCATTTTGAAAATCTCTTAGCTATGTTTTTAGTGAAAAAAAAAAAAAAAGTTTAAGCAAATATGTGGACTGCACTGTACCAGTAACTGTTAACGTTCCAAAGACTGTAAAAGAAATTACAAGATGATTTCTCTTCCAGACGCTGAACCCAAAGTGGAATGAAGAATTTTATTTTAGAGTAAGTTTTTCTTTTCTTGGGGTGGGGGATCATAATTGTTATTGATAACTAGATTGATATATTATCTCAACAGACTCACTGAATTACAGCTATTAAATTTTTATTGAGATTCCTTTTAAGATGAGAAAAGGTTAGGTAGCTTTCTAGTGTATCCCAAATTTTCAGAAACTATAACTAGTGGTAACAAAATCTGGACTTGTTTCATTTGGGGATCTTTGAGGGAAACAAAAAGGAAGTTACCCAAATAGCAAAGTTTAGCTTTCCTATGCAAATTTTTCTTTAAAAAATAAAGTAAAATTAAAACAGTAGCTTAATTATTTCAGTAAGGTATAAGCTCAATAGAAGCAGCATGATTAAAAAGAAGCCTGAAATTTACTAATCATGTTCCAATTTGGAAAGAAAATTTTTACAATTCAGATATTAAGTGTGAGCATATGTGTGTAATAGAAAACTACATCTGAAGTTTAAATGTCACCAAATTAGGTAAAATTTCCTCAACCTTTTATATTTAATATCTAGAAGAGCTACATGTAGAAATGACTAAATTCTGTAAATTAATGGAAATTACTTTTCAGTGAGCTTATGTGGTCATTGCTTTTTTTGGGGTATTAAAATTTTGAAACTATTAAGCTGCTCAGTTATTTAATGGAAAATATGTCTTTTTCTCTTCAAGATGAATTAATTTTAACTGTCTGAATAGCTGTGTTATTAAAAACTACTCTGCCTCCAGAAGTATTCTAGATAAGATCTTCTGAGTGGTATAGATTCCCAAAGCACAGTATTACCATTAGACTGATGGTGATGGCCCTGATTTCTTCCTTTCAGTCACAACGATATTTTATATGTTTTATGTGCTCCGAACATAGATCACTGTATACGACATCTGTTTTCTGTTATGTTCAGAGCTAAAATATGGCACTGATATTTGAATACTTGGTGAGCTCCTATGTCTAGCCTCTACTGAAACTGAGGGACACATGGGCTTGTACCCGGTTTCACTACCAGATGTATTTTTAAATTACTTGGTGAAAGACTGAAAATGTAAGGGGGCAGATAGAAGTTGTTGGCCTGTAACTAACTCTCAGATACAGCTTTCCATTTGTAACACTCCACACTACTTAGGCGTCTTTCAGTTTGAGGGAAACAAAAATTAAACACCTTGGCCACATTTCTATAAATTTTAGTACTTTCAAGATTTTTTTCAAGTTGTATTAGCCCTAAAGATATGTAAACTTGATTTGGCAGAGGGGAAGGAGGCGTATTTAAAAATTTCTTTGTCCCGTTCATTGAACAAATCTTTATTGAGTGCCTACTGCATCCCAGCCCCTGTCACGGCGTGTGGACCCACTGGTCCGCAGTACAGCCCTTCACTGAGCTTTCAAACAGACACTACCCACCCTCTGCCCCCGCCGCGCCCGCCTGGCCCATCTGCTTGCTCCATCACCAGGTTAAGAGCAAGCCGAGGGGTCAGGAGCACAAGCCGTGTTCTCTGCACCATCAAGTGTTCTTTCCTTCGCTTCTCCCTTCTGAGACAGCTGAGGCTTAGTGATGGGTGACCTGGGTCCCATCTCCAGCTCTGCCACTGACAGCCCTTCTGACCCTGGAAAAGCCATCTGAGGACTCACACTCCCCACGGGCTCTGCTAGTGAGAGAGGAGTCCTTACTTAGGAAGAGTGTTTCCAGGATTTATGTACAGTGATAGAAATGAGAACACATTGCACCTGACACTTGGGTCTGAAGGATGACTCCTGCTATTTCAGTGAGGTTTGGGGAAAGAGAAAGAAACAGAAAGACACCACAAGCCCAGGGGCTCTGACGACCCTGCCATTGCTGGAAGAGGGGCCATCTTTGATTTCTCTTTTCTCTAATGGCTCCAAGTGTGGGCTCTGTAGACGCTTGGGCCAGGCCTGGTGGAGCTCCTGGTTGCCCTGCATACTAGCTGTGGGCTCTTGGACAAGTTACTTTACCCTCCTGGTCTCAACTCCTCATTTGTGAAATTGGAGCAACAGTTGTATACATCATAGGGGTGCTTTGAGAATAAATGAGACATATGTTTTGATATTTAATAAGGAGATAGTGCCTAAAAAGCATGCACACAGTGGTAAATAGCTGCTTTTTACTATTTTCTTCATGATTTTTGATCGTTGCCTAAGAAATTTTCTTAGAAGTAGACCTTTATGAGGGTGTAGCTTTGGTGTGCAGGCATGGGGGTGCCTTTTTAGGGGAGGTTTAGGAACTGTTAAAAACCGTATAGAAGTATCCTTTCTTATGTTAGAAAAGCAGCGCCTAAAACCATTTTCTTCTTCTGATATGTCTAAATATTAGGCATGGAATAATATAGAAGTCAATAATAGAAAACTTAGTAGATAGAAGAGCAGGTTGTTTACATTGTACAATGATTTAAGTGCATTATGAAGTATTTTATTCTTTCAGTCCCTTACTTCATTCCTTGGAATTATTTCTGCCCATTTAAAGCATATTATTTCTGTCCCTTATAGGTAAACCCATCTAATCACAGACTCCTGTTTGAAGTATTTGATGAAAACAGACTGGTAAGTGGGTCCTAATTTTTAATTTTAGCTTCATTAAAAAAAAAACAAACAATATTTTAGAGCACCATACTTTAGAAATCTGTATTTATGTTGTACTTCTGTCAGTATACATGTCCCTCAAAAAGACCATTTTTGTCCCATTACTCGCTTAATGTTCATAATGATCAAGGCCATTACTCATGTAAATGACCCTTCTAGGGTTTTTATGTATAAGTCAGACTATGTGATGGTGACACGTTCAGTATTTGGGAAAACAAAAATCTAATTAACAGTATACAGCAAAAAGGTAATATATTTAACAGGTAAAATTAAGAAATACTTCGATTGAAAGTACCTTCAAAGAACCAGAGATATGCCTGAGGCATCAATTTGCTGCAAATAATGTAAGGTCCGTCTAGGCAAGGCTATGGTTTTTCCTGTGGTCATGTATGGATGTGAGAGTTGGACTGTGAAGAAGGCTGAGCGCCAAAGAATTGATGCTTTTGAACTGTGGTGTTGGAGAAGACTCTTGAGAGTCCCCTGGACTGCAAGGATATCCAACCAGTCCTTCCTAAAGGAAATCAACCCTGGGATTTCTTTGGAAGGAATGATGCTAAAGCTGAAGCTCCAGTACTTTGGCCACCTCATGTGAAGAGTTGACTCATTGGAAAAGACTCTGATGCTGGGAGGGATTGGGGGCAGGGGGAGAAGGGGACAACAGAGGATGAGATGGCTGGATGGCATCACGGACTCGATGGACGTGAGTCTGAGTGAACTCCGGGAGATGGTGATGGACAGGGAGGCCTGGCGTGCTGCGATTCATGGGGTCGCGAAGAGTCGGACACGACTGAGCGACTGAACTAAACTGATAGATGGATACTAGGTAGCTGTATATTTTGTGTGTGTGTATAAAACTGATACAACTTAGATTTCATTTTAGAAATGGAATTTCAGAAGCAAATCTGGCTTAAAGTACTTTGCCAAAATTAACTCCCTAGAATGTATACACCAAGTACTCACAAGGCAAGGTTTGCATCTATGAAAACGAATATTATCATGATACATACAAACTTTTAATGTACTCTCAGAAGTGGTATTGAGTTGACCATAAAGTTTGTTTAGGTTTTCCTGTAAGGTGTTATGGAAAAACCTGAAAAAACTTTTTGGCAAACCTTATAAGTGAGTGTAGTTGTTGTACACAAATCTGGTTTTGAGTTCCTGAACTCAGTGTCCTGAAACTTAATGTCCAGTCATCCCTCAGTCTCCATAGGGGGCCTGGTACCATGACTCCTGCAGATACCAAAATCCGAAGACCCTGAAGTCTCTAATATAAAGTGGTGTAATATTTGCATATAACCTAAATACATTCTCCTGTATGCTTGAAATTTATCTCTAGATTACTTACGATACCCAAATACAGGGTAAATGCTATGTAAATAGTTGCCTGTATGAGGCAAATTCAAGTTTTACTTTTTGGAACTTGCTGGAATTACCCCTTTTCCCCAATACTTTTGATTCACAGTTGGTTGAATCCATGAATGTAGAACATAGATACAGAGGTTTAACCATATATCATTTGCTTAAAATAAACATCCTTATGAACACTTCTTTTTGCAGAATTCAACTGGAACTACCTGAATAGCTTGAGTTTAATCGAATATTTGATCTGAAGGAGACTTACAATATCTCATTTAATGTCCTGTCCTTGCAAATGAGAGAACTGAGGTCTAGAGCCCTTTTGTAATTATGTAACTGCTAGTCTCTCAAGTCTCAGGCCAGTGGCGGTGAATTTGTTGTTGTTCAGCCGCTAAGTCATATCCATCTCTTTTGCAACCCCATGAACTATAGCCCGCTAGGCTCTTCTGTCCATGGGATTTCTCAGGCACGAATACTGGAGCGGGTTGCCATTTCGTTCTCTAGGGAATCTTCTCAACCCAGGGGTCAAACCCACATCTCCTACATTGGCAGGCGGAGTCTCTACCGCTGAGCCACCAGGGAAGCCAGTGGCGGAGAATAGCCAAGCCTTAACCCTTAGAGTGGAACTTGGGAGCATATTTGATCTCCTTTGCCTGGTATTACTCTCCAAATTAGAAAATCAGCAGATGTTGGCCCACCATCCTGATAGCTTTTTCTATTAAAATATGTAGATTTTCAGTGGCTTTGCATCGAGCTTGACATTTTATACCTTAGGTGACCCTTAGTAGTACTGAATCGCTAAATCACTTTTGCTCTGTGTATGAAGTTATTTTCTTGTTAAATCCAATGAGAAATTCTGCTTGAGAGTACAGTTCTTGGCACTCCATCTCTTATCCAGAAAACACTGAATTCGGCAAAGGTTCAGTGAGTAACAGTAAGTCCCTGGAGATACACATGCAGCCAGGGACCAATTCTTCCTTTCTCATTTATTGAGTATAATAGCACTTGAAGGTGAAGAGAGGGTCAACACTGTGGAAGACTTGCCTCCTGGCAGGTGGGTTTTAACTCACTATTTTTCTTCTATTAAAAGAAATGCACTGTAAAAATTTTTGTTTTCCGTTTCCATTATCTAAAAGAATGACTGTGGAGATGGCCTTGCCATGAGCCCTAAACTAGAGTTTCCAGCCCACAAGGGCTTTGAATGAATGCCAAGCTCTAAGAAATCCCACGTGAATGCAAATTTTATCTGAAAAATTGTGTTTTATGTACCGAGCTTTGCCCCAGGCCATCGGCAGTGTTGTTACTATGCAGTGAATGCTGCTGCTGGTGGTTTTTTTCTTTGTTGGCTATTAATCCAGCTAAGACAATACGTGACTGTAGTGGTGCTTGGCAGTTTTCGCGTTAAACAAACTGGCTTCCATTTCTCTCGTAGAGATCATTTTTGGCATTTAAAACCCATGCCTTTAGAAGACAGGTTTGAGTGCATGTAAACACAGGGTTAATCCTCCACACCCTGGACTCCAGAGCTGTTGACAGAATCATGCTTTGCAGATTTTAAAATAAACTTTTTGTCACTCTTTGCAGCTTGGTATTCCCCCTTTGCCCCCCATCATTTTTTTTTATTCCCTCCTAAATAAACCTCTTTTTTAAAATAACGGATGTTTCTGGCTCACAGAAAAGAGTATGTTTAAAGCACACAGAATATATCCAAATTAGCTACAAGTCCGATGACAGTTTTTTGAACATGGACTTTCACTTTTATTACTTAGGTCCTTTCTGGCCCTTCAAAAGCAACAAGATTCTCTGTTTGTAACCCAACTGGGGTGATCCTGCTGACTTCTTACTGGAAAAGAGTCAGCTCCAGGCAGCCTTTTTTTCTGCATGGTATTTAAGTTAATTTATTACAAAAGCCACAAGCAACAGGCTTTTTCAACTGTCTTCCCCCCCCCTTTTTTTTTTGAGTGGGGGGATGTTGTTTTTTTCTCCTATCTGGCATACAGGGGGGAATGTTTTCTCCAGCTGGGTTTCTTTCCTCTGGCACTGCCGTATCTGAGAATCATATTATGTGTGAGATTGTGTCCCCCGCCCTCCCCATCTTTCAAATAAAAAACATGTCGTGGTAGCCAGAGGCAGACCCCAACTGGCAGTAAGTTGTTCGCCCCCCTCCCTCCACTCAGCTATTTTGTTACTTGTAGATCATGGTCTAATTATTTAGCGTTAAAGGGACACGCATTCTGTGGGGTGTGTAATCGTATTTATAGTACGTTTTATTAGTTTGCATTCCATCGTGGTAGTGTGGTGATATCATATGTAAGCGGGGCGCGTAACATCCGATTGCTCCTGAAAGGCTTTTCCTGCAGCCCCTGCAGTTTCACTTGTCACTGTCGGGTTCGATGGGAAGGGGGCTCCTCTGTGTGCTTCTGCCTTGGGTGCCAGTTCCTCCGCATCGGTGAGACAGCGCCCGGGTGCCCAGCTCGGTTTGGAAAGAACTGTCCGGTGAGCGCGCTGCGCTGAGATTTATAGCCGCACGGCTCGGACTGTGTTTGCTGCCTTAGTCAGCTGTGAGAGCTCCCCGCTGGGGCCACTCCTGTCTGATGGAAAAGCAGCAGCTGGGAAGGTGCTGTTTCAGGCTCTTGCTGTTAAAAAAAAATGAGAGCGAGAGGGGGAAGAAAACTCCACTAAGTCCAGAAGCTGGCATTGGAGAGGGAGACCGCGGTCATGTGGTTCCGGCCACCCTACCCTCTGTCACAGTGCGGATGAGAGCTTTCTGCTCTTATCCAATCATGCCTGGAATGCCGCTTGCCACTTGGGTTATTTCTGCTATCTGCCGCCCTTGGTGCCGCAGTGCTCACGCTTTGGCAGATGGAACGCTTTTCCTTGGAGTTCGTGTCTTTGGGGTTTGACTGCTGGCAGCGCCGGGCCTGTTGTTGCTGCTCGCCCTGTCCCTCCCTGGCCCTCTGGGCACCATGGCCCATCGGCTTCGGTTTCATTTTGGCTCCTGCCGCAGCAACACAGCCCCCGAGTCGGAGATCCTAGACCAGGAGGGAGAAGACGACTTTTTCATGGCATTCCACACGCTCCCGCGGCGGGGCGGCGCGGTTGCGCTGGCCCCGAGCGGAGCGCGGGACGCGGGCCTGCGGGGAGGCGTGGGCGCGCTCAAGCGCAGCACGTCCATGTTCATTCCGCAGCTGCTGGGCCCCGTGGACGCGCGGCCCACGCGGAGCTCGTCCGTGCAGATCTCGCTGCAGCGCAAGGCGGCTGACGGCGCCCCCGACGACGGCGATGCGGGCACGGAGCCGCTGGGGGAGCCCCCCGAGGCCAAGAGCCTCGACGACGGCAGCGGCGATGGCTCCCCTCCCGGGGCGCCCGGAGCTCCGGGCCCGCAGCTCAATGGCACGTGCGGCCGCCGCCGAGCGCCGGGCCCTGACGGCCGCGAGGAGGCCGAGCCGCCAGCCGTGCGCATCCAACACCGCGCGTCCAGCGCCGATGTGCGCCCGGTGAAGCTGACGCCCTCGGGGGCTGAGGGCCAGGCTGGCCCCGCGGCGGCAGCACCCGAGCCCAGGCGCTGGTCCCTGCAGCACGTTCCAGACGCTTCTGGAAGCTCCGGGAAGCGCTGTTTTGTCTTCCAGCTGCAGCAGCCGCCAGCCGGTGGCTGCGGGCCCGCACCGGGCGGCGACTTCAACTTTGGCTTCACCGGCACCAAGGGGGACAGGTTGGTGAGGTATCCCCGAATCCGGCTGGAGAGGAGCAGCTCGTACCCCACGCAGCCCCGGGCCGAGCGCGGGAGTCCTCCGGAGGAGCGCGGCCACCCAGACCCCGAGGCGCCGCTGCGGGGCCGCAGGGTGGCTCCCGATGCCCACAGGACCGATGCGGCGGCCGAGAGGTCGCCACAAGGCCAGGGCTGCACGTTTAAGATCAGGCAGGATCAAAACGCGGGGCAGCAGCACTTCAGAATCCTCGTGACTCGGGGGCCCGAGGAAGCCCCCCAGAGTCCCGAGGAGGACGCCGCCGCGGCCGGCCCGGCTTCCACGGGAGCTGGCGCCCCGGTAAGTGAGCCTGTGATGCCGTGTGTCCGCAGGAGGAAGGGGCCGATTCTAGCCCAGCAGGCGTATTCTGCAGCGGAATTAAAATAAACAACATCCTCCTCCCTTCTGGGACTTTCCCTGCTTCGGGCCAGAGTAACTTAGTGTGTTTGGCCGGTTCTGGGTCCACGATTTGTGGTCCCGCCTTTGGTAGAAGTCCATGAAACTAGTTAGCCGATTTTAGAAAATATCGTAGCCTTAGGTCTTCAAAGTCACATAACTCTGTTTTGAAAAATCTGGACAACCCTTTCCCCCTCGTTTCCCTCCCTTCTCAAAAAAAGAATTTTTAAGATGTCATTACTTTTTGAGTTAATGTGCTGTGCCCCAGCATGTTGACATTGGAAATGTGTTAAAAAACTGCTTGCAGATACAGGCTGTGACAACGCTCGCATTTAAAAAATAATCCGTTCTAATCCAGGTGAGAGAATCGCAGGTTAAACGTGTCTGGTTTCTTCATAATTAAGCATATGTCAGGTTGGACACATTCTTCCTAATGACCTTTTAGCTGTACAGGGCTGGCCCTGGTTGTATAATGTATTGTCTTTGTGGGTTGGTTGTTTTTTTTTTTTTTCTTTTGGTCCCACTAAGTAAGAGTGAACAGAGGTAACCACAGTTGTGGGCCGGGTGGAAATGTGTTTTGAAGCAGATTGACCTGTAGGGCCAAGGCGAGGGGAAACTGATGGGGGACTTGTTAATGGTCAGGTTGCACACCCTTGCAATTTAACACTGCCCACTTGAGTGTCTAAGCTGGGCTGCTGTATATAGAGTAGTTAAGTGCCCAGCCTCCAGCTGTGGAAACAGAAGCCCAGCAACAGATTTTGGCCTTCATTGCTCCTGTGTTCTTGCTCTCTCCCTTTCAGTGAAATGGAGTACAGACAGACAGCTGCTAACTCCACCAGGCAAATGATGACTGCAGCTTTCACAGTTTGTCATGGGATGCGAAGTTTCATCAGTTAGCTTTCTTTCACTACTAATCACTAGCCACGTGCTTCATTTTTTTTTCAGAGGACAGGCTCCTTGTATTCTGAATTGGGGTTGTTTTCCTTGAATTTCCTCTGATGGCTGGATTTCAGGATACAGCAGTGAAATGTCTAGGAGACTGTGTGTTTGGTTTCAGTTGTGAATTGCGATTTTTCAAAGTGGATGACTGAGTTTGGCTGTGGAACCGTATCATCTTTTATTATTATTTTGTGTCGAGAAATACTTTTTGTCATATGAGTAAGTTTTATCACTGATCCATCGTTGTCTTTCACCATTTTGAAGGCATATAATCAGGTGCTAAATGTCAGTATATTTTTCTTGTTAATATAACTTTATAACTGTTAATGTAACTGTTTTTTCTTCTTTTCCCTTTTATACACCCTTTTCTTTTATTATCTCTAGTCTTTTCATTAGGAAATGCTATATTTTTGGTCTGAACCAATACCGTTTTTATACAGTGGTACAGATTTCAACAAAATTCTGATAATAGCCTCTAACCTTCAGCCCAAGAAAGTACCATCACAACAGGTGTAGACTTCTTTGGGCAGCATATTTTTGTGTTGAATTTGGACCACCTACCACATGAATATTGACAACATGCACATCCTAAGTTTTGACAACTTATCAGACTTTGAAATCATTTTGCAGTTAGGTGTTGAGGACAAATGGATTTTTATAATTACAGTCTCATTTGGCTTGACGTTTCTCCCAGGATTAAAAAAACAAGTGGAACATACCAAACACTGTGTGTAATTTACATGTAAGGGCCATTCTAACTTTCAAGGGCTGTTAGAGTGGAAAATAAAATTTCTTCACATTTGGAAATGTAAGTTCTAGAATAAAGAGCTTTTTGTGGAAAGTAAGTTCCCTCTAAAGCATAGTAGTTTTTATTTTTGAATTTGTATTTTTGTACACTTCTATAAATTTGTGAAGGGTTGGTAGGAAGCTGGCTTTTTCTTTTAAGTGAAAACTTGCTTCTTCGAGAAGCAGAAACAAAACTTGTCTCATAACAAAACTGTCGGCTCCATTCAACACTTTGTACGTGTTTCAAATGGGCAGGGGTGTTAAGTGTAGGCAGCAGCTGCCTCGGCCTTATTTATCTTGAGGGAAAACATTCACTTGGGCGTCTACAGTCTGGCCGCCACCAAGCTCTTTTGACGTTTCAAATATCTGCTGCTTTGGACAGAAGGGCATTTCATTATTAGTTTACATGAAAAATCGATTACAGTCAGGTCTTTTGAATGATGTCAAAAATCTTGATGGGGAAAACCTTTCAAGATTCCTTTTGCGAATGTGCTCAGATGTCACGATCCATGCCTTAGCCCTTATTACAAGGCTGTTTTGTTGAGAACTTTGCTCGGTGCCTCCCAGACATCCTGTCATGACTCTCATGAATAAACTTAAAATGCAACATGACTGTAAAAAAAAATGCTAATCAGATTCCAGGAACTTCTTGTGATCCTTGATTTTTTTTTTTTTTTCTACCCAGTCTGTGAAGTAAGAATTGATTTTTTTAGAGTTATCAGTTACAGTGTTACAATATTTCAAAATGCTTATACCTTACCAGTTTACTTTGTAGCATTTTAATGGCTATTTAGTGAGTAATTTAGTTATTTTCTTAGATTAGTGTTTTGGGTTCCTTGGTTGGGTTAAAAGTTCCTAACTGCCTAATAGTGACTCTGAGGAAGAGGGATCCTGTTTATCAGGGGTTTCTGTGCCCTAATAGTGACTGAGGAAGAGGGATCCTGTTTATCAGGGGTTTCTGTGCCCTAATAGTGACTGAGGAAGAGGGATCCTGTTTATCAGGGGTTTCTGTGCCCTAATAGTGACTGAGGAAGAGGGATCCTGTTTATCAGGGGTTTCTGTGCTCTAATAGTGACTCTGAGGAAGAGGGATCCTGTTTATCAGGGGTTTCTGTGCCCTAATAGTGACTGAGGAAGAGGGATCCTGTTTATCAGGGGTTTCTGTGCCCTAATAGTGACTGAGGAAGAGGGATCCTGTTTATCAGGGGTGTCTGTGCCCTTGCGCGATGCTTTCGTGCATAGTAACTGCTTGGCTCTGCATCCTACAAGTTTCAGGAGCCTGTTTTCTAATCCCATTAATAATGTCATTAAGTGTTCAAGGTCCACCATGTATATAACATCACACTGAGTCCTTGGAAAGTTTCTGGGACTCTCTGTTTCTTGCTGACACAGAATTCAAAATGTAAACAGAGATCAAAGAGCCGAGCAGGGTTGCAGAACACTTCTTTGGACAACCACTCCATACGCTACAGGGAGAGAGCATTCTTTCTCCACTCCTTTCTAGGTTCTCTGAATTTCCCCCTGTGTCCTTCCCATGGATACACGTCACAGAAGTGGCATGGCAATCTTCTGTGATTCCCAGTTCCTTTTACTGAATGGCAGAGGAATACCCAAGCTCTTTTTGATCGGGGAGAATTTTAGTTTAGATCTCTTTTAGACAGGGTGGTTTGACTCTACAGAACATTTTTGACATTAGTATTAGTTGGTGTCTCCTTTTTACCTTAAAAAATTAATTCTAGGAAAATACGTACAAGCATTAGTCCTTCAATCGTGTCTGGCTCTTTGCGACCCCATGGACTGTAGCCCGCCAGGCTCCTCTGTCCATGGAATTCTTCAGGCAAGAATCCTGGAGTGGGTAGCCATTCCCTTCTCCAGGGGATCTTCGCAACCCAGAGATCAAAGTCGGGTCTCCTGCATTGCAGGCAGATTCTTTATGTAAAAGCACCACCACTGCAATGTAGTGGATTAAAAAATAGCTGGTAGTCCTTTCATTGACTTGGTCTCTGATCAGATTCTGTGAATTTTTCTTTTCAGCTGTCTCTCTCAACATGGTTATGTATAGCTGTGTTCCAGTATTATGTAACTTGAAATTTCACCTTAAAGGGATTAGTGAAAAGTGTACATGATAATGTGTAGGTGTGTACACACAGAAACACAAAGGGCTTTTGGGTGACACTCACATCTCTGTAGCACTTCACAGTTTGATCAGTGCCGGCCTCTCTCTCACTTAATATAACCATCCGACTGCCTTGCTCAGCTCTTCTGACCATCATGTGGTAAAGCTGTTGTTTTACTATTTCCAGTGAAGGTATGTGATCCTGTCATTAGGTGTGATAACTAATGGCACACACCTAAAGACAGAATCACATTCTATCATTTTTTGTATCTATGTAGAATGGGAATTTAAAAAATAAGTTTATATCTTTGCACATAAAAAACCTGTGTAGCAGCTCAGTGCTCTCTGTGATGTGATGTTCTAATGCTGAAGATTTTGGAGACAGCGGCTTCGATGGGTGCCTTGGAGCACTGGCCTAGTGGACTGGGCTCTGCAGATTCCTGACATGCCCCAGGAAGTGAGACTCCCTCTCTGAGCATTCTCCCTTGTCAGTGAAAAAGGAGGCTAAAAACACCCAACTCATGGGTTTATGGTGAGGTTTCAATGAGGTGTTGTGTTGATCTTTTCCTTTGTTACCCACATCTCTATAAGGTACAAATTGTTCCCCAAGGGAGATGATTCGGTTGCTATGAACAGTCGGTTTTTGATCATAGGGCGTGAGACACAGGGCCACAGAGATTTAAGGAATACCTGGAATCGTTTGCTTTGGTAACTGGCTTTGATCTCCTGTGTACAGTTATCTCAGCCTTCCCTAGTGTTCGCCCCTTGGATAGTCAGCATCACAAGGCCTTCACAGTGCCCTGTGGTGACACAGGCCTTGAAGAAACTGCAGTTCATTTGTCAGCTCTGCCTCAGACAACAGGACCTTCAATTGTGTTCGCACGATTGAATTTTGAAACTTAAACGTAGTTATGTCTGCTGGCATTTCAGACATGTTGTTGGTTTGCCATGTCATTTTGGCTATATATATGTGTGTATCTATCTATCTATCTATCTATCTATCTATCTATCTATCTATCTATCTATATATATATATATTTTTTTTTTTTTTTTTTAACCAGGCCATGTTTCCAGTTGTTTGTCTTTCCTTCTTACTGGCTGTGGCTTTTGAGCAGGAGTCTAACGTTATCTGTATAAAATTTCCACTTTGTGTGGTTTACAAATGAGGGCAGTATTTGGGAATAGGCCTTATTGGATACTGCCTTTTAGAGGGTTTTCATAAATGCTGCAGCTGCTTCTCTTGGCTAAGCTTGGAGTCAGAGTTCTTCGGCATTGAACTAAAACTACAATTTTATAATACATGCTAATAAGAAAATTGTTATCTCTACACAAAAGTTCACAATTCCAGAAGACATTTACTCCATGTAAGAATTACCTTAAATTCAATCAACTTTGGGTGTCTCTGTATAGCTGATAGTTTAAAATTAATTGAGGCTAATCTAAATAGTCACTTCCCTATAGCTCAGATTTTATAGGTAAAAATTATGAATAGGAGTCTGTGCAATTTTTTTTAATAAAAGTAATCAACTGCGTTAATGCTGAAACGGATCAATGCCCTAAATACATTGTCCTTTTTTAACTCTAAGACATTTGCAAAAAATGAGGAAAAAGCAGGAATTCATGGAAGGTGTTGAAACTGTTGCTTGAATGCTCGAATACCAGAATATCTAAGTTTCCATTCTGAATGCCGAAAGAAGCTCAGGGAGCCCACTCCACAGTTGGCTGGTGATTATTGAGAGGTTTGGTAACCTGTCTGCAACCATCTAGTTCCCTTGATTCGTACCAGGCCGCATAATATTCCATGTCCTCCACAAGAGAGGACAGCAGTCTACCCCCGATATACAGCCAGCTCCAGTTTAAGGTTAAAAAGGCCTGCAAGGACAGTGTTAAAAATATGCACTAAAATGTGTCGTTTAAGAGCTTGGTGATTTTTTCTGGGCAGATGGAGATGGTGGAAAGATTTTTAGAAGTAATCTCGACACAGTATGCATCGCAGATGCGTGATGTTTCCAATGGATTTTCCTTTTTAAAATCTCTTGTTTTTATTTTATTTATTTCGCTATAGCTTCCTTGGGCAAGAGGGAATGGCAGTGAAATAGTGGGCTGCATGGGTGGGCCTGAGTGAAATGGTCAGTGTCTCGCCTGTTTTGTGCTGTGTCCTGAATGGACACCTCAGGGGTCTCCAGGCATCACCACGTCTTAACAGGAAGTGTAGTGTTCAGGCTGCAGGGTGAAGTAGATTGAATGTCACGAAGCCTGCTTTTTATACCCTGATCATTTTAGACCCAAGGGCTGTGCTGACACTTTGGACTAGACTGCTTCAAGGGAAGGGAAAGGTCATGGAAGTATCATCAATTGAGTTGAAAGGGACCCGGCTTTCTCTGGTTTGACTGTTGCAGCCACACTTGTGGTTTAGTCGCTAAGCCTTGACCGGCTCTTGTGACCCCAGGGACTGTAGCCCTCTAAGCTCCTTTCTCCATGGGATTTCCCAGGCAAGAGTACTGGAGTGGGTTGCCATTTCCTTCTCCAGGGGACCTTCCAGACCCAGGAACTGAACTCGATTCTCCTACATTACAGGTGGATTCTTTACCGCCTGAGCTACAAGGGAAGCCCCCTGTGGGCACACTTAGTGTTCAAATACTTGGTTTTGGTTCCTTCAGGTGTCTGCCCCCACTATCTGTTCTTTGAAACAACTTGTTTATTTTAGTACTGAGTATTATGACCTATACATGGTAAGCAGAAAGTCCTTCCAGGGGTGAAAAGACCAGCGTTTACCCAGGTGAATTTGCCTTTCAGAATTTACATAGCCTTCTTTGGGGGCCTCATTTTTATACATCAGGGCAAGTTAGGTGGCTTTTACATCTCTCATCTAATAACTCTGAGGAATCTGCTTTTAATCCGTGATCTTTTGTTGCTTACCTTTTTCTGGGAGGTTCAGACAGGGTAGGGATGGTCATTATATTAGGTATGTGAGGATTCAAACAGTTTGATAGATGTATAGTTTTTTATTCTTACTCTCTGTGGGATAATCCAGAACTGACAAACTTTTAAAACATATTTAATGACCCACATATGTCATAACTCATCCAGCTCCTTGAGTGACTTTTTAAAACTTCATTATCATACTTGTTGAGGGTTTTTTGGGTTTTTTTTTCCCATTTTCTTATAAAATACCCGGCTAGGTATTTGACTGTTCAAGGAGGACAGAAAAGCTGCTGTGGTCCGATTATTTAAAAACTGAGCAGAGTAGAAAAGTCAAGATGGAGTAGAAAAACTGAAACACGTGTCTTAAGCTCCAGCCGAAGAGCCTAGTGCGTCTTCAAAGCAGAGAGGTTTTCAGGCTGGGAGGTCTGCTGTGGGACTCTCAACTTTCCTAAGGAGTTGGGCTGGGTTGAACACTGCATCCTAACAGCCTCGTTCTGGCTTCTTTATAGTATCTTTCTCAAGAGTAAAAGCACCTTAAGCTTAGTATCTATTCAGTGTGCACTCAGTGATCACGCTTTTCCATTTGAAAAAAGAGATGCCTAATTGTAGTATAACTTTAAACACGTTAATGTAATTTCAGTATTTAAGTTTGTTAACCTCTTGTCTCAAATGGTAGAGAATCTGCCTGCAATGCAGGGGACCCAGCTTCAGTCCCTGGGTCGGGAAGATCCCCTGGAGAAGGACATGGCAACCCACTCCAGTGTTCTTGCCTGGAGAGTTCCGTGGACAGAGGAGCCTGGTGGGCTACAGTCCACAGGGTTGCAAAGAGCTGGACACGACTGAGTGACTAACTTTCACTTTTTCACTTTCAGTCTTTTATAGTAGAAGCCATTTTTTTTTAAATCCTGATATAATAATCTGCACGTTCACATATATATTATGAGGATACCCAGATGCTGTAGCAAAGGGCAAAGTGCTGAAAATAGTTTTATATAAACACAGTGTGCTTAAGGGCCTGCCTAAACCCTCGGTAGAAATTATATTAGCAGGAAATGCTCCTGTGCCCTGCAGGCTGGCACTCTCCTTTGATAGGTATGTGCAGCAAGGGTCGTTTCTTGTTTTATGTTTATCAACTTAGAGATGTGAGTTTCCTTAAGAATTATGTAGACCTTAACCCTAACCCTTCCAGTTTAAAGATGAGGAAACTGAGGGTGTTATCTTCACACTTGAGAATATTCTTTGTGTCTCACAAGCGTGCAGTAATTATCTTCGAATGTGCAGCGTGCGAAGCGCTGTGAGCATTCTGTCGCCCGCTGCCTGTGACGGGTACCAGTGCTTGCTCTGTGTCTGGTCTCCTGAGTCAGTGCTTCTGCTGGGCACTCATGCCTCATCGGAGCTGTCCTATCCGCTGAACAGAAAGTTCTACAGACCAGTCTTCCCAGCCTCTTAGATTCCAACCATTAAGGCATGTTTACACTCAGGACAGAACGCTGTGGGTCACGATGGACAGAAGTGATGTCATGGAAGGGGAAGATTGGAACCAGATCTGGAAAGATGACCTGGATTTGTCTCAGTGGGTCAGCGGGAGGAGCCAAGTTTTGAAAGACTGAAGGTAGAAACCACTAGTGATGTGATTTCTGTATTTGCCCAAGAATTTTAATCCCTTGATCACAGTTAGCAAGTTTCAACCTGTTGTTTCTTAATGTGAATGGTTATTGAAGAATTGGTGGCGGGGTGGGCTGTGGGGGATGGGGTGTGTGTGGTGATCAGCATGAATAATTCCTCTCTTGCCATCAAATGTGGAGTTGAGTGAATCCCTTCCTTTCCTACCTGCCTGCCTTCCACAGACCTATTCTGTCAGCACCTGGCTGGAGATAGGAGGACAGGTGTGGAGGTGAACAGGGCTGAAGAGGGTGCAGAGGGCCGGGATGTCCAGGCCTCGAAGCCCGTGGTGGTGGCGTGGGTGTCGTACGGAGGGAGGAGGCTGCTGACGGCAGGTGCAATCCTGTTTACATCCTCAGGGCCCACACCGGCTCCTGTACGGGGGCTGCAGGCGGAAAGAGGGAGGCCTCAGAGCTGCGCCCATCCCCTTAGAGGATGGGCAGAGCCCGGGCCTCGGCTGCGTTTCCTCTTCTAGAACCTCGGAACAGTCATGCGTTTTCTCAGGCTAGTTCATCTAGCCTCGGTTCTCAGACCGTCAGACCTTAGTACCAGGGACCGTTCCTGTGGTGGTGCAGGGCCTGGAAAATGGGAAGCTTTTATTCTCCTTAAGCAAGTGTTCTTTCAAGAGGCTTTCTGCTGCCTGTGTCACGGCAGGATGTGGGTGGGTTTATTTTTTGCACTTTTGCACCAGGCAGTCTGCTCCTGATTTGCAGATTGCATTTATTGTAAGGCATATTGTCCATTGATGAATAATGTGTGGGCTGCAGAGCAGATCCGCAGCGTTTAAAATAGCTCGTTTAGCCTGCAGGCCTCACCCCCAGAGAGAGGCAGGCCTTCCAGAAGCCGTGTCCGGGAGCAGGGCTTGCTGCATCTGTTTTCCCCGGTTTCTGAGGTCATTGTTTTTGCCCTCTGGTTCATCGTGTGCTTCCTTGATGGACAGAGGCCTTGAAACACGGTCACAGCCTCGGTGCAGGGAGAAGACGTGAGCCCGGGAGAGCATTCTTAACTCGCTGCTAAGGAAATTGATGCTCCTTTGTCTCAGCTACAGTTTCCCTGATAACGTGGGTTGAAACAAAGGGAAATAATACCAAGCGCCAGTGTTTTGTGTTGATGTCCTGCCTAAGGCATCAGAAAGTGGCCCCCGCCAATTTCTCCTCGTTTCTCGGAACCGACCTCCTCAGGCCTGTGCAGAGGTGCTGGGTTTGGAGAAGCCGACCGAGGTCTCGGAGAGTGGAAAGTTCCATTAGAGAGAGCAGGCCTGGGAACAGTGTCTCAGCCTCACGACCAGGAAGAAGGGGTCAGGGGCAGGGTACCAAGTGGTTCGGAGGCGCCTCCCTTGCGGAGCAGAGCCCTGCAGTCCGCTGATCTGTGCTCCCAGAACCCTTCGTGCAGATAGTTTTTCCTTTTGAGCAGGTTTCTTATTTTGCCACATGAATGTGTTGCAACCTTGTCTCGGTGGCCAGGTGGCCTGTGTTGGAATGCTGGTGTGTGTTGCCAAGCAAAACAGATGCGGGAAGACTTCCCTGAAGCGGGGGTTGGGGCGGCGGGGCTGGTGGTGGAGGGGCAGGGAAGGTCGATCGTGTTGAGGGCGGGACAGGACTAAATGGTCTTTATCTGCAGGATAGCAGCTTAAAAAGCCATTGCTTCACAACTCAGAAAATCATCCTAGGTTCTCAGAAGCATTTCCAGGCCTACTGAGGGCCTCTTTTTTTTTTCCCTTTCTCTCCACACCCTGCATTCAGAATGGGGTTTAAATAGTTCAACACAGCAGGAAGAATTAAGTATTAACATTAACCTTCTGTCCAGCAGAAGCCACTGGCCATCAGGTTTTTCCATTTTCTTTTAATGTATTGCTCTTTCAGCCTATTCATAGGCAGACTCCTAACAGAATGGAATCTGCCAAGGATGATGCCGATTTGGTAAGGAGAACCTCGTTGATGCGATTATCCAGCTCATTAAAGGACCCCATGGCTGGGAGTGGGGGATTGTTGGGAGTGGGGGGTGGCACCCAGGTGACTCTTAAGTGCAGCCAGGGTTGAGAACAACTAGTTTAAGAAGTTAATGCTAGTGACCACCTTAATCTCGGCTTGGAGTTAATTAATCACCCCTGGTGTAAATACTGACTTAGTGCATTTATTCTTATATGTCCTCATCACCCCCCTCCAAATACACATTTGTCCGTGTGGTGGCTCATGCTGGAAGTGGGGTGTCTTTCTGTGGCTTAGTCCACAAGGTAAATTTCCTTTCCAAGGAGGCCTGTGTGTTAAGAGCAACAGTTGTGTTCAAGTGGGGTATTTGCAACTTATATGGAGAAAAATTTCTCTCCCCAAATTGCTTCGAAATGAAAGCAATAATTTTCTCTTCCATTTCAAACTGCAACAACCAAGTGAAAGTGGGATTCCAATTCTAGACAGGCAAGACCGGTCTGCCCTGTTAGATCTTACCTGCAAATGTGACTCTTCTCCAGGGAATGAAAGTTATCTTCCTTCTGTAAATATTAACTGAGTGCATTTTTGTGGTTTTGAAAACTCCACTTCTTGGAAGTGTTGACAAGGCATCAAGCCTTCATGAATTTCAGAGAAGTGGTAATAGGTGCTTTCTTCCCTGTAATGTTTAAAAGCAGAATATTAAAAATGCAAAACAATTTTAAGGTTAGCTGCACCAGTGTCTCATTTTTTAAACAAGCAAGCGTACGGCTTGTCCAAAGGCACACAGGGAGAGGGTCTCAGAGCCTCTGTTGCCAGGAGGCCTGATGCCCAAACCATGGCTGTTCCTGCTACACCCGATGCGTTCAAGTGTTGTATCTGACACTTCGTGACCCCATGGACTAGCCCACCAGGCTCTTCCATCCATGGAGTTTTCCAGGCAGGAATTCTGGAGTGAGTTGCCATTTCTTCCTGCAGGGAATCTTCCCAACCCAGGGATCAAACCCGTGTCTCTTGAGTCTCCTGCGCTGGCAGGCGGATTCTTTACTACGTGGGCCGTGTGGGAAGCCCGCCGCATCCAGCACACGGAGTATTCGCTCCAGCTGCGGCCGGGAGTCTTACAGGTGGGCTCTCCAAGGATAGTTCGCACGCTTGTCACTCCTTTTCACGCATCTTAAGGAGAGCATTCCAAGCATAGCTCCATGCTTGTCTTGTTTGTCCTTGACTGTTAACCGCACAGCAAAGGATTATTGTATAATGTAGTCATTCTTTACGGAAGTTTTTCTTAATGATGCCGTCAGGGCTTAATAAGATATATAATACATTTTGCATCATCATTAACGCTCTCAAGACGCCCATGATCTTTGGGACTAGCTTGCTGCTTATGTTGATTTCCCATCTCTCTTGCTCATCAATTACTCTTTAGAGCCATCTGTATAGTGACCTGCCTTCCTTTCACCTGCTAAGGACTCAGCAGGTGTTTAGGCAAGCTGGTTAGGATTGTATATAGAGTGAGGCTGTAAATAGGCTGAGAGTAAGGATTTGAGTCATTCTTTTTGAATAAAGCATGTGATCTGTCTTTTGTCTTTCCAGTCCGTTTGCCTGTTTTATTTTTTTTCCTTGGAGCATGTCTGGAATCAGATTATTTTAAGATTTTAGAATTCAGTGGGATAGAATCTGTGCCAGCTGTTTAGCACAGTTCTTGGCACATGTAGTGTATTAGTGCTTAATCAGTGTGAGTTCTTTTTATAATTATTCCATCTGAAGGAGATGTAAGTTTTCCACAGGTGTTTAGGGGTTGGGTGCCCGCCCAGCAAACCTGTCATCTGCTTTTATGTTCGTGCACACGTTTCCAGTTCATCTTAATTGTTATTGCTCTCTGGGTTTTGTGCTTATCCTTTTAGGGTTAATGAATTTTCTACTGGACTGTATGGAAGAACCATGAAAAAGAATCAATGAAAAGTTTTCTTAGAAAAGATTTTATGAGTCACTAAACTACCAGGTGTCGGCAACTTCAGACTTTAAGGACTTTCAAGGGTTTGATGGTTTATTCTCCATTTTTTTTTTAATTGAACTACAGTTAATTTATAATGTTGTTTTAGTTTCTGGTGTGTAGCAGAAATGATTTATTCTCCTCTTTTTTAAAGGCCAAACCAAGATCACTTTATAATAGTGGCTGCCTTTCCCCTAGATGTATTTCTGGGAAAGTTCTTTCCGATTTTCATTAAATCCAAACAGTTGTCAAAATTTAAAAGTCACCCTTTAGCTCTGTAAAGTATGAAAACCAAATTACAAACCATGATGCACAGTTGATTATATCAAGTCACTTGATCAACAGGTATGTAATTGCACATATTGTGTCTTTTGCTGTTGAATAGGATAAAAATGTGGGAATTGAGTTAACCTCATTGATTGTGTTTATCTGATAATAATTGTATTAAAATGAGCCTTTACTTTTCTTTTTATATGTTTTCCCTACTTCACACTGAGTGCGCTTTTCTCTTATCTTTGAATTTCAGGAGTCTATTAATAAAGTATGTGTAAAGAATTAGTTGCTAATTTTGGATGTGCTTGAAATGAGATTGTCAGCAAATTACAACTTCAAACATAGGACTGCAGTTTGTTATAGATTGGACATCGTCCCTGGTATAGAAGATAAATTCCAGTGTATGAAAAATATAAAGACTTTATTACTTCAGATTTTTTCATATATTAGACTTTTCTTATATGCCTTTAAGATACTTAAAATGTAATATAAGATTAGGGATAGTGTTTTACCCCAGACAAATCTCTATTTGTGTTAAGATTTTGCAGTGTTAAATTTATTGGAAATCAGAGACTAGAAAACAAATCTTTAACTGATTAAATAGTAACTATTTACTAAACCCAAGTCTCTAGGTAACAGCTGTGGAATAAGCTATAATTCAGTGGTGAAGCTGGCAGGAAATTAATATTATTTAATGCAGCTTCCTCCCTTTAACAAAAAAAATTAATTAATTCCAGAGAGGTTTGTGGTTTGCATGTTGTTGCTTCCTTTATGAACCTGAAGATCAGGGAGGATTCGTGACCCTTCTGAATCCCTTTGACCTTCCAGATGCAGTTCTGGAGATGAAGGTGTTCTCTAAGAGAAACGTGGCCACCGCTCTTGGGGGGCTTACGTTCCAGGTACTCTAGCTATGCTAGTAAAAAGATGATACTAAATGAAGTGAGCATTTATAGAAATATGCCAAAGGAGGTAAACAGGAGCTGAGACAGAGAGAGTGATGGGGAGGCCTGAGTGAAGAAGGGTGGTCAGGAGAAGCCCTCTCAGTGGCTGACTGTGGCCGGGTCTGACGGGTGAGCTGCGAGGGAAAAGCGCGCGGGCAGAAGAAACCTGCTCTCCTGCTCGCAGAGGTCCCGCGAAGGGACCTGGGGGAGCCGAAGGGGATCACAGTGACGCTGAGCGCAGAGAGGGAAGTGGGTGGGGGTCCTCGGGGCATTGAAGAGGAGTCCGGACCCCAGCGCCTTCACATCAGAGGCTGTGTCCTGTCCATAGGTCATGTGGAAGCACCTTGGTAGATTAAAAAAAAAGTCAAATTTTGATCCAGTTTCTCTGGAGCCTAGGGGGAAAAAAGTTTTTAAAAGTACAGGTCATCTGACTTCCTGGAGGAAGAGCACTTAGCATCTGATACCACCTTTGAGATGTATAAAGGGTTCCTCACTCCAGTGTGCCTCTGCAAACCATTTGGGTGTCATTTCGGGGGCACTGAAGAGCCTCCAGTACCACAGTCCTTTATGTCTCAGCGCAGAAAAGAATTCAGCAAGAGGCACAGTGAGGGCTGGGAAGTGATTTGTTAGAATAGGACGCTTGTGAGGCTCACAGGCGGGTGGGCAGGAGGGTGCCAGGCCCCGAGATCACTCCTGGGGATACAGCTTTATAATCGAAGAAGAGGGGCGGGGGAGAACAACGCCTTCCTCTTTCTTGAGTGGACATCATGCGTCCATCACCAGCTCCTCCTCCAGGTTGAGCAGGGGAGTTTTACTATCCCTACGTGGTCAAGCCAGGTCCACAAATTACTGTCTTTTATGTGTGCAGAGAGCATGTTCTAGGGATCCGTAACCTACTGAGCTCGCTGGCAAGATGCGTGTCTCCATTGTTTTGTTGTCTGGGGGCATGTCCCATGCTTCTGTGGCATGGTTTTGTTGATAAGCAAGCCTGCTTGGGCTATGGTTAAGCAAAGCTGCTCTCTTGAGTAACCATTCATTTACAGGGCTCGCCCATATTTTTTTTTACTTACAATCCCCCTAGTGGGATGGACTATTTAATTATATACTCTGTCCCTTTACGCTGTCCCTGTTGCTCTTAAAGATGATAGGAAGGCGCTTAAAATTTTTTTGTTTATTGAATTAATCTAGAGTGTTGTGTTAATTTCTACTGTACAGTAAGTGATTTGGTTATATATGTATTTACATTCTTTTTCATTTAGTTTTTCATTGTGGTTTATCACAGGATATTAAATGTAGTTCCCTGTGCTATACAATAGGACCTTGTTGATAATCCATCATAGGATATAGTACTTTGTGTCTGCTAATCTCAAACTCCCTTTCCCCCCAAAAGGCAGTTCTTATTTCCTTTCCTAAATTCTGTGTCGCATATTTAGCCTCTGCTGAGATCCCTAAAGACAGGATAGGTAGGAATGTGTGAGGTCATAAAGATTTCCTTATGTGTCTGTAGAGTCCATCTTCACTTTTGAAATGTCGGGCAGAGAAGTGTACGCTGGTCTTGTTTGTTTCCATTTTCGGGACCCCGTGCGGTTGTTGATGGTTGGGTATTGTAGATAGGGCTTTATGACCTGGTAACGAGTTGGGCTAATGTATCCATCCATCCAGTAAGTTCCAGTTGGCAACGTGCTCCATTTTCGGACCACAGTGGTAGTTGGCTGTGTGACCGTCAGTGCCGATTTCATTCTGACTCTGGTTAAGTCCAGGAGATTGTAGGCACACATCCTTCTTCGAGAAAAAGTGAGAAGACTGCGTGGAAGATAAGGGTGGCTGCTGGGGTCGCCGCCCCTGCTCATCACGAGGCGGTGTGTCTCCCCTCCCCTGGAATTGGCCAGCACTGTGAATGCAGAGGCAGGGACACTGGGCTCCCCCAACGTTTAGTCTTTAAAAGACCTGGCAGCTTCTGCTTCCTGCCTTTGGGGAGTGTGTGCCTCCAGGATCCAGCTGCCACGTGAAGAAGCCCACGTTAGCCACATGGAGAAAAGTTCCAGCCTTCCATCATCCTCACCAAAGTGCCCGACAGGTGAACAAAGCCTGGATGGACCATCTAAATGGCTCTGGTGGTTTTGAGCCCCTAAACTTCTGGGTGGATTTTTTTTTTTTTTTTTGGCGACAGATAAGCTCCTTTACTTAACACTCAGCCATGGGGTTTAACCCTTGCTTGTCATCAGAGCCGCCTCATGTAGGTGAGCCCCACGGGCTGTGGGGTGAAAGACTCGGACAGCTGCTCTTCCCGGAAGCTGGAGGAGGGCCGCGGTGCACAGGACGGACTGACCGCATAGCTCAGGGATACACTGGCTTAGACAGCTGAGAGGCAACTGCAGTGGCCCCGACGAGCCGAGCGAGTGGGCGTCTCGCTGTCGGGAACGGAGTTGTTCAATTCGAAGGGGGAAGAGAAACATGTAGTTTAAGGAAACCCATCATGCTGTTGGAAGTGGCACTGAGGGAGGCGGTCTTTACCTAGGGCTTGCCAACCAAGATGCAGTTGTTAAAATCTAGTTTAGTAAGTGGTGGTGAAGGACCTCTTCCAAATAATAGAAAAATGGCCTAATACAGGATGATGGTCTTCATTTTCTCCTCGCTGAGTTGCTAGTGAATTTCAGGGTCCAGGAAAATGTCATTGACCTTGTCCAATAGGCCCTTGTAGCCGTAGCAGTTGGTAAGGTGTGTCCTGATTTGTTATTTTTTTAGTATGTGCTCAGTAAGTGGAATCAGTTTAGTTTCCCCAGTCATTTGATCCGCGTTACATACCACTTACCTAAAGTTTGCTCTAAAGAAAAATCTGTTAACGTTTAAAATCACAACAAATGATGTCAGCTATGAGCACACCTGCGCACTTCGGTGGATTTTCTTCATGCTGTGCGATTAACCACTGCGCGCGCGCGCACACACACACACACACACACACACACTTCATTCCGTGTGATTAACCACTACACACACACACACACACACACAACTTCATGCCATGTGATTAACCACTACACACACACAGACACACACACGCCCCCCAAAACAGATTTGACATGAAGGGAATGTCATGTTTCTTGAGTGACTTGGAAAGATACAAAGCCCTAGTTGCACATCTGGTGCACGAAGCTGTGCGCGCGCTCGTTTTGGGGGAAACCGCCGTCTGGCACCCTTGTCAGCGGGTCCTCTGGCCGTGGCCTGAACCACCTCCACGTCGGGGGGCCGCTCCGGGAGCTGGGGATGGACAGGGAGGCCTGGCGTGCTGCAGTCCTTGGGGTCGCAGAGAAGTGTTGACGGCCGAGCAGCTGACCTGAACAGAGGAGCCCCAGCCTTTCTGCCACTGCTGCCTCAGGGCCACACCCCCCGCCCGCGCCCTGACCTCACCTGGAGAAGGGTGGGACCACCCTACGAAGCAGAGGCCCCCACCCCACTGCACCCTGCGATCACCTGGGGGCCACTGGCGTCCTCGGTGACGAGGCTCAGCCGCCTGTCGCCATGGTGTGTGTGCGCCCGTGCCTGCGGGAGCAACTGGTTAGGTTAACTCTTTGGCCTCTTTTGACACTTTTTCACGCTGATGTTTTGTTAAAGATTCTTGTTCAAGTCCAGTAGCAAGGAAAAAAAAAAATCTGGCCTTGTGTTGAGGTTTTGCTTGCAGTTTTAAAAATAGCCCTGCTGGAGTGTTTTAAATAAATAGAGCACTCGATTTAAGGCCCTTTGTCTCTGCTGGCAGTTTCTGTGACCCTTGGTCACGTCGCTTTTCTGAGCCCACTTCCTTATTTGTTAAGTGACAGCACGCACGTTCGAGTTTCTGTAAGGAATAAATGAGATCGCTGTAAGAGCTCTGGCGATGATAATGTGCTGTACAAGTGTGGTTGATTATGCTGTTATTCCTGATGAAATGCTTTCTAGAGAAAGTATAATAGTCTATCCACACACCACCACCACCACCCCACCCCACCCCACCCCCGACCTCCCAGATGATGGCTTGAGAAAGATTTCGGGCTTCAGTGATCGGATATAAAGACCCACATCTTTGGTCTGAGCCGTGCCTAAGGTGGGCCCTGCCTGTGCAATGCGTTGGATGTCCGTGCTCACCACTTCTGACGCCTCTGTGCGTAGGCACTTTGCTGGGGTAGGCCGTGTCCTGCTGCTTGTTAACCGTTTCTGTCTAAAGAGAGTTGGTTTTTTCCCCTGGAGAGTATTTATTTCTTAGTGCCAGGCTCCATGTTGGCTGTCCTACCCTTGGCTTTTTGCTTTGCAGATGGGCAGCCAGGTCATAAGGGGGAATTTATGGCAGGTCTGGGTAAGAGCGCTGGACAAGGAGGAGAAAGGGGACTTGGCTATCGAAAGGGAGGCACGTTAGCCTTGGCATCGCTGAGCCCACTTTGCCCTGGGGGCTGAGATTTGAGTTCTGGATCATGTGGGTTCCCTCCTGGGGGAGAGGAGAGAGCGTTAAGAAGGGGAAAGGGAGAAAAATGCTTTGGTGAAAATAGAAGCAACAGATAAAATAGAGGATGGTAATTCTGACACAATCCCTGACGCAGCAGAGAAGGGCCGGCTCTAGGCTGAGGGTCCTGGGGTGGGAGCTTGTGGCTGGGGTCGTTTTCCTCTGGGCATGTCAGGTTGGTTCGGGAAGCCTGGTAGCAGTGAAAAGAAGGGTTGGGGACCAGGCCTCTTGTTCACTGGGTGGATCTTGACTTGTTAATGACAGTTGTCGTCATCCAGTAGTAGTTGCTAGATACTGACTATTGGCCAGCTCATTGGTTACGTTTGCATTTTTGGCTTGTTTCTCAGTGGGTTTTATAAAGGAGGTAATTCAAACCTGTGGCTTTTAAACTTTGCTCCCAAGGCTGCTTCTGAGACTGCCAACATTCGCCTGAACTTCATTTTTATTGTTTTTAACCTTTTACAGCTATGAAGACCACAAAGATACATTTAAACATATAACCTGTGTGAGATAAAATATGCTATCACTATGTTTTATGTTGGGAGAGTCTGTGTATGCTGTGTGAAATCCATTGGCATACTCTGCCAGCTTATTTTTAACTACTTCTCAGTGATTGTTATATCTTCATTGGTTAAATTGGCTGCGTGTAGGTTAAGGTCAAAAACTTCACTGTTTATAAGCATCACAGGTGATGCCCTTGCAGGTGGTCCATGACCCACTTTGAGAAATCTTAGGCTGAGATGTTGAATGATGCCTCACTCAAAACTGAAAACCTGGGAATATTTTCTCCCTAGCTTAGTTATTTTCAGCTGCAAAGGCGTTGTTGGAGAAACATCAAGTATGCTTTCTTTTTCAAAACCAAAAAAAAAAAAAAAAAAAATGCAGTGTGTCCACAATCCTGTCTACTTCTTTGAGAGCGTTGACCCTCAGGTACGCCCGTGAGGTTCAGAGAGGCAGTCTGTCCATTACACAGGTTGGAAATCTCTGTGTTTTGCAACTCACAGTATATATGCAGTTTGGTCTGGAGCTGGGGTCTGACCTCTCAGTATGGCCAAAGCCACTGGAAGATCAGAAACTTCGGAGGCCCCTTGTGCTCCACCCACACTCACCTGGTGGTCGGGCCGGCCCCTTCAGCTCCTGCAGGGCCCCTCCCGACTTGCCCCCACCACTGCTGTGGCCAGCCTCTCATTCAGACAGTGGTGACCTGACTGGTCAGGCTGTTAAGTGTCTCCAGACCGACCCTCCTGATCCATCGTCCTCATCGCTGCCCCGAAGTGGTATCCTGGGAGCTTCAGATCTCCCCCTCTCACATTCTGCTAGCCCCCAGTGCCTCTCGTTTACCGCAGGGTCAGTCTGTTCGCATCTCTCACCTTATGCATCTCTTGAATCCGTCCGCCCATCGCCCGGCAAACGATCCCTGGTCCCACACCCTTGTCTAGACCCTCATCCCCGTGGCTCAGCCAGGATGCCCTCCGCCCAATCCCTGCCAGCCCCTCGCTGACCTGTCTTCTACCCACTCCCTCCATCTCTGCCATCAAACCTCTCTGTTTATCTGTTTCCTCTCAAGCGAAGCTGAAAAATTTGGAATTCGAAGACAGATTTTCAGAATCAACTGTTCACACAGCAGGTATATACTTGGGCTTCTTTTACTTTAAAAATGTTCATTAGTTCAGGTGAGGGAGTTCAGAGTCGTCTGGCGCCTGCCCTCAGGGAGCTTCCAGTCTGGGGAGAGGCGGGAAAGATCTGAAAGTGGAAAATGTATGGAAAAGATGCATGCAAGGCAGTGGGTACAGTTACGGAGGTAAGAGTTCAGGAGGGAGACAGAGGTGGGTGAATAGCCCCAGTTCTCACCATCAAGGTCGCCTGAAACCTGCAAAGGAACAGAGGAGGGAGTGGGATCTTGGAGAATACGTAGGGCCGAAGGCAGAGAAGGTCCTTCCAACAGGAGGCCTTGGAGGAGGAGAGAAAAATCTCAGGTGAATCAGCCTGTGTAGGTCATTAGGTGTGTGGGAGAGCAGAGAACTAGGGCTGGAGGGGTGGGTGAAGCAGGTGTGTAGACGCTGTTCGCTAGGGTGTCAGCAGGATTTTTTGTCCGGTGCAGGTTCTGGCAGAATGTGGACCACGATACGTGACATGGTTGACTCTGCTTGATTTAGTAAGAGTTTGTTTTATGCTCTCTACCAGGAGTCAGCAGATTTTTCCTATAAAGGGCCAGGTGGTACATATGTGAGAGTCTGTTTAGAAGAGACCGCATTGTATACACTGTAAGTTGTGAAATGCACAGGCTTCGAGTGGAGGGAAAGCCTCTGAATTTCTCAGTCTTTCCTCTAAGCTGGGCCGAGTGTTCTTGGCAAGATTCCACACCCTCCATGCCCGAAGCAGGCTCTGAGAACAGGCCTCCCTTCCAGCAGAGTTTGCAGGGCACTCGGTGTGTCTCTGTGTTTACACTGTCATTGTTTGCCTGGCCTCCTGTGTGACGAAAAGACCCGTGAGGCTGGCCGGGTGAGCGAGGCTTTCTTAGCAGGGGCCATGGAAAAGGGTACCAGGTAGAGAAAGCAGGAAAGTCTGAGCTGGGCTGTAGCCTTAATACTTTAATCTGAGTAAACAAAGAGGAGCTGGCGGGCGCTCCAGAGAGGCAATTTAGGGGGACCAGATGTGGGAAGGACTTAGGAGGCACAAATAGGCCTAAGCCTATTGTGTTTAGTCGCTCAGTCGTGTCCGACTCTCTGCGACCTCATGGACTGCAGCACGCCAGGCTTCCCTGTCCATCACTATCTTCCAGAGTTTGCTCACACTCATGTCCATTGAGTCGCTGATGCCATCTTACCATCTTGTCCTCTGCCTCCCTCTTTTCCTCCTGCCCTCAATCTTTCTCAGCCTCGGGGTCTTTTCCAATGAGTCAGCTGTTCACATTAGGTGGTCAGAGTATTGGAGCTTCAGCATCAGTCCTTCCAATGACTATTCAGGATTGATTTCCTTTAGAATTGACTGATTTGATATCCCCGCAGTCAAAGGAACTCTCAAGAGTCTTCTCCAGCACCACAATTTGAAAGCCTCGGTCCCTCGGCGTTCAGCCTTCTTTATGGTCCAGTCTTCACATCCACACATGACTCCTGGCAAAGCCATAGCTTTGACTAGATGGACCTTCGTCAGCAAAGTGATATCTTTGCTTTTTAACACGTTGTCTAGGTTTGCCGTGGATCACAGCCTTCTGATGGCCACGGGGCTTGCGTGATCGAGTGAAGCTATGAGTCTTGCCTTGCAGGGCCACCCAGAGCAGCCGGGTCACAGTGAAGAGCTCTGACAAATCGTGGTCCTCTAGAGGAGGGAATGGCAAACCGCTCCAGTTCTCTTGCCACAAAAACCTCATGAGCATGAACAGTTTAAAAAGGCAGAGATCTCTGGGGACTGAAAAATTGTGTAAGACAGGCTAACTTCCTAAAGCTTTTCTAGAAAGCTGCTAGTGTGTTTTCACTAGGAACTCACAGTGGGGAGGGGATGGGTGGGGGGAGTGGAGAGAGAGGCAGAGGCAATTGGAAATGAGGGCGAAGCTGAGAAATAGTCCTTTCAAATTATTTTCTCATTTTTTCCCTCATTCAACCACAATTAATATATGTTAATTGTAGGAAAATTCAGAAGTAAAACCAAACAAACCAGAATACCTTGAAGTCCCATCCCCCGGAGATAATCACTTTGTATTCTCTGCTACGTATGTGAGAAGCGTCGAAAAGATGAACAGTGAAATTTGGTGTTAAAGGATAATCAGAAAATGACTTGCCTCATAATTAACCACTTTACACTTATGTGCCTCTTCCTGAACTCTGCTATAATTCTTTTTTTTTTTTTTTTTCCTTTAATCTGGACGGAATGGCCCCAGTGCCAGTGGTGGGACCTCCAGTGAAATATACTAGCTTGACTTTGCTGTGGGGAATCCTGAAACCTTCTGAAGTGGCTTTTGTCTGTTCTTCTGTGACCCCGGCCACTCTGTGGCACATTTCTCACCATGTTTTCCTCTCAACTTCTACATGAGGTTTCTCTTATTCATCTTATACCATCTCTTTTCATCTTTAGGGAATGAGTACTCCTCCTGCGCTCCAGGCCTACAAACAATGTTAAGAAAAGTCACATTTCATAAACAAGGCAATAAAAGTTTCCTCTAACCTTTGGAAAATTGTTTTAAAGGTGAGGGGGGATCTGGTGGGGCGGGAAGGCCTTTTCCCCCCTTAGTATATTACAGCTGACCTATCGAAGCAATTTTAAAAGTAAGAATTTTAAGAAACTAAAGTTGATGGACATGTCTATTTTACAATTTCAGCAGTAAGTACATCCATGTGAGCAGTAGTTTCTACTTCTTTTTCCACCTCATCCTTTCATTTCTGGCAGTAAGGAGTGTTTTCTAACCTGGTTAAAGTGCTGTCTGTTAGCTGGTAAATCCAGTTCTGCCCTTCAGAGAGGGGAGGCAGGGACTCTTTCTTAGAAAGGAGGGTTGAACTACTTCTCACTATCTTAGGTGGCTCATTATTCATCAATCTGATTTTAGAATGCCCCTGAAATTTACACTCCAGGAAATTTAAACAGATATTCAGTGCAAAGTAAAAGGTATGGAAAATCCTATCAATAATTGCAATGACTGAAATTAAATAAAAGATCACTCAGTCCATTTTGCCTCAGTCCAATGGATTTAAATTAAAAAGTTGCACCCACCGCAAGGTTGAATGCATGAATAAGTGAGTTTTGCTCTGAGCTGACCTGCCCGGGACTGGATCTGTCTAGCTCTCCGGCAGGCTTTGATGTCTCCGTCGAGTTTGAATGCTCTCAGTGGGTGGGGCCCGGTGGTTTAGACTGGTGTAGCGTTCTGCATTTAGGCCTGTTACTTTATATGGGCTCAAGAAAGGGCTTTCCCTTCCCTGCTTACATATAAAAAAGAGACACCCAAAGGACTGCGGAGAGCATGAACTCAAAGTAGGGAATTCCCGTCTGTCTCAAGCTTGGTCGTGCTGCAGCAACATAATCCGTGGCTTAGACCATGAAGACTTATTTATTTGTTTTGCTCGGGATAGATGTCCAGCATCTGTTAGCAGGGGAGCAAGGCTCAGTGTGGTCACCAAGGTCCCCCGGGTGTCAGCACATAGGGGTGGTGCGCTTCCTCCATCCCTGCCGTGGGGGCAAGGAGCGTGGCGGACGGCACGCTGCTGGCAAAGGCACACAGCCCATCCTCGACTACATCAGGCCGCGTGGCGACTTCAGACAGAAGCAAGGCATGCCTGCCATTGCCAGAAGGCGGCAAGGTGGGATACTGGAGAAGAGCCTGTAGGACTCAGACGCTGCCCATTTATCCACCTTAATCATCACGAGGCTTGGGGACAATAATACGGTCCTCCCTGTTACAGGGGTCCCCGAGCTCAGTGCCCCAGCCACACACCGTTCGCCTGACTTGGAAGAAGCCCCTTCTGAGAAAGCAGCTCCCCTGCCCACTTCACCATTACTAATTGTTATGGGTTGAACTGTGTCCCCCCAAAGAGAGATGTTGAGGTTCTCACTCCAGGAACAAAAAATGTGACCTCATTGGGAAATAGGGTCTTGGCAGACACAGTTAAGGTGAGATCGTTCGGATGGGTCCTGATTCAGTAAGCCTGGTGTTTTTATAACAAAGGGGAAATACGGATATAGACCCAAGGGAGAAATGCCCCATGAGGATGAAGGCGGAGGTCAGGGTGATGCAACAGAATCTGTGGAGCACCAACGATGGTCAGCAGACTGCCTGAAGCTTGGGGGAGAGGCCTGAAACGGATTCTCCTTCACCGCCCGCAAAAGGGGCCCACCCTGCTGACACCTTGACCTGGGTCTTCCAGCCTCTATGACTGTGAAAGTGAAGCTCGCTCAGTCGTGTCCGACTCTTTGTGACCCCGTGGACTGTCCATGGAACTCTCCAGGCCAGAATACTGGAGTGGGTAGCCTTTCCCTTCTCCAGGGGATCTTCCCAACCCAGGGATCGAACCCAGGTCTCCGGCATTGCGGGTGGATTCTTCACCAGCTGAGCCACAGGGAAGCCCAACAACTGGGAGACAGTACGTCTCTGTTGGGCAGGCCGCCCAGCTTGTGGCACTTTGTCATTGCTCAGCCGCTCAGTCGTGTCTAACTCTTTGCAGCCCCGGGGACTACAGCACACCGGGCTTCCCTGTCCTTCCCCATCTTGTGGAGCTTGCCCGAACTCCAGTGTATCAAGTCCGTGGTGCCATCCAACCATCTCATCCTCTGTCGCCCCCTTCTCCTCCTGCCTTATTAACAGACTAATTCATGCATCAGTATACGTTTAAAAAATTCTTCCTGGGCCTGACAAGCAAACCTACCGGGGAGAGCAAAGCACAGGCCACTTTGGGAAGGTCTGATGAAGCCTCGCCAAGATGACCCTGGTGCCATGTGCCTGGGAGTGTCTGCAGACATTGCTTGTGTCTCAGTCCTGGAAACAAAGAATAAGATACATTCGCAAGAACTCTGTATTAGTAAGAAGAGAAATTTAGGGATGACAGTAGCGATATGAATAATCTATCTTTATGACACCATTGCACATGGTTGTCAATATCGGAAAAGGTTGTGTGGGATGAAATGCTTTGGGGGCTGGAGTTACTTTAGTCAGCCATGGGGGAGGGGAGGGTTGTCTATCCACAGACATGCCAGGTGCTTCCATCAGTGCTTATCTCCATTGTTGGGGCAACATCTGATCTTCTGGGCAGGCTGATTTTGCATCATCTTGTTATTCTCAGTAGAGATGATTTGTTTAATACTTAATTTTATTGCTCTGAAAAACTTGTATGTAATTGATGCTCCCCGTTTAAACTAGTTTGCTAAACCTTGTGTCTGGGTATTTTATTTAATTGTGAACCTGCTTTTTCCACGGTTGCCGTAGAGAATAATGCTGTGGGCGCTGTCCAGTTATGGGTAACCCGATGGGTGACTGGTAACGCTCCTTGGCTGGGTACCCGGCTGGCACTTGTAGGTGCTGGTGAGCTGCTGTGTTTCTCCATGAGCATGTGTTGTCGTGGGGAATTCCTGTGCTTGCTCTCCCCGCTGTGCATGCATCCCATACGTACATACACACACATGCTAATACATTTCAGGGTCAAGAGCTGTATAATCTAAAAAGTTCCAAGTAGATGCTTTAAGCCAAGGATTTAACTGATCAGGGCTGAAAAGAAGGTGCTGAACAGTTCCCAGTTTCCCTTTTTGCAGTGTTCCCCTTCCTACACTGTGTGAATCTCAGATTCTGTGTTTCTGCTCACCACACTCTTCTGGTGCTGAGGCCTGTGGATGGGTGTTAAAGTGATTTCTGTCCGCAGTAAACAGACTCATTCAGAGAGTCCCTAGGAAGCCAGCAGACCTGGGAAATGATGTACCCGGGCATATTTCAAAACGCAGAAAATCCACGTGACTCTAATGCAGTCTTGATGCCCTTGTATGCCCAGAATGGTTGTGCTGTGACATTTTGAAATTTCAGCGTGGTAGAATTCATAGTCAAGTCCACACATGTTCTAATGATGTCTTGTTTCTTTGTAAAGATTTGTGTTGTTTCATTGGATCTTTTTTTTTAAAAAGGCAAGTCATATCTGTTTGTTTGCATAATCACCAAAATAAATGCTTCATGAAGTTAGTAAATACTTTTCTGTTAGTAAATCCTCTGTTTTAAATTTAGTACATTAAAGTTAGTAAATTGTAGTCTTTTTGGTGGATACATGAGTTATCCTGAAATTATATGTGGCCCAAACTCTTGTTGAAATACCCAGTTCTAATTGACCAAATACTTCAGAGTTTCCTTATAGTCACCAAAGAAATGAATATAAATAAAGAATACTTTTTGGAAAAGTGTTTTATTCAGAGGTTAAATGCTGCAGTTGGTTCATCTTTTGCTGAAGAGAAGTAGTAACAGAATTTGAACTCGCTGGAAGAGAACATTGTAGGCAAACATATTTATCCTGCTTTTGAGATTTAATTGCAAAGCCTCTCTTGGTTTTAATGTGGCAAAAATTGACTTAAAAATTCAGTTCAAAAGTCAAAGTGGCAAATTGAGAGCTGGAAAGAATCAGTGAGCTGTTCCTTTGTAATTTAAGATCATCTTTCAGAGTTTCTCTTGAAAGCTAATATGAAAATTGATCTGCAGATTGGTCTATGGCAAGATGATTCTCAACACAAAATTTCAGCGGAAGGCCCACTCTACCCCTGACTTAATCAGGGATCAGTGAGTGACATAATCAACTTAGGGTCAGGGAAAGTGGAAAAGGATATTTAGTTTAGGGATTCTAAAACCTGTTTGCTTTGAGAAATAAGGAACGTGTTCTTACCCCATTGCAGCATTTCCTCTGGACAGTGTAGTGCTGTTTGGGCTTGTATTTAAACCATCATCACACGACGTCCTGGCTGCCCCGCCCCCAGGCACGAGTGTCCGTGGTCCTACAAAGGCATCCTCTTGGTTTACCATGAACTTGGACTGTTGCCCCGATGCCACTGTGTTGATTTGCAGGGGGGGCCTGCCTCTGTCTAATGTATCTCCAGTGGATTATCATACACCAAGGATAGTAGAATATTTTCTCTTCTTTAACCACATGGCTGCTTGAGTTGATTGCTGACGTGCGTTTCCATTTTCGCTCTGTTCCAATTATACAGACGATCAGTAGAACCATCAGCTGCTCTGCTCAAGTAACGCTGCACATACTCCTGGGTGAAGCCCTTCACTCCTGTCATAAATGAGCAGGTCTTCATCAGCCTTCTTGCTTCACTCTAGATGCTGATGTAAACAACTGTGATGCGTTGCTTCAGTTTTTCTTTCTGTATGAATTTTCACTTCACTTTTGTCCAGAACTTCCCTGAATTGGCTTGGGTAGCAGTGTAGTAACGGAAGCAAAACATGGAACGTAGGTCACTGGAAAGACCATTTTGGACACAATGGCTTTTAGCTTTGAGTGGCTCGCTGCATTCTTCACGTCAGAGGAGTCATTAGCGATTTCTAAACATCCTTCCATATGTCTGGCTCTGCTAATGGCTGTGATGAGGGGAATTTAAGTTGAATACATGGTCTCTGCAATCAGGAAATGCACATGGTGTTTGAAAAGATAAGGCTTCTATACCAAATGTTAGATAGTACGTCTTTGTTCTTGGAATTTTATTAAATGAAAGCTGAATATATGTATATACCTATGCTGAAAAATAGTAGGTTAAGACATATCCTGAAAATGTTTTGCCTCAATGATAAAGGGTAAATTATTGCTCTTGAATCTAGTCTCAAGCTTCTTGTTTAAAGTGAAGTCGCTTAGTCATATCCGATTCTTTGTGATCCCATGGACTATAGCCCACCAGGCTCCTCCATCGATGGAATTTTCTAGGCAAAAATACTGGAGTGGGTTGCCATTTCCTTCTCCAGGGGATCTTCCCGACCCAGGGATCGAATCTGGGTCTCCAGCATTCGATCCACCAGGGAAGCCCAACTCAGACAGAAGCTCAGACACAAGCTCAACTTGGGACCTCAGCACAGTGAGTTTTTTTTTTCCTTTTTGGCTGTGGGATGTTAGTTCCCCCAGCTGGAACTGAACTAGGGCCCAGGGCAGTGAAAACGTCTAGCCCTAACCACTGGACTGCCAGGGAATTCCCCAAGCTTCTTGTTTACTTAAATACAGAAGAAATACAGAAACTCAACTCACAGTGTAATAAATTACCAAAGCTTTATACACAGCTATCCTGACAGCTGTAGGTTTTTGGTTTTTTTAGTTTATACTGGTTTCTTATGTTTTCCCTTTCCAATAAGCCTGTGAATGTTTCTTTACAATCTGACTGATTATAACAGAGCTCCTCTACAGTTTTTGGTCACATACAGAAAGATTCTCAAGACGATATCCTTGTATGGTTGGCCTGTTGATGTAATACATCCCCACCCACCTGTAGTTTTCTTCCCATTAATTTCTGGTCTTAAGAAAAGGTCCAGGAGAAGTCATAAGAGGGCAGTTATGTGGGGCACCTTGAATTAATTTCTAGTTACCTGAATTTTTTTTGCCAACTTCCTTTCTTACTCCTTGGATAACATCTTTCAGGTGCATCAGATTTCTTTAGGTTTCATCTTAATTTCATACTGGTTCTTAGTAGTGTTGCTTTTTCTTTTCCTTCTAATTCTGGGCCCCTTTAAATCTCCTTGATCCAGCCATGGTCACATTACTAGATACGGCAGAGTCATTTTGGTGAACGTCAGTTCCTTTCTTATTGGACACCTTGGGCGTGTCTCTGTTTCCATTGTTCAGCCCGCACCCTGAGGACACCTTGGGCGTGTCTCTGTTTCCATTGTTCACCCCACACCCTGAAAGAGGGCTTCCCAGCTGGCGCTGGTAGTAAGGACCCGCCTGCTCATGCGAGACGGGTAAGAGATCCGGGTGCAGCCCCTGGGTCGGGAAGATCCCCTGGAGAGGGCCATGGTAACCCACTCCAGTATTCTTGCCTGGAGAATCCCACGGGCAGAGGAGTCTGTCTGGCTACAGTCCATAGGGTCACAAAGGGTCAGACATGACTGAAGCTTCTTAGCACGTATGCACCTTGAAAGAAATTTAGCAAGGGTGTTTGTGAAGATGCCTGGTAACTTTCTGGGTTATATGTTGGTTCTTTTTTGCCTTTTCTTTGCTTCATTTTCACTGATTTGCTCAGAATTAACATCACTTACCACCTAGTATTGTGTAAGATAATAGACAATAAATTCATGTTGTCTAAATGAGTTAAATATGCCTAAAGTACTTAATAGAAAAACTTGACTTATTATTTGTCAGTTCCAGGGAGAGTGGCCTCTTATATTATCAAGTTCTTCTGTGAATGTCTAAATATGGCCATGTTAGAGGACTTAGTATAAGTTGTGTTACTGTTTTGTTTTCGGGCAGGTCAGGAGTCAGTCTCCCTCCTTGGCTAGATGGTGTTCAGTAATCTGAGTTGTCTGTTGGGAATGTTTGGACAATCATAATTGTCCAGATTGTTAAGATAAAAGTTCACTAGGTAAATTTCCATGTTTTGCCTTCTAGATTTTTCTAACATATGGTTCAGTTCAGTTCAGTCCCTCAGTCGTGTCCGACTCTTTGCGACCCCATGAATCGCAGCACACCAGGCCTCCCTGTCCATCGCCATCTCCCGGAGTTCACTCAGACCCACGTCCATCAAGTCCGTGATGCCATCCAGCCATCTCATCCTCGGTCATCCCCTTCTCCTGCCCGCAATCACTTCCTACCTTTTCAATGAGGCCTTTATCTGAGACCAGGCTCAATTAAGATAGCAGTTGATAATAGCTCACCTGTAAAATTGATAGAATGGTCAGCTTTCATTCATACCAGGTATTTCTAACTCCTATTTAAAAGACATTCTAGATTCTAGTCTAGTTTGTTCTAGACATTGGACGTCAGTTTTATAGATATTAAAACCTGTCCTCCTCTTACAAATGATTCTTTGCAAGAATCAAACTTTTTAATCAAGCAATTTTATGAAAGCAGAATGTAGAAATTAAATGTTAGATGAACTAGATTTCTGTTGGGTTCATTCCTCATTCTTTCAGCACCTTACCCCCCATCCCCACCCCCCGGCCCGGCTATGCCACTCGGCGTACACAATCTTAGTTCCCTGACCAGGGATCAAATCCGGGACCCCACATTGAAAAGCCAGGTCCTAACCACTGGACCACCAGGAAGTTCCCTACCCTTTCAATCTTACTCAAACAGCATGTTTTAATAAGCTCTTATCCTGCTTACACAGTAAATAGTGAAGTGAAGTCGCTCAGTCGTGTCTGACTCTTTGTGACCCCATGGACTGTAGCCTACCAGGCTTCTCCATCCATGGGATTTTCCAGGCAAGAATACTGGAGTGGGTTGCCATTTCCTTCTCCAGGAGATCTTCCCGACCCAGGCATTGAACCCGGGTCTCCCACATTGTAGGCAGGCGCTTTACCGTCTGAGCCACCAGGGGAGTGCTACCCAGTAAATAGGACATTATTTACTAAGGTGCAGGCTCCTCACCTATGAAACCATTACTTCTTTTATAAGTAACTGTACACAATTTCCATACCTTAAGTTCTTAATTACCTATACAATCTTTCAGAAATGTTGGAGCATTTTGCATGTGGGTGCATGTTGTTTGGCACACAACATCAGTGTTTTCAGTCACCACAGGTATATTTAAGTGTAGGGTAACTTTTATATAGACAATTCTGCATTTCTAAAATACTGTATACATCATAATGCAGGTCCATATAATAAACTAGGTGAACATTTGCTGAGTATGCGCCTAAAGAGGCGCTGTGTTGTGAAGAACGTGAGGAGATACCACACTGGTTTTCAGTGTTCCACAGTATGGGCAATATTCCAGTACATGCGCCGTGTTTGACGCGTCAATTTGGCATCTGCAAAAAGTGCTGTCCTTTTTATATAAAGTACCTAAAAACTACTTTATATAATATACTGTGTTCTTTTCAGTTTTGTTCATGTGTTTGCGTTTAACTCGGTCACAAACTCGTGTCAGTGGACGGTGTCTTAAAGAGAAGGGCACCTTATGAAAATAACGCACAGTCCTTATGTGGCCCATACTCTTTATCTCGTGGATATAGTGACAACAATAGAAACCAAGCTCTTGCAGTACGTGGAAGAGTGAAGCCTAGCACACTGAGGATTTCCTGAAGGTACTGATAATCCCAGCGGCTTGGAATGTTGACCTGATTGCTGATGCATCGCCCACGGTACTGCTAATTCAGACGGGTCAGTTTGGGTAAACAGTCAAATACAGGACACCACTGGGGCTTTGCTGGACATCGGAGCTGCGGTGATGACAGCTTGAGCTGTTGTTCATGTGCATCACCTGCATTTGGAAATTTTCTGTGATTCAAAGGTCGTGTATGGTGGCCAATAGAAATTCCCCCAAAAGGCCAAGCATGTATGAGAATATTGTTCTGTGACCTTAATGATAATAACCTTTTTATCGACCCAGAATGGACACCTGGAGGCTAACATTTACACAGAAGGAATTCAATGTGTTGATAATATTTAATTGAAGAACTAGAGCTAGTTTAAGACATTTTTGACTTTTTTTACTGGACACTTCTAGTTTGACATTGTTCAAGTTTGTATAACTTTGTCCTCATTTAACTTTCTCCTGTACAAATAATAAGGAGCTTAATAAAGGTCTATATGATCAAAAAGGCAGCTCTTAAGCCAGCCTGACATTCCAGTCTCATTTATTTTTGTTTGCCTTAGGCCAAAGAATTCAGACAACTGCATGCTTGACTTACAAATAGAGGACAAGGCTTTGGTCAGTAATTGTGTTTAAAATATGAAGTGGAAATAAGTTTATGTAAAATAAATCCATAAGAAGAAAGTGGAATATACATATCTCCTATAGTATGTGCTTCCTGCCCACAGAGTCCACAGAGTGGAATTGCAGGCAAGGGTCCTACAGGGATCCTGCAGGGTGAATTTGCCCTCATGATCATGACTTCATGTTTATATTACATTTCTGAATAAATTGAATAATTATGTTCTGACTTTACATAGCAGAATCTAAACCTCTGTTCATTCACACTGCTTTTCATGTTCTCTGGCTATTCATAAATCTTTGCTATATAAAGAGTTTTGCAAAATGAGGTCTAAAAAGAGTTTTATAGTGCAAATTTCCGTTTGCTTCCTTACGCATTATGTTTGGTCAAATAGAAAACACTGGACTTGGTAGACAGTTGAGTCACTGGGTTAGGGTTTCACTGCTGGTCAGTGTCCTTTTATCAGTTGTGTGTGCGTGCACAGGCCTGTGTTTTACTTGGAAGAGCAAGGAATGAGCTCAGGGCAGAGCCCGTTTGCTCTGCCTAACACAGATGGTGGGAAGAGTCCTCTGACAGCCATTAACAAAACAAAACAACACAAGAAGTCGTCATGTGCCTATCATGTGCCTAGTTCCTACTCCAGTTTCATTTACAGCTGAGCATGATCTCAAGTATTACAAGAAAATAAGCTTTAAAATCAAATTACCGTAGAACTTTGGTCATCCATGCCTAATTTGCCCACCCAGTAGTTCTCACTGAAATCTTGCTGTTCTTCTACCAACTTTGAGAAAAATTTAATAGTGGGCCGTGGAGAAGGCTCATGTTACCTCTTATCTCAGGGTTCACTGTGGAAAATATAGTGACATACCTTAAGGTTTCATAACTAAAAGAGAACACATCTTTGTGCCAAACCGTCAAGAGACAGAAGACATCGGCTTCTATTCTATTTTCTTCCTCACTTTTATTGTAGGATTTTTTTTTTTTTTAGTACACAAAATAGAAACGTGAATAATTGCGAGTAGTCTCCTAGTTTAAGAGACTACAACCATAAAATTTCATATTGTATAGTAAAATTTTTAAAGCACTAAACTGTGGAGATAAGTATCAGACAGTTGACGTAAGGCTGTGAGGTGGGTATTGACATGATTTAGTAAGAGTTTTATTGCGGACTTTTATTTTATGCGGGAAGAAGGAAAACATAGGGGTTTAACTGTGTTTTACAGTTTAGTGTATCATCTTCTTAAGACCTCCAGTTTGCTGTTAGCAAAATAGAATAAGTTTCGGTTAAATATAGACTTTTATTTGCAAGGCTCAGCAACAGATGCTGACCAAATACATACCAACAGCACCGCTGAGGGTGCTTTTACTATTGAGGTCCCAGTGGAAATGTGTTTAAACGTCGAACATTCATCGTATCACTTACTCTGTGATCCAGATAAATATTACTAACTTGCTACCTAAAAACTGAGCAGCTCAGCGGACTAACTAGGTTGTGCTGCGTCCAGTTAGAAAAACTGAAGTATCAGACATTCGGTTTTCCGGTTATGCCGTGTTCTCAGTGTAAATTCAGCATGATTCCTTGTACCACGCATCCAGGGGTACAAATGTGCGTACGCTGACGAAAGAACGGGCCCATAATTAGGCACTGTATCCTGGGTTTAGGTGTAGTCATACTCAGAAGTAATTGCTGTGCTATTCTGTCAAGTGAAACTTTCCTGCTGCAGTACCACTAAGGCAGTCTGCATATTCCTTTGTCTAGGTTAGTTGTAAAAGTAAACGAATGAGTGACCCACATTGCTGAAGGCATGAGTGCTCGATCCGTTGTGAATGTTTTTCCCACGTAAATGTGATAACACATGGCTAGTGTTCACGGGTGATTGCTTTGTTGAATAGACTAGCTCAGATTCGAGACTCTGGCTCTGGTCTCCTCACTCTGAGTTGCATCTGGGAAGGCTCTGCTGGGAGGGGCCAAGGAGCCGAGGGAGGAGGGAACAGCTTCTGTCTCAGGAACTGCTGATGGTGTGCAAGGCCAACAGGACATCAGGTCTGGGTAGGAAAAAGGTTGAGCCTAACCGTTCTGTTTATGGAATTCTTAGCATTTTGAAGACTAGAATCTGCTCTTCAGGGTGCTTTTAAAATAAGATTGTGAGCAGACCGAAGTGTGTCTTGCACGCCGTCTGCCGAGCACGTGCCTCTCGGCATGTGAGTCAGCCGCGCACACTCAGAGCCCTACTCTAGTAGCTGCTGATGGCGACGGGACCTAAAGCAAGAGACGCCCTCGGCGACGCGGGGAGGAGGTCTCCACCTGACACTAATCACCACCACATCCCCATCGAGTGTCTTCAGTGTCCGAGGCAGGAGAATGTCTTCTGTGGATTTTGCGTGTCTTAGGGTTGTTGTTCTTTAGTTGCTAAGTCAACTCTTGCGACGACTGTAGCCCACCAGGCTCCTGTGTCCTCTGTAGGATTCTCCAGGCAAGAATACTGGGGCCGGTTGCCATTTCCTTCTCCAGGGGATCTTCCCAACAGGGATCAAACCTGAGTCTCCTACATTAGCAGATGGATTCTTTGCCGCTGAACCACCAGGGAGGCATCTTAGGGTTACCAGAGTTATACAGTCCCCTGAAATGTCTATGTGCAAAGTGTGAATAACTATACAGCTCTTGGCAGATTTTCAGGTTCTCCCATAAATTAACTGAATTCGCTCTCGTGAACCTGAGGTCTTGCTGTATCCCATTGATACTCAGAATTTCCTTAATAAAATTAATTGACTTTCAGGAACTTCATTCTTTATTCAATGATCTCACATGTCACAATTAAAAGTGAAACATTTAATAAGCATCTCTCTATACTATTAAAGCAAAATATAGACAACTGCTAGGTATCCAGTGTTCAGATAGATATTTTAATAAATATTATAAACACATAGATTGGCGTTCAACTCTGGATGCTTGGAGCCTGTTACGTGCTTGAAACAAAGCAGGCACAAAACAAGTTTATTTGTTGAATGAATGAATGAAATTGCAAAGAAATGACTAATGGACCAACTATTTATCACACAGTTTGGCAATCAGGAAGTTCAGTGGGGAAGTACACTGGCCAGATTTCTTTTGCTAATCTTATTAGTGCAAAGGATTTGTTATTAAAAATAGTTCCACCTTCATTGTTTGACTGGATAGTCTAAAATAGATCCAAACCCATTGTTCGACTGGGCTTCATAAACGCAGGATAAAATAGATTAAACTTCCCGTCATCTGCATGATGTATTGCTATTGCTGACGAAATCCCACCCCTGGCAAATGTGAAATAATAACCAGCATGAAAGCTTGGAGGTTCCTCCAAATGTATATAAACAACCTTGGCCAGACTCAAAGCGGGTAGAGCATCTAAAAATAGCCAGATAATCCCTTATCTTGTTGCATATGAAAATAGTGTTTGTATAAGGCAGCATTATTAGAAATGATGTGTAAGAAAAGAATCCTAGCAATGTCTTTTACAATTTAGAACAAGAACATATATTACTGTGACTTTGAAGCACAGGATTAGTACTTCTGGAATGTGGACCGAAACTGTAGCCAGTTTCTCTTTGATGAAAAGGAGCTGTTTGTTTACGCAGACGTGTAATACTCTGTCTCATGGAGATTCGTCCTCTGCCCACAAAGCGGAACCCTATTTGTCCACCGGATGTCCACCGAGGGACGCACCTGCGGTGATGGCCTTTGAGAAATAGAGAGGTCTGTTAGGGCGTCCCCAGATCTTACTGGCTTGACACCAAAAGTTTCTCTCTCGCTTGTGCCGCGTGCCAGGGTGGGTCGGCAGGCAGTGCCCGTCCATGTGGTCACGCAGAGACCCAGATGGAGCGAAGGTCACACAGGAGCCCAACTAGGAGGTGCCACTTGTCCCTTCTTCCCAGAGGCCCTGGCCAACACTGGAGCTGTGGCCATGCCTGCCTGCCAGGAGGCCGGGAAGCGGAGATGTCTGTGTCTAGGGAGAAGAGAGAACAGTTTTTGCAACTGGTGAGTGACGTTTTCTTGTTAAAATCAGTGAGTGTGTGGTATGATGAAGCCAGCACCACGTTTTTCAGATTTAAAAGGACTAATTGAATCTGTCAAAGTCCATGTCAAGCAGCTATTTTCTGAGCCCTGAAAACGATGGAGTCTGGTTCATTTTCCCACTGTACCAGCTTATTGGCATACAATGAATGGAATTTGGCCTGTGGCATGGAATCTTTGCTTAAGAGAGGCAGCATGCATTTTTGTTTGGTATTCTCCAATAAGCTGACTTCATATATCAGTTTTTAAAGCTAAACCATAGTTGGGTGAAACTAAATGCAAAGCAAAAATTGCAGCAAATAATTGATATGTGAATCAAGAATTTTCAGGGTTCCCCCGCCCCTCCATGAATGTAGTGAACATGTGCCAGCAGCTTCCTAGCGTTTAGTTTACACACACACATACTCCTTATGTAAAAAGAAGCAACCCAGGTTGTCTTCTCTTACCAGAGAGTGGCAATGTGCTCAGTCACGTCTGGCTGTTTGTGACCCCGTGGTGTAGCCCACCAGGCTCCTCTGTCCATGGGATTTTTCAGGCAAGAATACTGGAGTGGGTTACCAGTTGCTCTTCCAGAGGATCTTCCTAACCCAGGGATCGAACTAGCATCTCCAGTGTCTCCTGCACTGCAGGCAGATTCTTTACCCGCTGAGCCATCAGGGAAGCCACACTCTTACTTGGGGTATAACTGGTTTAAGAAGCTAGATTGAATAAGCCATGTGGCCATCAAGTGCCTGTCATCCTGAGGTGCAGAAAGTAATGTGAAAGGTCACAGGTCTGCAGGGTCTCCAGAGGCACCTCGGTTCACACCTTGACAGCAGGACGAGAACCTGAACGCGTCGCTGTTGGGTGTCAGCCGGTGGGTGCCGGCGGCCTCGCAGTGAAGGCACACGGAGCGCACCCCTGTGAGCTGATCTGCAGGGACTCCACAGACCAGCTGCCCTTGAGCCGCCCCCCCCCCGAGCCTCATCCAGCACGCGCCCCACCGCCTCTGTGGCTCCCTGTCCCCCTCCGGGTGGACTCCGGATGCCCCAGGCACCCCCGGCCTCGCTTCCCCAGGCCCCGCGTGTCGGGGGTGGCCCTCCACCGCGGCTCTCCTGGTCTCCCCCTTCTGCCGAACCTCCCCTGGCTCAGTCTGACCGGCACCTCCTGCTGTCCTCTGCCTTCGGCCTGGGCCCCTCTGCCCAGTCCCTCCTCCCATCCCGGGGTCCCCTCAGCCCCCCAACCCCCGTGTGGCCATCCCACCCACCTCAGAGCTTTATTCTTGCCTTGCTCGTAATGTTACATCCTACCTTGTACTCACAGATTCTGTACGTGTGTCTCCGTCTACATCCCTTTCTCTAAGCGCTTATGAGGTCAGGCTTTTCTCCCTTCTACCCGTATTGTCTAGTAACTAAACACTTTGTGTGCTAAGTCACTTCAGTCATGTCTGACTTTTTGTGACCCTATGGACTGTAGCCTTCCAGGCTCCTCTGTCCATGGAATTCTCCTGACAAGAATACTAGAGTGGATAGCCATTTCCTTCTCCAGGGGATCTTCCCAACCCAGGGACTGAACCCAGGTCTCTTAAGTCTCCTGCATGGGTAGACGGTTTCTTTACCAACTAGCGCCACGTTATATGTGATTGCTCAGCTCAGTTGTTAAGTCACGTCCGACTCTTTGCAACCCCATGGACTGTAGCCCACTAGGCTCAGACTTTGTCCATGGGATTTCCTAGGCAAGAATACTGGAGTGGGTTGCCATTTCTTTCTCCATTATATGTGATTAATGCTCATTAATTATTCAATGAATTTATTATATGTTCATTTTAGTACAAATACATATATGGAATGTTAGCTCCCCAGTGTTAATCTTCTTTGGATTACAGTACAATGGTACTAAGTAAGTGAATGCCTATAAAATAAGATTTAATCTGAAAAGTGAGATCTTTTGATCCATAGAATATTTATCTCAAAAACAAATGAATGGACCCTATGTAATTTTTTACTCTTTCATAAGTTGGGTTTATTGGGAGCCCGAAATATACTAATGCTGACTTTGGAGGAGGGTATACCTAAAGGAATATTGTTCTCCCAAATCATTTTGCTAGATTATATCATATCCAGCTGGGTGACATCCCAGAATTTGAGACTAGTGGCTCAGAGAATCTTGTCAAAAAGAAAAGAAAAAAAAAAGGAGAAAACTTGGTTGGTGGCTGCCTAGTACGCGCTGTGCCCAGGTTTGTTTTTCATTTGGGGGATAAGTGCATTTTTGGATTCTTCCTTAACAGTCAAATCATGTTTCTTAATAAAATAATTTTATGAAGCTAAGATGAGAAATGGCTTGTTCTGTTCCTGGCAAAATCAGCGCTAGTGAAGTTAATGCACCAGGCTAGCTGGGTTTTAATTTAAAGAACAGATCGCCTTTTTAAAAAGGAATAAATCCCCTTTTAGAATAGCAAGAAGATGTCAGCCTTTGGATATGGGATAATTGTTGTGTGCTTCAGTGTCACTAGAAAGCGCAGTAATTTTAATAACCCAAGCTGTGTACAATAAAGCTCTTGCTTCTAAATGGTACGTTAGCATATGTATGTGTGCTATGATGTGTAATAAGCTGCTTATTTAATGCTATTTTTTGTTTGAAGTTTTAGTAAACATAACCTAGTCTTTGTAAAACATCTTACTGCTTTTGACTCATGTATTCTCTGCTGTGTAATAATGAGTTCTCATCATTTGTTTATAAAATCTCTTTACCCTGAGTAAGGGTTTGGGTATTAGGAAATATTTCAGTACTATTTGTCTTGAGTGACATGTATTCCCATTTTATACGAGCCTTCACATTAGCACTTGGGAAGTGTGATCATGAATCAGTATCATGGAAATGCACACCCCACTTTCTGCTTTTTCCCAAAATAAAGTGAAGGATTCTCCTTCCTGCCACCTTCTGGTAATATTTTCTTCTTTAATTTAAATAACCAAGGTAATCAGGAAGTTTTAGAAAGTCTAGGTGGGGTGTCTTATCAAACCTGTTGAATTTAGGTTGACATAGATTCATTTTGGTTTCCCCTCCTTTTTTATTAAGAACAAGTTGCATCTGGGATTGAGGGGGAAGCACTTTCACTGAATGGCTCCAAATTCAATCTTTTTGTTTTTTTTAATCTTTCTGCTTTTTTTTTTTTTTTTTAAGTTGAAGTGTAACTGTTAGCCTTTTATTTTCCAACCAAGCAGCTGTTGACACAGATTTCTTAGGAAGTGGCTAAATAAAAATATGGCAGTACTGAAATGAGCAGAAATGGTTGCTCTGTCAAAAACAAGCAGCTGCCAGTGTGTGCAATTTCTGTGCCACAAGTACTGGTTTTTCTTAGATATTCTCACAGTAAGACATCTGATGAAGCTGCCAGACCAGCCTCATTGTTCCTTTCAACTTTTGAGGTCAGAGGTAAAAGCAGTTGAGTCATTTCACATTGTGTATTTACCTTCCGTTTTAAACTATTAAATGGTTTTAAAACAATGGCAGTAAAACAGCGGCCACAACAAACCTTCATGTTCAAATGGCCAGTGGAGCTTTATTTTAAAGGAAACCGTAGTTCAAATAAAACTTACGTACTTCAGTAGTACTTAAATATCTCAGTTGATTGGGTGGCCTCAGAAACCACAGTTTAACGAGCTCAGAATCTGAAGGGATATTAATGTATTTTGCTTTGTGCTTTTGTATAACATTGCGAAGAAAGATGGTTGCAGTGGGCTTCCTGGGTGGTAAAGAACCCCTTTGCAGGACACATAGAGATTCAGGCTCAGTCCCTGAGTTGGGAAGATCCCTTGGAGGAGGGCATGGCAGTCCACTCCAGTATTCTTACCTGGAGAATCCCATGGACAGAGGAGCCTGGCAGGCTGCAATCCATGGCGTGGCAAAGAGTCGAACACCACTGAAGAGACTTAGCGTGCACTGTATGTAAGCAGGACGGTCAGCCATAGTTCTGCCTGGCTCTCAGGGCAGGCAAATGAAAATGGAGGAGGACTTAAGATGTTGAAAGAGGAAATTACCGTCAGGTAATAGAGATTCCCTTCGGAATCCTCTACGTTTTATTGGGGAAAAGGGTTGTTCTAAGCAGACGTTTGAAGGGGTTTGGAATAGCTAGGTGTTTCCTTTTTTGCCTGTCTTGTCTTTGTGTTTCCGGAAAGAAAGTACCTCCTGGCGCGTGTGCACAGACCAGAAGCACTGGGCAGGGCAGGGAGAACGCACGGTGTATGCATGTAAAGCTGACGGATGTGTTCTTGGGGAGACAGTATCGGGGGACACCTTCAGGTGGCCTTACCACTCTCGCAGAATCGGAGTTTGACCCATACTAGCATTTTTATTTCTGGTGGCACCCAGGATAAATATTTGAATGGCGTTTCATATCACTGTTGGTCAGGACGTTCTCTGTTTTGAACAGGATTCCCCTGGCAGTTCAGTCCCTGCTGGATTCACAAAAAATATCCCTGTGGGTCGGAGGACGAGACCTCTCCCAGCCCTCCAGTTCTCCTCTTCCTAAAACAGGTTTTTGGATTGGCCTTTGCCCATGTATCAGTTTCCCGTGGCAGTGTCAACAGCTTACTTACAGACTTGGCCTCAAAACACAGAAATGAATTCTCTCGTAATTCCGGAGGCCAGAAATTCAAGATCAGAATCGCTGGACTGGAATCAGGATGTCACAGGTCTGTGCTCCTCCGGAGGCTCAGGGGAGTCAGTCCCTTCGATTGTGGCCCCGTCACTCCAGTCTCTGCCTCCTGTGTCTCATTGCCACCTCCTCCTCGGTCCTCAGTCTCTTCCTATACTTCTCCTATAAGTGAAATATTGAAAGTGTTACTCAGTCGTGTCTCACTCTTTGCAACCCCATGGACTGTAGCCCACCAGGCTCCTCTGTCCATGGAATTCTCCAGGCAAGAACACTGGAGTGGGTAGCCATTCCCTCCTCCAAGGGATCTTCCCAACCCAGGAATCGAACCCCGGTCTCCTGCATTGCAGGCAGATTCTTTACCCTCTGAGCCACCAGGGAAGCCTGCTTCTCCTATAAGGACACCTGCAATTTTATTTAGTGCCCACTTGTATAATCCAGGATAATCTGTCTCAAGATCCCTAATTTAGTCACATCTGCAAAAACCATTTTTTTAGATAAGCTGATATCTACCAGTTCTAGGAATTAGGACCTGATGTCTTTGTGGATCATTACTCAGCTTCCTATACCCCATTTTCAATACCTAGGATGGCTTACAGAGAGAGCCAAAGGCTTCAGATTCTGTCCAACAGGAGTCGTTCTGTTCTTGAAATTAAATCAAGTGATTATTGAAAATGTACCACGTAGGCACAGTGGGAGACAGAATGATATATAAAACTGTGTCTGCCCTGGGATTGTTTGTGATTTTGCTGGAAGGGAAGACATGCAGGTAAAATGAGTCCTGTGAAAAAGGTCGCATTAGATCCCAGGAGCCAGGGAGTGGTACCACGAGCCCCTGCCTGTGTGCTTGGTGAGGATGGCTCTGCGTGCGTGAGCGCTTGACCCGGGAGAGACTCAGGTGACCGTGTCCACTCGCCACTTGGCTCTTCCCCATTGCATTGTTTTCCGCTGTCTCCAGGTCTTTTCCCAAAAGCTGCCTCTTGCGGGTATGCCTTCTTGGATGTCGTCTTCTTTCCTGTTGGACTTTGATGCTGCAAGTGTCTATTCTTCAGTATCTTTCTCCAGTAAAATAGCAGTTCAGTTTCTTGAATTTTCCTCTGTGCCAGCAGGTGCAATCACTTCTGTAGATCAGTGATACAGAAAAAATTTTGGAAACGTAAGTTCACAGTAGAATCCATCTATTACAATATTAGGTTCTATCACTTGGAGAACTTGGAATTTACATGATTGTCACATATCTTAGTGAAAACCATGATAATATCCCTTTAAAAAATGATGATCTTTTCTGTAAATACTTTAAGAGAAACTATATGTCTCTGAGTTGCAGTGCATGATTTTGATAAGAGTCCAGGACTGTCTTCTGTTGAGTTTAACTCCAGGACCTTGGTTGTCTTCAGTAAATTCACAGAGACAACATGAAAAGATGGGACAAGTCCAAGTTTAAATCCTGGGTCCATCACCGTTTAGATCCTGGCTGTGCTGACTGGATGGTGTGAGGTCACTGAACTTTTTCTAAAGCACAATTCTTACATCTTCAAAAGGGGGCTAATAATGGTACCCCCCTCAGGGTTATTAGGACGGTTAAATGAGATAATGAGAACATCATGAGAAACGCTGGACTGGAAGAAGCACAAGCTGGAATCAAGATTGCCAGGAGAAATATCAGTAACCTCAGATATGCAGATGATACTGCCCTTATGGCAGAAAGTAAAGAAGAACTAAAGAGCCTCTTGATGAAAGAGGAGAGTAAAAAAGTTGGCTTAAAGCTCAATATTCAGAAAACGAAGATCATGGCATCTGGTCCCATCACTTCATGGGAAATAGATGGGGAATCAGTGGAAACAGTGGCTGACTTCATTTGGGGGGGCTCCAAAGTCACTGCAGATGGTGACTGCAGCCATGAAATTAAAAGACGCTTACTCCTTGGAAGGAAAGTTATGACCAACCTAGATAGCATATTAAAAGGCAGAGACATTACTTTGTCAACAAAGGTCTGGATAGTCAAGGCTATGGTTTTTCCAGTAGTCATGTAGGGATGTGAGAGTTGGACTATAAAGAAAGCTGAGCGCCAAAGAACTGATGCTTCTAAACTGTGGTGTTGGAGAAGACTCTTGATAGTCCCTGGGACTGCAAGGAGATCCAACCAGTCCATCGTAAAGGAGATCAGTCCTCGGTGTTCATTGGAAGGATTGATGTTGAAGCTGAAACTCCAATACTTTGGCCACCTGATGTGAAGAGCTGACTCACTGGAAAAGACCCTGATGCTGGGAAAGATTGAAGGTGGGAGGAGAAGGGGACGACAGAGGATAAGATGGTTGGATGGCATCACCGACTCAGTGGTCATGGATTTGGGTGGTCTCCGGGAGTAGGTGATGGACAGGGAGGCCTGGCGTGCTGCGGTTCTTGGGGTCGCAAAGAGTCGGACACGACTGAGCGACTGAACTGAAATGAGATAATACATATAAAGTGCTTAGAACATGGCCTTAAAATTTGTCTTTTCCTTCTGTCTCCTCTTTTTTCCTTTCAAATAAAAAAAAACAAACAAACGTCTGTGGGCTGGGTGGGTTTATTGGCCCTGATTAGCAGCCACCCTAAGTAATCAAATACTGTCCTGCCTGGTCCCTTCCGACAAGCACATGATGACAAATGCGACCTTCCTTGGGATACTGTTTCACCTTGGACATCAACCAAGCTTCTGAATTTCATTTTATATGACAACATCATCTCGTTCTTTTGTTCCCTGGGCTTCTTGAATGGCAGCGTAGTGTGTTTTTCCAGTAAACATCAAAATTAAATCAACAGTTAATTCCTTTGCAGCCTGTGTCTAGGAGTGACTTGTACCTCGACTGGGGATTGAGTAACCATCACAGTTAACGATGACAGTGGAATACAGTCATAACCATTATCTTTAATCACGTCTCCAAAGGTTTGCATATACTGTTGCTGCTAGACCATAATGTACATGCACGCACACCCCCTCTGTGCATGATCAGGTTGACAAAGGCACGTGGCGGGGCCCATCTTGGTTTGAACAACAGTCGTCCTGGAGTTGATGATTCTATTAAAGTTCTTACCTGAATTTTAAGAACAAAAAGATTCCTCCCACGCAGAGGCACTAGCTGCTCACACAGCGTGTGCACCCAGCATAGTAAATGACTGGGGAAGGCACCACATCTGAGCTTTTGTCCACGAGCCGTCTTATGTCCCCTTCACAGGGAGAGAGCTGCGGACTGATAACGAAAAGCTGTTAGATTCCTTGACTGCGAGATACCAAGGTGGTTTTGTTTTTGTTTTGGCACACTGATGCCTAAAAAGAGAAATGGAATAGGGTGTACTAATGAATCAAAAACATTTTTTAGTGCCTTTGTATAAAAGGGATATATTTTGGTTTCTTTTTTAAAATTTCCCTTTGAAGCTAATCTCCATTACTGTGACTTTGAAATGCCCCCTGATTGTTTCCTCTGGATAGGTAGGGAAGAAAAACATGGACAGCTTTTACAGATAAGGCCTGAGACAGATATCATCAGGTTATACATAGGTCATAATGCATTGCTTAGAAAAGCCGTCTCCTCCCTTATGCTGCTGGCCTGTCTTAGAGATGGATTGGGATGAGGGTGGTGGAGAGTTTAACAAAGACGTCTGGCCTTCATAGTTTTCAGAGTCGTGGGTAACTCTTCTCAGTTTCTCTCAGAATGGCATCCAAAGCAAGGCTCAGCTTTGTAATTTATTCTCAACATGTAACTGTGGTCCCCTTATGCTCTGACACATAATCCACAGACCGGCTCCTGAAGGAATGGGTGAGGGTGAGCTAGCACCGGGCTAAGAAGACTTTTTATCCAGCAAAAAGCAAAAGGACACAAGACTTGGGGGTTATACCGTGACTCTTCAGAGAGCGTCCATGCTGGGAGAGAGCTCACACCTGGGCTGTGCTCCGTGCCAGCCCTCTGACCTTGCACAGACTGCTTAGCCTTTCCTGGGCTTCGGTCTGCGTGCCCGTAGCGTGCTTGTCAGGAGGACTGAGGGAGATAAGTTACATGAAGCGCTTAGAATGTGCTGGGCCCGGGGTGAGGGTCCCATACATGCTCATTGTGATTGTTGGTTTGTTGCTTCAGATGAATTGTGTCATGCAGACCTCTGGGGGGGTTACTACCCTCAGCTTCAGTAGAAGTGTTTGCTGTACTTTGTACCTGAGAAATACATTCGGTTTAATACTCCCTCCCATCTGATGGCCCTGGCCCATCCAACGCTGTCCTGGTTCTTCCAGTATGAGGGTTACTGTGATTCTCACGCCACCTCTCAGCATTGCTGTTGTCATCTTCCGCTTTGCTGATGAGGAAACTTAGACTTAGACTAAGTTACTGCATCAAGTCACCGTCAAAATACGGTGCAGGGCTGGGAGCAGAATGAAAGTCAGACAGAGCCACCGCCCCTTCTCGCAGTACTGCTGCGCACAGGGTCTGATCCTCAGCAGCTTCCCAGAAGGAGGAGAAAGCAGTGCGGTCTGTGAAGTCATGTGTAGCTGCTTTGGACATGGTAGTCGAAACAGCCCCTGCTCCACGATTGGATTCCAGTGTATTCTGGACTCTGCTGTGTGTGAGGGGCTCCACTGTGATGAAGTGTGAGATCCAGGGGGCAGAGTTGGGCAGTATACCACCCTGTCTCCTGTTCTAGGTTTTTCTTTCAGTTTCAGATTTAAAAAGTGGTGCATATTGCTTGATTTACAGACTGCTGTTGAAATTTCTGAGTTAATATTTTTGTCCAAAATTGACACGAAGGGCAAGAGAAACTGGTACAGTTAGTTTATCTCTTAAGTTCTGGGAACTGTCCACATTGAAGAACCTTAGAATTACTGTATTTTATAATGGAGGTGATAAGACACAGAAATCTAAGAATTCTCCATGGAATCCGAGATTCCACGGTAAGTTAGGGCCCCAGGTAACTCCTTCAGTACTTCTTCCTTTCAGCTATGTGGGAAAACTCAATGAGAGAACAGATAAAAGAATGACAGTTTAAAGCTCATGTAAGTGTTTGCTTCATAGTTGGTCACCTGAGACTATTCAGTTCCCGGGGCCATTCCTGTAGATTGATACCCACTTCCATGTTCCAGTAATTAATGTTTAGCCCAGGAATGCAGTCACTGGATGTTTAATCTTGATGAAATCCGAAGCTTTGACCCATGAGAAGGTTAGGAATTGCATGGGAATGTAGCTATATTTTTATGTGCCTTTTTTTTTAATAGACCTCTGTACAGTTTATGGCTGTGAACACATAGACATGCTCGTAAAGACAGTCTCCAATCCGTGCCTCTTTCTGGGGAGGGAGGTACACTGTAGAATAACAGTGATTTAATGTACTTGTCAGGCATCTCGTTTATTCGGTGTGGTGCTAGTTTTGCACATAGTGTTTCACTCTGATAGTTAAGGAGCTCACTCAAGGTCAGAGGGAGAGTGCCGCTTAACAGTTTTGCCAGGGTCCCTGCAACTGCTGATGGGACGCCTGTGCTTTCCAAGCTGGTATCTGCAGATCCCAAGTAGAAAGCAGGAGCATTCCTTCACTCTCAGTTTCACTGAAAGATCTTTGTGGGAAAATCGTAACTCCTATTAAAATAAGCCATGGAACTACCGTGGTGGGTAATATGCAGAGTTCTCATTAACATTTAGGATGACCACCTCTTCCGTGAGAGTCATTAACCCTTGCCCCGCCAGTCCCTGCAGGAGACTTAGGGGAAGTGCCCAGCGGTGTGCATTTGGAAAAGTGGCAGTGTGATGATGTCGGTAGGGGCTCATCCTGGCCCCTCGTGGCCCCAGCTAGTGGGAGGTGTTGGCTGAGAAGCTGGGGGTGGCGTCAGAGGATAACGGAAGGGGGTTAGTGTTGCTTCTTGCTGCAGTTATTTCATAGATGTTCTGAGCCTTCGTTGTGTAGTCTAGGGATTACTGTTGATGATACAGTTTTCTTTAGGATTATGGGTTTAATGTTCTGAACAACACACATGAACAGACCCTTCTCTATGGCTTCTTTATAAGTTGATGAATAGCCTCACTGCAGATCATCTTTATATTAAAAAAAAAATTTCTAAGCTTAGACTAAGCTTTTTAATTCTTATTTAGCTTTCTTTCAGTCCTTGACATTACATTTCTTTTTCATGTATTTTTTTTTAAGGGATAATTAGCTTTAGCACAGTCCACTGCATTTTTAAAGCTCTTTCCTCTGTTCTCCTCTTCGGATGGAACGGGGTTTCTCAAACTGTCTGTGCTGAGCTCTTTGCAATGCAAGTTTTTTGATTGGAGACCAGACCCGAGTTTCTAAAAATAGCCATTTGTTTATCATTGGCTGGTTAAATTGGCAGGGAAACCCACCCCACAACTCCTCTCATTTCTCAGCTTTCAAAATATAAGGCAATTTAAGCCCATTCCGTAGAAACCTGCACAGGGCTTCCACACACACTGACATTGGAAGTGTGTGATGGTTTATGAAGCAGGAAGTAAGAAGTGGTCATCACCCATTGTCCAGATGAGGAAACTGGTCCAGGGAAAGCTTAGAGCCTGAAGTCGCACTAGTTCCCGAGAAGCCAGCCTCTGGGCCTCTGAGGGTTCTTTTCCCTGGTGCACCACGCCCGTAATTTAAAACCTGTGCATCGAGGCTGTGTGCTTCTCAAAGACAGTACCTCCCTGGGCTTCCCAGGTGGTGCTTGTGGTAAAGAACCCACCTGCCAATGCAGGAGACACAAGAGACTCGAGGTCGATCTCTTTTTCAGGAAGATCCCCAGAAGGAGGGCACGGCAGTTCACTTCAGTACCTTTGCCTGGAGAGTCCCATGGACAGAGCCTAGCGGACTACCCCATAGAGTCACAAAGAGTCTGACACGACTGGGCAACGTAGCTTGCACGCACCGCACGCTGCCTTTGAGCCGTCGGTGCAGGGCGTACAGTGCAGCGAAGGTGGGTTTCAGGGCCAGGTGTAAGGTGGCGCAGGAGAGGCAGCTAGGGTTCAGAATTCATTACTTTTAGAATATTTATTTATTTATTTGGCTGTGCCAGGTCTTAGTTGCGGCACTCAGGATCTTTGCTCTTCGTTGGCATGCGGGATCTGTTCCCCTGGCCAGGGATCAGACCCAGGTCCTCTGCGTTGGGAGCACGGAGTCTCAGCCGCTGGACCACCAGGGAAGTCCTGGAGAGGGCAGATTTTAAGTAAGCACTTAAATCAGCATGAGCAGCCTCGCTGGGCTCTTCCTGGCTCCGGGCCTAGTGGGTTTTCAAATGACGTGGGTGTGCGTCCACTTCTGGCACGGCGTGGCCAGCCCTTGAGTGTTCATCCCCTGTGGTTCTTAGGGAAGGTCACAGCCTTCCTGCAGGTTTCCCTTGTGTCGTGAGGCATCAGTAGGCTGAAGGTCTGGCGCCCAGGGTGCGGCTCCTGCCTTCCGTGGTCTGAGGGATCCAGACTTTTGATATGACATCGCAGGGTATGTTGGCGGCATTTTTCTCCCCTGTGGCTTTTAACCTAAGGTGCGCACACACTCTCTCCCCTGTGTTTCTGGGCCTTCCTGGCTTGGATGCCAGCCCCACTGTGTGCTCTGAGTTTGGGCTCTTTACAACATGCTTCCTTGTCTGGAAACATTTCTGTCCCAGAGCTTCAGTTCCTTCCTGTTAGCTGTGTAGCTTCTGCTGTTGATCTTAAGCACAGCTCACTCAGGCAAGGAGCTCAGCCTTCAATCTCCGCTTCCTGGGGATTTTCCTGGCAGCCACACAGTGACCTCTGTCCCCCTCTCTGCTTTACCCATTAATTAGGAAGTAGTCCAGTGCATGAAGCTTTGCTAGCAGATCTGTCATCTGAAATTCCTTGGGTTGGTGGGGGGGAGGAGAGGGAAATCAGCTGGAACTGATGAGGGTGGACTTCTCTTCACGTAAATGACGAAGCCGTCCCACTCCCGTGTCCCCAGTTAGCTGGCTCCTAAGAAGTTCCATGTCGAAACAAAGGAAAGTACTGAAGTCAGAGAAAACTCGTGTTCAGATGTCAGCTTTGCCACTTTCTTGGTATAGAAAGTTAAACTTCTTTCTTCCCTGTTGCTTCAAGGGGGAGGTAGTTGAAAAATGAACACCAGATCATAAGAACCTTCCTACAGAATTACCCAAAAGATACTGTGAGCGCCTACGGAAGGAGTACCGGGGAGGGAAGTGGACTTGCACATGGTTCTCACCTGGGGGCGCTTTTGCCATCCACCCCTGGCCAAGACAGGACCGTTTGTGGAGTCATTTTTGATGGCCATGACTCGGGGGCTAGGGTTCCTTTTGCGTGTTGTGAATGTTGTGGGTAAAAGCCAGGTGTTTCTGAAACCCTGTAATGCATAGAACAGAGACGCTCCCCTCCCCAACAAAGTATTATATAGCCCCAAATGCCAGTGATGCTGAGGGTGAAAAGTCCTCGGTTATTGAATCTAATTGTCCCATCTAATACCCAGTGACTATGCAAAGTACAGTCATTACCATCTGTGTTTTACAGATGAGAAGATCGACCTTTGGTGTTGATTAAGAAACTTGCCTTTGGCTATTCAGCAGCTTCTAGATAGACATGGGACATTAGGTATATATGGGTCCAAAGTCTTCAGCCAACCCAGTAGGTAGTGAGCTTCTAATCCCTGATGATGTTCAAAACCAGGCAGGGTGAGCAGCCACTTGAGGGATGGACAGAGAGGTGAGTCTCAGATACTTTTCAGTAAATGACTTTTGAGGTCCCTCCCTAGGATCACGTTCTCTGATTGTTTTGAAATGGGACTTGTCTTTTTAGCTCCAGCATCAGAATGCCGAGCAGATAGCCCTTGGCCCTGACCAGCGAGACCTCTGTGCTTTGTCCGAGCACCCGTGGGTCTTGCTCCTGTTACTATCCCAGCCCTATCAGCAGAGGCTTCCATCCAGGGGCAGCCAGAAGCCCACCCCACCCCCATCTCATGCACATTCCGGGCCCAGGCATGTGTAAGCCAATCCAGCCGGTTCTCACCTGGGAGCACAGCAGAGGCACAAAGGAAGGGAGACTGCCATTTATTATCCGTTTGCTAATCAGTGTAATTCTTCCAGTGTCACGGGGAATCACAGTTGCTCTTCTGAGAAGAAGGAGAACCAAGAGATTTACTCACTGGTTGTCAACCCGGGCCTCAAATAAGCATTAAAACTCACCTGGGTTGGGGCCTCTCCGCTCCAAATGCAGTTGTCTCAGGTGAGGCCTGGGGAGCAGGGATTCAAGAGCCTCCCAGGAGATGGTAATATCCAACCAGGCCAGGAGCCCCTGGTCAACTCCACTCCTTCTGCTCAGGGGGGCTTCACTCAGGTACTTGTGGGTGGGTACTCTGTCCTGAAGAGGCGACCAGGAGGAGGAGGTGGCACTCGGCCTTGCTTTCCAGGATGTCCTTCCAGGTTATAGCGAGGAGAAGAGGACCCCCTCTCTGGTCTTAAATTCACACCTACTGGGATCTTAAATGGACATTTCTCCTGATCCTTCCAATTCCTTGTTTTAAATGGTATAACGTAAAGGTACAAGTAAACATTTGCTTCATTTTTTCGCACAGCTGTGAAGGTTTCCTTTCCAGGCTATTGTTCTCAACAGTGTAGTGTGCAGAGGAGAAGCTTTTTCGTTTTTATGGCTGTATTCCTGCACCCTGGAGGAGAAAGCTTTAGATACTTAATGAGTTTTGAGAGAAACTTTTTAAATAACCACCTAGTTAATGGCCTGACGTTATAATCACCTGTATGCTTTAAACTCTAGTCTCCAAACATTTTTTTGTTCAGTAAACCTTAATAAATAATTTTGAAGCACTGTTTCTCACACGTTTTAAGATGACATCTATTATTTTCAGTAACTCAATAAGTTATTAGTCAAGTGGTTGCAAAAGATGTAATTTTTAGTGTATGAAGTATTGTGTGCAAACTTTAAATATATTTCGTAAGCTATCCAGTATTTTGGTTTTCTCATCTTGTGATCAGACCGAGCTCTTTTTATGGAAAATACCTGCCATAAAATTGAATTACCCAAATCAGAGCTTATCGCTAAACCTGAGCCAGCCATAATCAGGCTTATTTCCTGTCACTTAAACATCTGATTTCATCTCTTACATCAAACAAGAGAATTATCGGATAGATGGTAAACGTGCAAGACATTGTCATTCTGTGAGCCCCTCTTCCAGGGAAGGTAGGAATCTCCTGTGCCCTCCTTTTCAATCTGGCCTTCGTTTTGGTTTCAGAGGGTTTTATACCCAGCAAACTGCGCCATGGTGAGATTAGGAAGGGTGAGAAGCAAACCTCTCTTTGGAAAGCAGGAGAAAGGAGTTGAGATTTAGGAAGGGCAAGGCAGCAGGAGGCAGAGGCTGTTTTCAGGCAGATTGAGTGTAGGGAAAAGGCCATTTGGAGGGGTTGAGAAAATGCTTTCTCTAAAACTGTCCCTGCCCAGATCCCCCAGAAAGTCTTCGTTTATCTTCAGGAGTCTGCCTGCTGCAGTCTGAAGAGATCAGCTTTGGGCCAGAGGGAAGGGACTAGTAAAAGAATGAGGAGTAGTCAGCTCCTTGCCATTTCTCTTCCAAACATATAGTTTACTCATTTCACTTTCATTTTAAAATACAGGTAAAGAGAGGAGAATGCGTATAAGAATATGGACATGACAGTGTCCTAGAGTATGTTCCCTGGGAGTTTACAGATTGCAGGGACTGCATCTGGCAAATGAAAGCTGAGAGGATTTGGAGTTGGGGTCTGCAACACTTCAAACTAAGGTCTTCTGCGGGTGGGGAAGCCTGCGTGCAGTGTGAGGTTAACCCTGTGCTGCTGGTGACAGCACAGACCCCAGAGCCAGCCTGCCTGGGTTCACATTCTGGCTGCTACTTTACTAGATCAGTGGCCTTGCGCAGGTTTCTCAACCTGCCAGAAAGTTTCTGACACATGATTGACGAGCTGCATGTAAGCTTATTATTCTTTGCAGTCTTGAAGTTCTTACCAGAGTATGGCTGGAACTCTCGCCCAGGCAGTCTTTGATGGAGTCCATTGGCCAGAGAAGGGATTTCAGCCAAGATACAGCCAATGCAGAAAGAGACTTATCAGGACCATCTGGGATGCCAAAGCTCCAGGGAAGTCAGTCAGTGTCCTTGTCTAAACCTATTTATCTCTAGTTCAGAGTCATCAGTCATTAAAATTCCAAGAAAGATACCACACAGCACTTATGTTCCATGTGATCTGTTTTTGCTTGAGGACAATATTCCACAGGCCAAACTACTGTCCCGCCAAGCAAGGAGAGGACTACTGGTTCCAAATGCCTCGAAGTATGAGGAGGACCTTTGACCAGTAAACTTGTCAGTGAAATCAAACTATAGAAATGGCATTGAGCCCATGGTGTCCCTAGGTGCACTTTCTTCCATCACTTGACCATTCTTTTACCCTGCATCTTGATTACTGAAGGCACCTGTGAATCAGATAATTAAATCAGTTTATTGGTAGCTAAGTTCACAGATAAAGTACAGAATCCAGAACTATCTTTACTTGTTCTTTATTCATTTAATCTGTCGTTAAAATTGCTTGCAGAAAAACTGATTTTTAAACTCCTCCAGAGAAGGAATGAGACCCTGACCCTGCAAAGAATCACTATAGCCTGACATCTTGAGAATTGAAAACAGCTTTGCATGATCTGATCAGATCAGAAGCACAAAGTGAAGTAGTATCCTGTCATTAAATGAACCCATTAAATGCACATCTTCCTTTTAACTTTGAAGTTTAATGTCAGGTCAATTTGCTCTGTAACAAGTAGAATATATGTGAATGTTTATCTTATCGCATCAGGTCGTAGTCATTAAAAATTGATACTTTATTCAGCAAATTTACCATTCTTTTCACAAGGAATGACAGTGATGCCCAAGATTTTCTCGAGGGGCATTTTTGACAGAGATCAGTTAGCCTTATAGGAACCTGTCAGGGCCGCTGGTGGGGAGCTGTTGTGTGGCTGGGCAGCTCTGAGGCGGATGTGAGAGGGCACCAGGCCAGGCCCCTGGCCGTGGCCACCTCCCCTCTCTGAAATGACACACAACTGTAGACCACAGCCTGTGTTACCAAGCACGTCTGGGCTGGAGGAAAGCTTCCTTACAGATGAAATAAAGAGATGAATATTGGGGTGGCCCTGTGGGGCTAATGCCCCTGCAGGCCATAGGCAGCCCCTCTGCCCTGGGTGGGAGGCACCCCCAAGCCCAGCCATGCCTCTCCCCGTCCCTGGCCTTTGCCTCCACTGACTTCCAGGACTGCCTTCTGTCATGGCCCAGCCGTTGCTCTCCCTGTGACCGTGTACTGACCGTGACAGTGGCTTCCCCAGGCACAGCAGTCAGGGCCTCGCACGGGGCGCGGTCCTCGCTCCCTGGTCCCACGGTGAACAGCCTCCAGGCTGTCCAGGAGGGTCTGGAAGCGAGATGCTGTGAACCAGCAACCCCACCCTCGGACCCCCGCGTGGTCCAGCCCCTTGCGTGGTCTCCTCTGAACAACTAGGCGCTCTTCCTAAACACCTCCCTCAGAGTCCTCTCCTCCAGTCAGTTCGCCCTCCCGCTATCCAGGGACCTTTCTAAACGCAGTCCTCGCCAGTTTTTCCCTCCCTCACGTCCTCATGTGTCCTCTCGCCCCAGGACGCCGTGCTCCCCCATCACCGTGTTGGGCCGGCCGCATCACCTCCTCTCTGCCCCGAGAACCCCCTTCCCCTGGTCTTCTCTTCAGGCCCCCGAGCCTCTCCCCGGATCCAGCTTCACAGCATCCTCTTTCCACCCCGATCTGTCCCCCTGGCAGCCTCCTGCTTCTGACCCCGCGTGAAGATGTCCTCCTTCGTGAGGTCACGCCTGCCCTTGACCCCAGATAGAATCGGTCACTTCCGTCCCCTGACCCACCCCCATCCCTGCCGCCGTCCATTCCTATCTCTGAGGTGAGGACCGCCATGGCAGCCGTACGTGGCTACAGAGCACTTGAAACGCAGACGGTCCAGAGCGAGGTGTGCTGTAGGCAAGAAGCCTATGCCAGATTTCAAAGGCTTTGTTAATGGTCTTTATGATGATTATGTGTTGAGATGATAATATTTTGAATATCTTGGATCAACTAAAAATATATCCTTAGAATTAATTCCACCTGTTTATTTTTCTCAAACAGGACTTACAAGTTTTCATGTTCTAGGTGGGGCTCCTGTTACATTTCTCACGGTCAGGGCCGATTAGCTTCCATCACTAGGTGGTGAGGGCACCAAGTCTGTGCCTTTCAGGCTGGACACGGTGGAGTGCAGTCTGCCTGTGGGTGACCCCCTGCTTGAAGTGACCTCAGCAGAGCTGCTCACATTTCATGTGTCTGGTTCCCAAGTCTCTTCCCCAGTGTTTGTACTCCCAGAGTTTATTGGATTGTAAGTTCAGAGTATCAGGTTTGGCAGAAGGCTATAATTCCTATGGCCCTCAGCTGACCCCTGGCCTGGCAGATGCTCACCCTTGGATTGGGGAGAGGACTGGCCTGTGCCCTTGAGCCTCCTCCATCATCACCACCCCACCCTCAGAGGGAGGGGAGACGTCAAGCCCATCTCACTCCTTGTGTGGAAGCAGGACAGCCCTGGAGAAGCCGGGAGCCCTGGAGCTCCCGGAGCTCTGGCTTCTCAGCGCAGTTTGCCTTGATCTGGTCATGCTCCTCATGGAAGCCAGGCCACTTCTGCTCAGCTGGTGTAATCTTTGCCAGCAGGATGGTTCTTTGCTCTCTCCCCACCTCTGTGCTTGTCTTCTGAATTTCAAGCAGAGTGTCCCTTAAAATAGAGGCGCTCATGATCACGCATCCAGCCAGCAAGGTTTGGTTCTGTTCGCTTACCCAGCATGAATTTACGGGAGCCTATAAAAGTCCTGCGAGTTTGCTCTGACATCTTGTTGATGGGGAGGTCTTGTTTGTTGTTAGAAATAAGAGCCGCTGTCTCCAGGACACACCCTGTCCTGTTTTAGTGAATGGGAGGTTTCAGCCCTGACCTCTAAAAACTAAATGGCAGAGAGGCTGGAGGGGTGAAAACTGTGCAAAAAAATCCCTTTTGTTTGGATTTTGTGTTCTGGTGCATGTCAAGTAGATTTTGGTAAGAACACATGTGTTCAGGGGGTGTCATCACTATACCTTTTTTTTTTTTTTTTTAGTGGAATGCCACCTAGCTGTTTGATTAAGGTAGCTTTGACCATGTATTTCAGAACAATTCAAAGTCAGAAAGGCTTGGAAGTCAGAGTCACCAGGTGGTAAAATGTTGGACCGTGTGATGCGTCGGGTGGGTGGAACCAAACACTCTCTCTTCCTAAACTGCGGCAGCTCTGCTGTCAGAGGACAGACGCTGGAGTGCGTGGAGGATGTGCAAGAAAGGATATTCCTCCGTCCTTTTGGACGTGACGGCAAAGGCATCTCATGCTCCCTTGAGGAATGAGACAGCATCGAAAACTCAGTACATCTCAACCTCCAGACAGTAGACTGTTGAAGAGTCACTACATTTGTGACGTTTTGTCTAAAAGCTTTTACAAAAGTTTGCCAAGCCATTCAATTATTTAAATAATTCAAAGTACATGCTTCAGAAGTCACTCTAAAAATAGAACCTGTTTCCCTGTCTGGTGGGTGCTGTGTGCCTCACCAGGAAGCAGTGTTTACTGGTTTAGCAGCAAAACAAAGGTTGTTTTTCTGTCTCACTGTTCAGAGCTGGGAGGTTTACCTTGATCTATAATATACGAAGATCTAAGCTTTCCCATAGGGCTTCCCTGGTTGCTCAGTGGTAATGAATACGCCTGTCAAGACAGGAGACTCAGGTTCGATCCCTGGGTCAGGAAAGATCCCCTGGAGAAGACAGTGGCAACCCACTCCAGCATTCTCGCCTGGAAAATCCCATGAACAGAGGAGCCTGCCGGGGCTACAGTCTATGGGATCGTGAAAGAGTTGGACATGACTTAGCAACTAAACGACAGTCGTTTATGTCTTTACTCTTAAATTCCTTCTCTGTGGCTGATGTCTGTTTCCTCTCTACATCTCTTTCATTTGTCTTGAGAAATTCTCAGTATAGTTTTCTTATCACTCCTTAATGATTTCTGTGACATTGGTAGCACTGGATGGGTTTCATTGGCCAACACTGAGTAGCTTTCAAACTTGTGATGGTGGCAGGGCATAAGAAATGAATTTTACAAAACAATTTAGGACATGCATTCATATACGTATGTAACTGAAACAGATTACTTGAAACAGTACTTACGTTTCCCGTGAGACTCTTTAATATTTTCTATTCCATTACACTGATGCTTCTTATGAATTACTAGTGGGACTGCAAATCACAATTAAAAACACTGCCTTCACGTATAGTTCTTATGTTACTTGTGGGTCATTCTGCCTTCTGAGAGTCACCGGTCCTTTCTGATACAGCCTTTCCTGAAAAGCCTTCCTGCTGACACAAGCTTTTCCTGCCAGCACCCCTCACTGGCAGGGCTCTTCTCCCCACAGAGTGCCCCTGCTCCCCTGCAGCCTAGATGTGAAATGCACAGCCCTAGCCTAGTGCTTACACGGTGACCTCTGGTCATCAGTACATAGGAAGATTCAGATCACAGCCTTCAAGTGCAGTGCAACCAAGGCCAGCCGTCTGGGTTGTTTCTTGAATCGGTGTGTTCTTTGAGAAATTGATGCTCGTTTATTTTGTGAGGACAGCTCAGCCTGGTGTCCAGTTCAAGGCTGGCAGCTCCCGCCCAGTGTGTACCAGAAGAAATGTCTGAGGGCTGCATTGGGGTTTCTCTGGAGCTGCTGTGATGGTCCCCAAGCTTTGGGGCCCAGTGACAGTCCCACACATCTCTCCATGGACATGGCACCCTGGTCCGTTCTTATTTAAAGAGGAACGGTTATTTTAAAGGGGCATGGGGGAGAGTGGGCCTATAGGTAGTTAATCATCATTTGGAGCACAAACTCTGAGATAGTGTCTGGTATATTTATTTCACTTTTCCAGTAATAGAATATAGATTTTTGTTTCCTCTTATGCGACACATCTCAAGGGCTCCAGTTTGCATTGTCATTACATTGGGAAAATATTTGATGGCTTGTCAGAAGGGAACATTTATAATTGTGTTTCTAGCCTGCACATTTTCAGCCTCTGGAACAGCGTGACAGGTAACTGAGGCTGAAATTGGCAGCATTTACCACTTAAAAATGAGCACAAGAAATGCCAGTATGCAGTGTGTGAAGTGGAAACTAATTTGGTTTTTGTAAGCACTTTAGGATTAACGGGAACTTCCCAGGTGGCTCAGCAGTAAAGAACCCACCTGCCAATGCAGGAGATTCAAGTTCAATCCCTGGGTGGGGAAGATGCCTTGGAGAAGGAAATGGCAACCCACTCCAGTGTTCTTGCCTGGGAAATCCCATGGACAGAGGAGCCTGGTGGGCTACAGTCCATGAGATCACTAAAAAGTCGGGCATGACTGAATAAACAACAACAAGGGTTAACATGATGCTTGGTGGAAGTGATTTTGTAATGGAAACTATTTAAATGATTTGAATATTGTGTTTTCATAACATTGGTGCAGGGTGTCATCCTGAAGCAGTGGTGACCTCAAGATGTTGTGATGACCTCAAACCTTGGCTCTCTAGGGCCCACAGGTGGGGACCCTGCCGTATCAGCACACCCAGGTGTCCTGGAAATAGCCCTGCTTCTCATTTTGGCGCAGAGGCCATGCATTTTGACTCTCTGGTCGCTCCTAGCACTCCTCAGTAGTGATATTGGAGGCACGTTTTATCCTTGGTGTAGTGTCACTAATCTAAATATTCTACATTGCTAGAAAGGTCTGTGGTTCTGTCAGCAGTGGGATGTTTTGAAACCTAGATCTCACCAGCACGTTCCAGTGACTGGTGAACCACTTGCTTAAGCCAGTTCCTCTCGATCATGTGCTATTCTATACACTTGATCCCCATTTTATTTTTAAAATGATTTTATTACCGTTACCTTTGATGTAAACCAGAAAATAAGAGCCTTGTGTTTAATGGTGAGGTTGCCTCGTCGTCTTCTGTTATAGGAATTGTTGTGTTTCTTTCTTTCTTTAATTTTTTTAATGTAACTAGAAACCTTGTTAAGGTACAAGTGAAGCCATCTAGCTTTGCAGCAAGTACCGTGGGGATCCATTAAACTGCTGCTTTGAGGCATGGAGCCAAGTTGGAACAAGAGGTTTTGTTCAAGATAACATGCCAGATGGGCATTTTAGGCAGAACCGTCCTCCCCAAAGCCTCATATACTGTGCTGTCATCAAAGTCTCTTCTCATCTACACTGTTGAGAACCAGCATCCTGATGAGAAGCCCAAGGCTGGTGCCCAGCCAAGTTGTCCTGCTGTTAACGAGATGCGGGACAAAATATTGGTTAAGAGCCAAGACTCTGGAACCAGTCTACCCAGCTAGCAACCTCTCTGGTCTCTAGGTTCCCCATCTGTAAAATGGGCATAATAATATTGCCCATCCACTGCAGCTGCTCACTGAAGATTTGGTGTGCCCTGAACACAGCACCTGCTTTGCTACAATAGCCCTTAGGGGCCAGCGCCTGTCTCTAGCTTCAGATGGTGAACTCATCTGATGGGTTTAGAAGTCTAACATCTCCCTCCCAAAACAGCGCAGGAACGTGGATGTTTCATGAATTTTTGTGAAGATGTACTTCAAGTTAACAATTGATAGAGTAGCCAAAGAGAGCAGATTATGAAACAGAGCTCTGGGATCAAAGTGTCTCCTTCTGATGCTCGCCTCCCCGAGTCCTTGTCCTTCCTGGCATCAGCACCAGTAGCTGGCCAGGAGAGGGCCAAGGGCGGAACCTCATCACTCTCATTAGGGAGACACACAGTCTGCAGTCAGGAGTCAGGCAGCTCTGAGTTTCTAATAGTGAAATTAACTGACATGCACACAATTAAATCAGCCACATTCAGAATGGGACCGCTCCCTAATTGTTTGGACAGTGAAGACGTCTGTGCTGACTGTTGCTTGTTAAGAGGTACATCTTTGGCACCTTACAGCCTTGTGCATGGTGGGCGGAGGCAGATGTATCTGAGGAAATAGAAGAAAACAGCCTCATCAGAAGGGTGGGAACTCTTCTCAGGCTTTGGCACACTCAGCCAATGGTGACGTTGATCTTTCGTTACCCTTCACATATTCTAGAGGAGACAGACAGCCTTCTGGTTAATCAGATTTTAAAAATTACTTAAAAGGACATCCTAAGTATGGAACAGATCATTGTAGTAAATCTCATTCACATTTACCTGCTGCCACTTTTTAAATGCAAGAGGAGAATTTTTTTCAAGTGCATTTGAAAAGTTCATTTTATAAATTAGAAAATTTCACAGTAAGACTGAAAATAAGAGCCCAGAGTTTGGAATGTGGAATTCTGGATTCTCTCTTGGGCTCCTCCTCAAGCTGGTAGTGGGACAAGTCTGATGATGTCTGTGAAGAACTTTCTAACTATCATAAGGGTTTGAATGTGGGCTTTTTTTTTTTTTATGATGTTGGCGAGGGTAGCGGAAGTCATCATCATGATTCTTCCGATTCACATCACGGGCCATCTGGGTATCAGGGGCTGTGACTCACGTGCCCCTAAAGCAGGATGTTGTGTCCAGTGGCCTGCTGGACACCCCGGGGTCCAGGCCAGGGCCGCTGACCCTGACTTCAAGATTTAGCGTGACTCCCAGAGTCTGAAAAGGCACATGTGAGCTTACCCACATAAATTTTCATTGAGGTCTGTGTAGTAGATGTAGATAGGAAGAAGTACCATGTGTCCAAAATTATAACCAGTAGGTAATCCACGAACTTAGACTGTGAAGCAGTATAATTACTAGGTTGAAAGTTCAGGGCCATTTTTTAATAAGTAATGTACAAGATGTATTAGTAACTGGCTTCTGTACTCTTTCCCAAGACTGAGCTCTCAAGGAGCTCTTTCATTTATTACACTTTATAAATATTCATGAAAATTGGCCCCAACATTTCTTTACTGACTTCTCTTTAAACTGGGCCAGCTGTGCCCCCAGGCCCTCTGGAATCTCAGGTATCCCTTCCCTGGCTGACTGCCTGCTCCCCAAGTCCAAGAGAGGCTCTGTCTCCAGTCTCTTGGGTGATCAGTGCCCTGCAGGGAGTCTGCCAGCTGAAGATCAGGTGTTTGAGGCCTTGGGCTCACCCGTCTCCAAGGCAACAACCATCTGTGGCTCACCTGGGCCTCTGCCTTCAACCCATCCCCACCATTCTCCCAGCCCAGACCCTGGACTTTTCTCTGTTTGTAAAGAAACACGTTTAAGAATGTTGACAATCACTCAATAGATGAAAACACTAATTATTTTCTCTCTTCTTAACAGACACGGGACGACTTCCTGGGACAGGTGGACATACCCCTTAGTCATCTCCCGGTAAGATCGGTTGCCTACTTTATAACACATGCAGTAAATGGCAGTTTCTGTCTGCAATTCAGGGTTATTTTCAGGGCGGTATTTCCTCCACCCTGTGGAGAAGGCTGAAATGAAGCACAGATACTGTGAGCCTGACCCATTCTAGAAGGCGGTCCTTTCAAGAGGCTAGGAGATCACTTAATTGTAAAAACCAGGTGTCCTTGAACCATCTACAGATATCTATCAGCGTCACCAGCTACTTTCTTATCTCATCTTCCTTTGTCGCTTCATACAAAACAGCTGCCTGCTTCTGCCAAACCCCTTCGCCTTGTCACTGGAATGTCCTTGCTTTCAAGTTCATCCTTTGGCTCTAACCACGTGTGTTCCCTTTGTCTGGAATTGTACACTCTGTCTCTCCTGCACTTCACCTACACAGACTGTGTTTCCGTGACTTTGGTTATGGCTTTCTCGGTTGGCACAGAGGCGAAGGAAGAGAGGCTCTTGTCCTAAGTGAACTTGTCAGCTGGAAAGACTCTGGTTTCAGAAACGATACCGGGTCAGCACATGTGCTGTTGCTAGTAATCCTCTGCTCAAACGTGTAGCAAAAGGACGGGGGCTGTTGACCGTGACTGAGCTGAAAGGTGACTCTGGCGTGTTCCAGTACCAATCGAATGGGGGCCCAGGCCTCCCTGGCGAAAGGTAAATGGCTTTGTGCTCCAGCTCTCCTCCCTCTTCCCCAGGGCATCATGAAGTGCCCTCAGTAGCACCTCAGTAGTGCCCAGTCGTGTCTCACTCTCTAAGACCCCATGGACTGGAGCCCACCAGGCTCCTCTGTCCATGGAATTCTCCAGGCAAGAATATGGGATTGGGTAGCCATTCCCTTCTCCAGGGGAATCTTCCCAACCCAGGGATCAAACCTAGGTCTCCTGCATTGCAAGCAGATTCTTTACCATCTGAGCCACCAAGGAAACCCCCACAATAGCAACTAAGAGAGACTAAGTCAAATGTTTCTGCCTTCCAAGGGCATTAAAAAAAAATGCTCAATGTGAGCCAATAGCATAAATCGTCTATAAACTAAAATCACCCAAACCACCTAGTATGAGCCTGCCGCTGTGTTGAAGCTGTAGCTGTCACTCTCTATTAAGGACCAAGAAAGGCCGTCTTACCCAGGAAGCTCTTGAAGATCTGTTGTGAGGGACTGTGACGGCAAGCACTTTACTCCTGTTTACTCAGGGGAGCTATTAAGGACAAAAGGTTTGAAGCTCATTCCCTTCCCAAAGATTGGAAACAGCAGTAGTGACATTAGAATATCTTAGTTTATCTCTGCATAAAAACCTGAAGCTCCAAGATGGTCGTGGAAAGTGGTCATATGCTCGAGATGGATTCCATGAGCCTTGAGAACACTGATTGTCACTGAGAGCGCAGGGGTGTCTCCACCTTGTGCAGAGAGATTGTTCATGTATTTCTACATCAGTGGGTGTTCTCTCCATGCTCTTCAGGCTGAAGCTGTAATCACATTACATTTTTAGACAGTGTTGGTTGTTTGGCCACTTCTTACATGGGTGTCCCCAACCATCCTTTTCCCTAACATAAAAACCACATCACAGGGACTTTCCTGGTGGTCCAGTGGCTAAGACTCCATGCTCCCAATGCAGACGGCCCAGGTTCAATCCCTGGTCAGGGAACTAGGTCCCACATGCCATAACTAAGACCCAGCACAGCCAAATAAATAAATATCAAAACACACACACACATCATAGTCAAGGCAAATTATGTACTTAAGAGGTGCAGCTGGAATTTTTGAACAACCTGCTCCAGTTCCCTGTTTGAGAGAAGGAGCATGGGTTGGTTTTGAAAGGTTGAGGGGAGTTCTCAGAGGATAGAAGAGTGTTTCTCTTCAGAGACAAGTTGGTAGAGAGAATATTTTTACCTTTGGAGTTGGGTGGAGGCAAGATTGAGCTTTCAGAGGAAGAAAGGCTCCAGGCCAGAACAGAAGCCAACCGGTTCAAGAGTGGAACAGTGAGCGTTCAGAGAAGGCTGAGGCCTTGCGCGTGAGCTGAGCCTCCTGGTGTCGGGCCTCCAGGATGAGTGTGCCCTGGGGCACCGTGTCTCCTCCTTAAGACTGACTGGCTTTGTGGAGCCCAGGACAGTCCTCAGGATGGGTCACACGGGACGCAAAAGGAGAGGCGAAGGTGCATTCTCCATCCTCTAAGTGACAGTGGAACCCAGCCGGCGTGTTCTCAGTGGACACGGCTTTGACCCCAGGATTTGAGGTGCTCTCAAGTGTATCTTCAGACCTTTGTGTAGGACCCTCATGGGGAAATTGCAGTTAACATTGTATGATAACACAGGTGTGAGTATGTAAAACAGATGCTAGCATTTGAATATATTTTGTGGGTAGATAATGGATGCTCTTTTCTGAATAGCTACTCGACCACTGTCAAGGCTGTACGGCCTGTGGATTCAGTGATGTTTAATGTCATCAAACTTTAGGTGAAAGAGCTTAGGAACCTTGTCTCACTGGTCATGAGGAAAGGTAGTGCAGAGCGGTCCTGCGGTAGTGAGGTGCTGCCCAGGCCTCCTCAGACTCTGAGGAATCAGATTGGGCGTCTGGTTGCTAATTAATTCCAGGCAGCCCCATTCCCTGATGGAGGATTTATTCCTTTCACAGATGCTTGCTGATCCAGACATGATTCTGATCTCTGAGGAAAAATCAGTGAAGCAAGTTCCTCCCTCACGTGGCTCAGCAGGGCCACCATTGCCGTAAACATGTTAGTCGAGCATTTGAGATGTGGCTGATGTGACTAAAGAATGGAATTTATCATTTTATTTCAAGTCATTAAAGTTTATATTTAAAAGCTACATGTGGCAATGTGGCACCCTCTTAGTTGGTTCAGCTGAGATCAGACCAGATTTCCCCAGCTTAGGTGAAAACTCTATGGTTCTGAATTCCCTTTTCCTGAGCTGATAATTCTGCCTATTGGAGAGAACTGGGGGAGGAGGGGTTCTCACACCCAAGTTTTACGTGTGCATACTATCGCTTCTGTCGTGTCCAACTTTGCAACCCCATGGACTGTAGCCCCCAACCAGGTTCCTCTGTCCATAGGATATTCTAGGCAAGAATACTGGAGTGGGTTATGATGCCCTCCTCCAAAGGATCTTCCCAATCTGGGGATCAAACCCATGTCTTTTTCATCTCCTCGTTGGCAAGTGAATTCTTTACCACTAGCCAGAATTATCAGTCAAGATTCAGTTTTTTCCCCCCTACCAGAATACAATTGCTGGTGGATACTGGCATTTGCGGTGTACAACCGTGCTCTTAAGCCGTTAGGGATGTCTCTCCTAAGCTGTCCTCACTCACACCTGTAAATTCCCTGACCTCGAGAAGCCTACCCGGAAGACCAGAGGGTCAGGGCAAGCCTACTTCCGGTTTATCCGTAGACACACAAGCAAAGTTATATGCACTTGAGCATCTCAGAGCACTCACAGCAGTGCTCCTCAGCCCAGTGCCCACTGTTGGGTCCCCAGATAATCAACTGTGTGCGCTGCTGGGCCTTGGGGGCCATTGGGACGGTCCGGCTTGGAGTTCTTCTGCCAGGGAGACAAGCAAAGGAGGTCCCTGGAAACAGAGAGACGAGGCCGGCAGGGCCGTGTGAAGCCGAGATGCACTCTGCATGTTAAAGCATCAGTACCCCCGTCAGTGACCACAGTGGCCCCAGGAGGCCAGCGTCAGCTCCGTGTTTGCCCTTAAACAGGAAAGAGTAGAGAGACATAATGAGAAGGAAAAGTAACTCCTTTTCCCGCCTTTGATTATGAATTCCCCAGTGCTTTATCAAATGCTTCCAGATGAAAGAAAATGATTTTGACTTGCCACTCATTTTCATTCTTGGCTCTCAGGCCAGTTCTGCCAGTTTTATTTGTGGAAGGGGGGGAAAAAAAGGATAGGAAATAGACCCAGGGAGTTTAAAATGGTAGGGACTCTGTTTCCTTAGCTTCTGTTGCAAATATGCCACTCATCTTTAGTTTTTTTTTTTTCCATTTTACTTACTATTGAGTGTGCATGCATGCTAAATCGCTTTAGTTGTGTCTAGTTCTTTGCAACCCTATGGTCCTTAGCCCCTCCCCCCATGGCATTCTCCAGACAAGAACACTGGAGTGGGTTGCTGTGACCCCTCCAGGAGATCTTCCCGACCCAGGGATCCAACCAGCATCTCCTGCATTGGCAGGCAGGTTCTTTACCACTAGCGCCATCTGGGAAGCCCACTGTTGAGGTTGGGAGTGAGTAAAAGAGAAAGGTTAGTCGTCTGACCTTTTATGCAGATCTGAGAATTAAGAAAACATAGATTCCTATTCACAGAAGTCTCCAAATGTCAAGCTTTAAAAGACCTTTCAGGAATAGTTGACTCGGAGCCTGGAGATGGGCAGGTTGCCTTGGTAACCTTAATAAGTTAGTAATCCTTTATGGGACTGTTGTTTGTCTCACCTGTAAAACGAGAGGATCCACATAGACGATGCCAGGTTTCCATCCAGCTCTGTGAAAGCACGTCTTCGCTGTCCATGGCACTAGCTGGCATTAGCTGTCTGTGGCGCTCACAAGCAGAGGCACTGCGACCATGACGACGTATGTGTTGCCCGGGAGACTTGGGCAGCACGACGCATGTGGCGGAGGTAGAGGCTGTGTTTTAGGAAGGTGGTCCTGCTCTCCTGATGTCTGTCTGCAGCTGAAACAAAGCTCCTCTATTTTATTTTTCCAGCACATCACCAAAAGTGACCTTAGCTATAACTCTCCTATTCTGACTTTTTTTTTAAGAAACACTATCATTTTTTACATGTTTATTAAATTCTGTGTGTCATTCCCCAAAAGTTCATAGAATATTTTATGACTTCTCCTTAGTAATTACTTAGAGACAAAAATAGCTCCAAGACTTGCATCAGCAACAGAATGCCATTTCTGGCAGGTGCTCGCCATTCACACCTCTGAAAGTTGTGTCCATTCTTTTGTCAGTGTCTTCCCTGTCCTTTGAGCCCTTTCCCATCACCCCTCCTAGATGCAACATCTCTGTATCTGTGGAAAACACACTGAAGTAGAGAGAGCTGTTTAAAAACATGAATTTCTCTTATTTTAGTCAGGTGCCACTCAAGGCAACCAGGGTTAACTTGAATTTATAGCTTTCCTACAGTGAGGCGGCATCGGGATGGTAGCGCTATAATTTGTCATCTTAATTGTACTTGAAGGTAACTCAAATGATGAACACCCCTCTTATAATTCCAGCTGGTACCAGGGTAATGGTTCTGTCTCACGTGTACAGAATTCAGTATCTTAGAGCTTAGAGGGACTTTGGAGACCGTTTGTCCATTCCCTGTATTTTACGGGTGGGGACACCTGGGTGCACAGAGGTCGGTGGCTTGCCCAGTGATCTGCAGGTTGACCAGACCAGAGATCTCCAACATTGATCTGTGGTGCCGTTAGGGGGCCAGAGGGGCTCAGTCTGAGGCTTGGGTGCTTTTAGCCATTGCATCCCTCTTTTGAGCCTCGGGTCCTGATAAGGCCGTTCCCTTCCACTTGCCCACAAAGTTATTTTTCACGTTACATATATGTCAAGTAACTGCAGTTCTGTTTAAAGCAATAAATCCTTATAAGGTGAAATTGCTGTGTAACCAAAAGTTTTTTTTTTTAATGCTCGTGGCCTGGGGTAGGGGGTAGAAGCATCTATTTTGGCCACTGGTGCTATTAGCATCAACCTGTTTGAGATGGGTTTCTCCCAGAAACACTCTCAGGGAGTCTCCCCCAGGCATTTCTCCAGGGACTGGGATCCAGCAGGAACCTGAATAGTGCTAGGAAGAATCCTGTTGTCAGAGATTGCCATCTTGTTCATGCTGGAGAATTTCCATGGAGGTGAATTCTTATCTTCTAACGCCGTGTCTTTATTGCAGAGCACTGAATTGATAGTGTTCACAAGTGACATGGAAACGTAGACTTGACTGACGATGATAATGGCCGACGTTTGTTAAGTGTGCCAGGAACCCTTGTGAGGACTTTATGGACCAGCTCAGTTGATCGATTTAATTGTGACGATTCTGTAAGCTCCTGTTACTGCCCCACTCCGTGGATGAGGGCACTGAGGCACAGAGAGGTAAAGACTCTGCCCTTGGCCACGTGGCTTTGTAGGTAGCAAAGCCAGAGCACAGACCTAGGATGTCTACGTCTTGAGTCTGTGCGGTGTTTGTCATTTAAACTATGTAGTGTATGGAAAGTTCTGTTTTTAGAGTCCCTGTAAGCTCTGACTTTGTGTGTGTGTGTGTGTGTGTGTGTGTGTGTCTGACTTCAGAAAAAAGTCTAGAGAATATAGCTGACTTTGCTTAGTGAGGGTGGATTTTTGTGGCCCTAGCAGTTTACTGGAGATCAGGTGGATTAGTCAGCTACTTCATGCTTCCTTCATGCCAGACAGTGCTCTTGGTGCCAAGAATACAGTGGCAGGCAAATCCAAGTCTCTGATCTTACAAGGTAATATTCTATAGGTGATAGAATGATAAACTGGTAAATATATAAATAAGCATAAATACATAAAATAGTGGAAAGGAGGGAGATGAATCGGGACGCTGCAGTTGAGGATGAGAAAGGGAGGCTGTGATGGTGACTTAGGATGCAATGTCTGAGGATGTGACTTGGGATTCTGGACTTGGATGGCAAAGTGGAGACCGTGTGGCTGTCTGAAGTCAGGGATGTCCAGCAGAAGGACCTGTGAGGGTGGGGTTAGACGACGTGCATGCAGGACAGATGAGGTCAGGAGGGGTGGTGGTGGTTCAGTCGCTCAGTCGTGTCTGACTCTGTGACCCCAGGGACTGTACTACACGAAGCGTCCCTGTCCTTCACCGTCTCCCAGTGGAGTCAGGGGTGATTGCAGAGATTGGTTCCCGGTGAGATGAGAGATAATGAAGAACCAGACCACGTTTAACCTTGTAGGTCCATAAGGAAGAATTTTCAGCCTATTATAAGCAGAATAGGAAGTCATTGAAAGTTTAAAGCAGAGAATGATATAAAAGATAATATTACAAATATAAATACACACACACACCCTACTGATTTATAATAAATCATTTTGCTGTGGTTTGTCCCTCTTGCTGCAAACGTATTTTAAATTGTGTTTAATTAAAGAGCCTAGGTATTTGAGGTTTTACTGCATGTAATATTTTTATTTTTTTGAAATAAAATTATTATATGTATTTCAATAAAAGTGTTAGTTTTATTCCTACTAGTAATAGCTGCTATGTTTGAACGTACCAGTCACTGTGGATTTACATACATTGACTCACTCAAGCCTCACAGCATTCTAATAATAAGCACGAACATTTCCATTTTATAGACAAACTGAAGCTTAAAGAGAGTAAGCAACAGCGTTATTAGCACTATAACCAGCCTTTGAACCTAGATCTGTCCCTGCTCTTACACACAATTACATCCAACTCAGGCTGCAAGGTATATAAAAGTCTACATAGTAATTCTAGAAAATATAACTTGTGGTCTGCCCTTACTACATCACTTAATTTTTTAATTAGTTGATTTTAATGGAGGCTAATTACTTTACAGCATTGTGGTGGTTTCTGCCACACATCGGTATGAGTCAGCCGGTGCACATGTGTCCCCCGTCCGGAAGCCCCTCCCGCCTCCCCCCTCAACCCCCCTGGGTTGTCCCTGAGCACTGGCTTTGAGTGCCCTGCTTCATGCATTGAACTTGCACTGGTCATCTGTTTTACATATCATAATATACAGGTTTCAGTGCTATTCTCTCAAATCATCCTACCCTTGCCTTCCCCCGCAGAGTCAAAAACTCTATTATTTACATCTGTGTCTCTTTTGCTGCCTTCCATGTAGGACTGTCGTTACCATCTTTACAAGTTTCATATATATGCGTTAGTATCCTGTATTGGTGTTTCTCTCTCTGGCTTACTTCACTCTGTGTAACGGGCTCCAGTTTCATCCACCTCATTGGAACTGACTGGAATGTGTTCTTTTCTATGGCTGAATGATACTCCATTGTGTACGTGTACCACAGCCTATTCATCCATTCGTCTGCCGATGGGCATATAGGTTGTCTCCTTGTCCTGGCCATTGTAAGCAGTGCTGCAGTGAACACTGGGGTGTATGTGTCTCTTTCGATTCTTGTTTCCTCGGTGTGTGTGCAGCGTGTCTTTCCTCAGTTGTATGGGAGTTCTATTTCCAGTTTTTTAAGGAATTGCCACCTTGTTCTCCATAGTGGCTATCCCAGTTTGCATTCCCACCAACAGTGTAAGAGGGTTCCCTCTTCTCCACATCCTCTCCAGCGTTTATCGTCTGTAGACCTTTCGATGGCAGCCATTCTGACCGGCGTGAGATGATCCCTCATTGTGGTTTTGATTTGCATTTCTCTAATAATGAGCAATGTTGAGCATCTTTTTCATGTGTTTGTTAGCCATCTGTATGTCTTCTTTGGAGAAATGCCTGTTTAGTTCTTTGGCCCACGTTTTGATTGGGTTGTTTGTTTTTCTGGTATTGAGCTGCATAAGCTGCTTGTATATTTTGGAGTTTAATTCTTTGTTAGTTGTTTCGATTGCTATTATTTTCTCCCATTCTGAAGGCTGCCTTTTCACCTTGCTTATAGTTTCCTTTGTTGTGCAGAAATTGTTTAAGTTTAATTAGGTTCCATTTGTTTATTTTTGTTTTTCTTTCCATTACTCTGGGAGGTGGGTCATAGAGGCTCCTGCTGTGATTTATGTCAGAGAGTGTTCTGCCTATATTTTCCTCTAAGAGTTTTATAGTTTCTGGTCTTACATTTAGATCTTTAACCCATTTTGAGTTTTTTATGTCTGGTGCTAGAAAATTTCATTCCTTTGCACATGATTGACCAGTTTTCCCAGCACCACTTGTAAAAGAGGCTGTCGTTTCTCCGCTGTCCATTCTTGCCTCCTTTGTCAAAGATGAGGTGTCCATAGGGGCATGGATTTATCTCTGGGCTTTCTATTTTGTTTCATTGATCTATATGTCTGTCTTTGTGCCAGTACCATACTGTCTTGATGACTGTGGCATTGTCGTACAGTCTGAAGTCAGGAAGCTTGATTCCTCCAGTTCTGTTCTTTCTCAATGTTACTTTGGCTATTCAAAGTTTTTTGTGTTTCCATACAAATTGTGAAAGTATTTGTTCTAGTTCTGTGAAAAATACCATTGGTAGCTTGATAGCAATTGCATTGAATCTATAGATTGCTTTGTAGTATACAATTTTCTCTATGTTGACTCTTCCAATCCACGAACATGCTACATTTCCTCATCTATTTGTGTCCTTTTTGATTTCTTTCATCAGTGTTTTATAGTTTTCTATATATAGGTCTTTTGCTTCTTTAGGTAAATTTATTCCTAAGTATTTTATTCTTTTCATTGCAGTCGTGAATGGGATTGTTTCATTAATTTCTCTTTCTGTTTTTTCATAGTTAGTGTATACGAATGCAGGGGATTTCTGTGTACTAATTTATAACCTGAAACTTCAGTATATTCATTGATTAGCTCTAGTAATTTTCTGGTGGTGTCTTTAGGGTTTTCTATGTAGAGAATCATGTCATCTGCAAACAGTTCTACTTCTGCTTTTCCAATCGGTATTTCTTTTATTTCTTTTTCTTCTCTGATTGCTGTGGCTAGGACTTCCAAAGTTATGTTGCATAGTAGTGGTGAGAGTGGGCACCCTTGCCTTATTCCTGATTTTAGAGGAAATGCTTTCAATTTTTTGCCATTGAGGGTAATGTTTGCTGTGGGTTTGTCATATATGGCTTCTATTATGTTGAGGTATGGTCCTTCTGTGCCTGGTTTCTGGAGAGTTTTTATCATAAATGGGTGTTGAATTTTGTCAAAGGCTTTCTCTGCATCTATTGAGATAATCATATGGTTTTTATCTTTCAGTTTGTTAATATGCTATATCACTTGATTGATTTGTGAATACTGAAGAATCCTTGCATCCCTGGAATAAAGCCCACTTGGTGTATTTTTAAATTAATGAGAGAGGAACATTTCTTTTCCTATTTGCTTTGACCTCTGATTTTGCACAACAAAATACTGATTTCTATTTTAAATGAATAAATACCACAATTACATTCATAGCTTCTTGAAATAAGCACCAGCAAAAGGCTGATGGATGATACTACCTAGGACAGCCTCTGTGGAGCAGATGCTCTTTCAGTTATCTGAGGCTGAGGACATATTTTAATGTTAAAAGTAAAGTAAAACTGGATTCACACATTGATCTTGCATATTTTCCCGTTAACCTCACTCTTAGATTTCTTGACTCACAAGGGACAGGCAGGCAGGCACCAGTGACCCCTGGTTCTCCAGAGTTAATCAGCAGCATGAGATTGAGGCCTGCACCCAGCAGTTAGAAATTAAACTTGGCAGTAACAGCTATAATTTTATAAATTTGTGGAAGGCTGGGGTTGGCTCCTAAAAAATGGGTGTTGATAGTGACATCTAGCGGGTCTTGAGGAGATAAAGTTCTGTGACCTTTGAAATATGTAATTAATTGTCAAGTACTGTCTGAGGCGCCAACTCTGTTTTTGCCGAGCACATTCTAAAACATGCAAGTGTGTTCTCGGTAGTCCAGTTGGGTGGATGCGAAATATGAGACCCTCAGGAGCACGGAAACTTACTTTTTCTTCCTTTAGACAGAAGACCCAACCATGGAGCGACCCTACACATTTAAGGACTTTCTCCTCCGGCCAAGAAGGTAAGGCTTCTAGGCTGCAAGTCATTCTTTATGCTTTGGCCTTGGTTTTCTCTGAGGAAGATTTCAGCGTATTAACATATTAATCTTCTGAGGAAGATTACATCTGTTTAAAGCATCGTAAATATGAAGTGTCAAACCAAGTCACATCCTTTGTAACAAATTTTTCTTCCATCATGCAGTCATAAATCTCGGGTTAAGGGATTTTTGCGATTGAAAATGGCCTATATGCCCAAAAACGGAGGCCAAGATGAAGAGAACAGTGAGCAGCGGGATGAGATGGAGGTAAGCCGGGCACTCTGGGCCGTGGTCTGTTTTCCTTCCCTAAGAGCACGTGGATATTTTACATGAAGGTTTTATAACTTAAGGAACTAAATGTTTATAAATATGAAGGAACTTAAATGTTTTCATGAATCTGCATCTTCCATGGACCTACCAATGTTTGCTTTTATCAGAAAAAAAAAGGTAAGCTTTTCACTTCACCTTATGACACTAATCATTGAAGAGGTGTCTTTTTATGAACTGCTCTCACCCCTGTTCTATTAACAGCCCCACCACTGTGTGAAATTCTCCCCCACATATTTAATTCTCTTATTTCTTTGGACTTTCAGCGCTTAGTAAATTCCCTGTAGCACTTGGAATTGCTTCATAGTGAGTGAATGATGTAGAGGCTGTTCCAAGTTTCTCGCTCGCTTGGCCTGCAGGTGAGCGCGTGCATTAGAGCAGCTCTGCTCTAGCTAGGCCGTTCTGCAGTTAGCTGTCCAGAGGAAGTTTCTTTTGTTCGCTCTTGGCAAGTTAAAAAAGAAAACACCACCTTTTAATTTTCCTGTCACATACGTCTACTGTGGGTCCTATCGGACCTTCGCAGCACAGGCTGCAGACAGTGCTGCTTCACTAGACACGTTCTCGTGTTGGTCCAAGAATGTCCGTTCTCGAGACCTCTCTGTGGCCTATTCGCACATCTGTTTGCAGCTGTTGCATATACATGGTGTGTGAATAATGCATTATGGGCAAGTAACTCCACCCGCCCCACCCCCCGCCCCCCGGCCCAGACCCAGAGGTCATATTTCCAAGCAGTATTTCATGTGCAGGCTTTCATCTGTCTCTGGGAGAAGGACTGAAGTGGGTGGTAGGTAGTCTTGACTGTTAAGATTTCATAAGCACATCCACACATTTTTATCTCGAATCCAAGGAATTTTTTTTTTTTAACATCCTCCAGCCTTCCAACTGTGAATTAGTTAATTTTCCAGTGACTTTACTAGGGGATGTCAGGAAGGAATACTTAATGCCAAAAATACGTATTGCAAAGGAGTACCTCTGACTCAGGGACCATGAAGGCTGCTGACGCGGCGGCAGCAGGTGGGGAATGGCTGAGTAGGAAGAGGCAGTTTCTAGGCTGTTCCTGGCCGCCGTGCGTGCTTGTCCTCCCTAGAAGGGCATCAGGGAGCTCCCCCTCCTCCTGGGGCCACCTTCCCATGGTCCTCCCTGGGGAGCGAGAGCACCCCAGGCCTCCTGGTGGCCCGCCCGTGGCATCTGCAAGAACACACATGCTGTGAGGCTCATCTTCCCAGCTCCCTCCTACCTTCCGGAGGTGTTGAAAAGATGACAGCTGTAGCATGACCCACATGATCGGCATGGCTTTGTACAGCCCCAGAGGCCATCAGGTCAAAATAACAAACACGAACTACAAAAGAGCATAACGGGACTTAGGTAACGTGAGGGGCTGCTTGGATCCCCTGTCCATGTCACGACCCGCACCGCCATCCTCGGGAGGGCAGTGCAGTTCGTTGGCCGTGGCTCAGAGCGTTTTTGTGACTCTCTTCGAGTTGACATTTTTCTACCTTGTTTTGAGAATTTCTTGAAACGTGGCGCACGAAGCCACTGCCAGAGCCCACAGGAGCCAGGACACAGGGCACGGATGCCCTGGAGCCAGTGAACCAGCCTGACGCCCCTCCCTCTCTTCTGCCCCACAGCCCGGGTGGGAAGTCGTTGACTCCAATGACTCGGCTTCTCAGCACCAGGAGGAGCTGCCCCCGCCTCCGCTGCCCCCCGGGTGGGAAGAGAAGGTGGACAACCTGGGCCGCACGTACTACGTCAACCACAACAACCGGACCACCCAGTGGCACCGGCCCAGCCTCATGTGAGTACCGTCCGTGGTCGTGAGCACGTCCCCACGCTCTGCAGACAGGTGCCCGCACAGCAGCTCTGTGCGACAAAGCTGGGAAGCACGTCTTCCATCGGTGGAAGCACGTGATTGTGTGTTGCGGCGGGAATCCTCTTGGTGTAGTTAGAGGGCGTGGGAACCTACCAGAACCTATAAGGTTATAAAGAAGCTCTGGCCTCCGTAACGTGGTCTCCTGCTGTAAATATGCACTAATTTATTTTGCATGTCATCTTTATGTAGATTTATGAGATGTAAAACCAAGGTCATTTTTCTTAGGTTTCGCTTAATACATGGTGATTACATCTCTGCTCCCTTCTTCAGTTTCAGCAAACATATTGGCTGTACCATTTCCTCTTTAACTTTTTGGAGTTTTATTCCATAATTATTTGATTTCGAAGCCCTCTCAAAACTTTTTTTTTCCCTTTTTGAGAAATTTATAGATCACCCCCGTGATATCATTAGAAGCAGGTGGGAGGGTTGCTAACTCACAGTTTGTAATACTCTTTGTTCTAGTCCCTCAGGGACACAGTGAATTGATTATTATTTTGTTCACTGGACAATTTTTGGTTTAATAATAGCAAATACTAATTAAACCTCATGACTGTAAAAAAGGATTTGAAGCAGCTTGTTTTAAATAATAGTATAGAGCAAGACCTAAAACTATTAATATACAATAAAAGACAAAAACAAATACTAAAAATGTAAAAGGAAAAGGCTATCCTAAAAAAGGTAAGCTCCAAGGCAGCCAAGACAAGGAAGTAATTATCAGTAAATTGTATAATTTTCAGTATACAGGCAAGTATATCGGGTGAGATAATTTTCTCTTTAACCCAGACTTTGAAACAAATTAGCTGATGACGGTTTTTGAACAAGTGTTAAAGGTGATGGGTGGTGGTGTCAATAACCCTTTGTCTTTAGAAATGGCAACGGTAGTCTGCATAAGACTGTGGGGTGGGAAGGGTTGCCAAGAAGTCTAGTCTAGGTGGTGTCTGATTTAGAGGAAAAGCTTGCAGAATCTGCAACAGTGAAGGCCAGTCCTTCCTAAGCCCCTGAGTGGGTTCTCGTTAATATCAGGCACCCGTGGTCAGCTTTGGGCCACCTAGCATGAGCACCAGCTCATGGCTGCTGGGACAGCATAGTATCCCAACATCCAGATGATGTCAAACTCTTCTTTGTTACAATTGTTTCCACATAGAAATATAAATGGAAATGGGCTCGTTGGTTTTTTAATTATTTGTTTTTACTATTTCCCTTTAATCAATGACCAAAGCTGTTAAAACTGTTTTAAGTCATTTGACTATTCTAGTTATTTGTAGTCTAAAAAAAGTAACTGCCTTGGACTTGGTTACATGTAGTGATCAAAAGATTCTCGGTAGCAACACTCTGCACAAAGTACCTTTATCTTTGTTAAAGGTCATAGGAAAACAGTATGTGAAAATAACACTTTATGGGGACCCTAGTGTCCTGTGATCTCTGTTAAAAAAAAAAAAAGTGACCACTAGGAGCTCACAGAGACTAATAACCAAGATACATAGAGGGACATGTTCAGTGTCATGAATAATTATGCACACCAGAGTCTGTGTGTGGGGGGTAAGTGGGAGCAGTTTTTACTTTCTCTGCCTCAGAGAGTGGTGAAACTAATGGAGAAATCCCTAAGGAACACTTCATATGTTCTTCTAAACACACCACCTTCAGTGTCCTGTAGAACGGAACCAAAACAAACGCTGTAACTTATGTAAATGCTGGCTCCTCAGGAGTCCAGAAACAAATTGGGAAACTGTGGTTCTTCCAAGTTCAGGTTCACGTGTAGTTTAGGGAGATGTCAGTGACGTGGTGGTCTGCACAGGTGGCTCACCAGAAGGGACATTTGCAGAGCTCTGGGTGCAACTTACCGGCTGCCTCCTTCCCAACAGGCACGAAGTCTAGAAAGCAAGAGAAGACTTATGAGGGAAAAGGGTCGGTTTCCATGATAACCTCCTGTTGAACCATTTGAGAATTTGAGGTTCTTTGTCCTTAACTTGATTTGGCTTGACCAGAGCCCTCAAGCCCTCCAGATGATTTTAAAGTGTTGTTTTAATTGAAAAATGATTTTTTTCATAAATCAGTTTTCACAGAATCCTACAAGCATTCCAGGGATGGGGGGCCGGGGTATTAACAAATGTCTTTATTCAAAGGCTATAACTGACCTGAGGAAGTCAGATAATGAAGTGATGGTCTCATCTTACAGAGAATGGTGGCCCTCCTGGGGAGTCTCAGTGCTTACCCAGTTTGCTTACCCAGACTTCAGGCCCTGCCAAGTCCTCCTGGGCACCCCGGTGCCCTCAGGCTGTTCTCACAGGGTCCTGCCCTCCCTGCCTCTTGCCACCCACGGTCATCAACACAGCATCTGATCATGCAGGCTGCTCTTGAGGACTTTCTCTCCCAGGCCCTGTGGGTGTGCTGCCCCTCAGTCCCCCCAAAAAACAAAACCAGAATGTGCCTCTCCCCCCCAGCAACCTTCAGATGCCAGCCTCCTGTCCCTTCCTCTGGGAGAGCCAGATCTCTTCTGTCCCAGTCTGTCTGAAAGCTGGACGCTTTCCCATGAGGACACAGAGCACATAATTCTCTTACTGCCTGTGCGATCAGGGACTGTGGTTTCCTCTTCACAGACCAGCCCCTAGCACCTGGCACAAAGTAGGCGCTTTTAACTGAATGAGAGACTACAGATGAGTTGTTTCTGAAAGTGGGTGTAGACGCGTGGTTTACTGAACTATCGGGGACTGGATGCAGAGATTAGGACGGAAGGCAGCCACAGAACACTCCCCCAGGTCTCTCGAGTCAGATGGTGGCTTTTAAAAACACCTTTAATTTTAGATTTGTCCTGGTCCTATTTAAATGTAGACTATAAACTTTTTACTGTTAAAAGCAGAAGTTCAAAAACATGATGAAGGAATCGTATTAAGACTATAAATGAAGATGAACTTGTGAAACACTCATTTTAACTCTTTTTAGTACTTCTTTCTAAACCACTTTGTACTTCTTCTCCCATCTTAGCAATCATTTAATCATCTCTTGATGACTCAGGTCATCATTTGTCACTGACAGTCACTGATAGGATGTAAATGATCCGATACACTGATCTCAACTGGCACTGAATTTGATAAATGTATGGTTTTTCTTATCTTTATTAACTTGTATATTTCCTATGACAGTCAAATGAAAAATATATATGTGAAATTAATGAGTGAACAAAACTGAAAGAGCCACTCCTTAAGTGTTTTTTCCCTGCCCCCAGTAAAATCATGTTTCTGTTTTGTCAGCTTAGACCTATTTTTGAATGTTCATTTTCCCATTAGTGACCATTTAAACTTCCTGTCAGTTTCATCAACCCTCTCATTCAATTGCTTAATTAAGGGCCAAAGGCCTCCCTGGTATGAATATTTTCATTTCGTCACTAAAGACCATAAAAAAGCCCAGACTTGGAATTTCAGAATCAGAGGTATCGTTCTTCTTTATACCTTTTAGTTGTTTCTGGTTCACACTGATTACTAATTATTTGAGCATGTTGGATAAGGAGGATTAACATAATTGATTTTAAACGCCCCTTTAAAAAAAAAAAGGCCTTTTCAGAATAATTGAATTTTATATACTTCTCAGAGAGAAAATGCAGATACAGTAATATTAAACCTTATTCTCCTCAACCTCTCCGAAATCCCTGTAACAATTCAAGTGTGAGTTACAACCCAGAACACGCATGTGGTGGTGACTAAGTGACAACTGATATTTCAAGTGAATATATAAAATTTTCATGAAACTTTTATATATACAGTGTTTTTAAGTAAATCCATTGTAAAGTTAAATTGAATTGAATATCCTGTAAAAATCACTGTAGCAGTGTAAAATCCTAAAGATAATATTATATTTTCTAACATATCTAAGAGAGTGTTATTTTTTTACCATTCTGTTTTGGTAATTTCATAAATTGTATTAGTATACTTGTGTGTCCCTTGATTTTAATTAGCTTCTTTGTGGCCTTAATGATGTCATTTTTTTCAGATATAGTTTAATACAGCTATAAAATATGCAAAATAGGTATTTCTGTGCGGTTTTAAGAATTTGTGTATCGGTTATAAACATACAGTAAACCTTCACCTAGATCTTTATTAAGAGTTATTGATTTAATATGGATTAAATAGAAGCCAGCCTCATACTATCACTTTACCAGTAAAGCTAAAACTTGTGAAGATTTTTGGTGGAACTATCCAGACTCTTAGAAGCTGGTGATAAAGAATCACCTATTTATTTGCAAATAGTGCTGCTCATCGCAGGCTGTTCACTATTACAGGGCCCAGTAGGCTCTTTTTGGGGAAGATAACATATCTGAGACTGCATTAGAATGTCTTAAAACCTGTGTTTTAAGGAGAATCTATAGTGAGGGCCCTTGATTAATACTGGATTTCAGTTAATCTGAAATAATGTTTTCAGCTATTGTGAAATATTAATTTGCAACATCATGGTGTCTTATTGAAAGAGTCTGTAAGCGTTTTCTCTGAAAAACATTTTGACATTTAAACCTCTACTTTAAAAGCCTCCAAGTAATATTTCTCCCAAAGGAGAATTGCCTGTAATTTAGTGCAGAAGTTTTAAAGATGGAATCAGTGCTTTTCAAATCCTAAATTAAGAGTTACATGACAAAAAAAAAGGACTGTGGAAGTTACAGTATTCTTCAGATCCTAGTTGATTTGGGAGGTAATTGCCTGATGTTTGTGTGAATTTTAAAATAGAGTTTAATGGGAGTTTAAAAGTGGAGTTTAAAAAGTGTCGTGATTGTGAGGTTCTGTCAAGATGAAACCCGCAGTGACCGAAAAAGTTCATGTTGAATCGGGAGTGTTTCCTCCAGACCCCAGCTTTGAATTCACACTGTTGGTACTTACTGGTTGATTGCTGATGACAAAAGTGTGGGCCTTGTCATTGCTGGACTCCTTGAGGGGTCGCCACTGGCTGGCTAGGAGTGTGAGCTCATCTGCCGTTCTCCTTCAGAAAGCCTCACTTCTCAGGGGGCAGCTGGGTGGAGGACTTTGATTTCTCCTCTTTCTTAAACACCATAAAGTACATGCTACAGTATATCCCTGAAAGATACTCAAAAATATTGTGGCAGAGGCATTTAAAACCTGTGTTTATTTCAATGAAGTATACCTGGAAGTATACTCCAGCCAAGAGATGTTGGCAGGTTCTCCTTTGAGTGGCCAGCTGATTCTCAGGGTTGAACGGGAGAGCACTGACGTCGTGTTCGATGTCGGCCTTGGGTTGAAGGGCCAGGTATCAACACCGGTTCTCTGTCTCCCCTTCTCGCTCTGTGTGCGCCCAGGGACGTGTCGTCCGAGTCCGACAGCAACATCCGGCAGATCAACCAGGAGGCCGCGCATCGCCGCTTCCGCTCGCGCAGACACATCAGCGAGGACCTGGAGCCGGAGCCCAGCGAGGGCGGGGAGGGCCCCGAGGTGCGGCCCCTGCCTGCTCACTCCCTACAGACCCCCGCCTGCTCACCCGCCACAGCGCCCCCTGTCTGTCTGTGGACTCCGGGTGTTATCTCAGTAAAGGCTGTCTGAAGGAAAAGAGCACAGTCCGCTAGCTAGTTGAGGACCATTGGGGTATTTACTAACTTAGAAAGTGCTTCTAGAGGCCATTTTTTAGCACTTAATTAATCTTAATGTATTTTCACTTTACACTTTTATTTTACCCCAGAGTCTAAACATATCTTATTAAACGGCACCATGGTAATCATCTTTGAGCAGTTGATGGAACCCTGCCCTGTAACTTCTTCGGGTACCAAATATAATTTTGAGTGGTTTTGACATGGTGAAACAGGTTATTACCAAGAAAATACAAATTGGGGTGAACATAAATGTTCATAAGTTCACCCTTAAATGCTTATGGCAAATCACTGGGAAAATATATATAAATTGAACAACAAATTAGTAATTGCCGTAACTTCAGTGCTGCCTTAACAACGCTGTTTACTTATTGGGAATCCATTCTTACGTTAGGCAGATCATTCACAAAATGTTCCAGTGGTCAAAATTGGAAAAGCAAAATGAAAGATGCTGTATTAAATTCACTAAAAGTTACTTGATACCAGTGCTTACTAACAGTTTATAGCCTCTCTGCGATTTTCATTGTGAATCCTCAATGGTTAGAGTAGAAGAAAATTCATGAAAATCGTAACTTCCTGAGGATATTTTTTTAACCCGTGCAGGTAGTATCAAGTGCTAGAAGCAAGCCACTGCTCAGAGCGGTGCTGTTATAAAGGGGTTAAGAGCACAGCCCCTGGAGCCAGGCCTCTTTGGATCACTGTCCCCTGGCACCAGTCACTCCCTTGGCCTCAGTTTCCTCAGCTGTTGATCAGGGTGGGAGCCTTATCTTCTTTTTATGGATGCTGGAAAGACCGAGTGCCTCCTTAGCGCTCAGTAAATGTGAATGACAGTTAGGATGGTTATTACCAGGGCGAGGACGAGAGGGTCCCTTGTTCCAGCACTCACCACAGCGTCTCTTCCCTGGCAGCCTTGGGAGACCATTTCGGAGGAAGTGAACATGAGTGGAGACTCACTCAGCCTGGCGCTGCCCCCGCCGCCAGCCTCGCCCGTGTCCCGGACGAGCCCCCAAGAGCTGTCCGAGGAGCTGAGCAGAAGGCTGCAGGTCACTCCCGACTCCAACGGCGAGCAGTTTGGGTCTTTGATTGTAAGTCATGGTCTTGTTTGAGAAGTTGAGAGAATATTGGTCATTTTTTTGTTGTTGTTGTCACTTTTCAGAGAATCTTGTTTGCAAATAATGACCAGGGTCTCCTAGCCCCCAAATAATTCTGACATTTCCCAAGTTCCTTCTTCCCTGGGAGAAGCAAAACTATACCAAACATAGCCCAAGCAGGTGAAGCGCTTTCTTGATTCATAGATAACTCATCTATGACTTCTATATTATTAAGCATTAACCTCATAGAATTTCTTTTCCCACAAAAGATTCCTGAAACAGTACCTTCGTCACAAAGTGGTATTTCACAGTGGGACCTGAGAGCCGTTGGGCCTCCACGTTGATCTCATACATCATACTCTGCGTGCTTTATCATTTTCATTTCATAGGTGAAGGCATGATGGTTAAGTGATCCATCCAAGACAGGTTAGGATGGGAGACAGAAGACATCTTGTAAGTCCCAGAGAAAGGCTGTGAAATTGTGATACTGCCACTAGGGTAGCATTTGAACTTGAGTTCTCAGCTGTCAAGCAGATTCATTCTAGACGCTTCAGGTGGGGCTAAGCCCCAGTGAGAGTCAGCAGAATCAGCCATGAAGACCTGTGTTTGACAACCCAAAACTGCAGGAAAAGCCCATAGAAAATTCTTGCTTGTACATAAAATTGAGAAGCAACGCAGTCTCAATATTTCTCGAGAAACTGAACCAGCAGATGCACTGTAGTAAATGATGGTAGTCCCTCAGCTGAAAATGGCATCCTAAAAAAATAATCATCATTACAGCCGTATCACATGTAAATGAATAGGAGGGCTACATAAAATGTAAAAGTTAGTAGGTACTCACAAGACTGTCACTCCTTCAGCTGTGTGTTTTTATTTTAAAAGATACCATTGGCCCCATCTGGAGTTACAGTGACTACTCAGTTAATGTGCTTTTGTATTAAAACTCTATGAGTATCTTTCAGAAAGAGAAATAACACTGAGACGTAAATGTAGTACCAAAGGGACAGGGGGAAACAAAGAGTTTGCATAGTCCCAGGGGAATCTGAACTGACAAAACTGTTGCTGTGGAAACAGCATAAGCATGGAAGTCATGTATTTAAAACCTTATAAAAGGGAGTAAGTGCTGCCAGAACCATAGCAATGGTATGCCTTTAGTCTACCAAGTGAAAGCCATCATTTCAGTTACTTGTAATAGGGAACTTCTTCATTCTAGGTTCATAAAATATATTTAAGATGAACGTATAAGTGACAGAATTATTTTGTGTTGAGTCCAGTTCAGCTAGTAAGTATTTAGGAAAGAGGGGGTTCTTCTCCAGTTTTGCTTGTCAGAGTCACTCTGTATTCAAGGACAACAGCGTGAACTTTTACTAAAGAACGAATCCTTCACGCCAACCACATGGGAAGACTTGAGAAGCCTCCCATTTACCACCACAGAGTCCGTCTTGGACCTTACCCCACTGTCCTCGCTGGAAAATATTAACAGTGAGGAGATACTACAGACTTGTCCCATGTGCAAACTCATGGGAGTTGCTCGTTTGACCCCTGCCTTGAGCGTGTGACCTGCTGCGGATCTGTGCGTCTTTTTTTTTTTTTTTTAAGCCATGTAGACCTATACACCCAGTGAGAGGCACATATTATACATTCTACTCGAGATTTTTTTTTCAGATTAACCTCACCTATTTTCCTTCATTCCTGTTCTGAACGACTTCATCTCCATTCAGAAGCTGAAAGTATTAATACCTAGCCCTTCAGAAGTAGCCTAAGATTGTATGTGAGTTCCCCTAGAAATAGAATCCAACTGATTCTTTGTCAGTGATAAGAACAGTCAATGACTGTTTAATAACTGTTAGGTCAGTATCGTTTCCTTTATTCCTGTTCCACTGGAATTTACCCAGAGGTTGCTTCTCAAAGCACAATATATGACTTTCGGCTGCTTTTTTCCATCATTGAAGCCGCATTACAGTGGTGTCCCCTTTCGTGTTTTGGCCTCTTATTTTTGCTGTTATTGCTCAAGACACTTGAGAATGACAATGAAAGATACTTGATGGCATAAAAGATTATGTTCGCTACTCCAGAAAGATGGTGTTTCATTGAATTACCTTCTGATATTAAAGAGCAGTCAGTAGGCTTGAGCGGTCAGTGTTTTAAACAGGAAACTTGTTTCTCAGCGTGTGTGTTCTGATGCTCTGTGCACTTTCCTCCTGCAGCAGAGAGAGCCGTCCTCCAGGTTGAGGTCCTGCAGTGTCACCGATGCGGTCGCGGAGCAGGCTCATCTCCCGCCGGTAACCCACACTCATTTCCAGCCACCAGTTGGCTCTCTCGGCTTTTACTTAAAATCATCTGAGCTACCAAGGAAGAGTTTTTCCTGTGCAAAATCTACTTACCATACACATGAGACATGAAAATGTCCTAGCAGATTGCCCGAGGAGAGTGGCTTTCCAATACAGAGAGTTGTCACTGCCACCAGAGTCTCTGAAATGCTGAAAAACTCCCATTGCTTTGCTTTTCCATCCAAGTGAATGCCAAGTCTGATATGCCTACTTGATCTAAACATTAGCAATTCCTTTTTTAAAAACTTAATTTGGTCCCCAAAGCTGTATTCAAGTGACCTGTATCTCCAGAACATAGGAAAAACTCTTCTGGGTGGGCAGCAAGGAGCCCTTTCCATTACTAACAGGCTTAGCTCTTAACACACTGAGCTTCTGTACCTTCTCTTTAAAGACAGCTCCCTTGACTCAAGACCTGGCTATAATTTGTTTCCACTTTCCCACTAGTTTTCATAGCTAGCAGCAAATATGGACGTGTAAAGGGTGTTAATAATTGTATCGGACTTAAAATGAATGTTCTGATTGGGAGGCAGACCAGAACTGCCTGGGGAGGTGTTAGTATACACATTAAAAATAAATTTTATGTAAATTTGTTTCTTGTTTTGGAGGAGAAAATGTTATGTGGTTTTAGCATGCTCAACTTAATGTTTGACCTTGACCAATTTTTATTATTATGACAAATCCTTGATCATCGTTAGCACTAATACTTATTGGATCTGAAACTGAAGGGGAAGAAAGATTGCACTTAACAGTTTTTGCAATCATGGCATCTTTCCTGTTGTGTACATTTCTGCTCAACTTCACAGGATGTGTTTTGCCTAGATTTTAAGTCTTTTATGTTTACAGAATGAATTAATAAATACATTAGTCAACTAACAGATTAGATTCAGTTGTGGCCTACATGGAAAGGGCTGGTAGGTCAGAAGCGTGACAAGAGTATCCTCTCTGGAAATCAGTGCAGGCCTCCCCCCAAAAAACGGAACAATCAGCTGTGATGGGCCAGTGGGATCCTCTTCAGATGATTCTGTGATTGTCCTTGATGAATTAATGGCACTTTCTCTCCTTTTCAAAAATCACTGTCAGTTGTATTGGCCAAAAGAGCCATTGATTCTTCCCTCTTTCTTTGCGCTCTACGAAACTGTGAACTCACTGATCACCAGCGGCCTCTTTAATTTTGAGTTTGGCAGATTTAAGAATCTGCCAATTGTTTAACAGTGGGGGCATGATTGTGGTGCTTTCTTTATTTTTTCATAAGACATCTCACATTGTTGAGGTTGTCAGTTCATTGTTTACCCAGATCACCCTGAGCCTTCTCTGGGTGGGCGGGTGATCCTGTTCCTCTTTTCCTTCTGATCATCAGTGGTTGCTCCACTTTGTTTGGCCCGGGTGGATTGCAGAGATTCTGATTCATGTCACCTGCCTTGCTAGCTGCACCAGCTCTGATCCCTGATTCAGTAAGCAGTGGGTGACCTCCCAGAATGCATTTCACTGATGTAAACTATCATTTAACAGCCCAGTGCCCCAGCTGGGAGAGCACGTTCATCAACTGTCACTGGTGGTGAGGCGCCAACGGTAATGACACCCTCGTTCAGACATTCTTGGCAAAACTGTGGGTCTGTTTTAATATTTGGGTAATGGTGAATATACAGTTTTTTCTCTTTGTTTTTATAAGAGCAGCTTCTGATGTGCCACGGAGCTGCACATTTCTTATTTTAATAAAACCTTACTTTCACACTCCTTGAAAGTACTGGGTAAAACAAAACAATTTTTAGTCCCATGTAGTTCTAAGAGCTGTCAAGCTTTAAGTTTTAATCTGAACCTTTTAGAGTTTATTTCTGCCTTTTAGGGTTTGTTCTCCTGATAAGTTTTCCCCATGTGTTTAGAAGACATGGGTAAAATATTTTGGTTGGAGGAGAATCAAGGAAGCCCCAGAAATTGCACACGTGAATTTCAGTGATGCATTCCCACTGCCGCATTTCAAAGGCTGACTCAGATGTTCTGTATCACAAGCAGGAACCAGTGACCTTTCTCTGTTGCCAGGCCCCCCAATTCACAGGTTCAAAGGTATGAACAATGGATATTCAGGAGGAGAACATATGAATATAATTCAGGAGAAGAGAGAAAGTAAATTAAGAAATTGAAAGGATCTAGGAAAAAATGGTGTTTTTAAGCCAAGTGTACTCTTCGTTTTAAGTAATTCCTGCTATTCATGTTTGTGGGTAACGCACTGTGTGCTTTGCCAGTTTTCTCCTTGATCCCTAGACACAGGCTAGCTTATAGTTAGGTTGGTGCTGTATGGCTGTTTGAAGAGTTTTCCTTGTTGTCTCACCTTTGTATGTTTGGTATAGCTGCTTATTACTTGAGAACACCTTTAAATACATACACGATTGCTGATTTTCTGCAGGGTATTGATTTAAAGGAGCAATCTAGTTACATTGTTAGAATTGACAGCTCAGCATGGTACCCTGGAAAATCGAAGTGGCAGTCAGCAAAAATCAGGCCAGTTTAAGGCATCGAGCCGCAGTGATTGATGTGAAAGGCGCCTGTTGGGTGGGCCAGGCTCACCCTCCCGGAGAACTGAAGAAATTCCAGATGACCTAGTGGGCTTGCGATTGTGCACTAGTCGTTTCCACGGGGGTAGAGCTGCGAGGTGGATGAGATCACTTCATGAAATGGCTTTAACAGGAAGCGGGGCCAGTGAGCGTCTACCCCGTCATGCACTTCACTGGCCTCGGGGCCTGCTGTGAGTGTCCTGATAGCTGATGGTGTCCAGTGACAGGGTGGACTGAGCTAGGATCGTCCCGAGCCAGGCACCTGGCAGGGCAGGGTGACCCACCCAGCAGGGTCCACGCAGCCCCGCCACCGGCGACGCTTCTCGCCTCCGCCCTCCCCCTCCCCCCAGCAGTGAGCTAAAAATGGCAGTTTGGTTTTTGTTTCTTATCTTTAAAGAGCGGGTAGTAATATTTCCTAAATGTTTTTATCTACTCTCATGCTTTCTGCATACCTGGTGATCTTGGCTCGAGTAAGCCAACCTCCTTTATGACTACATGAGAAACAGTCACGTCTGGGTTTTTTTTCCCCACCCTCACCAGCCCTTGTCACCAATAGCCTTTGCTTTTCCAATTCCGTCTCCTCCATGGATTTTCCCCTCCTTTATACCTCCTCCCTGTCCACCCCAACACCCAAGTGTGCCCTGTCAGCCTGGAGCAACCCTGGGACTCCCCACCCCTCCTTCCTCTGTGCTCTCACAGATGTACCTGTGGGTACACACACATAACACGTGCGCGCACACACACGCGTGCACGCACACACAGGGAGAAAACAGAGAGCTCGTATACATATTACTTAATCAACTTGATACTCACTGGGGTCATTTCCCTGGGGCATACTGGTTATTACATAATACTGGTTACATTGAGATGCTGGGATGTGAACGCACCAGAGTCCCGTGTTTCCCGCAAAGATGAGCCCTCGGCTGCCTCCCCTCGGCAGCTGCTTGTCCCGCGGCCTCACCTGTCCTGGTGTTGCTCTCTCTCCATGCAGGGCTTTCACGTCTCTGTTATGATCAGCACGCCCCAGTTCTCACCTGTGGACCCACAGCTCTGACACGTGACAAGTGAATACCTGGTGGTGTCACTGTCTAGCTGGCTGAGCCAGAGCCCACTCTGTGAGAGGAAATGAAAAGGGACAGCACAGTTTGGGGGGGTTGCTGTCTATCCCCTTAATATTCCACTGAGGTTAGAGTGTGGCAGGGTTTGAGCAAATCTTGAGGATATGTGATAGTGCCAAGCTGTTTATCATCTTTAAAAGCGTTTTGAAACTTTTACAGCTTCAGCATTATTGAGCGCTTCATTTTAATGAACTCAATGGAGCTACAGAAGCTGTGGTCAAATGGCTCCTTGACATTGTGAAAGCAACGGTAGATGCAGACGGAGAGCTGTGAACTTCTGGATTCAGCTGACCAGCTGTGTTTCAGTTGGCTCCCCGCTAACTGTTTCTTGAGGTGGCATGGGATGCACGTGTGCAGGAGCAGTACAGACACCTGCCCACGCGCACACACACAAATGCACGCACACGTGCACACACGCATACATGCACACGTATCCACACACATGCACACACACCACAGTGTACACACATATGTGCACATACACTGCAGGAGAGTCTGACATTGGCTCCAGGCTAGCACTGCCACGGCCTCTTCATGGACACTGAGCCCCGCTCCTCCCCAGCTGCGGGACGCATTGTTTTGAGTCACAGATGGAGTTGTCCGCACAGGTAGTTCTTCAGGGTCATTTGGAAAGAAACCTGTAAAGAACCGTTTTAATAACACCATCTTGCATCAGTGGAACTAGATTATATGTTGCCAAGTCATTTCTCCATAGAAGGTAGAATGCACATTTGACTCAAATGCCATGTTCTCTACAACACTCGGCTGCTGCTGCTAAGTCGCTTTAGTCATGTCCGACTCTGTGCAACCCCATAGACGGCAGCCCACCAGGCTCCCCCGTCCCCGGGATTCTCTAGGCAAGAACACTGGAGTGGGTTGCCATTTCCTTCTCCAATGCATGAAAGTGAAAAATGAAAGTGAAGTCGCTCAGTCGTGTCCAACTCTTAGCAACCCCGTGGACTGCAGCCTACCAGGCTCCTCCGTCCATGGGATTTTCCAGGCAAGAGTACTGGAGTGGAGTGCCATTGCCTTATCCACTACGATACTCCTAGTTTTCCATAAACTGATTAGTCCTGTTAACTGTGGCTCTATGAAAGTAATCTGGTTGCTGGATGACTCTGCTGGAAGTCTCCCAGCTTTAGACCTCAGTCCTGAGATTATCCATGACACATCCCAGTTATTTTTGTTTATTAGCCTCCCCATAAACATCCTTTCCAGGGATACCATAACTGTAAAACTATCCTTAAGGTTTCCAGAATGGAGTTTTCTGAAGGCTTATCTAATTGCCTCTCCCCAAAAAAATAACTCGAAGAGGAGGAAAGCGGCAAATTCCATTTGGTATTCCATTCAGCCAAAACACATTTGTTCCTCATGTAAACAACAGTAGGTCAAGGCTTGATAGCATGTATTTAGCCAAAAATACTAATTGGCCACTAACTTTTAGGTTGCAACTCAGGTTCCACCTTAGGTCAGCAGAGTCCGTTGCCATAGCGCCCAGATAAAAAGTAGCCTGGGAATAGCTCTTTTATGTTGGTGCCACAGCAAGAGGAGGAGGGCGGAAAGAGCTTTCAGCCACAGACAGGTTCCTCTGTCTTTAATACAGAAGGATCAAGCCTGTGAGCTGGCGTTTCTCCGCTCTTGTTGTATCCCTGCACCTCAGTTGAGGATGCTACGTTGTCAGAGTCTTGAAATTACCGTTATGGGGCCTTGGGGACTTTATCTGGAATAACATCAAGAAACAGTTGCTGAGGTTTTAGCACAAAGTTGTCGTGCAGATGCGCTTGCCCTGCTGGGTTAATGTGTTTTAGAAATAAGTATTAAGGCAGTCACTTCATGGTCTCAGTTTCTCGTGGTTTTTTTGGAATGTCCTGTTGAACTCATGAGGTAGGATATTAAGCCTCATTGCCTGTGGTCCCCAGATTCCACAGCAGCCTCCCTGATCATGCTTTTCAGTTGGAGGTCTCGCAGTGGACTGGGGGACCCTCTTTGCCAGGGGCCACTGTTGGTAGTGAACACGAAAGATGGGATGGACATGGGGAGAAGCCCGGCTGAGAGGTTAACATCAACCTCATCAAGAAAATACACCATATGTATGCCCGTGGCTGATTCATGTTGATGTTTGGCAGAAACCAACGGAATTCTGCAAAGCAATTATCCTTTAATTAAAAAAGTAAATTTTAAACAAACAAAAAGAAAATATACCTGGTGAAACATCTGGAGGTTCAGAAGATCCTAATTAGGGAAGATGGGCCCTAAAGGAAGTGGCTCCCTTCTGTAACCACATGTAAGAGATTACTCCTGAATTTAGGCCTCTTGTTTCTTTTACACTCTTGTCAAGAGCCATATCTGCCAAGGCTTCTTGTTCCTGAGCAGCACCCCTACCCCAGTTGCAGATCTTGTATGCAGCATCCGTACCTGCAGGACTTCCTGGGCAGCACCGACCTCAAACATCCTTCTCTTGGCCTCCATGAGTCATGGAGACATCCTACTTTCCCAGTATTTCTCCACCCCACCTGCATTTCTCAGACTGCTTCTTACAAGCCAAAAGATCACAGGACTCCTTTAGCGATTTCCTTTGGCGCATCCAAATCTAGTCCCTCAGTGCTGGACATTCTCTCTCAGCCCGGAAGCTGCCTGCCTTCCATTCACCCTCTAAAGAGACAAATCCCACATGGGAAGATGGGGGAAATATAGCCTCAGCAGTCAGGTTCCTTGGGAGTTCTGGCCTGCCTCCTCCTGGGCTGGGGCAGCTGAGATGTCCTGGTCGGTCACTAGTGTAAAGGGGGATCTCATAAAAAACAGATTCTGTGTCTCACCCACTCCCCGACCCTGAAATTTACATAGTATAAGGGTCCTAAGGTGTTGAAGAATTTAAGGATAAGCTAGGAGAACATTTCTGTGGCAGCTAGATTGAGGAAGAGATACTTAGAGCATCCCTCTCAGAGACAATAACGTTTGACAGTTTGAAACATCTTTTAAGCTCTACGTGGCTTGAAGTAAAATTTGGTAACCAAACCAATCTGGCATCGTCTTCTCCTTCCTTATGATCACATTGGCAGCAGCCCTCTACATTGGAGGCTGCGTGGCCTAGAACTGAGTCCTGTGAGGTTTTGACCCTGTAGCTTGGGTGGGGGTTCATTTCACACTAGGTTTAAAGCTGTTGGAAACCTGTTGCTGTTTTCCGGACAGTCGTGTTTCCGGTACCACTAGAATTAACTCACTTTGTCTAGCAGAGCTAATCCTTGGGGTATGTATGACTTTATGAAGCTGATCGAAAAGCAAATGCAGGATACTCAGTAATGATGATTTCTTACACAAACAGCCATCAGTGGCCTATGTACACACCACGCCGGGCCTGCCCTCGGGCTGGGAAGAGAGGAAAGATGCTAAGGGACGCACATACTATGTCAATCATAACAATCGAACCACAACTTGGACTCGGCCTATCGTGCAGGTATGCGGTTTGCCCTGCAGCTTCGGTCACAGGCACTCAGAAGCCAAAACGTCCACGACCCCCCGCGTTCCCGAGTTTTAGGTACCGTTCTGAGGAACCCATGTCAAAAGAAGATCTTTTCTTGCAAATGCATTACTTTAAACATAATATTTTCCTAAGAAAGAATTCAGTCCCTGGCTCAGTCTCTCCCTAGAGGGTCCATTTTATTAAAAAATATATAAATATATATGACCCGAAAGAGATTTTCAAAGGAAGAGCCCGTTGATCCCAGCGGGTAGCGCCCCTCCAGCCCCGGTTTTCTCTGAGGCTGGCTTTTCTGCTGGCTCGTGATTCAGTGTTTACTTCCCTGGAGCGTGTTCCCCCATCCCTCGCCCCCGCCCCCGATGTTGCGTGGGGTCGGCTCCTCCAGGCTTCCCACAGGCCTCTCGTGGCCGCTGGCCGCGCTGTCACTGGGTCCGCACCGCGCAGGGAGCGCCTCGCACGCCGCTAACTTGTGTTTGCCTCCAACGTAGCTCGCAGAAGACGGCGCGTCCGGATCCGCCACAAACAGTAACAACCACCTAATCGAGCCTCAGATCCGCCGGCCTCGTAGCCTCAGCTCGCCAACAGTAACTTTATCCGCCCCGCTGGAGGTGAGACGGCTGCCCGGCTCCCCTGACCCCTTCTCACGCGCTCTTCTCTCTCCGCCGGGGGCGCGCAGGGCGCCGCCCCCCTCTCTGGCCGTCGCTGTGTTCGTGGGGAGGGGTGTCCTCGTGCGGCCTCGCTCCATGCTTCCCATCCCTGGACTCTCGCTGATTCTCACTGTCACGGGGCCGCGGCCACGGCGAGCCCCTGCTGGACGTGGGCGCCTCTCTTCCGAACTCGCTCCATTCTTGTGTTTCACTCCTTACTGCCTCATGAGACGCGCATAGCAGCTCTTTCCAATCCCAGTGCTTCCGCTGAGTTTTTACACACAGCTGTCGCTTCGGTCATTCTTCCTCCCTCCCTACTGTAGGGTCTTCCATCGTGTGGGCCTCGTGTTTCTGACGCGTGTCTGCATCTCTGAGTCACCGCTGGGCATCCGCTTTGCGCCCTCCTGTTTCTGTGGTCTTAGCAACATCCCTTAATATCACAAAGGCCAGAGACTAAACCTTTGATGCTGTAAACGTGTCGGGCATCTTAAAGATGGCTGCGGGCTGCTCTGTGCCCGGGTTTAGGAGGTTGAGGAGTGGCAAGGGGACATGCCTCCTCCAGGCTGGGATGTGGGTGTCCTGGTTAACAATTGTGCCATCCCAGGTGCTTGTCTCCATTGATAGAGCTTTTTCTTTTTCTGCTCCAGAAATTGCCAGTCCGTCTCCATTAGACTGTGAGCTCATTAAGAGCAGGGCCACGTTTTTCTCCACCTTCTGTAAAATCCCCATCCATAATGGTTACTACCGAAAAGTATTTGGGGTTATGTACCGAGCAGCTATCAAGGGAGGGTGGTTATACTTACTTAATATTGTTGTGTATTGAACCAATAGGAAAACATCACAGTTAGATTGTTTTTTAAAGTAAGCAGATGACAGAAGCAGGTTTCTTTTAGGCGTTTCCCCATGGTCCCATTTCAGAGAGAGGAGCGTTCCCTGACCCCCCGGGACGTGTTGACCACTCTGAACCAGCATGTGACGAGAGTTCTAACGCTCATTATTATTCCTTAGGGCGCCAAGGACTCACCCGTACGTCGGGCTGTGAAAGATACCCTTTCCAACCCACAGTCCCCACAGCCATCACCTTACAACTCCCCCAAACCACAACACAAAGTCACACAGAGCTTCTTGCCGCCCGGCTGGGAGATGAGGATAGCGCCCAACGGCCGGCCCTTCTTCATTGACCACAACACAAAGACCACGACGTGGGTAAGGCCGCTGCTTTGTTTGGCTCCACTTTCACCCCGAGGCCTGGCATCTGTCCCTGACTCAGTATCCATGGTGCTTGCTGAGAAATTTCCTGGCACTATAGTGTATCCCCTGAGGGTCTCCTGAGCCTTCGCCTCGACTCTGCACGTAGGGGCTGGTGGGAGTGGGTGATTTACGGGCACGGACTCACAGCCACCCTGGGTATTGATGCCTTTCCCTCAGAGCACTCATGGGAAGCTCCATTGTTGACAGTTTACCGTATTTTGGAAGAAAAGGTAGTGCTCCATATTGCTGGAATTTTGATATTGCCGCTTCCTGTCTTAGGCTGCTGTGACTTTATTAGGAATTCCAGTCTTTTTACAAAGAATTTCTCTGTGTCACTTCTTTTTTTTGCATTTGTGTTGCCATTACCCATCTTTATTTTTATTTGATGCGTCCTTTTGGTGTTTACAGTTGGCATCAGATATGTGTTTTACACTCCAGTGCTACATCACACTCTTTAATCGTGGGTTCGGAGATTAAATTTGTAAATTTGATACCTCTTTTTTGTGATCATCTTGTCGCAGGTTTTTTTCCTTAATAACAGTACTCATCCTTGTACCCCTGAATCACGCATGAGGGGGAGAGAGTATGTATGCTGTGTTAACTTTGAGAAAAATGAGATTAATGAAAAGGACGTGTGCGTATCTTGACATTCCCCTGTTCGCTCTTCCTTTGTTCAGGGCAGTCAGTGGTGGCTCATTGGAGGTAGCATAGAGTTCTTTTTAAAGTCAGTGCTGTTTTTCTACTATTTCATCTCTAGGCCAATAGTTAACCTGAAGTGGGTCCTCAGGTTTCTGACTGTTTCTGATGCTCCCGAAGGTTTGTTTTCCTTCCTGCCCCTTATATCCCCAACTGACTACCCAGGTATGGAGTTGGGCTCATTCTTTTTATGTGCTGCACTGCTGTTTAGAACCGATGATTACATGAAATCCGGTTGAGTTTTGGTGGTTGTCACTGGCCCTGGCTCTTTGGTCTTGGACCAAGAGTCAACACATGCTTTAAATTCCCACTTCTAGTGAAGACACCAAATATACCCAGTTGCTAGAACAGCAGTATCATGTGAAGGAAGAGACCTGGACCCAAGTGACCTGGACTGTCATTTACACTCTGCCCATGGCACGATGGTAATTCAGTCCCTTGAGAACTGGATTAGGCTCTCTCAGATCTCACGGATCACGGTGCAGTGTGTCTTCACGAGGACATTCTTAGCACTCAGGGCAGGGCTGTGCTTGTTGCTGCGGGGCATTCGCCATCCTCGGCCCCTGCCGCCGGATCCCAGCACACTGAAAAGCTCAGGAGCCCCCAGGCATTTCCCAACACCCCTTAGTGAGAACCACTCCAATTTGGAAGTAAAGGTATAACCTGCAGAGAGAATTTAAAATTCAGATCTGGTAGCATTCATTTGGTAAACTCATCACTACTTCTCAGACGTATAATAAGTAACAGTTTCATCTGAAGATAATATTACGGGTTTGTGGCAACAGGAGAGTAATAGATAGGAAGCTCCTTGGAAAATAGAGTGATAGAGGTTGGTTTCAAAGTCTTTTTTTAACCCCCCTCAGGGATGTAGAACCTGTAGCACTCCTACTACCGAAGCCATTTCTACTTGCTACAGCATTGCTGGGATTTCAGTTCCTCAGCCAGAAATGGGAGCTCCAGAAGTAGGGGGTAAATATTGTGAAAGTAGATGGATTAGTATATGGAGCCACTGTGGCTTGCCAACATAAGCTATGATTTTAGTAATTTGAACTAGCTTAGTAATCAAATCCCCTAACCTTTTCACAGCCTTTCACGCCACAACTGCAGTGTAATCGCAGCTGGGCAGGTTTTCTTTTATATAGCACCCGCTTTATTTATTGCCTGCATTGTTGCTGAATGAAACCCAGTTTGAATTTCCCATTGCCCCTTTCGACCAGATACTCGTGACTCACTGATTTTCAAATTTCAATTTGTTAAAACAATGTTTTGTCACGGCTGCTGTCATGAAAATCCTGAAGGTAGCAACAAAGAGTTCCACCAGCCGTCACCACCCTTCCCCGCTCAGCACAGAGGCCCTGACATAGCTGCGTTATCCCTGCTAAACAAAGGCCCATCCGCAGCGCTGGCTGCAGAGCACATGCTCTGAACATGTGTTTATTCTGACAAAAGGTGGAGGGATGGGGAGAAACAAGAAGATAACTTTCAGCTTAAAACCTGTGTTGAGTTACTTTGGGGGTTGCTTTGTTTTTGTTTGTTTGTTCGTTTTTTTAAAGAAAGAACAGCTATTCTTAGATTTGAACATTGTCATAAAAGAAAGAAAAACCGGTCAGACAGGTCAAGAGGGATGAAAACGGACATCTTCCCTCTGCACCCCGTGTGCTCTCGAGTCCTGCATGAACCAGAAGCTTCTCCTTTGTATACATTGATAGAGGAAGCTTCCTTTTGCTTCCCCAGGCTAGTACTAGTGGTAAAGAATCCACCTGTCAATGCAGGAGATGTGGGTTCGATCGCTGGGTTGGGAAGATTCCCTGGAGAAGGAAATGGCAACTGGCCCCAGTATTCTTGCCTGGAGAATCCCATGGACTGAGGAGCCTGGTGGGCTACAGTCCATAGGGTCGCAGAGTCTGACACACACACTCGCACGCACGCACGCATGCACACACGCGCACACACACACCCCACACACACACCCCCCCTTTGAGTCTATTTATAAAACACGGCCTCTTGCACTCACGAATAACAGAGGCAGGGTGCCAGCCTGCTGTCGGTAATCAAGTCAGACATGTCAAAGGCGCATCTCTTGGTCCTCACCGGGGTGGGTTGGCTGTGGATCTCGGGGAGACCCCTAGGGAGGTGAGAAGAGATTACATGAGGCTTCAGTGTGTCTGTTGCTTCTGCTGAAGAAGCAGCTCAAAGCATGTGTGTAAGAACATATTTATGTCTTTTATAGGACAAAACATTGGCTTATTTCTGTCATGAGAAAGATTATACCGTAATTAAGTTTTAGGCTTGTTTTCTTTTCTGCCCAGGTCCAAACTAATAAAAGTCACTGTAGTCCAGGTCTGGTGGTTGCTCCCTTCCAGGCTGGAAGAAGCACCACTGTCTTTTCAACCAGCCAGCATGTCCTTACTTTATCTGTTTTTAATAAGTCTAATAAGAAATTGCGTGTAGGGGAGACATGTGGGATCTTAGTTCCCCAACCAGGGATTGAACCCATGCCCCCTGCCTTGGAAGGCGAAGCCTTAACCACAGGACTGCTAGGGAACTCCCCGAAACCTTTTTTTTTTTTTATGTTGACCTTTGCCTTCTGTTTAAAAGCCCTTTCAACTGTATTTGAGGGAAGCGGTTGTGAAATACTGATGTAATTGTGAAGGAGGCACTTCCTGTGCTGAGGCAAGGGAGAACAGCCCAGCCCGTGTTGTATGTTTCACTCCTTCACCTCGCTGGGACTCCGGCTGACTCTCTTCCCTCCGGTTGTCCCAGCTCACATGGGGCCGGGCTGTTTTCCTGCCCTGCCAACTGCGCCCTCTGTCGGTCAGGGGAGTCCATGGGAGGGCGGCTCTGTGGGGCCCCCTAGGCTGAGCTCGCAGAGCCTGATGGATGGCAGCTGCTGCCAGTGTTTTGATTTTTGTTAGTACAATAAAATCACGTGACACCCCCACACACACACCGCTGCCTCCAGCCTTCACATTCTCTGGGTTCCAGATTTCTGTGCTGGGCCATTTTAGCAGACCTGGGAAACGGAGTTTATTTTATTCTTCATGCTTCTTCCCCCATTCCCGGTTGGTCACTTTTGTTTAATTGCAGTTGATTTTTTGTTTGTTTATCTTCTTTCAATCAGCAGCTCTTTACCAGAAGAGCTGGTTGTCTTTCACAGTAGCCTGCATGTGTAATTCCAAGCATGGAACATCCAGAAGCCCCAGCCTTGTGATCCCAGCCTCGGACTTTCTCTGACTCCAGCATCATCCAGGGCTGTGGGGGGCCCAGAGTTCCCCATGGTGGGGACATTACTTGGGCCAGCTCACAGTTAGCCTTGGATGTGTTTGGTGGAATTCACCATTCTAAGGTTTTCCTCTTTCCATGACAAAACAGTCACAGATGTTAATCAGATGATCAGCTTTTTGGACCTTCTGAATCCTAAAGCTACTTGTATATCTACTTACACTGTAGGTGTTCCAGTATGCTATAGAATGCTGGAGTTTTTTTAGGTCTCTAATTATCCCTTTAAAAAGTTCAAGATCAATTTCCATCGAAAACTGCTAATATGATTTATTGCTTCTATTAACAGTTTGCTTATAGCTGACAGAAAGCACAGGTTGATTTGTGCATGTGTGATTTTTGTTGTTGTTGTTCTTGCCAGCCCCCAAATCTGTCACTTTGTCATTATCTGGTGATACTAAGGGTTTATACTGTTCATTTGGGAGAAACATTTTTAAAGCTTTGTCGAGGTATAGTGCATATCCCATACAATTCACCCGTTTAAAATATACCTCAGAATGATGTTTAGAGCATCACACACGTACAGCCATCACCATCATCAGTTGTAGGACATTTCCATCCCACCAAAGGAAACCCCATGCCCATTAGCAGTCACACGCCATAATCCAGATGTTTAATACAATCTTGGTATATAACCATATGTAACTTCATATCTCCAGCAAAAAGTGAGGTTTATTATTTTCCCAGTTTTATATCAACTGTTTCATTTTCTTGCTGACTTGGGAAAATGCTGAGGCAGAAAACCTTTTAGTAATTTTAAGAGCAACAAAGGCTTTAACATTATTGAAATACAGGGTTGTTTTGGGTTTTGTTAAGATTTTAGGGTGACTTTTTGTTTTCCTGTTAGGCTTATTTAGGTAATAATGTTATCATTTTGTTTTCTAGTCATTTGAGCTTAAAAGATTATCATTTTGTTTGTTTTCTAATCTTTTGAGTTTAAACTTGGGATTCCCTAGGTTGCCCTGCGTTTTTAATTGGGTCTGTATAAGTGAAGGGGCAACTGCTAGACTCTAAACCAGAACCTCTGGGCAAGTTCTTGTTCTCTGTGAGACTCGGTTTCCTTGTCTAAGGGAGCAGAGATTATGTGCCCAACCTCCTAGCAAGGTAGCTGCAGGATCGTACATCTGACTGCTCTTGGTAAGTTACAAAGCATGACCCAAGATGTCAGGGCATGTGTTTTTCTTTCATTGGTTCTGTATGGTATCTGATAAAGCATATCTCTTAAGAAAAGTATTTTGTGAACTTTTAAGATCTAATTTATAGAACTTGGTCAAGAATCCCAGTGAAGTTCTCTCACGGGGATGTGACTTGGTAAGATGTTGCCAACTAATTCTGGGGCAGGACATGCCTGGGCAGTCAGACCAGATTTCAGACTTTCGGCTTTAGCTGAAGAGAGGTGGAAGGGAGCAACAGTAGACTTAAGTGCTGATGGAGAGGCTGTTGCTAACAGGCTAGCTCCCCTCACGCCAGGGCTCAGGGTCCATAGGGAGCTATACAAACCAGTGTCCCCACCCCCTCCCAGTGGACTAGGGCCTCGTCTTCACCAGCATCCTCCACTCTGGTTTCCATGGTAACATCACTGCTGGAACCCTCTCCCTCTTCATCTGCTCCGGGTCTTGGGAAAACCTTTTACTTAAATGTTCTTACTCTCCTCCTCTCATCGAGGACAAGAAGGAAGAGTGGAATCGTTTATGAGAGCTGGGGTGTCAGGCTTCCTACACCAAGGTGGGATCCTCCCCTCCCCCACGCAGCAGGAGTGCATCGCCACGTACAGGCAGCCTGGTTGCTGTGGAGCACACACCTCCCGAAGGGGAGGACCAATACTACCCACGGTCAGTCACTCCTAACATCTCCTGCCTTTTGCATTTCTCTTTCAGGAAGATCCACGCCTGAAATTTCCAGTACACATGCGGTCAAAGGCATCCTTAAACCCCAATGACCTTGGCCCTCTTCCTGTGAGTACACTGGAGACCCACAGACCAGTCTGAAAGTGTTTACTGAGTCATGGGCTCGGTACTGATAGGGAAGCCCTGTGATCTTCTTCTCCGGGTTGAGTCCCTTTGGTCTGTAAGTTCTTAATAGAGTCAGTTTACACAGTTCATACCGCACGTAGCTCTTCTGAGAGAGGGGTCGGGATGGCTGCCCTCTTGCTAGCGGAAGGTACACCTTGCCGCTAGGATGTTCAAGGCTTTCTCTGCAGGTGATGAGTTAAGCAGCACACATTAATTTTGTAACTTAGCAACCATTGATTTCCATCCATACTGCTGATTTAGTCATAGGAATAAAAATATTAAAGACTGTGGGAGAAAAAGGCGTAGGTAATCGCAGAAGGTTTCTCTAAGTCATTTATCCTGCAGATATTTTAAGTTGTTCTCCCTTGTCGATGACTGTTTATAAATCTAATTTTTATCAGTTCTTTTTTGGGGCCTGAGTGAGAAATGAGCTATTCATTCCAAGTTAAATTTTGAATGAAACCTTCTCCATGCTTTCTTCTTGACCCACCCCCCACCCCCACCCCCATTTTTTAAAAACCCTTATGGAGGCTGAAAGGTGAGGAGTGGTGCCCACTCCAAGACTTCTTTAAAGTGGAACAGTACTGGGAATTTTTTTGGTGATTGTTTCCCAAGAACCTTTCTATTGCCTGCTATATGGTACTATACATACAGCCAAATTTGAAGCTCGAAAGATCAGGGTGAAGTCTTTATTCATCGGGTTATAGAAATGTCCCACACTCCCCAGATATTGGGTTCCGGGGTTTAGATGGAAGGAGCCCAGAGGAGAGACTGGAGAGAGGGTTTAGAAAGTTGTTTAGGTCTGCTGGATTCTAGACTTCAGTAGCACGTGAGCACAGTCCAGATAATGAAAGCACACAAGACTGACCTCAGAAAAATTATCCAGATCTGTTGGTTCCTGAGTAGTGAGAGTTCACAATAGAGAATTACATTAGACTGTTCAACCACCTGATGACATGGATATAGCCTCCATCTCTCACATTTTATATCAACCTTCCTCCTCCCTTTAGTACTCAGTAAATATACATTTAATTAGATGAGCTATTCCATCCCAGGCTCCACTGTCTCACAGTATGCCAAAGTTTCCCTGTGAAGCTTCTGAAATAAGAGCCCCTGGTCCCTGTTCCTTACCCAGCGAGTACAGCTGGACTGCAGAACGTGTGCAAAAGTGTGTTGCTGGGTGTTGTCACCAGTTCATCTGAAATGTTTCCGTTTCATTTACTCTTTATGGGAAAATGTACTCCCGGGGAGAAGGTGCCGCAGGGTCTCTAGCGTTCGCCTTTGATTTTGGGACTACTGGCTATTTTTGTCTTCTCTGTCTCCCTCCCCTGATACCAGCCTGGCTGGGAAGAAAGGATCCACTTGGACGGCCGGACGTTTTACATTGACCACAGTAAGTAGGCGCTGTTAGGGGCATGTAGGTGGGGACGAGGGTAACTCAGATGTGGCCGTGAAAGCTGTGTCATCTTACTCTTCGTCTAGGCAGCCAGGTGTTATGTGGCGAGGACGATGCCAGAGACGCAGTGCCCTCGTACGGTACTGTCCCTGCCCCGCCTTCGCTTGAAGCAGCCATCCCAGTTTGACCTTGTGACCTATTAACTTTTTGTTTTTTTTTTTTAGTTGCAAAAATTTTTTTTCTGATTCACGACCCCTTGACTTTTGCGCTTTTAATAAATATACTCTGGTAATAGAAAATAAGAAGTGATGATCAGGTCAGAAGTCTATGGAATGAGGGGTGCTTGAAGCAGCCGTCACGTTTTTTTAAATTCTGCCTTCAGGGGCCTCGTGGCAAGACGCCCGCTCTGACTTATTTTCTATTCACAGCATGTTTCCCTGCACCCAGCACACTAATACATACGCAGTTCTTTTCTTGAAATTGTAGTACATTTGCTGCGGACATTTGCTCCAGCTCCTGTGAATAAACGTGTGGTGTCTTGTGCCAACTAAAAGTTAAACTAATAAAAGTTTGCTTTTAGGCATTAGTTTTGTGGGGGTTTTTTTTCCCCTTGTTGGAGTGTTTCTCCATGGGATCATATTATTAGATCCCTTAAACCTTCGGAAAAATGTATGTTAAAAAGAAGTCTTCAGGTAGATTTAAAGTTCATGTACATGTGTGACTGATAGTATTTTGATCTTTGTTTTCATTTGGTTCATAAATGTGAGCATTAAGTCTACACCAGGTTGCCTGGCCTCATATTTTCTTCAGTTCAGTCACTCAGTCGTGTCCGACTATTTGTGACCCCAGGGACTGCAGCACGCCAGGCTTCCCTATCCATCACCAACTCCTGGAGCTTTCTCAAATTCATGTCCATCAAGTCGGTGATGCCATCCAAGCATCTCATCCTCTGTCGTCTCCTTCTCCTCCTGCCTTCAATCCTTCCCAGCATCAGGGTCTTTTCCAGTGAGTCAGCTCAGGCAATGGCACCCCACTCCAGTACTCTTGCCTGGAAAATCCCGTGGACGGAGGAGCCTGGTAGGCTGCAGTCCATGGGGTCGCTGAGGGTCGGGCATGACTGAGTGACTTCACTTTCACTTTTCACTTTTCATGCACTGGAGAAGGAAATGGCAACCCACTCCAGTGTTGTTGCCTGGAGAATCCCAGGGACGGGGGAGCCTGGTGGGCTGCCGTCTATGGGGTCGCACAGAGTCGGACATGACTAAAGTGACTTAGCAGCAGCAGCAGCAGCTCTTTGCATCAGGTGGCCAAAGTATTGGAGTTTCAGCTTTAGCATCAGTCCTTCTGATGAATATTCAGGGTTGGTTTCCTTTAGGATTGACTGATTGGATCCCCTTGCAGTCCAAGGGACTCTCAAGTGTCTTCTCCAACACCACAGTTCAAAAACTTCAGTTCTTCGATGCTCAGCTTTCTTTATAGTCCAACTCTCGCATCCATACATGACTACTGGAAAAACCACAGCCTTGACTAGACGGCCTTTTGTCGGCAAAGTAATGTCTCTGCTTTTTAAAATGCTGTCTAGGTTGGTCATAGCTTTTCTTCCAAGGAGCAAGCGTCTTTTAATTGCAACCTTGAAACTGCAGTGAATCTGCAGTGATTTTGGAGCCCAAGAAGATGAAAGTCTGTCACTATTTCCCCATCTATTTGCCATGAAGTGATGGGACTGGATGCCATGATCTTAGTTTTCTGAATGTTGAGTTTTAAGCCAGCTTTTTCACTCTCCTCTTTCACTTCCATCAAGTTTCTCACATTTTCTTACCTCGCTGCACTGGTTAGCTAGGCGCCTTGCTGAGCTGACCGGGAGGTCGGGCCTGGGTCCCCCTGTGGGTGGAGCCTGTCGCTGCCTCAAATCTCAGGCCCTCTTCCCGGCTTCCTGCGCCACCCGTGCACCATGGAGAGAACTTTGCTTCGAGGCACAGGAGTTTGACAGGTTTTTATCAATCCAATTAAACAAGAAGCCCAGCAATTCAGAATTCAATCAGAATAGTAGAAGTCCTGGATATGTTTAGGGATATGTGTTACCCTTGGTTAAGTTTAGATAGTTTAAGGTACATAGCCTCATTTTTGTCTTTGACCAGTAATAACACTGAGTTTTGCCTGCTCCCAGAGTTGTAGTGAGCATAAAATTGCTGCCGTAAGTGCTGTGATATATGTGTCCTCCCGCTTTTCCCCTTAATGTTCTATTTATAATTCTGCTGTTTCTTAGCATAATTTGCTTAGAATAGTCACACGTCTTTTTCCCACTGAAAACAAAAGACAGCCTTGTTTGCTGTTTTTTCACGCATTACCATTTCACTTTTGAAAGAGAGGTACTAGTAATAATGACCATTTTATTAAAACAAAGGCTTAACCGATCACACAGCCTTGGTCTTTTGCTCAGAAAGGACCTCACACAGCATTGCGGCCGTGTTCCGGCTGGCGATCTGATGCCAGGTCAACCTGAAGAGGCCCCAGGAACAAGAACAGCACAATTGCAAAGTGCTATCCTGGGATACATTAGAAATGTGAAAAATCATTGTTTTTATCCTGGTTTTCTGGAGGCGTGCATAGACCTGAGAAAGTAAATGCTTGACAAGTGGTGACTCAGCTGGCCGGTGGTGCCAGTGTTGTTGGGAAGTTGATGCCCGGGGTTAGAAAGTGGAGAGCACTTGGCTTGAGAGGCTGCACAAAACAGTGCCTCCACCCTAAGGCCTGCGCCCTCCTGTTAGGAGAGCGTGAGGTGAGGTTGCTCAGTTGTGTCTGACTCTTTGCAACCCCATGGACTGTATGGAGTGGGTTGCCATTTCCTTCTCCAGGGGATCTTCCTGACCCAGGAATCGAACCTGGGTCTCCTGCATTGCAGGCAGACACTTTACTGTCTGAGCCACCAGAGAAGCCCCTGGTTTGGAGAGGGTAGTCCCTTGCTAAATGCCTGGGCGGTTCCTAATTCTTCATCAGTCCCTCCAAGCTCCACTCCGACATTCCTGGTTCTTCTTTTGGGACCACGCAGCACTTGGGAGCCTCTCCCTCTTAACTCCCGGGACTCAGGTGACAGGATATAGACCACAGACGGAGCCTGGCTGGCCTGAGCTGTGCCAGTGTATTTGCGGCACTGCCAAACAAGAGGCGGGGCTCAACCCCTGGGTTGGGAAGATCCCCTGGAGTAGGAAATGGCAACCCACTCCAGTGTTCTTGTCTGGAGAATTCCATGGACAAGGGAGCCTGGCGGGCTACCATCCATGGGGTCACAAAGGGTCGGACACAACTGAAGCGACTTGGCACATACACACGTTAGCTGGTAACGTAACATTTCTGCCATTTCTCCCTAATTTGTCAAGGTGTATTCAGTGGGAAGTAATAAAGAGGTACATATCAATGAAACAGAGCTCCATTCATTGTCTTTCTGGGAAAAAAAAAAAGTCTAATCTGAAAAATGCAGCATACCTATTTTCTTTTTAAGACACTTGATCAGGTACAAAGAGCCACTCCAAAATGGGTTGAGTTACCTGGAGTTACCTTACCTTCCAAACCAGTTTCTCCTTCTAAACACTTCCCCGAATCTCGGTTCCAGCAAAACTTGGCATCTCGCTTCATTCTGCTGCTGCCCCAGGACAGAGAGCAGGCCATCCCCACCGCGCCGCGCGGCTGTGAGAGCGGGCGCCTTGTGGGGCGCTCAGGGTCACCCGTCTTCCACTTCGCTGGGACTCGTGACTGTGCGCTGACTGTAGGAGACGGCAGTGCACTTGTCTGCTAATTCATTATGTTTTTTATTTTCTGCTTCATAAATTCTTGAGAAGTGAGACATATTTAAGATAAAAAATCTTAAAGATTTAATTTCAGAAGAGCATGAATGCTCAATACTAATCTCTTCAGGGTCCATGATTGATTTGGCTGACATTTATCAGATTGGGCTTCCCAGGCGGCTCTGATAGTGAAGAATCTGCCTGCAATGCAGGAGACCTGGGTTCAATCCCTGGGTCAGGAAGATACTCTGGAGAAGGGAATGGCTACCCACTCCAGTATTCTTGCCAGGAAAACTCCATGGACAGAGGGACTCTGGCGGGCAACACAGTCCATGTCACAGAGTCGGACGCGACTGAGGAACTAACACTTTCACTTTATCAGATAGTTTGTATGTTTCAAGCCTGGTGTAGAAGGTTAAAGGAAGGTCTTGAACTGAGCCCTACGTCTCTCAGGAATTGTACGGTTCTTCTTAGACACCTGAGTTGCCTGGGTGCTAAGTAGGTGGCCACCGGCAGCTTGTATATCAACACAGAGCTGGAAAGTAAGATTCCAGGGGTGCTCTCGATCTCGTTTCAGTTGTACCACGCCCACTGGTGGTGGTGGTTTAGTCAGTAAGTCGTGTCCGACGCTTGTGACCCCATAGGCTGTAGCCTGCCAGGCTCCTCTGTCCACTGGATTCTCCAGGCAAGAATACTGGAGTAGATTGCCATTCCCTTCTCCTGCGTGGGTATCTTCCTGACCCAGGGATCGAACCCAGGTCTCCTGCATTGCAGGCAGATTCTTTACCATCTAAACCACCAGGGAAGCCGTACCAAACCCATTAATAGTATCTAAATGGACTAAGTCTCATTCTTCTACTTCATTCTTGCCCCTTGATTTGAAATATTATGGCTCAAAGACAAAAAGCAAGTTTAGGTTCAAACATTTCAGGGCCGAATGGGTAACTGGCCACCGATATTCTTATGCTGATAATTCCTAAGTGCAAAATTGACGATTATGATAACCTACAGAACCGTGTGTGGTTCTGAAAGCTTAGACTGTTTTAAAAAGGACTTTGTTTTCACCATCCATTTCATTTGGTCATTTAAAAAACCCCAAGCTCCTGCTGCGTACTGGGAACTGTGTTCAGCTGTGGAGAGGGAGCCACAGAGATGAGCAGCGCGGGCCCTGTCTGCCTTGGGCTCAGCTCTAGCAGGTCGGGAGTGCCAGGAGGTATTTAAGTGCTGCCTGAGGGGAGTGAGCCTGCTCTCCTGTCCAAGTGCTGGGCTCCAGAGGGGGAGGCAGGCTCCAAGAGAAGGACCTTGTGGAATGGGTGGCTTTTCCAGTGGATCCAAAATAATGAGTACGGTTTAGTTGGGCACACCCAACAAAGAGGTTTCTGGAGGGAGAAAGCGGGTGGTACCGTGATTAGAGAAGCACAGTGGCTTGCAAGCCGCCGGCGTGCAACAAGCCAGGCTGACACAGGGTCAAGTCAGCAGGAGCCTGCCAGGTGTGGGGACTTGGGTCCCTTCCGCAGCCAGACCGGAGCACCAGAGGGACTATCCAGAAGGGACTGATGTGGTCAAATTTGTTGTCTAGAAAGCCTCTTGGCAGAGTTGTAAAGGAAGTTCTGAACAGACGTGAGGGAGCCTGAGGCCGAGGAAACCTCAGAGAAGTGCAGGCAGAGGCAAGTGCTACACAAAGAAGCCTTTTCAGCGAGAGGTGGGAACAGCGGTGGCCACCGTGGTGAAAGGTTGCGGGGAGGACAGGGGAGGCGGCAGGCTCGGATGTGCACCAGGAATGGATCGCGATGCTGTTCACGACGAAGACAGGCTTCTGAACTGCTTTGGTGTTGGAAGATGACGGCTTCGGCTCTGCCAGAGTGGGGCTTGGGGTGTTTCCCATGGGAAATCCAGATGCAGGTGTCAAGGATGACAGCTCAGAGCTCCCATCCAGACAGATCGCAAGTTGTCGTACGTAGGTAGCAGCTCATTTACTTTCTGCTTTGATAATGGTGCCCAGTCTATATATAGTCCAAGGCAGTTTTTACTCAGCCATATTTTTCCTTTATTTAGTTTTCATTTTTCTTGTTCTCCATCACAGTAGCAGCTCTTACTTTCTGAAAACTTCTGTTTTCAAAGTAAGGAACCCAAAAATGCCTTTTACTTCCATCAGCATTCTCTAAAACATTTAAATGTTTCATGTAACTTTTCTATCGAATTGTTAGCATCTGCAGTTGCCATGTACTTTGGTAGTTGTATTTTAATACTTCACCACTGCTCTGGTTACCATACCAGGCTTCAGAAAATTCCTGGGATAGTCATTAAAACCAAATGTTTTAGTTATTCTTATCGGTCCATTTACTAAGTATACCAGAAATAGAATATGCTTCTCAAACCAGTAATTTCCTTTTTTAAAAGCCAACTTAGATTTCCTAAAACTCGCCCATCTCCCCTCCCCATATCTTTAATGTGAGTCCATCCCTGCGTGCCCCCCCCAACACGCACAGCAATCCATAAAGTCATTTTAATTAATATTTGCTAAGTCACTTCAGTCATGTCCGACTCTTTGCAACCCTGTGGACCATAGTGTGCCGAGAGGCTCCTCTGTTCATGGGATTCTTCAGGTGAGAATACTGGAGTGAGTTGCCATTTCCTTCTCCAAGGAATCTTCCCCACCCAGGGATTGAACCTGGGCCTCCTGCAGTGTAGACAGCTTCTTTACCAACTGAGCCAAATGTGCTGTCACAAATCCCAAGTGATTGGGTAGCTGTTTGTTTCCACCTTTACCATTGAAACGGGTATAGGTGCCATTGACCAGTCTCGTTGACACGGACTCATTTGGGAGAAAGAGCCACTTCTCTCCAGCTTGGCCAGAAGGGAGTCTTTTCTCTGGCATCCTCCTCTGCTGTATTTAATTCTCATTTTTCAGCTTTCCTTAGCTGTTTTGATTTTTGTGTGCATCTGAGTGAAACATGTAATGGATTATTCATTTGTTCAACACAAGATTTTTCATCAAAAGCAGTTTGCAGCACCATAAGTAAACGGAATAGTATTTGAAATGAGAAAAAAATCATGTCTCCATGTTAACTTTTGGGGGACTAAGACTTTTTATGCCTTTTTAAAAATTAAATGAAAATCAAGATCAAGTTATAAATCCCTGAAAAAACAGGGGTTTATAATTGAAATTCCAGCAGACTGTTTGCCAGAAAGTGTGAATAAATGGTTGTACTTTAGTTGTGCATTTTTGATTGATTGCTTTTAACTAGACAGTATCAGAGGTGCCTATTCTGTTCTAACCCTGAAATACTAAGCTATTTATCTTTGGGGGTCAGGATGGGGAACTGGGCAGCTTTTGGAAAATCCAGAAATAGTTCTTTCTAAAACATTTTTAACATGAAATAGATTTGAACTAATAAGCCTTTTTATTTCTTTTTAATATTTTCAGATAGCAAAATTACTCAGTGGGAAGACCCAAGACTGCAGAACCCAGCTATTACTGGTCCGGTCAGTATTCTAAAGTTCTGACTCTTCAGTATAATATTTTGGTTGCATCTAAGCACATATTTCTTGTATATTCCTGCCTCTCTTGGTACCAAGGGCCTGACTGGTATCCTTGAGAAATTTAACATCACTCCTGTCTCCTCCTCCCTGGAATTTATGGGTGAGACATTGATTGCTGCATTTGCCTGTTCATAGAGCTTTAAATGTAAAGGAAGGGAACATGAGTTACTAGCGGTAACAAAACTAAGCATTCTCTTTTGTGTTTTATAAGAGGGTAGATTAAAATACAACAACCAAAATGTCCTCCCTTCCTTTTTATATGAAGCAAAATCTGGTCCTGGATTTGTAGAGTTTTGACATTTCTCGAGGCCGCAGGTAGTAAGTATATGCATGCTAACAAATTTGAATTGGATTCTGAATCTCTTCCGGCTCTAAGAATCTGCAGAAGTTTGGGTGAGATTGTAGCTGAGCTCCAGAGCTGGTAGAGTTAAGAATCCTTATCTCTGCTGACCCACTAATAGTCCCCTCATGGATGTTCATCAGACAGATAGTCTGCCTGTCACTCGGCAGTTAAAAGGTACCTGGTTTCAGACACCTGGGCGGAGTCTGGAATAGGCCACAGTGATCACAGGGAATGCACCAGTCTTTTGTCAGTGGTTACATAAGTAAAAGGAGAGACTTGAAATTGCAGGAACTGTGCTGGAGTCAGCAGAAGATTACAACTGGGGAATCTTTTAAAAACTAGAGGAGCTAAAGGAAGTAAAGTTTGTTACATTGAGGGCTGAGCTAAGAGACCAATAGGTATATTTCAAATACCAGTTTTGGGGATGTCACTGGTGGCCCGTTGTTTAAGAGTTAGCCTTCGGTACAGAGGGTGCAGGGTTAGCCCGTGGTTGGGGAGCTGAGATCCCTCGTGGCTTCGAGACCAAACAACCAAAACATATAACAAATTCAATAAAAACTTTTTAAATGGTCCACATCAAAAAAATCTCTTTAATACTAATTTTGTGGCTTTAATCTGATTCAGTTCAAATCACGTTTTGAATTCTATGCCCGTTTGAAAACTTAGATAAACTTAGATGATAATACAGGGCAAAGGCACCTTGATGCCTGACTTCCCTTTAGCTACTTGTCGGATTTGTTCGGCTGCTTTGCTGCTGGTTAATGCAAAATGCCTAATAATACCTGTGTCAAAACAGACATCAGCTATTCTTCATGTAATTTAACAAACACCTGCCTTACTGCCATGGGTTCCTTTTGATATATTCACAATCACAATAAGGCAGAGTAGTATTTTCCCTTCTCCATCATGAGAAACAAGGAAAATTCAAGAAACGATGCTGTTTTTCAAGCAGCGGAGGACTTTTGAATAATTCTGAAGCTTTTTCAAGTATCTATCAATTACTGATCATCTGTCTTCATGCAAGTTTGTTAGTTCTTATTCATTACTATTGGAAATTATTTAGCATCATAAATCCAGATAGATTTACTGTGAGGGAAGATCTTTGTTTCTTTATTTTCTAATAAAAGAGGTTTGTTTACTCTTTTATTATAGGTAGTGGTATCTCTCTCAGTGAGAGCATGTGTATTTAGGTAATCATCACCTTAGTAGATAAGTGATTTTTGTTTTAATTCAGTTCTAAATTTTTGGGAATTTCCACAATGATTTCTTTTTGTCCTTAGCTTATAAATTATTTAGAATAAACCTTTTAGTTTCTAAGAGTTTGGGATGGTTTTTACCTCTTTCTTACTAATTATGGTCAGAGAATATTGTACATGGGATATTGTTAGATATCTGAGACTTCTTTGGAGGCTTGACCATTTTTTGTTACTGCTCTTTTTGTCTTTGAAAAGAATGAATATTCTGTCTTTACTGGGTACAGAGTTCTTTATACACCTGTTAGATCAAGTCTGTGGTGTTCAAAGTATCCATTTCCGTCATGACTTTTTCCCTGGCTTTTCAAGTGTAATCGAGTCCGTTGGGTCAGAATCTCTCATGACGACTGTGGCTTTGTGAGTCATGGTGCTCACTCCGCTTCACTAGTATTTGCTTAATGTGTCTTTTCTGTCTCTTCTTACTTTCTGCTGGACTGATAGAGTAGCCTGTTTTCTCTCATTTTCTATGCTTGGAAGTTGTATTCTCTATTTCTGTTCTTTTGGTGCTCACATTAATACTTTTAACCAACATACTTGACTTAATGTCAGAATTAATCACCTGCTCTCTCTCTTCCTGGATAATATACAACTCTGGGGAACTTTCATACTGTTCTCCTAAAAAGAAATGATGCAAATGAACTTACTTACAAAACAAAAACAGACTCACAGACTTAGGGAACAAACTTACAGTTGCCCAGGGGAAGATATAGTTAGGGAGTTTGGAATGGACGTATACACATGGCTGTATTTAAAATGGATAACCAACTCGGACCTACTGTATAACACAGGGAACTCTGCTCAGTGCTTTGTGGCAGACTGAAAGGGAGGAGAGTTTGGGGGGAAACGGATGCTTGTTATATGTATGGCTGAGTCCCTGTGCTATTCACCTGAAACTATCAAAGCATTGTTAATCAGCTATACCTTAATATGAAATAAAAAAATTTTTAAAGTGCTGTTCTTCTCAGTCCCACGTTCCATTGTTCAAAGGAATTTTAAAACTACTTTATCTTTAAACTTGCCAAATGAAAGTGAAAGTCACTCAGTCGTGTCTCTTTGTGGGTCACTCTTTGTGACCCCATGGACTGTACAATCCATGGAATTCTCCAGGCCAGAATACTGGAGTGGGTAGCTGTTCCCTTCTCCAGGGGATCTTCCCAACCCAGGGATCAAACCCAGGTCTCCCACATTGCAGGTGGATTCTTTACCAGCTGAGCTACCAGGGAAGTACCAAAAACTTGCCAAATAATCATTAACATTTTCTTTTTTTTTTTTTAACTGTCAATGTTTGTTTAATTTACTTATATGTAATCAAATTTCTTTGCCTACCCTTGGTTCTTGCATTTACTTTTTTCCAGGTTAAGTTTTCTCCTTAATGAAGTTTAACCTCTAGTTCATGATTCTAAAACTACAGCCTATAGATCAGCAGAGTCAGAAACTTATTAGAAATGCACCTTTTGAGGTCCTAACCCAGACCTGCTGAAAATAAGCTACGTTGGTGTGAGCTCCGCAGTCTATATTTTAACACCACCACCCCACCCCCCCAAGGATTCTGATGCCCACCCAAGTTTGAGAACCTCTGCTCTGTCAGCAGTTTCAGTGAGAGTGTGAGAGAGAAGGGGCTTACTTACCGGTCTGTCAAATGATAGTTTAGCTGACTATAGAATTCTTGCTCAACAATTACTTTCCTTCAGTACTTTGAAGTTGTTTTTTTTTCTGTTCCAGCCTCCATAACTGATGATGAGAAGTTTGTTGTCAATCTGATTGTCATTTTTTGATGAGTAAATCTGTCTTTTCTCCAGTGATTTTTAATTTTTCTCTGTCTTTAATTTCCTACAATTTTACTATCATGAATGTAAGTGTAGGTTTCTTTTTATTTGTTCTACTTTGGGTTTATCATGATTCTTCCTCTTGGGGGTTGCATCTTTCCTTTATCTGGGAAAGTTCCCCACAGTTACTCCTTTGCACATTGTATCTTTTCCATTTTTATTATCTGTATCAGTAACTCATACTAGGTATTTGATTCAATTTCATATTCTGTCTTATTTCTGAGCTTGTCTATCTTCTGTCTGTCTTATTGCCATATTGCGGGCTCAACTCTCCCAGTTAATTACCTTTTTATCTACTCTCTCTCAGTTCATTGTGTCTGTTATTTCAGTGACTGGGTTCAATTGCTCAAAGTTCTCTTTGATGTTTTAAAATTTTCTTGGCCTTTTTAGTTACTCTTATTCCATCCTGTTCTTTGCTTTATTTATTTTTCTACGCATACTTGCAGCTTTTAAATCATTCTTAGAATACTGATTTCATAGCCTCTTTTATATTTACTGTTATCACTGGTCTTAGTGGTATTAACTCTCCTGCTGGTCATGTCTGTAAACTCTCCTCAGTGGTAGGTGATTGTCTAGTTCAATGTATAATTTTTTGTTTTTAAGTGCATATGTACTCATTTTTTTTATCTTATGGGTCTTTCATATGTCCTGAACTGTACTTACTGTTAACTGTTTAGTTTATATTTATACACCCTTAGTTACTATAACTGTGGGCCTCATACTTACTCCGGTGTATAGGCTTGGAGTCTGAGTTTATTAGAGGTCTGAGTTTGTTTATTATTTTTCTCCCAGTTATGATCCTGGACGGAAGGTAAGCTTCTTGCAACTTCCCCAGGCCTGTGGGTAGAATTTTCTTGTATGCTTCTCAGATGAGGGTCTTCTGCAGGGACCTGTGTTCTGATCCCCTGGGTCATACAGACTGTAGGCCATGTTCCGTGTCCCCACGTGAGGATTAAAAACTCAAGCCCAAGCGCCGAGGCTGGGTCCAAACCCCAGTTCTCTAATTTTGAGTCTTTCTGCCTATCTGGTACCTAGAGTTTCTCTCTTTTTCCCAAGTTTTAAAAATGTCTACATACTGGGGGAGAGGGGACCCTTCTGTGACATTACTGTGATTCAGTATACTCTTGGTATTCCAACGTCACCATTAAAGGCCCTGGAAACATGAAGTGCTATTCATACTTGCTTCTCTTAAGAACACTGTCTCATGCTTGTGTAACGCTTTGTACCTGTTCAAGAACTTTATATAACCAACTGCTTTGAAACTCACAGCAGTCCCCTCAGGATGGTAGGGAAGAAGTTGTGACTCCCAATTTTTCAGAAGCTCCTTGTGTGGCTGAAAGTTAAAGTCTGTGTCAGAATCCAGTCCGGAGCCTCAGCTCTCCTGGCCCTACCAACGTCTCTATGTCAGGCCCGGGCCCTTCTCTGCCAGGAGCTCCAGTGTCCGTAGTGGACAATGATGGCAGCAAATACTGAGGACCCACTTACACAGTGTCAGACTTTCATTTTCTTCAAAAAAGAAAGCTTATTTAATAGAGGGAAGCTTTACTCAACAGATACCTTCATTTTTTAAATAAGTTTATTTAAAAGTTATGTTGTGGATAAGAAAATAAGATGCCAGAGTTTCACGAGAGAATAAATAATTTGGCCTGTCCGATACAAGAAATGTAATTCTCTTCAGAGGCTGCAGTTAGTGGATGTCTTTATCCTGGTATGTTGTTGGAATCTTTTTAGGAGAAGGATATAAGAAGCCATTTTAAGAACGACCCCTAGAGAGAAAATACGCGTGTTAGAGGAGGAGGAAGATTTCTTAGCTTTCATGCATCATCTCCTCAGAGGAAGAAGGGCCAGAAATATCTCAGCACTGATTTCCACCCACAGCTAGTCAGCAGCTAGCAGATTATAAGCCAGACAGGGGCGGAGTACCATGGGCTGGGGCAACACTTTGAAATACATTCCTTGGGAAACTTGTCATTTAAGACTGTCGGACTTGCATACACAGTGATGAATGTTCAAGCCTTTTTTCAATGTTTTCAGATGAGGAAACAAGAAATAATTACTGGGAATGACATATCTGGGGAAATGGAAGAGCCTTAAAATGTGACTAGTCGAGTCCATCCACTTCACTGAGCAAGCATTCGAGAGTAGAGCGGCCATGTGGCAGAGCTAGCTGGCAGGAAGTCTGTCCTACAAATCCGGGCTTCTGAAGCTGGCCTGAAACCATAACAGGAAGTCATTTTTTTTTTCCAGCTTAGTTTTCTTCTATCACAGTTAACCATACCTGAGAGCCTCAGACGAAAACTGTTCCTTCTCGACACCTTGCTTGCTTGGCGATCTTGCTGCTCCTGTCACGGTTTGCTCCCTCCTGTTGCTCACATTTCTACTTGGCTCTCTTTCCCAGAGCCGCCTTCCCCAACCATCTCATAAAAGAGGGATTCTGTCATTTTCCTGCCTTGCAGTTACTTAGGTATTCATTTAGTTTTTATTGCCCATTGCTCACAGTAGCTTCTAAAAAAGCTACAGAGCAAAAAGCATGATGATGTCTCTATTGGCTTATGTCAGACCATTGTATCCATTTCCTTATGTTGGTGGCTGTCCAGATGGTAATAAAATCTCTACCTTTTCTGGAATCAAAATTCATACATTATTTCATCAGACTGAACACCGTCCAAAATAAATATGGTATATAGTCAAGTCTGATGTTCAGTGGAGAAGCAAAGACTGGCTTGAAAACTGAAAATGAGGGACAAACCGTAGGTGGTATAGATTGTCTTTTTTTTTAATTGAAGTATGGTCAATCTGCAGTATTACGCCAGTCTCCACCATGCAGCAGTGACTCAGTCATATGCACACTGAGTGTATGTATAAATATGTATATATAGTTACATATATAAACTATGTATGATTTATACCAGGGTAATGAATATAGTTCCCGTGCTTGTTGTCTGTCGTTTCTAGGCGTAACAGTTTGCATCTCCCCACCCCGACTTCCAGTCCATCTCTCTGCCTCTCCCCCTCGGTAGCCAGTTGTCTTCAAAATGCTCTTAAAGACACATAAATGTAATGTCTTTTGCTCTTGAATCACAAGGCAGGATACTGACAGGATCATGGTTTTCTGTGACGGCAGCTACTTACTTTTGTTTTGGCCTAGTTATTGTCTGTGAGGTCATGTCTTTAGGCAGTACTAAGGAAGAATCTCTTGCTCTTCATTTTCGCTCTTTCTGGTCAGGAATAAGCGTGGCCAAGGCATAAGGTTTGGAGTCTGGAAACCCTCTGAAAAAGATCAGTGTATTTCATTAATGCAGCCCAAAATGATACCAGCAGAAATATTCTTGCCCGGACTCACACTCTGCTCCAGAAAGCAAGGAGTTGTTCTGAGTGTAAGGCTGTCCAATTTTGTCTGTGTGTGTGTAAAAGCCAATCCTTTCTGCTTCAGAAAAAGAATTGTAAGCCTTTTCAACAGCTTGAAGTCAGGGCTCTCAGATACTGTAAGCTATGTGACAACATAGCAAGTAGGGAATATTTGAATGACGATATAAAAATGTTACTGCTGTACCTGAAGAGATCCCAGAATGAATAACGTTAGCTCCGTTGCCGAGCTTACTTCTGTGTATCATCCCTCTGCTCCATAGACACAGCCTTCCAGATTTAAAGAGATCCTTGCCCGCGACCACTAAATAATGAGCTCCTAAAGTGAGGACGTTTTCAGCACGCTGTCTACTCAGTTTTTTATTCCTTGACAAGAGAATCAATTCACTTGCCTTTCTGCTGTTAACTTTTTCTCCCAAAAATTGTTAAAGCACAGTTAGTCTTTTCTGAATGACAGTGCAGCTCATTTTGAGTTGTGTGTTAAAATATATGGTAGCTAATAACGTATCTAAACTACAATCCATAAAAAGATTACAATGCACCTTGATGCACATTCAGACAAAAGTCACATGGAACGTCTATTTAGTTCATGTATAATATCTCTCAGACTTAGGGTTGCTCCTCCCGGCCACCGCCTCTGACCTTGGGCATGGGTTAGGGTTAGGATAATCATGATGGTGTGATCACTCACCTAGAGCCAGACATCCTGGAATGTGAAGTCAAGTGGGCCTTAGAAAGCATCACTATGAACAAAGCTAGTGGAGGTGATGGAATTCCAGTTGAGCTATTTCAAATCCTGAAAGATGATGCTGTGAAAGTGCTGCACTCAATATGCCAGCAAATTTGAAAAACTCAGCAGTGGCCACAGGACTGGAAAAGGTCAGTTTTCATTCCAATCCCAAAGAAAGGCAATGCCAAAGAATGCTCAAACTACTGCACAATTGCACTCATCTCACACGCTAGTAAAGTAATGCTTAAAATTCTCCAAGCCAGGCTTCAGCAATATGTGAACTGTGAACTTCCTGATGTTCAAGCTGGTTTTAGAAAAGGCAGAGGAACCGGAAATCAAATTGCCAACATCCGCTGGATCATGGAAAAAGCAAGAGAGTTCCAGAAAAACATCTATTTCTGCTTTATTGACTATGCCAAAGCCTTTGACTGTGTGGATCATAATAAACTGTGGAAAATTCTGAAAGAGATGGGAATACCAAACCACCTGACCTGCCTCTTGAGAAATCTGTATGCAGGTCAGGAAACAACAGTTAGAATGGGACACGGAACAACAGACTGGTTCCAAATAGAAAAAGGAGTACGTCAAGGCTGTATATTGTCACCCTGCTTATTTAACTTGTATGCAGAGTACATCATGAGAAACACTGGGCTGGAAGAAGCACAAGCTGGAATCAAGATTGCCGGAAGAAATATCAGTAACCTCAGATATACAGATGACACCACCCTTATGGCAGAAAGTGAAGAGGAGCTAAAAAGCCTCTTGATGAAAGAGAAAGAGGAGAGTGAAAAAGTCGGCTTAAAGCTCAACATTCAGAAAACGAAGATCATGGCATCTGGTCCCATCACTTCATGGGAAATAGGTGGGGAAACAGTGGAAACAGTGTCAGACTATTTTTGGGGGCTCCAAAATCACTGCAGTTGGTGATTGCAGCCATGAAATTAAAAGACACTCCTTGGAAGGAAGTTATGACCAACCTAGATACCATATTCAAAAGCAGAGACATTACTTTGCCAACAAAGGTCCATTTAGTCAAGGCTATGGTTTTTCCAGTGGTCATGTATGACTGTGAGAGTCAGACTGTGAAGAAAGCTGAGCGCCAAAGAATTGATGCTTTTGAACTGTGGTGTTGGAGAAGAGTCTTGAGAGTCCCTTGGACTGCAAGGAGATCCAACCAGACCATCCTAAAGGAAATCAGTCCTGGGTTTTCTTTGGAAGGAATGATACTAAAGCTGAAACTCCAGTACTTTGGCCACCTCATGCAAAGAGTTGACTCATTGGAAAAGACCCTGATGCTTGGAGGGATTGGGGGCAGGAGGAGAAGGGGACGACAGAGGATGAGATGGCTGGATGACATCACCGACTCGATGGACATGAGTTTGAGTGAACTCTGGGAGTTGATGATGGACAGGGAGGCCTGGCGTGCTGTGATTCATGGGGTCGCAAAGAGTCAGACATGACTGAGTGAACTGAACTGATAATATCTCTAAGTGATTTCTTGAACATCCGTATTGTTTTCAGGGATGAAAGCCTCATTCAGTACTGAATAATCTTAATCATTTCCAGAACTTCCCATATGGTGTGTAGACATTATGTAAATTTCAATGATTATATGGAGAGTGACAATTTTAAGGTTCATGATTCATGAAATTTTCTGAATGTTGGCTTCATGTACATAAAATTTCAACTGTATTGTTCATATTGTCTATATTTATACATTTATCTTCCAGGCTGTTCCTTACTCCAGAGAATTTAAGCAGAAATATGACTACTTTAGAAAGAAATTAAAGAAACCTGTGAGTACATGTCTTCCAAAAATGTTGCCTTAGTCATTTGTAAGTTACCAAAATTACTTCAGTGAGAACTTGTTTCTTACTTTATGTCTATACCAAAAATGCTGCTTTCCTTTTTTCACTGCACTTTAATCCACCTGGATCTCCGATCTGAATTTGTTTTTTAACAGAAATGGTAAGTGAATATTAACTTAGTATTATTGGGTTGGCCAAAAAGTTCCTTTGGGTGTTTCTGTATCATCTTTCAGAAAAACATTTTGGCCAACTCAAAACATATTAAATCACCTGAAGCTAATTTCTTATGTAATACATAAAAAGATAGAAATGATTTTATGAGATATAATTCAGGACCAAGTGAAAAAATTTGGAGAAGCCTGTGCAGTTGCTTATGGTTACCCTAATTAATAAAACCTTTGTCCTAATTATAAAAATGTTCAAGTCTGTCCCTTTAAATTCCAATATGTACGACATAAATATAGTTTATAATATTCTGGTATATTAAGACCAAATGTCATTTTCAGAGTAAAAATTCTCACTGGGAAACCCATTAAGATTCTGGCAAAACCAAGAAATCTTGTAAGGCTTTTTGCAGGCAGTGTTTTAAATTACAGTATTATATTTTCTACCGACACATCTGCCCAGATCCTTTTAACGCTGCGTCTTCTATCTCACTTTGGTCTCGCCTGTCTGGTGAGGGTTTTCCCAGTCTTCTCCTCAGTTTGTGCCTTCACCCTTTCTGGGGTGTTTTTGCACAGGTCACTGTCAACTGGCTTCCGCTCACTGGGAAAACGCGTGTGTCTCCCACAGCTCAGATATCCCCGTCTGCCTGTGCTTCCTGCCCGCCTCCCCCAGCCCACTCCACTCCCTCAGTTATGCCCTCTCCCCACCTCTGTTGTGAGTGAGACACTGGGGATGCAGAGATGCCTGGAACCTAGCCTCCGCCTCGGGGAGCTCCCACTAAGGGTTTTGTTCTCTTGTCCATCACCCCGAATCAAGGAGCTCCTGGGTAACTCCATTTCAGGATGACTGAGATTTGAACCTGTGAATTCCCATGTTTCTTTGTGAGTCGCCTGCGTTTCTTCTGAGGATAAGTGATGACTCTGAGGGTCCCACCCTGTCTCACTCTGTAGCACTTATACTCTACGGTGCCTTCTGCCTGGAAACTGACTCTGCAAATCCATCGTCATAACAGAGCCGACCCTGGGCCTGTTTCGCCAGGAAGCAGTTATTCACAACTTCAGTCAAGTGCCTTTTAATTTTCACATTTATCGTTAAACAGCTATGGCCTTTGGCCTGATCATCAGAGTCTGCCCACCCCCGCCCTGGCAATAGGATTAGCTTCTGAGCATCATGGACCCACGCCTGCAGCCGGAGCCCCACCAGGGCTCAGAGGCATCCCAGCCTGGCTGGGTGGTGACTGTCTATGGGGTTAATCGTCTGGACTGAAGTCCCTTTCTTTGACTGAAACAATATAGAGAGCTGACCGTGTTTCACTTGTCAGCGGGTGGATAAGGGCCCCTCGGTTGCTCATAAAAGCAGGCCAGGATGATTTGTCTCTACTCAGCGTAGTTTCTTCCGCAGCATTTGTTGCTGACTCAGTGGATGACAGCTGCTCATGGGTGCTGTGTGTCTCCTCCTGACGTAGCGAGGCTTTCTGTCTGTGAAGAAAAATCTAGAAAGGGCAGAGCCCCAACTGGAGCCATTCGCCACTGATTGTTTATTTGAAGGCTGCCATCATTCTGTTCTTTGTTGTCTTCTGTTAGGAAGTCAGGTGTATATTTACTCTCTGACCATGTGTCGTTTTTTTTGTTTTTTGTTTTTTGTTTTTCCTTTAATTTAGGCGGATATTCCAAATAGGTTTGAAATGAAACTTCACAGAAATAACATATTTGAAGAATCCTATAGGAGAATCATGTCTGTGAAAAGACCAGATGTCCTGAAAGCTAGGCTGTGGATTGAGTTTGAATCGGAGAAAGGTCTGGACTACGGGGGCGTGGCCAGAGAGTGGTTCTTCCTACTGTCCAAGGAGATGTTCAACCCTTACTACGGCCTGTTCGAGTACTCGGCAACGTAAGTGTCTGGAGTGCATTCAGAATGTGTCCCCCACTGAGACAGGTTTATTCCTCATGAGTAAATGAGAGAGGTGAGATGATGAGAGAGTGGGCTTCCCTGGTAGCTCAGCTGGTAAAGGATCCGCCTGCAGTGCAGGAGAACCTGGTTTGATTCCTGGGTCAGGAAAATCCCCTGGAGATGGAATAGGCTACCCACTCCAGTATTTTGGGGCTTCCCTGGTGGCTCAGACAGTAAAGAATCTGCCTGCAATGCGGGAGACCTGGGTTCAGTCCCTGGGTTGGGAAGATCCCTTGCAGGAGGGCATGGCAACCCACTCCAGTATTCTTGCCTAGAGAATCCTCGTGAACAGAGGAGCCTGGTGGGCTACCGTTCATGGGGTTGTGAAGAGTCAGATATAACTGAGCAACAAAGCACAATGAGAGAGTAAGCCGCTCGCTCGTTTGAAGTGAATTAACACTGCTGACCTCAGCCCCTCCCATCCTCCTCCCCGGACGTCTAGAACAGAATCTGACTCCACACGGTGAAATAAAGTACACTGTGAACACCTGAAAATAATTCTTCCCTTGTCTGTTGGGTTCATGTAACTGAAATTGAAAATGTGTTGGGTACTTATCATAAGGAAAAGCACTTTGCATTTGTTATGTTAATTCAGGGGAATTTGTCACTGTCAGAATTCAGAAGGTCATTGTCTCATAAACAGAAATAGTTTCTGACATTATACTACTTAAAGGGAAATTGAGGCTCCGTCCTTTAGGATCCAGAGGACTGTCCTGAGCCTGAGCAGCGAGGCCCTGCCTTTCCCTTGCATTAGGTTTTCACCACTGCAGGGCGTGAAGACTGAGGCTCTCTCAGGAATCAAGCCGTGGCTGCGTACAAGGCCACCCGTCTCGTCCTCCAGGCTGTGGCTTCTCCAAAGCCTCAGGCTGGGCCCAGTCCCTCAGTAGGAGAGTCGTCGACCTTGAGAAGCAGCCTGTGCTCTCTGGGGCCCAGACTTCTCCCACGTCTTCCCCCTGGTGCCAGCCTCCTGAGGGCTGTTTGGAAAGAGCAGCCTCGGTATTCTTCTCAGTGCTCTGACAAGAATTTCCCATTTTGTAAAACTGATAAAAGCCATGAAAAAGGAGAGGATCAGAGGCCACACCCACACCTCACCCACATCCCAGAGTGGCCTCCAGAGGAGTCTGGCCGCAGAGCCTGTGAAAACCACCGACCCTCTTCCTTACATAAGCACTCATATGGCTGGGAGTCCCTGTCTAGCCCCTGTGGTCTGTGGTGTTTCTCAGCTTCCAAAGGTACTTGGCCGAACCGTATGAAACTGACATTTTTGTCAGTCAGTGCAGTCAGATATCCGCAGCTCCTTAGGCTTACCTTGACAGGGCATGCGCACCAGCTCCAGTAGGTCTCTGTCCTTGGTCATGGGGAGAGGCTAGCCACTAAGTAAACCCTGTTCTCTAGCTTTTACGCCTTGTCTGTCAGGTACAGGATGTTACAGGTACACTATGAAAGCCTGTTGACAGGCAGAAACAGAAACTTCAGAGGCTTGCATTTCTTTTGCTGTTGTTCTGTGGCTGAGTCGTGTCCAACTCCTTGCAACCTCATGGACAGGCTCCCCTGTCCTTTACCATCTCCCGGAGTTTGCTCAAATTCATGTCCGTTGAGTCGGTGATGCTGTCTTAACGTCTCATCCTCTGTCACTCCCTTCTCCTTTTGGCTTCAGTCTTTCCCGTCATCAGAGTCTTTTCCACTCAGTTGGCTCTTTGCATTAGGTGGCCAAAGTATTGGAGCATCGGTCCTTCCAGTGACTATTCAGGTTTGATTTCCTTTAGGACCAATTGATTTGATTACATTTCTTTTTTTCTCTCTCTCTCCCCAAAAGGGACAACTACACACTTCAGATCAATCCCAATTCAGGCCTCTGTAATGAAGATCATTTGTCCTATTTCACTTTCATTGGAAGAGTTGCTGGGCTGGCAGTATTTCACGGGAAACTTCTAGATGGTAAGTTATCTTTAAAAGTGTTGGAGGTAATAAGACAGCGTTCTCTGTGGTCTATCATGAGGTGTCTTACTCACATCATAGATTTTAAGCAGAAGAGCCTCACTGGTTCTCTGTACATCAGTGGATTCTTTTCTTAACGCTTTGCCCATAATGAAGGTGCTTCCTAGGACCGTGCCTGCCCTTGGAGGCAGAGCAGACACCAGCATGTCGGTGCCGGCCCGCTAGCCCCTCTGGCGCCTCACCTTCTTCCCTCCCCAGACACCGGCGGGCTTTAAGCCTCGTCTTAGGGCTGCACTGAGCCCGAGGGGGCAGGAGCTGCTGCCGAGGGTGGGTGCCTGAGGAGACCTGGGGTGGGCTGAGGGTGGAGGTTGAAGGTGGAGGAGGGGGACCAAGGTTCCCACGTCCTGTTGAGAGGCGTGTGGCACAGGCCGGCCTGGCACAGGTGTCAGGGGGCCCCTGCGGGACCATGGTGGGTGTTCCTCACCGCCGTCGCCCTGCTCAGGCCTCCCGACCCAGGAACGCCACCCAGCCTCCTCCACGGTCTCCCGCGCTCCCTTCTCACCCCGTCCTCCTCTCCCCACCTCGGCCCCAGCAATGACACTAACACGCAGACAGGATTCCCTCGTCGTGTCGGTGACCCCTGGCCCCTGGGCAGGAGCCCAGACTCTGCAGTGCCTCGTGGGAGCGCTGAGTCCACTGCCTGGTCCCTCCCTGGCCTGCCGGCCGGGGCCCCGTGCCACTGTCCCGGCGAGCCCCCGCCTTGCCCCCGCCGGGAGTGCCTTTCTCGCCTGTGCACACGCCCCGTTTGCACTGCAGGTTGCTGCCTGTGGCTTGAAGCTCATAGGTCGTCTCGCAGCAGCCTTTCTGGCCTCCGCTCTGCGCTGGGCCGTCCCTGATAGCGTAACTGCCCTGCTTCCCCCTCCGCTCCCCACCCCTGCGCACACCAGGCCCGTGTCTGGCTGCAGAGAGCCGTCGACTGTTCTACCCTGGTCTCTCATTCACGTGAAAGCGGGTTAGTTTTTAGTTCGTGCCCTGAGGTACAGCATCATCAAAGATTTGAAACTAACCCAGTTTTCCCCACGTTTTAGGTTTCTTCATTCGACCGTTTTATAAAATGATGCTGGGAAAGCAGATAACTCTGAATGACATGGAATCTGTGGTGAGTAAACGCGGGTTACTCCAGTGGACTTCGTGAGCCGCTTGCGCTTTATAGAAAGGGAGTTGAGGCCTTGTGGTAGTCACAGCGATTTTTACGGGCACCTTCATTCAGTATGAGCACCAGGGAACGTTTAGTTGTTCAAGAGGCTAATTGATGTCTGTAACTTTTTAAATAAGCAAAGAAGAATGAAAAATTAGACAGTAATTGCTGACTTTTGATTTGGGTTTTCATGTTGCATTTAACTTACTCATGTTTAATCTAGGCTGACCCTTTCAAAGTTGAAAGGATTTTCTGTAAAAGCAAAATCCAATGCTCTTTCCCCAGTATCCTTTGCTTCTGTTTTTCTTTTACCTGCGACCCCACTGTTCACCTCCTCGGGGCTGGGACCCAGGGGGAGTGTTTACCTGGGGCCATCAGGAAGCATCTTCTTCCCTCAGCCTTGCCGCTACACTGCCTGCTCGTGTTGTGGAGTTGGGTCCGTGAGCCATGTACTCGTGGCTCACAGCGCATCCTCTGGGTGTGGAAGGAGGGCAGAAGGCCAGCGTGCACGTGAGGCCACTCAGCTGGTTTTTCTTTGGGCCCGTAGCTCTGCGTATCCACCTTACCCATCTCAAGCTTCTCTTCAGCTCTCACCTTTAGCTTAAGCTTTATGCTTTTGTTACTGTGCAATGAGGAAGCTAGAGTACAGAAGCTTCTCTTCAAGTCTAAATTAATTTTATCTCCCACAGGGATAGTAGGCGCCCACATTCTCTTTTTCCTTCTTGGAGCCCAGGCGCTGGGGCCTGTGCTCCGAATTTTGCTCACAGTGACTTGCAGAGAGTGATAAAAGCCCAGGAAGCGGCACGGCTTGAAACCACGGGTGTTTAATTAGGACGTTCTCTGTCCTTCCTACTTCCCTCTGATATTTTCACTCTTAAGAGACGGGTAGTGTGCTGAGCTCTACAGGCGCAGTTGTGTGATTTCCTGACTGCCTTGCGGAGCAGGCCAGTTCCCTTCTCAGAGGGTGGGATCCAACTACAGCCCTCAGCAGGGGAGAGTAGAGTGGGGCAGAGCTGGAAACATGCTCAGCAACTAAGGCAAAGACTCTGAATGGAATTACCCTGGAAGGACATAGTCATTTAAAGAAGTCAAACGAGTGTGTGTTTTGAAAAACTTTTAATTTTTGTGTCAATTTTATAGGATAGTGAATATTACAACTCTTTGAAATGGATCTTAGAAAATGACCCAACTGAACTGGACCTTATGTTCTGCATTGATGAAGAGAACTTCGGGCAGGTATGTGTTGTAGGCAGCCACCCGCGCTCGCCCTTGACTTTCAGAGTCTTTGCTTCTGCACAGGCTGTACCACAACTTTGCTGGACAATTAAAAATGACTGCCAGGAGCTTTAGGTGTTCATTATCATCTCATTGTATCATCAGCACCTTATTGTCATGCCAGGAAGCTAATCCCAATTACAGCTGCCTCTCTTCCTGCAAAAGAGAAGTCGCTCAGCCGTGCCCAACTCTTTCCAACACCATGGACTATAGCCCACCAGGCTCCTCTGTCCATGAGATTCTCCAGGCAAGAATGCTGGAGTGAGTTGCCATACCCTCCTCCAGGGGATTTTCCCAGCCCAGGGATCGAACCCCGGTCTCCCGCATTGCAGGCAGGTGCTTTACTGTCAGAACCACCAGGGAAGCCACAGAATTTCTCTTCCTGCAAAGTCAGAGAAATTCTAAGGCCTCTGGGGCATGAAGGAGTACCTACTTCTCATCTAAAGTAGATCTGAATGTGAATGTTGGTACCCTGGTTTTAGAATTTAGATTCAGTGTCAGTGTTTGCTTAGTGATGTAAATATGTGACCAGGAATGGGTGATGTCTGGGGGACCTTGACTTTGTTCCCTCTGCTTTGATAGCTCCCTTGTCATGATGAAATTTGTCTTTGGGGGCTCAGCAGGCTCAGGGTTTTCTAACCTTCTTGCTTGGCACCTGTACTGTCCTTGTGGTTCACTTAAGTTCATGTCCGACTCTTTGCGACCCCATGGACTGCAGCACACCAGGCTTCCCTGTCCATCACCAACTCCCGGAGCTTGCTCAAACTCATATCTATCAAGTTGTTGATGCCATCCAACCATCTCATCCTCTGTTGTCCCCTTCTCCTCCTGCCCTCAATCTTTCCCAGCATCAGGGTCTTTTCAGATGAGTCAGTCCTTCACATCAGGTGGCCAAAGCTTTGGAGTTTCAGCTTCAGCATCAGTCCTTCCAATGAACATTCAGGACTGATTTCCTTTAGGATGGACTAGTTGGATCTCCTTGTAGTCCAAGAAACTCTCAAGAGTCTTCTCCAACACCACAGTTCAAAAGCACCAATTCTTCGGCTCTCTGCCTTCTTTATGGTCCAACTGTCATATCCATACAGGACTACTGAAAAAACCATAGCTCAGGCTATGTTAACTGTAAAGATTAATTTCAAAGATAAAAATTGCCTGCTTGGAATTCTCATCATCACCCTAAAGTTGTCTAGGGGATGTGTTACTTTTGATTCATTTGTCCCCTATGATAACACTGCTTGCAGGGGCAGGGAGAGTCTTCTCAAGATGTTATCCAGCCCCGGCTCCTGTCCTTTCACAAAAGCCCAGAGAGAGTTGCATCTCCCAGACCAGACCTCATAGCCTTGACGTTCATGAGATGATGGAGCCCATTTTAAGGGCTGACTATGGAAGATGATGTTGGTTTGTTCTTTATTGCATCAGAGATTACTGAAAGTGTCCTCCACTGCCCTAAAAGTGTGTTCACATCTCTCTTTATTCACGATGCTGGGCTCAGTTTTATAAGTGAGGTGGGGAAATCAGGTCCCTGCCCTCTTGGGTTCATAGTCTTAGAAAAAAGAAGCTGATGCCGCTGGATACAAAGGAGTTTTTGACAAAGGGGCGGGGGAGGGGGCAAAAACTATTCAGCGATAAGATGATTGCATAGATACCAGGATTATTGTTACATATGCTTGAGCCAAGAGCAGTCACTAGTGTGAGTCTGGGAGTGGGTGGGACTCGGGGAGTCTGTTTTCTTTCCTTCTTGGTTGGCAGAGTTGAGGCTCATAAAATTTCAAACGCCAGGGATGAGAGGGACCCTGTGATAAATGTGAGCGATCAGTGAATTCCTTTAAAAACCTCGTTTACCCTCCCATCCTTTTTCTGCTGCATACTGTGCTTCGTGACCAAAAACCCTCAGACAGTGGACGCCACCTGTCCTTGTGAGAGTCTTGTGGGGAACGGGGAAGGAAACCTTTTCTGCACACCTGCCCCCGCCAAGGTGTCCCATCCAGATTAGCAGTAGCCCCCCAAGGACTAAATGTAAATGGGTTCCTGCCCTTAATCTGCTTCCTTCTTCTGCTGCTCCCCCTTCCCTTGAGCCCCTCCAGGTCACCCCTCCTCTCCCCCGTCACCCCGCCCCATTCACCCCTCACCCTCTCTAGAGCCCGTACCCCTCCCCTCTTCAGCCCGCCCCCTCCCCCAGCACCCCTCCCCCCTTCACCCTTCCAGCTCTTCCAAGTCCTGCTGCTTCAGCCCTACAACGTGGATGCTCCTCTGCCTGCTTCTTTTCTCCTCCTGACCCCAGCACTCACCCACCGTGTGGTTCGGGTTCCACCCATCTCTGCACTGCTCACCCCCGAGTCTGTTATCTCCAGTCCACACCCCTCCTCTCGTGTCCAGATTCCCCCTGGTCTCCTGAACCCCTCCTCCCTCCAGAAAGACCCACAGGTCCCCAGACTGAACTAAAGCCACTTCCCCCTCCCAGCCCCGCCCCCTGCCTCAGTCTGATCAGTGGCCCCCACCCCCTCCACCTCAGCCTCTTCCCTCTTTTCCTTCCACGTCCCGCCCACCACGTGCAGCTGGTCACCGCATCCTCGTCGCCCCCCTCGCCCACACCTCCCCTCGCTCAGGCCCCTGGCCCGCACGCTGCCACCTCTCCAGTCCTCTCCCTGATGCCCCCATGCATGTGCTCCACATGTGGTAGCCGTGGGAAGCACGCCTAGGTCCGGGGCCGTTCTGCTCAGCATTTCCTCCGCTGCCGTCCCGTGCCCTTCAGTGTGAGCCGCAGCCTTCCCTGCACGGCACACCGCTCCCTTCCCTCCTGAAACCTCCTTCCTCCCACCTTCACAGCCGTGGGCACCTGCCGTCCTGCCCCACAAGACGCGCCGTGCCCTCCCCACACTGACCTCCAGCCACCTCTGACCGGCTGCACCCCCTGAGCCCTCGAGGTTCCTGGGTTTCTCCAGGGCCCAGCATGTAGCGATGCCTACTGCGTGCTTAGTGAGCAAAGGACTGAATCGTACTCATCTCATTTTTTTAATGTTGCAAGTAATGGAAGCTCCAAATGTGAGAAAACAAAATGTAATTGGAATTGTGGTGACTTTTTATTAAGCTGGACCTTTCTTTTAAGGGTCTTGACTGCCAATTTTCAAAGGATAACACATGGCTCGGAGAAGGCAATGACAACCCACTCCAGTACTCTTGCCTGGAAAATCCCATAGAGAGAGGAGCCTGGTGGGCTGCAGTCCATGGGGTCACCAAGAGTCAGACACGACAGAGCGACTTCACTTTCACGCATTGGAGAAGGAAATGGCAACCCACTCCAGTGTTCTTGCCTTGAGAGTCCTAGGGACGGGGAAGCCTGGTGGGCTGCCGTCTATGGGATCACACAGGGTCGAACATGACTGAGCAACTTAGCAGCAGTAGCACATAGCCAGTCATCCTGGAACAATGTCTTCTTTGCGTTTTTAACACATGGAGGGAGACGTAAAGAGCCAAGAAGACTTAAAATCAGTCTTGGACTGTCAAATGCAAAAAGAAGGGTCTCATGTATATCCACTTATAGAGCTCCATCCATGCTCAGTCAGGTTGCTCTGTCTTGTCTGACTCTGCAGCCCCTTGGACTGTAGCCCACCAGACTCCTCTGTCCGTGGGATTCTCCAGGCAAGAACACTGGAGCGGGTTGCCATTTCCTTCTCCAGGTCATCTTCCCAACTCAGGGATTGAACCCATGTCTCCTGCGTCTCCTGCTTTACAGGCGCCTGCTTGAGCCATCGGGGAAGCCCGTAAGACTCCATATGACTAACTTAAATAACACGGTTCAGAAGGCATCACTGATGCCGTGATTAGATGCAGACGCCCTGAGAGACCTTCCTCAGTTACAGTTAAATGTGACTGTTTCTACCTTACAGGTACAAACCAAACAGAAAATGTTTGCATTTTTAAGTAGACTTCTGATAAAGATTTTCATGATAATTGTAATTCATGTCAATTATTCATTAAAAACAGTTCTCAAGCCTCCTCATATTAATGTGGGTTTTTCTGACTTTGGATTGAATCAGGTAGAGTAATGCAGTAATCAAAACAGACTCGCAAAATGAGTAAGGTAATGATTAGGTGCCCTGTTTGAGAAATTTCTGCCTTGCCTTTGTGGAGAGCTAAACCTGATTAACGAGGAACTAGCATATCTATTTTGTATTCTGGAAAAAGTACGGAGTGAATCAGGCAGCTGCACCTGGCTCTCATCTCCCACACTCAGTCCATCGCCAGGCCCTGTTCATTTTTACTCCCTGCTGTTTGTCAGTTCTCTCTGTTTCGCCTGTCTGCCCCTCACCAGTACCTGAGGGTAAGCTACCATATACATGTTATATGGCTTCCCTTGTGGCTCAGCTGGTCAAGAATCCACCTGCAATGCAGCAGACCTGGGTTTGATCCCTCGGTTGGGAAGATCCCCTGGAGAAGAGAAAGGCGACCCACTCCAGTATTCTGACCTGGAGAATTCCATGGACTGTATAGTCCACGGGGTCACATATAATATATAGTGACATATGTTTTATATATATATATATATATACATATATGTAACTTTACTTACTCATTTCTCGGCTGAGCTGAGTCTCTGTCGCTGCTCGGGCTTTCTCTGGCTGCAGCGAGCAGGCTGCCCTCTCGTTGTGGGGTGCAGGCGTCTCATCGCGGTGCGTCCTCTTGTGGAGCACAGGTTCTAGGGCCCATGGGCTCAGCAGCTGCAGCCCCCGGGCTCTAGAGCACAAGGTCAGCAGCCGTAGCACACGGGCTTAGTTGCTCCACAGCATCATGGGATCTTTGATCTTCCTGGATCAGGGATCGAACCCGTGTCTCCTGCGTTGGCAGGCGGATTCTTCACCACAGAGCCTCCAGGGAAGCCCCTCTTGTAGACGTCTATCTGGTCTTTTATATCCACCTTGACCTCCTCCAGTGGCAGAGTGGTCTTAGCAGAATGTGAGATGGTCATGTCATTCCTCTGCTGAAAGCACACAGAGAATTCCCATTCTGTCACTGTCGAGGTAAAGTCCCAAATCCTGTATGTGCCCTGTGAAGTCCTGCGTGGCCGGGCCCGGCGTATTTGTCTCAGCTGCACTTTGCGTCATTGCTGCCTCTCATACTTTCTGGGTCTGCTCCCACGAGACCTCTTGCACACACCAAGCTCCTTCTTGCCTCAGGACCTTTGCACATTCCATTCCTTCAGTGGGGAACACACTCCCAGCCTCGGTTCGGACAACCAGCTCTGACCCCAGACCCCAGTCCTTCAGAGGGTCCCTTGTGTCTCCCTGTGGCAGGTACCATAAGTGCCTTCCCACTCGTTTGTACGGTTGCGTGTTCAGCGTCTGCCTCGCCCGTCGGGCTCCGCCCAGTGGCGGCTGTCCTGGGGCTGCCTGTCACTCACTGCTGTGCGTTCACCACCTCTCAGTGCCCGCTGCAAGGCCGGTGCCCAGAACGGAGTTGTTGAGCCCAAAACGTGGACATCAGCAAGAGGCTTGTACCGGCATCGCCCTCTCCAGCCCTTTGCAAAGCTGCCGTTCTGTTTTTCTAATACTGAGCTGCACGAACTGCTTATGTATTTTGGAGATTAATCCTGTGTCAGTTGCCTCATTCGCAGTTATTTTCTTCCATGTTGAAGGCTGTCTTTTCATCTTGTTTATGGTTTCCTTGGCTCTGCAGTGCATTGCAGTTTTCTTAACCCAAAAGGGAGCCCACACCTCCTTGTGCCCACGGAAGCGAGATGTGCATGCGGTCAGCCTTCCCCAGTGCTCTCCGCTTTCTCTCCTTCTGTGATTAGAAATGCCAGCCCGTGGGGTGGCGGCAGCCGCTCCGCGTAATGGAGCTGCAGCTGTTGCCGTGCTTTTCCGGTTTGTCTTCTTTCTGGTTGGTGAGACTCTGGAGCTGCTGGGTGGGGAGGCCTGTTAAAAATGTTCCAAGTGAACAAATTTCAGTATTTAACAATCGTCACACACCAGCCAGAGATGTAAGCTGTGACACGCAGAAGCTCTGGACTGCAGGGCCAGCAAAGCAGCGCCCGATGGGTGAGAGGCGCCGTGCAGTGGGGCGGGCCAGAGACTGGGCGGCAGCCGCGCAGGCGAGCTCTTTGGGGCCTGGCCTGAGCTGGGCGAAGGCACACGTTTCCAGCTGGGGTGATAGTGCTCCTTTGAGGGCAAAAACCCGTTCTTAGAGGACAAGAGGTCTCAGCCATCATAAGGGCTTGTGTCCTCCACGAGGCCACAGAACATACCGCTGATGTCCCATAGGCGCCTTTGGTAAGATTGCACAAGAGGAAAGGGGCAGTTGAGGGGGCTGGCATCTAAAAAGCCTCCTCAGGGGGTCCTGACTGGGGAAAAAGGCTGAGAAGCACTGGGTGGGGGAGAGCAAACAGGGGAAAGACAGACACTGGGGACAGGAGGGGAGAGGCTGGACCAGGAACCCAGGGAGGAGGAGGCTCCTCCAAGATGGGGTCAGGAAGATGGGCAGGGGCAGCTGCGGGGAGCGTGAAGGTGGGAAGAGGCACTGATCGCCGGGGGACCTGGGGAGGACGGGGACAGCAGTGCCCAGGAGTGGGAGGAGAAGCAGCCAGACCTTGCTCTGACCAGGTCCTGCACGCCCGATTTGACCCAGTGTCTCTGCGGACTTCTCAGACCTTTGTCCTAAAGCATCTGCCAGAAGATCGGGGAGACCTGTGTGAGTCCCAGGTTGTTACTTAGCAAAGAAGTGAGGTCCAGTTCTGTGAGAGCCGCATCCCAGAGGTTTTGCTGGTCTTCGTGGTCTTGCTTTACAAAGACAAGAGAGGAGTTCGTACTTGGGCCAAGAGACTTCAAGAAAGAAGTTTTCTTCCATAAGCACTGTTGACCCCCTCCTGTGTGCCAGGCGCTGTGTTAGTTTGTTAGTGTTGGGTCCTTAAGGAAGGAGTTCAGACATGAGATCACAACTGCTTATAAAAAGTGGAATTTTTAAAGACCCTGGTGCCAGGAAAGATTGAGGGCACCAGAAGGGGCAGTAGAGGATGGTTGGATGGCATCGCTGACTCAAGGGACGTGAGTTTCTAATGGAGTTTGAATAACAGCTGTTCCTGCCCACAGGGGTGTGTGAGGGCAGGGAGGGGCGCAGCTGAGGCTCTGGGAGGACTTGCGTTCTCCAGAGAAGGGCCTGGAGCCCCCAAGCCCCCATCACCGCCTCCCAGAGAAACCGTGGCCCTGATCAGCCATGTGACCCAGAGTTGCCCTAGCCAGCAGTTCCTTCCCTGCACAGATAGTACAGGCTGCTCTTTTTTTTTTTTTACTTTCAAAAATGATTTTATGTATCTGATTATAAAATATAATAAAATATTGATCTTTGTACTAAAGTCAGTACAGTAAACACACATTAAAATCACCTTTAGTTCCTACCACCTAGAGAAAAATCACCATTAAATTTTTGTTTGTGTCTTGCAGAATTATTCTCTGTAAACACACACAAGGTATTTTTATTTTTACTTACTTATTTATTAATTACAGGAGTGGAATTGTGGAGTGTGCACAGTTTTAACTTAATAAATCCTAGGTGGCTTTCCATGTCAGTAAATACCATTTTTTAATAGCTATGCTGGATTTCATTCCATAGACCAAACATCCTTTTTTAATAATGTCTGTTTGTTTATTCGTGGCTACACAAGGTCTGTGTTGCTCTGCGGGAGCTCTTCTCTGGTCGTGGTGAGTGGAGAGCACCTCTTCGTCCCGGTACCCCGGCTGCTCACCACAGCGGCCTCTCTCATTGGGCGCGCGGGCTCCAGAGTGCAGGCCTGGCAGTTACAAACTTGGTCGCCCTACCACGTGTGGGGTCTGGCCAGAGGAGGGATCGAACCCATGGCTCCTGCGCTGGCAGGCCAATTCTCTACCACTGAGCCACCAGGGAAGCCCCACAGAC